>NC_135489.1:77000447-77650447 GCF_052094955.1 Ictidomys tridecemlineatus | reverse complement strand
CCCTGCCTCTGCCCAGACTTAGGGAGCTGCACACTGGTCCCAGGCTTTGATGTTGTACTTGATCATCTTTTTTAGGATCCCTTTCGGGAAATCAGTTCTAGATACAAAGCAGACCTCAGCCCAGAAAGTGCTAAGCTCCTCAGCACCTTCTTGAATCACACAGACCTAGATGCTTTCCTCATGGAGCTACATGAGCTGATGGTGTTGAAACTAAGAAACATTCAGACCCAGGACAGCTTCAAACCTGAATGGAGGTACTGTGTGTATACCCGCTGGCAGGCAGGTTTGCAGAATGTTTGCTGTTTCCCATTGACTTGAAGGTAGTTCCATCTTAACACAGGACCCTCTGTCTTCTGTTCTCCATCACCAGAGCAACTGAGGACTTGCTTCTTTAGTTTTAATCTTTTGGAGACATTTTAAAACAACTACAAAATCCTATATTCTCATTATAACAAGTAGACTTAACTATGTCAAAAAGGTATGCATTTTAGATTAGGTAGAAAAAGCTACACCAATGTGTGAAATCTAAAATATCCATAATTATAAGAATTTACATTTGTGTCAATCTAATGGCAAAAAAAAATGGTATCTTGTTTTCATTTGTGTTTCCCTACCTACTTGTGCAGCTGGGCACATTTTTAAGTCTATCACCATTTGTGTATCAATCCTCAAATTATCTTTTGGTCACTTTTGGTTATTGGGTGGGGAAGTTGATCTCTTTCTTTTCTTCTTTTGGTGCCAGGGATTTAACCCATGAGTACTTAACTACTGAGCTGCATCCCCAGCTCTTTTTATTTTTTATTTTGAGATAGATCTCACTATTACTGAGGCTCTCCTCAACTATGCAATCCTCCTGCATCAGCCTCCTGAGTTGTTGGGATTACAGGCATATGCCATCACACCCAATCTGTTTATCTCTTTCTTGATGATTTGTAAAAAGCTCTTCGTATAGAACAGATTAATCTTTGATCAGTATGTAACAAATGCACTAGAAGTCAATTCTGATTTTTTTTTATAAAGCCTTTGTGGGGCCAGGTGCAGTTGTGCATGCCTGTAATCCCAGGAGCTCAGGATGCTGAATCAGGAGGATCATGAGTTCAAAGCCAGCCTCAACAACTTATCAAGGCCCTAAGCAACTCAGCAAGGCCCTATCTATAAAGAAAATATTTAAAAGGGCTAGGGATGTGGCTTAGTGGCTAAGAATCCTTGGTTTTAATCCCTAGTTACCACCACCCCCCCAAAAAAAGCCTCCATGGAGACATACACTAAAGGCCACCTTTATCACATCCTAGGGTACTAAACCATATTGTTTTCTTCTGCTGCTTTTATAGTTCTATGTTGTACATTTGTTTCATTAGTCAGTTCACTTTTATGTGTGATATGAGGCAGGTATTTCACTTGACTGGCTTTCTGGATGGACAGTCAGGCTATATTTGCTATTTCTGCCCTCAGGCCATATGGCACATGCCTGTACAGTAAAGTTCCCCTTCCTAGAGAATTTGCAGCCTTTGGTAAGATAAAACATAAGAGGGAATACCTGGCTTTTCTGAACGCCAAAGCTTTGTTTCTGATGCAGCCAGCCATACCTGTCAGTGGAGTGCTTGAAATGGCCTAGCTGAGCATCATTGAAGGAGCTCCACCCTCCAGAAGCCTTGGGCCTGGGACTCCAGTTCCAGCTCAGGAACTGGGCAGCTGGCTGACTTGAGGCTGACCTTCAGTATTTCTTGTCATAGCACCCCAACCCTGTAAAGAGTGAGAACTGATAGGCTCCTGATGTTCTAAACACTCTCTCTTGTGCCTGATTTTACAGCCTGAGGGACACTCTGGTGCCTTACATGGAAACTAAAGAGAGTGAAGTTCTTCCAGAAGTGGAATCCCAGTTTCCAGAAGAGATACTGCTGGCCAGCTGCGTCTCTGTGTGGAAAGTGGCAGCTGCACGGAAACAGGACCGGCAAGCAAAATAGGATTCTGTACTCTGTCTCTTTATGTGCTGCGGACACAGCTCCCCTTCCCTCCACCATGCCTCTGGGGGCACCTGGAAGGAAAGTGTTGGCACAGCACTGAATTCAAGGCCAGCATGCACTGTGCCAGCTGATGGATTTTTTGAGAGCTAGGCTGTTTCTGGAACACATGAAGATCCAGAACTTTCACTTTATATTATGAGTATCAAGTGGTGAGAATGGCAGTTAGTTGAAACTGGAAATCAACCACCATCCTATGCATTCAAGGAGCAACAGAAAGGAAGAGTCACAATAGGGGTTACACCCAGCAATGACCTGTGTTGGACCTGCAGCCTGTTCCTCGTGCTTCCTCATGTTGCTACACAGAGGCCGAATGCAGGGGGTTTGGTGTCTTTTCTTCCCTATGATATTCTGCGCACACAGAAGAGAACCTGATTTTCTTCTCTCTCCCAGTCCCTTAAATTCTGAGTTCTGTACTCATATTTCTTGAGTTCCAAGTTGTGAAAATAATACCACACTCTTTTTGTCTTCTCACTAACATGAGGAAAGCCAGGGGGTCCGCACATGAGACTCCACTGTAAGTCACTGCTAGATTCCAAAGGGTCAGAGCCAACAACTCTGGAGAACATGAGAGTTGGGACGCTGCTTGGGTTTTGGTTTCCCCATGAATAAAATGGAATTGACTGACAGCCAAAGTGCTTTCCAGTTCTCATATCTTGAGATTCTAAATGAAAGTTTGTCATTGTCAGCATGGATCAGAGGCAGGCTCTTAGAGATGGCATGGGGAGTTTTTGGCTTTGCACTGCATAAGCATGAAGTCTTGGTGTGATCTCAGCTTCCCTGAGTATATGCATTCCTGGTCCTTTCTTTGGGTCTCAACCACACCAGAAAAACTAAGCCTCAGAGCGAGTACAAAACCAGTTCTGTTTCTGAAAAAGGAAAAATTACTCTCCTCGATCTTGTGCTGCATTTTTCATTAAGTTTTGTCTCTGTTTGAAACCCACTTTGATGTCCTGGACCACTGCATAAATTCCTGTACCTCACAGCTCAGAACTCGTTTGCAGTGAGATCCAGCCATCCACACCTAGGAGGCCCTGACTTTCAAGTATATTCCAGATAAGTTAGGGACCCAATCAACTTGATATCAGGCCTGTGTACTTTTGAGCTACAGAAATGCAGAATGGGGAAGGAGGGCACAGCTCAGTAGTAGAGTGCTTGCCTCACATTCACAAGGTCAGAGGTTCAACCCACAACACCACAAAAAAAGAAAAAAGAAAAAAAAAGTTACCTGGCACAGGCCCTGTGCACACCTGCAAAGGTAGGTGCAGAAGGAAGTGATTCCATTTCCATGGATGACTTCTCACAGCAGACCACCACAAAGAAAGTGCAGTGACAGATCTCAGGTAGTAACTCCTTTCATAACACACATTTCCATTTAGAGAGCTGTGATGAACATTCCAGACTATGCAAGCCACTCCTATTCCTACCAGTTGCCTGCCACCTGCAAGCAGGAGGGCTCAGCCTACCTGCCTGGGAGGTGGGGGGCAGTTTTCCGGGGCCAGCAGGTGACACTCAAGACTCATACCATTCTTCATTGCCACACCTTCACAAGTGGAATCAGGTTTCAAGTTCTTGATGTGAAGACCCTTTTTCTCCCTTTGGCCTGGACATTTTTTTTATCACTGGTATGAATTGTCTTTAATTAAGATGTTTTATTTTGTATGCTATGCTTTCAAAGCCTTAACTGTCATATCTAGCATGATTTATGCAAAAATACCCTGGGCTAGCACAGGTAAAACTAAATTTCATTATAATGTAATGCTGTTTTAATAAACTTGAGTTCTGCTGCTAAAGGATCCCTCTCTTTGGGAGCCATGCTACTATGTATGGCATGTAGACCTCAGCTAGGCTGTGGGAGTGGTTTTGAGTTTTTGTGGAAATGCCCTTGCATAAGTATTCATGAAGTGGATGGTTTATAAATGAAGAGCACACTCTAGAATGTGAGATGCTAAACTTCACTGGACAGAATAACAGCAGAACAGCTTGTCCACAGTAGAAAAAGCTTAAGTCTGGCCTGGGGCAGGGGTGTCTTCTGTTTAAAGGGACATCACTGAAACAGCAGAGTTCCAGCTACCAAGGAGTAAGAATAAAAACTACCTAACTCAGTAAGTCAGTCTGTGGGATGGAGAAGACTTTCTTTCAAGGCAGTGAAAGAAATAGAACTTCAAGTCATTGCCCTCAAGCCCTTTCCATCCTTAACACTTAGGAGATTTTGCCACCTGTTAAGAGAGACAGCCATGGGCTATTTCTGCTGTTCTTAGATGTTAAGGCAATTTTGACTTAAAAACAAACTTCCACTGATGATCACTGTGAGCAAAACACCAGTTCAAAGGGCCCAGCCAAACTTACCCAAATTCTGGCATGCCTGCTTGCCCCAGTGTGCACATGGAAAGCATCTCTGATGTGATGCCAGAAGCACCAAGTGAGGCTGCCATTCAAAGTACACGCAGAGTGCTCCATGGGATATAAGCCCTGAGGCCTGGAGCTGGGCACCAGTGGTTCAAGCAGCAATTGGCACTCACATTGTGTTCTTCAATGTTCTGACCCCTTCAAGTTCACTAAGCATATGCTCAAGCATTCAGAATCCTGGGATTTCCAGTTGGAAAAACAAGCACGAGTGCTTTCTCCTAAGAGAAAATGCTAGCAAAACTTAGACCTTCCCTGTAGGGGCATTGAGCCTGCTTCCTTCTCAGCTGGTGGAGTGCTTCAGAGAGCCAACTGGGGAGGGCCCTGAGATGCAGCATCCCCCCCCACTGCTCTTGAGGCTGCTTCTGCTCAGGGGCTCCACAGTCTACAGTGTGCTCCTTTCCCTTCACATGGCCCCACCAAGGTCAGTATTCTTCCCGATCACTACCTGTACCCGAGACACCATGGGACCTCATCCCAGAAAACTGCTACTTCCTCAGAACCCTAGCTCTAACACAATCAAGCTGACACACCACAGCCCAGAAAGATCTGAACATGGGTCTTGGCTCTCCAGTTTGCCATCTCAGTGACCTTGGAAAAGCCGCTAAAAGCTAAAAGAACCTCCATTTTCTCATGTGCTAATGACTCTCAGTTCTATGGTGAGAAATTAGAGTAGGTAAACAGCAGCGCAGTGCCCAGCGTGGGGTGGGTGCTCAAGAAATGGGACATGCCCTTACCCTCAGCTGTAATCTTGCCCTGCTTTCAAGGCCCTGTCAGTTGTTGGTACTGCAGGAAGTCTTTCCCAAATCTGAAACCAATAAGACCAATCCAATGCATTGTTCTGTATCATCTTTTGTTAAATCTATACCCAGACTGTAATAATGGTCCCTTTACCTTCTGAATATAGCCCTCATTATTCTAAGGCTTATTAAAAAAAATTTCTCTCTCTCTTCTCCCCTCTCCCCCTTCCTAACAAGATTAGGGAAACAATGTTATCTTTTCTTTCCCTAGTTAATTGTCCTTGAACACACCCACCACAGGAAGGAGATGCCTGCTGAAATCTGGGAAGTGAATATCTCCCAAATTAACAAGTGAATCCTAACAGGCCATGGGGCACCCTAGGATCACCTACCAGAGCACACTTGGAATGTAACCCTTGAAAAGTTCCCTTAAAACACCCCTGTCCCTCCTGATCAAGAAAGTCACAGCCTTTGGGACAGGAGTCCTCTGTGTTTCTCCTTTGCTAGCAAAGCAATAAACCTTCTTTTTCCTTTTTCTCAAAACCATTTCCTCATTATTAAATTGGCATTGATTGTCATTGGGGACAGTGACTGAGCTTTCAGTTATAACACTATATGACTTCTGCATATACTTTTTTGAGTTCTCATTCATGAGCCTCTTTTCTACCTCAGGACCTTTATGCCCTCTGTTCCCTCTGCCTGACATGCTCTCTCAAACTCACTCTTCAGGTCTCCTCTAAATATCACCTCCTCTGGAGGCCTTTTCCCAATCATCACATCAAAGCCAGCTCCCGGGGGGATTATTTTCAGTCAGCCCTAGTTACAGCTGCACTATCTATACACCCCTCTCTCTACCCCTGGTGAAGCAATGCGAGAAAGCTGCAACCCCAGATCCTAGCACAGCACCAGGCACCAAGAGCACCCAGTAAATTTCCATTAATTTGAGGAGCACGGGATAAGGGACAGTGCCAGTGCCTCTGCCTCCCTGGTGGTGCTCAACTTCATAGAGCTCCAGGTACCCCGGGGGGACAGGCAAGGCCTGAAGACTGGGAGCAAAGTTGGAGAATTTTCTTTCTTTCCTTTTCTCCTTCTTTGAAGTGCTGGGATCTGAACCCAGGACCTGCACATCCATTGCCCAGAAAGCGCTCTACTACTAAGCCACACCCCAGCCTGCCTCTTCTAGAATTTCATTCATAGGTGAGAAGTGTTTAAAGGGGGAAACATAAAAATGTAAAGACTGTTATGCTCGAATTCAGGACCCCCAAAAGACCACCAGAGACCCAAGATCTATGTAAGCAGCAAAGAGGTGTTTATTGCAAGCTAGCTCTGTCCTCCGCGCACACACAGCAACTGGTGACGCTGAGAGGCCCCAAGCCCAGGGTTTGCAGCAGTTTTATACATTCTTTGGAGAAAGCAGGAACCCCCACATACATCATAGCATCTCTTAAAAAATCATCACACACCGCAGGAAAATCAAATAACAACTCTAAAACATAATTAGCACATTCACTGGCGGGAACAAGTTGGGTAGGGGTGATTGGTTACTACAAGAGGGGGATTCCTTTGAACTGATTGGTTTAAGCCAAGAGGGGTGTACGAGCTGAACTACATGGTTTCCCAACACGTTATCAACCACCATAAACTATTGGGAGGGTCATCTGACATCCCAGGTATTTCCCTGTCTCATGCTGATTGCTGGCTGCTATGGGGCTGCTATGGATCCCCACCTAGCCTGACTGAGTCAGGGACACCTGGTGCTGTAGATCTCTCCTGTTATTTGTAGATAAACAATTCAGCAGGGTAGGTATGTGCCTAGAAGTGCTCTGTGGGTTTTTCTAAAGACAAGGGTCATGCCCCCTTCCTTGGACACAGGCTTTGCTCTGAGGTAGAGGCTGGTTTCTCAAAAATGGAGTCACATCAGTTTCTCATCACCATAAGTCCTCTTAACAGAACTTTTAGTGTCCTTGTGACCTCAAGGTAAATCAAGTTTACACTTATTGACAGTGGCTTGAAGGCCCTGTGTGATCTGTTATCTGCTTGGTATGACCCTATAGGCTGGACTCCCACCACTACTATTCTTCCCACACCCCTCTCCACACCCATATCCAGTTCATATCAGCTTTGACTCCCTCACACATCATGTTGTGCCTGGCCAGCTCCCACTTCTCTCTTAGGACCCAGTTTAGACTTGCTTCTTCTTCTTCTTTTCCTGCTCACATTTTTATTAAACATCATGGGTCACCAGGACACATTACCCACAGATAGTGGGGTTGGATATTTTTAAAACCGATTTGTGGCACATGATACAATATAAGAACTGTATTATCTTATTTAGTTTGACATTGAAAAAAGCAAATTGTTATTGAATCATAGTCAATAAAACGAGTTTTTTTTAAATGGGAGATTAATGACTGAAAGACTTCACGAAAATGCTAGAAAATAATTAAGGTATAGTGAATATAATGAGAACTCCAAAATACCTATTTTTTTTTATCTATTATCCTCTCTCCTTCTATTGTTAAAATACTAAGCATCACTTTGTTATACTTTGCTATTACAAATACACTTTTCTATAGTGAAGCCCAAATTATATTTTCTCACTTTATTTGAAAATACTACTGTGTTGATGTTGCTTTCCACAGTATGGAAATTATGTTTTCACATGGCATGTGTCAGTCCACTCAGATCCATTTTTGCTAGTCTCTCTTGTCATTCAGTACACCAGCTGTTCATCTTGTCCACGTAATTGCATCTGCTGCACTAAACATGGTGTAGTCCCCAAAGACTTGACCCTGTATAGCAATCTTATGAAGTTTATATGTGTATATATAAGAAGTTTTATCAAAGGAAAATAATATCCTTAAATCTCAGTTCTAAAATATTCCTCAGAGACGTGTTTTTGCAAGTTTTAAAATGGGTCACTTTGATTTATTTATATAACAATGTCTATAAGCTACTACTTCCATTGAACACAAACATTATCTTGGAGGCATATTCATTATTAAAAATATTCTATCTGCACACACTTCATTTTAGGAAAGAATAGAATAATGTGAAAGTATTCCCACCTGTATGAAGTATCCAGCAACATGTTGAGTTGGTGGAGTTTTATTACAATGCAATAAAATTATGTTTTATTGCATTGTATTGAAAGTTTATTGAGTTTTATTACCATGCAATAAAATTATGTTGATTCCAATTTAACCTTTATTCTGTGATTCAAAAATGCTTCAGGGCCTAGTGTTGATTTTTTAATTTTGTGTGGAAATTGCTGTTAATAGAGTGTTCCAGTAACTACTAGGAAACAGGGAGTCTGTCGTATTTTCTTTTTCTTTTCCACTAATTGTGTGTGTGTGTGTGTGTGTGTGTGTTTTGCTTGAGATTGAACCCAGGGCCTCACATATGTTAGGAAAGCTACCTAACTACCACTGAGTTATACCCCTTTGTCAATCATATATACAACCTGGAGACTTATCTTCTATTTTAATTAAATAACTTTTGCTTTTTGACAATGTTTAACTGCTACAAGAGTTATTTTGAAGAAACTCTGGTAAAACATTTTTAATAAAACTTGGGTAAAACTGAAACAATGAAGTACTACTAGATTTCAATAAACTCATGTTTACTAATTCCTGGTCAAGAAATTATGGCCATTTATATGTGAAATAGAATAACAAATTTAAAATAATCACTAGTTATAAGCAGTGGTGTGCTGGTTAATGTTTAGCACATGGCTCTTGGGAGAATTTGATTCAAATTCTGAGTAATAACATTTGCTTAATTTTTTTAAATATTTTAATCAATTTTTTAAAAAACAAATGACAGCAGATTGCATTATAATTCTTATTACACATATGTAGCACAATTTTTCATACCTCTGGTTGTATATAAAATCTGTTGAAACCAATTTGTGTCTTCATACGTGTACTTTAGATAATGATGTTCATCCCATTCCACCATCATTGCTAATCCCCCGCCCCTTTCCTTTCCCTCCCACCCCTCTCCCCTATCTACAGTTTCTCTATTCTTCCCATGCTCCCTCTCCCTACCCTTCTATGAGTCAGCTACCTCATATCAGAGAAAACATTCTGCATTGTTTTGGGGGGATTGTCTAACTTCACTTAGCATTTTCTTCTCCAATGCCATGCATTTATTGCTGAATAATATTCCATTGTGTATATATGCCACATTTTTTTTTATCCATTCATCCACTGCAGGGCATCTAGGTTGGCTCCACAGTTTAACTATTGTGAATTGTGCTGCTATAACCATGGATGTGGTTGTGTCTCTGTAGTATGCTTTTATAAGTCTTTGGGATATACACCAAGGAGAGGAATAGCTGGGTCAAATGGTGGATTAATTCCCACATTTCCAAGGAATCTCCATACTGCTTTCCATATTGGTTGTACCAATTGGCAGTCCCACCAGCAATGTTATGAGTGTACCTTTTTCCCCAGATCTTTACCAACACTTACTGTTCTTACTGTTGTTTGTCTTCATAATAGCTGCCATTCTGACTGGAGTGAGATGATATCTTAGAGTAGTTTTGATTTCAATTTCTCTTATTGCTAGAGATGATGAACATTTTTTTTCATATATTTGTTGGGCACAATTCAGGAGCCACTTCTCAAGCAGAAACAAACTTTATTTTTAGAACACACATGCCACACCATACGAACTCTTCAGGAATTCCCTCAGAGCCCAACTTCCACCACCGGCTTCCCACAAACCTCTCAATCCCCGCACTCCTCCTGCTCTTGAGGCCCATTGTCTGGGTCATGTGGGCAGAGCCAAAAAAGTCCCCCAATGAGCAGCTCCGTGGTCTGAAAGGGCAGGGAAACAGCCCAATGAGCATCACCACAGAGGAGCCAATCAGCTGGCAGCTGGAAGTTTGCTGGCAGCTGGAAGTTTGCTGGCAGCTAGAAGTTTGCTGGGGCCTCTGTGAGCCAATCATCAGCTGGCAGCTGGAAGTTTGAATATCTTCTTCTGAGAAGTGTCTGTTCAGGTTCTTGGCCCATTTGTTGATTGGGCTATTTGTATTTGTTTGTTTTTTGTTTGTTTTTGTGCTTAGCTTTTTGAGTTCTTTATATACCCTACAGATTAGTGCTCTATCTGATGTGTGAGGGGTAAAGATTTGCTCCCAGGATATAGGCTCTTGCACTATAGGAGTCTTATTAAGGAAGTTGGGGCCTAATCCCACATGATGAAGATTAGGGCCTACTTTTTATTCTCTTAGATTCTGAGTCTATGGTTTAATTCCTAGGTCCTTGATCCACTTTGAGTTGAGTTTTGTGCATGGTGAGAGATGGGGATTTTATTTTATTTTGTTGCACATGGATTTCCAGTTTCCCCAGCACCATTTGTGGAAGAGGCTATCTCTTCTCCAATGCATGTTTTGGCACTTTTGTCTAATATAAGATAATTATAATTTTGTGGGTTAGTCTTTGTGTCTTCTATTCTGTACCATTGTCTACCAGTCTTTTTTAGTGCCAATACCATGCTTTTTTTTTGTTTTTGTTGTTACTATTGCTCTGTAGTATAGTTTAAGGTCTGGTATAGCGATGCCACTTGCTTCATTCTTCCTGTTTAAGATTGCTTTAGCTATTCTGGGTCTCTTATTTTTCCAGATAAATTTCATGATTGCTTTTTTTATTTCTATGAGGCATGCCATTGGGATTTTAATCAGAATTTCATTGCATCTGTATAGTGATAGTACAATCATTTTGATAATATCATTTTCTGAGATTATTGTAAAAGGGGTAGTTTTTCTCATTTCCTTCTCATAAGATTTGTCACTGATATACAGAAATGCCTTTGATTTATGGGTGTTTATATCCTGTTACTTGGCTGAATTCATTTACTAGTTCTAGAAGTTTTCTCATGAAGCTTTTTGGGTCTTTTAGGTAAAGAATCATACCATCAGCAAATAGTGCTTATTTATGTTCTTCTTTTGCTCTACATATCCCTTTAATTTCTTTTGTCTGTCTAATTACTATGGCCAGTGTTTCAAGAACTCTATTGAGTAGAAGTGATGATAGAGGGCATCCCTGTCTAGTTCTATTTTTTAGAGGGAATGCTTTTAATTTTTCTCCATTTAGACTGATGTTGTCCTGAAGCTTAGTGTAGATAGCCTTTATGATGTTGATATGTTTCTGTTAACCCTAGGTTTTCTAGTGTTTTGAAAATGAAAGGGTACTGTATTTTGTCAAATGGTTTTTCACCATCTATTCAGATGATTATATGATTCTTATCTTTGAGTATATTGATGTGATGAATTACATTTATTGATTTCCATATGTTGAACCAACCTTGCATGCCTGGGATGAATCCCACTTGATCATGGTGCACAATCTTTTTGATATTTTTTTTAATACAATTTGCCAGAATTTTATTGAGGATTTTTGCATCTATGTTCATTAGTGATATTGGTCTAAAATTTTCTATCTTTGATGTGTCTTTGACTGGTTTTGGAATCAGGGTGATATTGGCCTCATAGAATGAGTTTGGGAGTGCTACATCTTTTTCTATTTCCTGAAATAAATTGTAGAGTATTGCTATTAGTTCTTCTTTAAAGGTCTTGTAGAACTTGGCTTGTATCCATGATGGTCCTGGGCTTTTCTTGATTGGTAAGCTTCTGATGGCATCTTCTATTTCATCACTTGATATTGATGTATATTAAATTGTGTATATCTTCCCGATTCAATCTGAGCAAATAGTATGACTTAAGAAATTTGTCAATGACTTCAATATCTTCTATTTTATTGGAGTATAAGTTTTCAAAATAATTTCTAATTATCCTCTGTATTTCTGCAGTGTCTGTTGTGATATTGCCTTATTTATCATGTATGCTGGTAATTTGAGTTTTCTCTCTCCTTCTCTTTGTTACAATAGCTAAAGGTCTTTCAACTTTAATATTTTTTCAAAGAATCATCTTTTAGTTTTGTCATTTTTAAAAAATTGTTTCTTTTGTTTTTATTTCAATGATTTCAGCTCTAATTTTAATTATTTCTTGCCTCCTTCTGCTTTTGATGCTAGTTTATTTTTTTTCCTAGGGCTTTGAGATGTAGTGTGAGGTCATTTATTTTTTTTACTTTTTCTTGTTTTAAGTAATGAACTCCATGCAATGATTTTTCCTCTTAGTACTGCTTTCATAATGTCCCAGAGATTTCTATATGTTGTGTCTATGTTCTCATTTACCTTTAATAATTTTTAAAATTTTTTTGTAGCTATAGATGGACAGCATGCCTTTATTTTATTTGTTTATTTTTATGTGGATTGAACCCAGTGCCTCACATGTGCAAGGCAAGAGTTCTGCCACTGAGCTATAGCCCCAGCCCACATTAAATAATTAAATTATTTTTTAATTTTCTCTTTGATGTCTTCTGTAACCCATTGTTAATTGAGTAGCATATTGTTTAGACTCAGGTAATGGAGTAATTTTTATTTTTTATTTTGTCATTTATTTTCAATTTCATTCCATTATGATCTGATTAAGTGAATGGTAGTATCTCCACTTTTCTGTGTTTGCTAAGTGTGGCTTTGTGGCATATTATATGGTCTATTTTAGAGAAGGATCCATGTGCTGCTGAGAAGAAAGTATATTCACTTGATGCAGGTTGAAATATTCTATATATGTCATTTAAGTCTAAGTTATTAATTGTATTATTGAGTTCTATAGTTTCTTTATTCAGCTTTTGTTAGGAAGATCTATCCAAAGATTAGAGAGGTGTGTTAAAGTCACCCAAGATTATTGTGTTGTGATCAATTTGACTCTTCAACTTGAGAAGAGTTTGATGAACATAGCTGCACCATTGTTTAGGGCATTTATATTTATAATTATTATGTCTTGTTGGTGTATGGTTCCCTTGAGCAGTATGGTAATGTCCATCTTTATCCCTTTTGATTAACTTTGGCTTGAAGTCTACTTTATTTGATACAAGAAAAGAAACCCCTGGTTGCTTTGATACAAGAAAAGAAACCCCTGGTTGCTTCCACAGTCCAGGTGAGTGGTATGATTTTTCCCAACCTTTCACCTTCAGTTTGTGTCTTTTCCTATCAGATGAGTCTCCCGGAGGCAGCATATTTTTGGGTCTTTTAAAAAAATTCAGTGTGATAGCCTGTGTCTTTTGATTGGTGAGTTTAAGCCATTAACATTCAGGGTTATTATTGAGACATTGTTTGAATTTTTATCCTTATTTGTTTATTTTTGTTATTTAAGTTGACTTGATTTTCTTCTTTGGTTAGTCTTTCCTTTAGGGTACTACCTCCCTCTGCTGATGTTCATTGTTGTTTTTTTGTTTCCTTTTCATGGGCTATTTTTCTCTTATTTATTTTATTTTATTTTATTTTCTTAAATACACAACAGCAGTGGAATGCATTAAAATTCTTATTTTACATATAGAGCACAATTTTCATATCTCTCTATATAAAGTATATTCACGCCAATTTATACCTTTATACATGTACTTTTTTTGCATTACAATTCTTAATACACAGATATACCACAATTTTTCATCTCTCTGTTTGTATATAAAGTATGTTGACACTCAATTCAAGTCTTCATACATGTACTTTGTATCATGATGTCCATCACATTCCACCATCTTTGCTTCCTCTTCATGGAATATTTTGCCAAGGATGTTTTGTAGTGCCAGTTGTCTAGCTATAAATTCTTTTAACTTTTGTCTATTGTGGAAAGTTTTTATTTCATCTTCAAATCTAAAGCTTAATTTTGCTTGATACAAGATTCTTGCTTAGCACGCATTTTCTTTCAGAGCTTGATATAGGTTATTCCAGGATCTTCTAGCTTTCAGGGTCTGTGTTTAAAAATCTGCTGTTATCCTAATGGGTTTCCCCCTATATGTAATCTGATTCCTTTCTCTCATGGCTTTTAAAAATCCCTCCTTATTCTGTATGTTGGGCATTTTTATTATATTATGCCTTAATGTGGATCTTTTGTGATTTTGTACATTTGGCATTTTATAGGCTGAATTTGGATTTGGATTTCCAATTCATTCTTCATGTTTAGAAATTTTTCTGATATAATTTCATTGAATAGAATGTTCATTCCTTTAGGTTGGACCTCTATGCCTTCCTCTATCCCGATCTTAAATTTGGTCATTTTATGCTATCTCATACTTCTTGAATATTCTGCTTGTGGTTTCTTACCATTATCACCGTGTGGTCTGTTTGTTTCAAGATTATATATTGTATCTTTATTGTCTGCTGTCCTATTTTCCAAGTGAACTAGCCTTTTGGTGATGCTTTCACTTGAGCTTTTAATTTGGTTTATTGTTTCTTTCATTTCAAGAATTTCTTTCTAGTTTTTTTTTTAGAACCTCTATCTCCCTGTTGAGGTGATCTTTTGCTTCTTGGATTTGTTTATGTAGATCCTTGTCAAAGTGATTTTTTACTGTTTGTATTTGCTTTATTATATCTTTATTGAGTTCACAGAACATTTTAACCTTGTATATCCTGAACTCTTGCTCTGTCATTTTTTTCTTGTGTGGCTGCCAATGATTCCAATGATGTGGTGTCCTGATTTGTTTGTGGTACTTTCTTCCCTTGTCTTTTCATGTTTCTTGTATGTTTTTCTTTCCAATTCTGTGGGTCTGGGGTGTTATTCTTTTTTACCCTATAGGTTTGTAGTGGTCTTGTAGGGTTCCAAGATCCCTCCTTTGTGGGGAAGAACAATGGTTACAGATCCCAATATCAACAATATATCACCTATGAAAAATTTGTTGTTATTAAGACATTTACAGTCTAGTCTCAATGTACAGAGATGTTGGATTCAATTATTATCTAAAATATAATCATTATGTTTGTAAAAAGGTTTACACTTACCAGATTCCAACATGGCAGCGGGCGCAGAGAGATCAAGTCTCTGACCTCTTCAGCTGCGCGGGCATAGGGAGTCGTAAACAATCTAAATTCTGTTTGCTCATGATCACTAGGCAATGCTGAGCTGACGTGGATCTGGACCTCTCAGAACACACACTGAGCCCGGATCAGCTGAATTCAAACTCCCGTTCGCCTGCTTCCCACAGACAAACAGCTGTGACTCAGCACTAATACATCCCGCTGAAACAACTGGTCAGCCCTTCTGATCCTACGGAGGTACATGCCAACCGAGCCTTCATAGGTACTAGCCAAAGGTTTGAAACGGGGCTTGGGAGAGACAGTAAGGACCCACCCGTTGCATTGGTCACCCGGCAAAGGGAAATGAACTGTTGCCATTTGCAAGAGATACCACCATGGCAGAGAACTGACATCACCAGACTGTGGCAGAGGAGATAACTTCATTGAAACCTGCGGCTACAGGTGTGTAATCCCCTAGCCTTCCCTCTCCACACATCGGGGAAACCTTAAGGGCCCCTCCCAGCTCTCCTGTGAGCATGTTAGCCAGACCGAGGAAATCAGACGTGGCATGGGACCTGTGGCATGGAATTCCCGGCTACCGCTCCCACCAGTGCTGACAACTGGGGTCTCTTGCAACAGCTACTGGGGGCGTGGCTACCGAAGGGCAAGTAAAATTCGCTGAGGATTCTCAGTCCCAAGCTCTATAAACTTAGGGTCTGAGGGAATGGCAAACAGGGAGAGAGTACCCAGTCGATCATGAAAACAGGGCTCCCGGGAGCAGCAGACCTGGCATGTAGCCAGTATTATGGTGAGTGGCACCAGTGAGAGGGGCATGGCTATAGGAAGAGTGGGGAAGTGACTAGACACAAGAGGAGGCCATTGGCACTCAGGATTGGAGACTCGCCCAGTCTGGGAGGAGGAGCTGCTGCACAGTGATTGGTTCCCATGTATTGACAGGAGAAACTTGGCCTGGTGGGCACAGCACCACCTACTGGAAGAGAAGTTAATCAAACTTTAAGACTGCATTTATTAGTTGTTTTGTTTTTTTTTTTTCTCTTTTTTTGGTTTGGGTTTTTTTTCTTTCATTTTCATTTTTCTTTCTTGTTGTTTTTTAATTTTTTTTCTTCTAATTTTAATTTTTATTTTTTTATTACTATTTTTATTTTTAAATTTTTTTTCTTTTTTTCCTTTCTATTTTTTCTTTTCTTCTTTTGTCTTTTCATTTCTTTTCAATTTTCTTATTCCCCCTTCCTTGAATTCTACCTGCTTACTCTCATTCTCTTTAGTGACTTCTTCCCTTCCCTTTTAATACCTTTCCTCCCAAGCATCAAATAAATTTATAGAAGTATACAGTAACTCAGCAGTCAAACAGAACAAGAAGTAACATGAGCAGCTTGAAAAAGCAAGGAAGAAAATGAGTGCAAACAATGCAGGACAGCCTAAATATTCAGGAGTATCTAGAGTCATCAGAAAAATGGTCATATAAAGAACTCAAGGAACATCTTAGACAGATGGAATGGAACCTTAAAGAGGATACGAGACAGCAAATTCAAGCAGCGAAAGAACACATTGAGAATGAATTACATAAACAGATAAAAGAAGAAGTTAAGCATCTTTATCAGGACATAGAGACTATAAAAAATAATCAAACAATAATTCTAGAAATGAAGGAAATGATAAACCAAATTAAAAACTCAATTGAGAGTATCACTAACAGAGTGGAGCAAGTAGAAGCCAGAACATCAGATAATGAAGACAAAATATATCATCTTGAAAAGAGTCTAGCCAACTCAGGAAGGCTGGTAAAAAATCACGAGAAAAACATCCAAGAGTTATGGGATAACATAAAAAAACCAAACTTAGGAGTCATCGGGATAGAAGATGGTACAGAGATTCAAACCAAGGGAATGAGTAACCTGCTGAATAAAATAATTACAGAAAACTTTCCAGAAATAAAAAAGGAAACAGATATACAAATTGAAGATGCATACAGGACACCAAGCACACAAAATCACAGTAGACCAACGCCAAGACACATTGTTATGAAGATATCCAATATACAGAACAAAGAGAAAATATTAAAAGCTACAAGAGAAAGGAGGCAGATTACATTCAGGGGTAAACCAATAAGGTTAATAACGGATTTTTCATCGCAGATGCTGAAAGCAAGAAGGTCATGGAACAATGTATTTCAAACACTGAAAGACAATGGATGCCAACCAAGAATTCTGTATCCAGCAAAAATAACCTTCAGGTATGACAACGAAATAAAAATCTTTCATGATAAACAAAAGTTAAAAGAATTTGCAGCCAGAAAACCAGCATTGCAAAGCATTTTGAGCAAAACACTACATGAGGAAGAAATAAAAAACAATAACCAAAACCATCAGTAGGAAGTGCTTCGGTAAAGACAGAGGGCGAGGGGAAAGATAATCATGGAGAAACAAACTAAATTTTTTTAAAAAATGATAAATAATCAAACATGGCTGGAAGTACAAACCATATATCAATAGTAACTCTAAATGTTAATGACTTAAACTCTCCAATAAAGCGACATAGGCTGGTATCATGGATTAAAAAAACAAATCCAACAATATGCTGCCTCCAGGAGACACATCTGATTGGAAAAGACATACACAGGCTGAAGGTGAAAGGATGGGAAAAAATATACCACGCACACGGTCCTCGTAAGCAAGCAGGGGTGTCCATCCTCATATCGAATAAAATCGACTTCAAGACCAAGTTAATCAAAAGGGATAAAGAAGGACATTATATACTGTTAAAAGGAACCATTCACCATAGTTCTCGAAACACTGGCCAGAGCAATTAGACAGACAAAAGAAATTAAAGGCATAAAAATAGGAAAAGAAGAACTTAAATTATCACTATTTGTGGAAGACATGATTCTATACCTAGAAGACCCAAAAGGGTCTACAAAGAAACTACTAGAAATAATAAATGAATTCAGCAAAGTGGCAGGATATAAAATCAACATGCATAAATCAAAGGCATTTCTGTATATCAGAGACAAAACTTCTGAAACAGAAATGAGGAAAACCACTCCATTCACAATATCCTCAAAAAATAAAATAAAATACTTGGGAATCAACCTAACAAAAGAGGTGAAAGATTTATACAATGAAAACTACAGAACCCTAAAGAGAGAAGTAGAAGAAGATCTTAGAAGATGGAAAAATATACCCTGTTCATGGATAGGCAGAACTAACATTATCAAAATGGTGATATTACCAAAAGTTCTCTATAGGTTTATTGCAATGCCAATCAAAATCCCAACGGCATTTCTCGTAGAAATAGATAAAGCAATCATGAAATTCATATGGAAAAGTAAAAGACCCAGAATAGAAAAAGCAATTCTAAGCAGGAAGTGTGAATCAGGTGGTATAGAGATACCAGATTTCAAACTATATTACAGAGCAATAGTGACAAAAACAGCATGGTACTGGTACCAAAACAGGCGGGTGGACCAATGGTATAGAATAGAGGACACAGAGACTAATCCACAATGTTACAACTATCTTATATTTGATAAAGGGGCTAAAAGCATGCAATGGAGGAAGGATAGCATCTTCAACAAATGGTGTTGGAAAAATTGGAAATCCATATGCAACAAAATGAAACTGAATTCCTTTCTCTCGCCATGCACAAAAGTTAACTCAAAATGGATCAAGGAGCTTGATACCAAATCAGAGACTCTGCATCTGATAGAAGAAAAAGTTGGCTCCGATCTACATATTGTAGGGTTGGGCTCCAAATTCCTTAATAGGACACTCATAGCACAATAGTTAATAACAAGAATCAAGAAATGGGACTTACTTAAACTAAAAAGTTTTTTCTCGGCAAGAGAAACAATAAGAGAGGTAAATAGGGAGCCTACATCCTGGGAACAAATTTTTACTCCTCATACTTCAGATAGAGCCCTAATATCCAGAGTATACAAAGAACTCAAAAAATTAGACAATAAGATAACCAATAACCCAATCAACAAATGGGCCAAGGACCTGAACAGACACTTCTCAGAGGAGGATATACAATCAATCAACAAGTACATGAAAAAATGCTCACCATCTCTAGCAGTCAGAGAAATGGAAATCAAAACCACCCTAAGATACCATCTCACTCCAGTAAGATTGGCAGCCACTATGAAGTCAAACAACAGCAAGTGCTGGCAAGGATGTGGAGAAAAGGGTACACTGTACATTGCTGGTGGGACTGCAAATTGGTACGGCCAATTTGGAAAGCAGTATGGAGATTCCTGGGAAAGCTGGGAATGGAACCACCATTTGACCCTGCTATTGCCCTTTTCGGCCTATTCCCTGAAGACCTTAAAAGAGCATGCTACAGGGATACTGCCACATCGATATTTATAGCAGCACAATTCACAATAGCTAGACTGTGGAACCAACCCAGATGCCCTTCAATAGATGAATGGATAAAAAAATATGTAGCATTTATACACCATGGAATATTACGCAGCAATAAAAAATGACAAAATCATGGAATTTGCAGGGAAATGGATGGCACTAGAGCAGATTATGCTTAGTGAAGCTAGCCAATCCCTAAAAAACAAATACCAAATGTCTTCTTTGATATAATGAAAGCAACTATGAATAGAGCAGGGAGAAAGAGCAAGAAGAAAAGATTAACATTAAACAGAGACATGAAATGGGAGGGAAAGGGAGAGAAAAGGGAAACTGCATGGAAATGAAGGGAGACCCTCATTGCTATACAAAATTACATATAAGAGGTTGTGAGGGGAATGGGAAAATAAACAAGGAGAGAAATGAATTACAGTAGATGGGGTAGAGAGAGAAGATGTGAGGGAAGGGGTGGGGGGATAATAGGGGATAGGAAAGGTAGCAGAATACAATAATTACTAATAGGGCATTATGTAAAATTGTGGATGTGTAACCTACGTGATTCTGCAATCTGTACTTGGGGTAAAATTGGGAGTTCATAACCCACTTCAATCTAATGTATGAAATATGATACGTCAAGAGCTTTGTAATGTTGTGAACAACCAATAAAAAAAAGGTAGACCTGTCACCTTACACTCTAAAAAAAAAAAAGTTTTACAGTTTCTGATGGTGGACAATGAACTGGGGGTGGGGCATAGGATGATATGCTGAGGGGGAAAGATATGAGGCTATAGAGTTATATTAACTCTAGGAAATGTGAGAGAGAAATCTAATGAAGAGGGTTAGAAGCAAGAGAATAGACAGAAAGTAATTTAGGATAGACAAATATGTGGGAAGACAGTAGAGTTCATAAAACAAACACATATGTATTTTTAAATAGTAAAAATTGAGGGGGAAAAATGAAAGAAGAAGAAAGAAAAAAAGGAGGGGCATATACAACACCTCTCCATTATATTATTCAGATGACTCAGTCCTCAAAATCCTATTTTATTCTAAGTTCTTGGTTTCATGTATGTTGGCAATGAGAGGGCGCAAGAATATAATAAAAGAGAAAGAGAAAAAAATGCTTGAAAGAAGAAACCAGGGTTGTTACTACTTTTAGAGATCTTTATGTTTTCTGTTTCTCTTTTTATCCAATAGGAGAGGTTGTTTGTTTTAACCTGGTGTCTCTGCCCTCAGGTTGGTGTAGGTAACCAGGATGGGAAGACTGGTCCTGGTTTAGGGCATCTGGAAGTGGGGAGTGCCACCTGCCAGTCCCTGAAGGGAGATTGCACTTCACAGGTCTCTTTTTGGGACCGTTAATCTGACTTGAGTGCTTGATATTGTCTCCCTCTCTTGCCTGGAGATTTCCCAGCTCCTGGTCTCTCTGTTAGGCTTCAATCTTTAGTCCCATTTCCTCTCACTTACATGTTTCCACCTGCAGGACCTCTCACACTCAGGCTCACACCAGGTGCATGGTGCCCTGGTCGCACTGCACATCTGCCCAACTGAGAGCTGTTTTTGTGTTCGGTGGTCACTGTGTCAAGTTTTCACCAATGGGGATGGTGGGGGAGTTATATACTTGATACCTGACCAGATAGAGATCCAATCTGAGAGCTGCCCCCACCAAATATGGCAAGAAAGTTTATCCAAGATGGAATCGGTCTGCTTCCAGCGCCGGGGTGTCTGGTGGGGCCTGGAAACTGGGCGATGACATTGTGCTGTTGGTAGGTAGTAGCCAAGTAACATGCATGGGAGTGGAGTGAGATCTGGAGATCAGCAGAGGTGCTGAGAGGTGATTCTGCTAAGGGGTTTGAGAGCCATGCATAGGCTAGAACTATGGGCTTTGGGTTTTGGGACCCAGGGGTCCAGAGTTCTACTCGAATGCTGAGGTTCTGAGCCCTGCGAGGGGGTCACAGTGCTGGTGATTTCTGTGGAAATCAGCTGTGTAGGGGTCCTCTTATACTCTCTGAGATGCAGTATTTCAACTAGGTGAGATCTGGGTCACAGAGCAACACGGAATGCTGACTCCCTCTGACCTGCCATCTTGGAATTCAACATTTGCTCTAGATGTGCTTCTTCTAGTGAACTCCTTCACCCTATGTGTCCAGGAGTGACCCCCTGCACCCTTGTATTAGTCCATTAGGACTGCTATAGCTGAATGCCTCAGACCGGGTGCCTTATAAACAACAAAGATTTAATGCTCTCAGTTCTGGAGGTTAGAAGTCTAAGGGTCCTACTATACATACATTCTCTAGAGCCCTCTACTTCCCCCACCCCCATTTTTGTTATTGAATCCTCCAGATCTCTTGGTAATAGCTCCTAAATCACAATTTCTACTCCTTGTTTGAGGCTGAATTGGCAACTGAACACACCTAAAAGAACTGATTCCTCTGTTAGCCTGGAGGGCTGACTTGTCTTTGGACATTTTTATTAGTAAAAGTAAGGAACTTAGCTGCAAATGACCCAAAGTGGGGAGGGTCCACTCTAATGCTAGACAAGAGAAAGTGATTCTTAGTGACCCTAAGCAGGCTGGACTGCTGAAGCCTATAGATGACTTTCCACAGGGACACAAGGGGCATCCTGTGCCCTCATAGGATAATGGTGGTTGCTGAATTAGAATTTCTTCACACAAGCTCCAAAAAACCAGTGAGCAAGAAAGGAAAGCCCCCTCTCATTTCCCATGCCCATGACATAAGTGGAGACTATTACAGATGTCACTGTGCCCCCTGGTGGAAAATGAAACAGACCAGCCTGCAAAGTAGCCCAGGCTAGGGAGACCATAGTTAAGAAACTCCGCCCTCATGTGCTGTAGGCAGAGGTTGACCTATATGCTCTACCAGGCTATAACCAGACACCCTCTTCTATTGTGGGGTAGGGTCTTTTGGCTTTGAAAACAGTCTCTTTGCCAGAGAAGCCCTAAATAAGGGAGCTGAACTTTAAAAGCTCTCTGGGTAGTTGCCAGCCATTCCAGAAGGCCTGGGCCATCTGGGCCCTCTGTCCTCCTCACCTCCTGGCAGCATGTGCAAGGGCCTTCAGTCAATTCATCTGCTGTCCCCACAGCTCCACACCAGTGTGCACTCCCCTTCTCCCTTAGTATCTCTAAGTTCTCCTGTTCCTTGAAACCCCTATTTTCTCTGATTTCCTATCTCTGACAGCACACCCATCTTTCTAGATGATCAGAGGTACTTTCATAAAGCCAGTGTTGACACCTCACTGTCATAGCCTCCAGGAAACATGGCTTTCCCCATCCCTCCCTGTGACCACATGATGGTGCCTTCATGCTAGTGCCTTCCTAGGTCTTGTCTTTAAGCTTCCAGCAGCCCATGCAGGTGGTGGAGGAGTCAGGGTTGACTTACAAGGAGGCCCAGAAAGGCAAGGGGCAAGCAGGGGTGAGGCTAGCCACCATCCTTAGAAGAGCTCCTGGGAAGGGTGGTTGGGCATCATACACACCAGATCCCAGGTGTGTATGAAATTGTAACCAGAAGCTCAGTCCTTATCCTCAATTTTCAATCCAATAACAAAGACAAGGTCTTGAGAAAAAGGAAGATGTTTTATGCTTTGCTTGCAAAGGAGAAACACAGGGGACTCCTGTCCCAGAGCCAGTGATTCTGCCCATCATGGGGAACGGGGTGTGGGGAGGTAAGAGGTGATTCAGAGAAAAATGAGACTAGGGAGGAGAGATCAGGAAAAAGAAATTGAAGGAGAAAGTCAAGGAAAAAGAAGGTTGGGAAAATGAAAAAAAAAACATGTAAGTTTCAAAGCGACAAGGGATAGGGTCAAAGCATCAAGTGAACCTCTGTTTCAAAATAAAATTACATTCAATCCCCACCACCATTTTCGGGGAAGGTTATTTTGTCCCTTTCTTTAACTCTGTTGTTTTATACATCCCACTCATGGGTGAGGCAGAGAAGGGAGCCCTGGGTGGGGCAGAGAGGGGAGGTTGGTTGTTGGCTGTAAACTGAGCAATAGGGCAGATAAATGGAGGCAGGAAGCAGGTGGCATCAGGCTCCTGCTGGCCTGCATGCCTGGTGGCAGGTGGTGTATGAAGAGAGCTGAATGGATAGCCTGATGGCCTCCTATGTGACAGGCCTCATGGCCTTCTGAAAGGTGCCCTTTTTGTAGCAGTGGCTACAAGAAAAGGAATAAGGCCTCATGCCTCAGGCAGGTGCCTCATTGCAGGGGTAGGAAAGTGGCCCCTCTGCTTCTGCCTGGGGGAGGGAAGGCTCCTGCAAGCCACCACCCCCATAGCCAGAAAAAAAGAGGATTTTTTTTAATAAGCTGGACCCCTGTGGCTGTTCTCCTTACTGCTGCCCCACAAACAGCTCAACCTGAGGAGTGGGGGTCAGCTTAGCTGACTGTGATTCCTTGTGGCTCTGTAGGTACTCCTTGTGCTCTACCACCAAGGTAATCTTTCTCCCCAGAGAGAAAGTCAGGGTGAGCACTAGGAAAGACCAGAATTGGACTCTCCTCACAGCAAGAGCATCTGCTGCAATCCAGGCTTTGATGGCTCCTTTCTGGACTCATTTTCATCATCAGCAGTGAGACCACAGGACAGATCCCCCACCCAGAGAAGAGCCCCCCTTTCATTCCACCTTCATTCCCTATCCTTCTCTTCCCCAGAGCACCCTACACTGGTCCATCTCCAGGATCATGGTCCAGGGCCAACCTGGCCACTGTGAAAAGTCACAGGGCATGAGCTCAGGGAACCCCATTCTCATTACCGTCCCTGAGCTGGACAGTCAGGACTCTGTCCATAATCAGTCAGGAGTGCCATTTCCTGCAGATGCAGGGATCTTGGCCAAGGAGGGTGCTGAGGTTGATGATAATCCTGGCCACTGCCCTTGGACCCCATGGCCACAAAGCCAAAGGGTAAATTCACCCTGACCTGGATGCTAGTGGTGGGACCAGCAGACTGCTCCTGGGCATGGGCACCCAGGCTATGGGAACATATGCAGAGGCCTGAGGGTAGCAGTAAAGTGGAGAGGAAGGGGGAAATTTCCAGAAAATGAAAGGAAGAACAGGGTGACATGGGTGACCATGCTGATTTGGCTGCTGGGCCTGCCCCAACCTCATCCATAAAGTCAGGGCACAGAGGGTCTTGAAGTCTGGACCCTGAGTGCTCTGCTGGTCTGCAGATAGTGAGATTCTGTTCACCCCTCATCCTGGGCCTACCTCCAGGCTGCATGGCTTACTTCGGCCCAACCCCACTGCCCCAGTTCACCCTCCTCTACCCAATGCCAAGCTTTGGGGTGGCCTGCTACATTGGAGTCCTCACAAAGCTGCCCTGCACTGGAGTGGCCAAGAAACTCCTGCTGGTAGACATGCTGGAGAAGAGCACCCTGCACAAGGAGAAGGTAGGGAGGCCTGGACAGCCTGGGCCCAGCCAGCAGGTGCCTGAAACAGTCCTGGGTATGGGAAGGATGGGTCAGCTACCTCCCTGACACCTCTGTGTCCCTGAATCCTGGCCTGGAGTAAAGCAGCACATCTGGTGTTCTCTGGGTGCCTCTCTCCATGTAGTCCTGGGTGGTGCATCCCAGCCTGTGGCTTGCAACCCCTGGAGCCCCTGACTCCTCCCCTTGCTATGATTGCCTCTTCCATCTCCACCTTTGTGCTGCTGCCGCCCTCATGTAGATTATTGTAGGTTATGTTCCCCAGTCACCCTCATGCCATCCCAGGTGCCAGGCTCTAAACTGCTGCTCCTGCCTGTGACTGCATCCACATCCTTTCTCACCCCTGCATTTCCCTCCTCTGGCCCTGCAGCATGCACAGGGGAGGTGACATTAACACTTTGGCTCTTCTATTGCACAGCATATTCTGAGAGCAAAGACCCCAACTGTCCTTTCCTCTGGCTCAGGCGCCTGTGTGGAGCATTCACTCCATAAACATCAGTGGAGGACATGGTGGTCCAGACCCTTCCCAGGCCAATGTGACCCACACGGGCCCATCCCCTACTCTCCAGAGGAAAGTGTGGAGGTGACATACACATGTCCAAGTTACCAGGAGGGAGGAAGAAGGAGGAGGCTAGTAGCTGAGTCCTGGTCACAGCCTTCTGCCAGGGTGGTCCTGTGTGCACTGGCCCACTCCTCTACTTGCCAGTGCTCTGGTCCAAGGTGAGCTGCTGCCCATCCCAAAGCCCCTGTTGTCAGATCAGATGGGGTCCTTGGGCACACTCAGGGCTATCTGAGCAGACGGCTTTGCTTAGGTACAGTACCATCCAGGATAGGTCCCTTCCCTTTTCTGGCTTGTGACTGGGTTTTAAAGAGGAAGGGGCTTGCCTCAGCCCTTCACCAAGAAAAGATGGTTCTTCCAAGTTTTCTCCCCATTTTCCAGATTCAGCTCTTGCAGGCTAAGGTTCTGGAACTGTCCTGGGAATGATGACTGGCTCAGGTCTTCATCCTACTCTGCCAGGTTAGAGGCAGTGCATGAACTTGCATGCATGCACCCCAGACCCTCTGGTGCCAGCACTCACTCACCCTGCCCGGGGTAAGGCACCAGGAAGGAGCTTAAGGGTTGGAAGTCCAAGAACTCCCTGCTACCACCAAGGACCTCGTCAGACCCTCCAGTCCCTGTGGCTGACCTGGACCTAGGGGCATGTGTTCCTGCAGCTCTGATCTCCTTTCCATGCTGTAGGCCATGAAGAGCCATAGCCACAGCAACAAGCCTCTCTACATCTCCATGGGCCACAAGATGAACCTGGAGGCAGCTGTGTGCCTGATCCAATGCTGCTACAGGTTCTTGATCCCAGAGCCCTTGTGCCAGGTGGGGACTAGCACATGCTCCTCTACTTCTCACCACTTGTCAACTCTGCTGGAGTCACAGAGCAGTGGTTTGAGGACAAGATGGCCCTGGGATGAGGACAGGTCCTTGCAGGAATACCTGGTGTGTACTTATTGGGCCCTGGAGGCAGGGGGAGGGTACATAGGAAGGTGAAGAATTCCTAGCAATTCTTCCTGAGACTTTCTGTGTGTGCCTCACAAGCCACTGTGCCCAACACTTAGCCTCTTCCTCACTTGAGCCTCCTGCACCCAGGTACCAGGTTGTTTGGAGGGTTGTTTGTAAAGTTATTTGATGACAGAGTGCTCCACCAGTCTCCAGTCAGGAGCCCAGAAAGAGCAGCTCTCAGTTGGAGGCCCTTGCAGGAACATTGGGGGAGAGCATTGAGGAAGGCTTATACTGGCATCAGAAACTGCAAGGTGTGGCTATGCCAGGGACACAGCACTGAAACTGGTGCTCAGCAGTCAGGGGATGAGCATTCTGAGCCAGTTGGTTCAGCTGAGAAGGAACTCAGCTGGCAGCTGAGCACAGATACTCCCAGCTCACCTTCACAGTCATGATGAGAAAAGACCAGTTATATATTAGTATGTGTTTCACAGAAGCTATAAGATGAAAACCCAAGTGAAGCCATGCTCAGGAAGAGAGAAATTCTGGATCCTGAACAGTATTTGCAAAAGCCCAAAAGCAGGGAGGAGTTTGATGTGCTCAGGCAGCTCAGCCAGAGCAGGGAGCTGTAAAGCAACATGGAACCAGTTTGTGTCTTAAGCTTTCAAATTGCAGACCTCACTGCAGGGACTCAGAGCCAGTGTGCAGGGCTTCAGATCTGCCTTCTTCAGGCAGCAGCTCCCTGAGTGCTACCAGGCCCTTGAGACTTTGGGAGGAGCTGGGAGCATGGACTGCACCTAAGGCCCTGCCTTCCTCAGCCCATCCCTGGAGACTGCTGAGGAGAGGGAGAGAGGGCCCAGAAGCCTCCCTGTTGTCTGATGTTTCCTACCTTCCGATAGCCTGTGCTGGGCTGATGGAGATAGCCACCCAGTAGAGGGGCCACAGGCTACACACACTTGAGTGGGCCTCAGTCCTGCCTCCACCTGGTTGCAGGTGTGCAGAATGGCCTCCAGGTGGCAGCAGCAGCCTGCATACCACCAGGGACAGGCTCCTGGGGCAGCTGTGCCAAGAGGTGGTGGATGAGTGGGCTTGTAGGTGTCCACCAGCAAGAGCCTTGCTCTCTCCCTATCCAGGGTGTTGCTGGAGTCTTAAGCCCATGGGCTGTCGAAACTGAGTGTGTCTTCAGCCCCAAGAGGCCTTTCCTCTTCCATTTTTTCCCAGTGGCATAATGAGAAAAAACCAAGAAGATTCTCTCAGAGGCCCTCAGCCTCAGAACTCTGGGTTTTGCTCTCTCAGACCTGCATGCCAGGCCTCTGTCCTCTTCTCAACTTACCATAGAGTGGCCTTCTGTTCTTGTAGGTGAGGGGTCAGCCACATGAAATGTACTTTGACCACCTAGAAATCGGCAGGGTCACGTGCCTTGAGCTGGAGAAGAGCCTACCAAGTCCTGAACCCACACTTCAGAGACAAGCCACCTGCTGGAAAGGGTGAGGGTCACAGGCTTGGCATTTTCTTCTTGGGCCCACTGGCCTCTCAGCCCTCCTAGATGGTGTGAGAGAGGGTCTTGGAGTTGGGTCTCCCTCCTGCTGCTCTGGTGGGCCCCTGGTCATAGATGCTGCTGCACTGCCAGTGCCAGGTGCAAATGCTCCTGCCATGCTGGGCTGCTGCCTGCCAGATGGCCACTGCCCACCCCACCTACTTCCCCACTAACTGAATCAGGAGCCATCAGGGGATTAGCTGCTCCTGCCCATGAGTCACTAGGCACCAGAGTTTCAGCTAAACCCATCTGATTCAGGATCAGGGGGGCTTCTTGAGGCCAGGGTCCCACTTGGAACTGAGGCCTGTTTCATATCCCTCCCAGGGTCTATCACAATCTATACCTGCAATCCACATGCCCTCTTTCACTCTGGTCACCTTGCTGAACTTTATAGATATGGCAGAAATCACAGTTGACTAGTCAGAAGAACATACTAGCTCTGCTGAGACCTCAGAAGAGAGTTGAGTCAAGTCTCCAAGGAAGTGGGGCAGAGCTGCTCACATGGAGAGGACCCCAAGACCCTCTTCCTCCATGTCAGGGCCTCAACACTGAGGTTCTTGGCATCCTTGTCACACACACTAGGGGCTGCTGTTCCTGATATCTGGAAGTCTGGGCCTGAGGAGGACTTTCCTGTTGGGCAGGAAGGGTGTGTGCAGAGTCTGGCTCAGATTCAGCCAGCACAACGTACTGAGCTTTCTCTCCTTCAAGTTGACATCCACTCTCAAGAAGACATTTTCAGGACTCTGGGACACTCTAGGCCATCTGTACCAAGGCAGGAGAGGTGACCACTGGGGGAGGCTTAGGCTGCCCACAGGTGGCTGCTTTCATGGCCCAGTCTCTCCCTGGTACAGTGTTGTGGCTTGGGACTGGCAGGGAACACAGGAGAGGTCCTGAAGGGGGAGGAGAGTAATATGGACTCCTGGTTTAGTGGGAACTCTCTAGAAATATCTGGCCTAAGTCCTGTCCCCCAACAGGGATGCTCCAGTTCCTCATGGCCCATTTTATCTTCAAGGGACCCCAAGCTATGTTCCAAAGAAAGGGCATGGCCTCTGGAGACCCTTCAGAGCCAGCTATATTCCATGTATCCTGGTCCTTGATTTTCTCACCTGTGAGGAAGCACAGTAGTTCTGGTCCTAGGTGTTACAATGCAGGCCAGTTGTGAGGACTGTGGATGGGCTAGCAAAGCCTGATGACAGTTACACCAGGAGACAGGTATTGAGCATTTGATGGTAGCCCTTTCTCCATATCATTACCAGAAGCCAGAAGGCACAGAGTCCAAAAGCATGCCTCAAAAGAGGTTTAGGAGAGCCTGCACACCCCAAAGGACCAACACAGAGACCGCAGGACAAAGTTGGAGTCTCCCAGGAACAGTAGGGCCAGAGCTATAGTGGAGAGAACTGGGTGTCATGAGAACTTAGTCTTCTGGCTTCCCACTCCAGCCCTCAGGACAGTAGCTATAAGAACCTCACCCAACCAACCACAGGTAGAGACCTATTGGAACATGGAGGAGGACCCTGGAGATGCCCATTGGAACACCCAACAGCTGGCCGAGCATAGCCCAGCATGCCAGTGGCAGCCCACCATCTTTTGCACTGGCTAGTGGGTGTGGCTACAGTGCCCCAATAAGACAGACCTTCCCAAGGCCAGTTCCAGACCAGAAAGTGCCTGCAATTACCCTCCTAGAGTGTGTGAAGAGGATTCGGGTTCACGGACACCATGGACCCAAAGCTGTGTGAGCACCACAGCTCTTCTGCTCAGTCTACTCCTTTGAATATAAACCTGCCTCTACCTGCTCTGTCTTTTCTTTCAGGCTTCATTTTTAACTGGTGCCCCACCAGCCATAGTGGGCCACAGAAGGGTCCATTCTGGTGTGTCCATGCTTCAGCACCCACAAGTCTATCCTCAGCCAAGAATAAGGCCAAGAGTGGGCATGGGCAGCTAGGGGTTCAGAGTATGATAAACAGGAAGGCAGTTGAGGCCCCATGCTCACTGCCAGAGAGCCAGGGACATTCCTGCCACTCTCACTCAGAGGCATAGCCTCAAGCCCCATCTCCACTGTAGGATGGCAGCTCATTCCCCCATCTGGCCTTTCCTCTCTTGGCATGAGCTTGAAGAGGCAACTGAGAGGAAGGGTACAGTAGGTGACCCACCTGCAGCCTGCCTCATCCCCTGTCTTTCATGTACCAGTTTGCCCTCCAGACTCCAGGCTCGAGAATGGAGTTGATAGAGAGTAGGCGTGGCTGGCTGCCAGATCCTGTGGGCCCTGTTTCCCAGTTCCAGATCAAGATGAAAGAACGTGGCCAACAATGGAAAAGATGAGGGAGGTGTGCTGTCCTTAAAAAAATGGAGAATGGTGAGAAACCATGTCCCTGAAATGCCCTGGTCTATTCCCAAGCCACATTAAGCCCAGACCAGAATGTCCAGGTAAATGCCATCCTGAGGGATACTGACTGTCACACATGGTAAATAGGGCAGACTAGTGTTATCAGTAGGAGCTGCTTTCTTGCACACACACCAGGAAAGCTGCTTCTTTGGACACTGATCATTCAGAAATCAAAGTAGATGAAACACTCTAATAATGTTACTGCTGTGGCCTGACCACAAACTCCTCTCCCTGGGTGACTGTCATAGTGCTGGGGCCACCATGGAGATAACAAGTGTATCTCATCCAACCAGCTGCCATTGGACAAGGTATGGAAAGGGATGGAGTCACAGGAGGTACACTGGGAGGGACGGGTGCTCCCTGTCCAGCCTGCTTCCCTGGGCCTTCCCCACAAGAAGCTTTCAATACACCGATGTCATTGGGCAGGGTGGCACAGGCTTAGGAAGGAAGATCATAAGTTAAATGCCAGCCTCAGCAACTTAGCAAGGTCCTATCTCTAAATAAAATATAAAAAAGGGTTTGAGAATGTGGCTCAGTGATAAAACACCCCTGGGTTCAATTCCTGATACCAAAATAAAAAATTCACTGATGTCTTTCACACCATCTGAGGATATTGGGGCCCTCAGCAACCTGTTGTGCTATTCTACTGCAGCTGGGCTGTGGGCCAAACAGAAGGGCAGCAGGGAAAGACTTGGCAACATGCTGGGGTGGCGGGTTCCTGCTGAGCCCAAGGGACAGCCCAACATATCTGCCAAGCTGTCTGGCTCCTCACTTTAGCAGGTGTGCATTGGGTTTTGAGAACTCCCCAAGGGGTGGTTCTACAGCAGCCTCTGAGGAAGCTGAGCACCAGCTCCCACTGAGAACCTATTTTCCTCATCAAGTTTAGGCGTCATTAGACGTGCAAATGTATATGAAGTCTCTTGGACATGCAGAAAATTCCAGTAAGTAAAGTGTGGATGAGCAGGAGTCCAGGGTCAGGCTGGGCTCAGGAACAAAATGGTGGGCAGAGAAGTGGCACCTGCCCACTGAGAGTCTGTGCATGGGTCAGCCTCATGGCCAGGACCCTGTGGAGTCATGTCAAGGGTTGAAGAGAACAGGGCCACAGTGGAAGCCCCCAGAGCAATCTCTCTAAAACTTCATGTCACTGACCCAAGCAGACCTGGCAAGACTCTCCAGGGAACACATAATTGCCACAGGTCTGAGCAGGCACTGCGCACAAGGAGAGCCAAGAACAAGGTGGCATTCTCACCCAAGTCCAGGGGTAGACATACCTTTGGGACCCCTTTGCACTAAGGATGAGAGAAATTTGCCTGGCCCTTAGGGAAAGAGTGTACCTAAGTTGGCAGCAGAGGGGATGGAGACAGGCAGGGAGCTCCAAGGCCTCCAGGGGACCTGAGCAGGGAGCAACTAGCTGCAAAAGACACCAGAAGTGTCCAGATTCCTGAATGTCTCCTCCAGGGTGCTCATGGGAAAGCTGCCACCTCATTCCACCTACCTGCTGAGGTGAAGGGCCTGAGCTGGTGCCCACTCCCCTGCCAGAGTGCCCCAGGCCATCTAGGTCCCCAGGAGGCACAGCCCTGGCCAGCTGTCCATACACCCACAAACACTGATGCATACACATCCTGTACTCCCTGGCATTCCCATGGAAATCAAGGCTGGAAAGCTCACAGCTGGCCCCACCAGCTACCCTTCAAACTTCTTCCAGATTTTTCCCTACCAGAGCTCCAGCAGGGCCACAGTTCACGGAAATCAGAAGCCCAGGGTTGAAGCTGAGCATAGCTGGGGTCTGACTGCCTCTTTCTTATTCCGTGGCACAGCTCAGACATCAGTTAAGAACAATACCTGTTCTGCAGTCCCTGAGACTGGAAAGACCCCAGGTGATAAGGAACATAAGAGTTGGCTCAGGCCTGGTGCAAGGTGACCATCAGTGAGGAAGGCTCTTTTTGGAGAAGCAGGGCTTGCAGAGGCCAGGGTTGATGGCTGTCTAGCCAGCAGGTAACAGATGGAGATGGTGGAGCAGACTCTCCCTCAGCTGCAGGAGCAGGGCTCATAGGTACAAACTGAAGGATCAGGGTGCATGGGTGGGGTACACAGGGTACAGGCCTGGGTGAGGCTAGAGCTTGGGGCCAGCAGACACTAGGCCTGAGCAGAGGGGTGAGTGGGGTTAAGGGCTAAGTGCAGTGTCTCAGCTCCTTCCCACTGAGCCTTAAAAATAGGTCTGGTGATGTCTTTCTTGACAGACCATAGGTAAAACCCGAGCTCTCTCCCTGAGTCAGCGAGACCTGGAAAGGATGAGGAGGGAATGCTAAAACAAATCTACTCACACCAAATAACAATACAGTGAAATGGACCATTCCTCAAAACTCTCAAATTTACAAAACTCTTTTTGAAGATGAACAACAAGAACTGGAATAATCCTGTAACCATCAAAGAAATTGACTTAGCAGTAACAACCCATGGGAGAGAAAGAATCTCCAGTCCCATATAGGTTCACTGTCATTTCTACTAAACATCTCAAGAAGAAATAACATCAGTTTCATTCTTTTCTTTTCCAGAAAAATTGGATAAGAGGAATAATGTCCCAACTTACCTCCTCATGGACAGATTGCCCTGATCTCCAAACCTAAGACAGTACGGGAAACACCAAACCCACAGAGCAGGGAACCTCACTAACTGCATGCATATGAGGCTTCTACTGAGCCAAACAGAAAACATGGGTATGAGGACTGGGCAGTCCATTTTGGGATGTAGCTTAATAGCATGATGTTAAAAAACACATACACATTTTTTTCGTGTATTTGTTGATTGATTGTATATCCTCTTCTGAGAAGGGTCTGTTCAGATTCTTGGCCCATTCATTGATTGTATTATTTGTTTTTGGGTGCTAATCTTGTTGAGCTCTTTATATACCCTAGAGATTAGAGCTCTATCTGATGTGTGAAGGGTAAAAATTTGTTCCCAGAATGTAGGCTCCCTATTCACCTCACATATTGTTTCTTTTGATGAGAAAAAAGCTTTTTAGTTTGAATCCATCCCATTTGTTGATTCTTGGTTTTAATTCTTGTGCTATAGGCATCTTATTAAGGAAGTTGGGGCCTAGCCCCATGTGATGGAGATTAGTGCCTACTTTTTCTTCTATTAGATGCATAGTCACTGGTTTAATTCCTAGATCCTTAATCCATTTTGAATTAACTTTTATGCATGGTGAGAGATAGGGATTCAATTTCATTTTGTTGCATATGGATTTCCAGTTTTCCCAGCACCATTTGTTGAAGATGCTATCCTTTCTCCAGTGCATGCTTTTGGCACCTTTGTCTAATATAAGGTAGTTGTAATTTTGTGTTAGTCTCTGTGTCCTCTATTCTGTACCATTGGTCTACCAGCCTGTTTTGTTGCCAATACCATGCTGTTTTTATTACTATTGCTCTGTAGTATAGTTTAAGGTCTGGTATAGCAATACCACCTGTTTCACTCTTCCAGCTTAGAATTACTTTAGATATTCTGGGTCTCTTATTTTTCCAAATGAATTTCATGATTGCTTTTTCTATTTCAATAAGGAATCAGAGAAATGCAAGTTAAAACTACTCTAAGATACCATCTCACTTCAGTAAGAATGGCAGCCATTATGAAGACAAACAACAACAAGTGCTGGTGAGGATACAGGGGAAAAGGTACACTCATTCACTGCGGTGGGACTGCAAACTGGTGCAGCCAATTTAGAAAGCAGAATGGAGATTCCTTGGAAAGCTGGGGATGGAATCACCATTTGACCCATCTATTCCTCTTCTCTGACTATACCCAAAGGACCCAAAACAACATACTACAGGGACACAGCCACATCAATGTTTTTAGCAGCACAATTCACAATATCTAAAATGTGGAGCCAAACTATGTGTCCTTCAATAGTTGAATGGATAAAAAATGTGGTATTTATACACAATGGAATATTACTCAACACTAAAAAAGGAATAATATCATGGCATTTGCAGGAAAATGGATAGCATTAGAGCAGATTATGCAAAGTGAAGTTAACCAGTTCCATAAAAACAAATGCCAAATGTCTTCTCTGATATAAGGGGAGTGACTCAAAATGGGGTATGGAGGGAGACATGGGAGAAAAATTACTTCTAGATAGGGAAGAGGGGTGAGAGGGAAAGAGAGGGAGAAGGGGAATAGCTTGGATGGTGGAAGGAGACCCTCTTCATTATACAAAATACATGTATGAAGTTGTGAATTTGGTGTCAACATATCTTATAAACAGAGATATGATAAATTGTGGTATAAAGGTGTATTAAGAATTGTAATGCAAATAATAATAATAATAATAGATCTCATGTAAAAAATAAACAAATAAAAATTTTAAAAACACATACACACATCTAAGATGTTTTAAAAGCATTCTCTGACAAGATTGGAAAACTCTCGAATCCTCATGGAGACAAAGGTGGAAACTCAAGAAACCACCTGCACTCTGCTACCAGGAGCTCCCACCCCTGTGAGACACAAGCAGTTACTTCCCAGGAAGATTGCCAGAGAGGGATGGAGATGTAGACTTTCACAAATGTCAGGACTCACAAGTTTAGGAAGGGTCCAGAGCACAAGAGTCCTAAGGAATCCACAAGCCAGTGCCAATCCCTGGTGCTGTGCCTGCCATGGGCACCTGGCCTGACTCCATCTGCCCTTTGATGAGGCTCTCTGGGAATCTGTTCCTCAGGGACCTGGGATCCCATCTCTTCTTCATTACAGACCCTTGTAATGACATTGGACCCACCAGAATAATGGATAAATTATAAATAACTTTTATTTTGATGAGTGTGAAGAAACATGTGCTTTGAAATCATGGCCATTAACATCTCTAAACCATGATTCTGTCTTTAGATGGTTATAACAATAACTAAAGGACTGCCATAGCTGGCCCACTTGCTGGGTGTCTCCTCAAATTCCCATGTTTCAGTCCTAGCCTCCAGCCCTGCAGAATGCAATGGTATTTGGAGACAGGGCCTTTAAAGAGGAAGGTTGAAGCTCTTCAGGTGGGCCCTAATCCAATCTGGTTGGTATCTTCTTAAGAACAGATTAGGACACAGACACAGACAGGTCACCATGTAGTGCACAGATGTCACCTACAAGCCATGGAGAGAGGTCTCAGGAGAAGCCAATGATGCCCAAACCTGGATTTCTGATTTGCAACTTCTAGAGCTGTAAGATGATAAACCTCTGTTTTTTTTTAAAGTTACTCAGTCTCTGGTGCTTTGTTGCAGGCATCCCTAACAAACTAAATAGCACCTATTTCTGGAAACCTGGTCCCTGTTCTAAAAGCAGGCTAGACACTTTTGTGTCTGTCCCCAACAGAGGATGGCAGGGAATCTGGTGAGAAAAAAATCTCCAGTCACCATGCTCAGCCTCATTTGTTCTGGGAGGTCATCATGCTGTTCCCTCCAGAGGTATGAAGGGGAAAATAGGGGTGGGACTAAGGTGGAACCTCCCCAAGGAGGATAGACTTGGAGTGGCCAGTCATCCTCAAAAAATCTCCTACTTCAGCTAGAGAATGAAGGAGCCATCTCTCTCCTGTGGTTCTTGAGTGGAAGTGTCTGAGGCAGGAATGTCAGGGGTCCTCCCCTCTTCATCCTGGAGTGGGAAGAGGTTGCTTCTAAGGTGCTTCCATCCATCAGAGAAGTGCAGGCTGGTGCTCAGTTTTTAATAGATACTCAGGCTGTGTCACACATCATATGACAATACTCAGATTCAAAGTGTTTGAGTTAAGAAGCATCCAAGAGGTGGGATGCACTGGTGCTTGTGGTCATGGCAGCTCCATGACCATGGCTTGGCTCCCAGCTCTGCAGGCTGGTGCAGTTGCATGCTCTGAGTATGGAGCTGGTGAGTCCAAGGTTAAGTGGATAGAGGCCCCTAGCAGAGCCTCGGCCAGAGCAGAAAGGTGGGGTCCCAGCAGATGTCTGCCCAGAAATGCAGCAGTGCTTCATGTCCACTATACTACCCACAAGCTTTCAGGGTTTGAGTATTAGGTTTTGATCCCAGCTCTGCTTAGGCATATCTGTCCTTATTCGGCACAACAACCAACCTAATGACTTTATAGAAGAGTAGCTTGGCCTGTCACCCTGTCAGGCAGGATTTGTGTTTGTTCTTCTGCTGCAGAGAGGACAAGGACATTTTTGCAAGTCCTAGCTTCACCTCCTTCTCTTCCACCTCCTTGGGGATCAGTTTCCTGATAAACAAAGGTTTGCTCTTCATTTTATTCCCCTGTTTCTCATTATATCTCAGGTTGCTTCTCCCATGCCATCTTTGTTTCTGGGGGTATACAGTGGTCCCCCATCTGCAGAGATGCACTCCAAGACCATTTGAGGATGTCTGAAACTGTAGTACTACTAACCCCCACATATACTGTTTGTTCCTCCACATACATACCTAGGTGTTGGGAGCAGCAAATAAATCATCACTTTGAACACCATCAACATGGGCAGCACACTGCCGCTTCTGGGAATCTTTCCATGCAATGGTGCTGAAAGACATTCCTATTTGCAGGTGGATGTGGTTAATGGGGCATATTCCATACCTGGTATAGAATCTATGGGTTCTATAGCTCTGCATTCTAATACCTGTTTCCCTGGGGTGGAAAAAATTTGGGTGCACTCAATAGCCTTGAGGATCCATGTGTCGAGAGCTAGAAGAAGATATCCAGCAAGTAGATAAGCTCCAATTACCCTGTTCCTGGTGCTTGAGTTCATTTTTTATTTATCTTGAAGAAGTTTTTCTCTCACAGTAAATCCCTTTGATGTGCTTCCCTATAAATAAAATATGACAGGCTTTACTTCTTTGTTAAGAGATCAGACCCTTAAGATCTGATCCACCTTCTGTGGCCCCCTGTTGAGCCATTTTCCTGACTTTGTCTTTATTTCTAAATATTTCTTCAGACCTTTAATTTTCTCAGCCAGTTCACAACTCCTGTTTGGTGTACTGATTTCTTGCTATGAAAGACACAGGCATACCTAGGGTAAACTTTAATTTATAAATGGGGTACAGTAAGAGTAACAATGTTAATAAAACAGAATAATTATAATAACACAGTAATAAGAGTTACATACACTATAGGAATTGCTTATTTCTGTAATTTTCCATATATTGTATTTGGACTGCTGTTGACTGGGTACCTATAACTACAGAAAGCAAAACCAAGGATAAGGGAGGACAACTGGATAGAAATTTAATTTCTATACTGATACAAAATATTCAGCTCATTTTAAATCATTTTATTTCATAAAGCAGTTTTCTTTTATGGAATCAAGGAAAGTTTCCTGTTTGGGAAATTATTTGTAGCTCCTCCAACCACCCTCCAACCTTTTTCTTTGTATAGCACATTGTCTATGAAACCCTCTCCTTCTTTTATATCTGAAAAACTGCTAATCATCCTTCCTGGCCCAGGACACATACCCCTTCCTCTGGGAAGCCTTCCCAGCCTGCACCCAGCAGCCCTGGTTCTACCCTGTCCTCTCTCCTCCACTTTCTAAACATTCCACTTCTTTCCTTCCACTGTCCCAGGCTTAGTTTGTTATAGTTAAAGCTTTGTCCCAGGGTTTCATAAACTGACTTCCAGACCACTCATGTATAATTGAATCAAGCCTTTATTTAAGCACACCAGTGGCGGCTGACCAGAACATAAAGCTGTTCCCCTGATCAGCCCCGAACAATTGAAAGGGCACTCCTAATAAGCCTGAAAACCGCAAAAGGGATGTTTGGGGGTCTAGCCAATAGTACAGAAGCGGGACAATGCAGTCAAGTCGAGGGAAGCCTAATCAATCACAGTTAGCCCAGTTACCCCAGTTACAGAAACAGAGCCCTGTTACCTTAGTTACAGAAACAATATCCCATTAGGTAGTTCCGTGTTATTAAAGGTTTCTATAGCAAAAGGAAAAGAACATCTTGCCCCAGTCATGACTCTTCTACTTGGCATTGTTGTTTTACAGGATGAAGTCATAAAACAAAATGGAGTCACATTTGCTCCTAATATCACATGGGCACTGTCTGAGGGCCCCTTGCTGGAGCTGCTTCCCTGCTCCCCTTAGTTCCCTGTGCTGCAGTATCCTAGTTCAGCCCTGCCTTCCCGGGCCGGCTTTCCCTGCTATCCCCTGGTCTGAGCCCTCCTCTAGGTCCCTTGCCTGGGCTCCTTGCTGGAATCCTGGCTCCCACCCTCTCACACCCATCCTGTGACCCTTCAGGCTGTGCCCTGCTTCAGCCCTCCTGTTCTTTCTGTCTCTGCCATGAACCCTTTCCTGATCCCCTTCCCAGGATGCTCACCCAGGCCAGGCAACTTGACCTGGCATCTTGGCCCTGGGGGCTCCCTTTGAAAAAAACATAGCCCTGCCCCTTGCCTGGGCCCTTTGGCCTCCCTCAGCCCAGGCCCTGCTCCCGAATCCTGACACCCTGCAGTGGACCTGGACCTTGAGCCCTCCTCCTAGTGTGCCACCTGCTCCCCTTTTTCCCCTCCCGTCCCTCCCTATCCATGTTTCTTTTCATTCACCCAGGCCCAGGTGCCAGCACTTGGCTCTCCTTGCTTGAGCCTCTGACTACCCTTATTGAGGACCCTTTCTCTGTCCCTTGGTTTCAGGCCCCTATTGCCAGCCCCCTCATGTGCCTCCCCTCTGATCCCCTCATGTTGTGGTATCCTGGCACTGCCTGGACCCTTAGCTACCCCTTGCTTCCCCCAAGACTAGGCTCCTCAAATGGATTCCGCAGCCCACTGACGCCCACCCAACCTCCGCATGCCAGGCATCCCCTCACAGTACAATCATTGGTCTAGGTCCTTCTCTGAGGATCTACTCACGTGGTGAGAGGAGCAGAATTTCCTGTTTTTGCACCATGAATGCTCCCTATGGAACACACAGCCCTGCCCTTGCTGAGTCCCCTTCACACCCTGAACCTTGCGACCTGGCAGTTAACATGGGGCTTGCTCCAACCCAGCCCTGAGCGATCTCCTCCTTTCCCTCCCCTGCCCTCTGGCCTTGCATGCTGCCCCTACCCCAACCCAGCCCTCTCTAACCCTGTCCCTTTGTGCATCAGTCTCAGGGACTGGGCTCTCACCTGAGCCCCTGACCAGGTTCCTCATGTCCCTTGGCATAGCAAGGAGTCTCTTCATGTTGGGTCTGACCTAAGGCCTGTTACTTGGTCCACGGAGCTGGCTCCCCTAGGTGCCCCTTGTGCTTCCTTCTGTCTCCTGGTCCTGACGCAGTCACTACCTGACTTCTCCTCACGCTTTTCTCTAACGATCGCTGGTCCCCTGCTCCTTGGATCACCTCATCACCATTGGTAGGGTGGGTCACCTGCCTGGGAGCCTGTCTTGGGTCCTGGCTCTTGCCCCTCAGTACACCCACCACAACCAACCTGCCATGCCCTCCCACCATGCTCCTCCTGGCCTCCTTCCCTTGTCTGGCTTCCTTTGCCAGGTCCCTGGGCCTGGATTCTCATCTGAGCCAGGATGCCTTATGGGAAACAGAGCCCTGCCCCTCACCTGGGCCCCTTGCTCTGCCTGGGTGCTTGGTCCTCTACCAGGAGCCATGACACCTCCAGGTGGCCCTGGGATTGGAACCTGACTGTCCCCTGCTGGATACCCTGCCTTCCCTCCCAAATCTTGTCCACTATTGTGAGCCTTCTGCCCTTGGCCCTCAGTTCCCTGGCCTGGCTCCTTGCTTGAGCTTCTGGTGTCCGTTCTTCCTCTGTGATTTTCTGGGCTTTGTCTGAGGGCCCCTCACTGTGGCCACTACCCTGCTCCCCTTGGCTTCCCTGTACTGCAGTACACTAGTTCAGCCCCGCCTTCCTGGCCCCTGCCTTTCTGCTCTCCCCTGGCTTGGACCCTCCTCTAGGTCCCTTACCTGGGCTACTTGCTGGGGTCCTGGCCCACATACCACTCACACCTGTCCTGTGGCCCTTTAGGCTGTGCCCTCCTTTGGCCCTCCTGTCCTTTCTGTCTCTGCCAGGCCTGCTTTCCTGATCCCCTTTCCAGGATGCTCACTGGGCCAGGTGATTTGAACTGGCCTCTTGCCCCTGCAGGCTCCCTTTGAAAAAAACATAGCCCTGCCCCTTGCCTGGGCCCTTTGGCCTCCCTCAGCCCAGGCCCTGCTCCAGAACCCTGACACCCTGCAGTGGATCTGGGCCTTCAGCCTTTCTCCCCCTCCGCCACCATCTCCACTTTCTCCCCTCCCTCCCCTCCCCATCCATGTCCATTTTCATTTACCCTGCCCCAAGTGCTAGCAATTGGCTCTCCATTATTGGGCACGGCTCCTTGCTTGAGACCCTGGCTGTCCTTCTCAAGAACCCTTTCCCTTCTCTTGGTTTCAAGCCTCTTTTTCAGGCCCTATCCCATGCCTCCCCTCTGTTCCACTGGTGCTGTGGTATCCTTGCACTGCCAGGACGCTTCACTTTCCCTGCTTCTCCCTAGCCAGGGCTCCTCGAATGGGTCCTGGCTGCCAACCGAACACCCCCTCAACCTCCATAAGCCAGGTATCCCCTCACAGTGCCCTCTTTTGACCCTCCTTTGGTCCAGGTCCCTCTCTGAGGATCTACTCATCTGGGCAGAGGAGCCAAATTGGCTGGCCTCTACACCCTTAAGTTTCCCTATGGGAAACAAAGCCCTGCCTCTTGCCTGAGTCCCCTTTGCTGCCTGAACCTTGAGGCCTGGCAGTTAACGTGCAACCTGCTCCAACCCAGCCCTGAGAGATCCACTCCCTTCCCTTCCCTGCCCTCTGACCTTGCATGCTGCCCCTACACAGCCTTCCCTAACCCTGACCCTTTATGCTTCAGTCTCCAGGCCTGGGTGCTCACGTGAGCCCCTGACAGTGTTCCTCATGTCACTTGGGGTAGCATGGAGTCTCTTCCTGTTGGGTCTGACCTGGGGGCCCCTTGCTTGGGACTGCCAGTGTGCTCCCTTATGTGCCTGATGCGCTTTTCTTTATCTCCTCCTCCTTGTGAAGCCCTTTCTCCCCTTCCCCTTGGGCTTTCCCCTGGAGCTTGCTGGTCTCCTGCTCTTTGGGTCACTCATCCATGGTCGTTCAGGTGGGTCTTTTGCCTGGGCACCTGGCTTGGGTCCTGGATCTTGGCCCCTCCCTGCACTACCGAGATCCCCCGCTGTGCCCTCCTTTGCCCTCTTCCTGGCCCCCTTCACTTGCCAGGCCTCCTTTGGCATGTCCCTGTCCCTGGATTCTCATCTGGGCCAGGGCGCCTTATGGGAAACTGAGTCCTGCCCCTTGCCTGTGCCCCTGGCTCTCTCTCTGGGCCTTTGGTTCTGCACCCGGAACCCTGACACCTGGCAGTCACCCTGGGCCAGGAGCCTGCCTACCCCCTGCCAGATCCCCTGCCATTCCTCTAAAGTCTTGTCCACTTTCCTGGGCCGCCTTCCCAAGCCCTGGCCCTTAACTCTCCATTCCCTGGCCTGCCTCCTCACTTGAGCCTCTGGGGGCCCTTCTTGCTCCATGCTTCTCTGGGCTTGGACTGCAGGCCTCACTGGGGCCAGTACCCTGCTCCCCTTGGCTTCCCTGAACCTCAGAACCCTACAGTCACCCGCCTGCCTGGCGCCACTCTTCACTTCCCTTTCCTGGCCTGGGCCCTCATGTTGGTCCCTACCATGGACTTCTTTCGGGAGTCCTGACCTGCACCCCATCAACACCCTTCCTCTGGCCTTTCACTCCTATCCCTCCTGTTGTCCCTGTCCCTGCTGGGCCCCTTTTCAAGATCCCTTTCCAGGATGCTTACCAGGTCTAAGGGACTGGAACTGGGCGTTTGGCCCTGTGGGCTCCCTTTGGGAAAACGTAGTTGTGCCCCTTGCCTGGTCTCTCTCTGAGGATCTGCTCACCTGGGGCAGAGGACAGGAATTGGCTGGCCTCTGGGCCCTGAAGGATCCTTATGGGCAACACAGCCCTGCCTCTCACTGGGCCCCTTTTGCCCCCAAACTTGAAAACTGGCAGTGGACTTTGGCCTCATGAGGACCTTTCCCTGGGCAATCCCCTCCCTTCCCTCTCCTGTCCTCTAGCCTTGCAAGCTTCCCATAAGCCAACCCAGCCCTTCCTCACCCTAAGCCTTCACCATACAGTCCCCTGGCCTGGCTGCCAGCCTGAGCTCATTACTGCATTACTCAGGTTGCATTGCTTTCTGTGGTCTCTTCCTGTAGTGTCTGACCTGGGCACCCCTTGATTTGGCCCCCAAGCTCGCTACCCTGTGTGCCCTTTGTACAGCCCTCTGTCTCCTCATCCTAGAGCTGATCAAACCTCATCATCTGGGCCAGGGGGGCTTATGGGAAAAAGAACCCTGACTCTTGACTGGGCTTCTTGCTCTCCCTACTCCCTTGGGGCAGCACCAGGAACCACGACACCTGGCAGTGGTGCTGGGCCTCAAGCCTCCCTCCCCACTGCTGGATCCCTTGCCTCCCCTCCCCAGCACTGTCCACTGTCCTGAGCCACCTGTCCCAACGCTGGCCCTTGGCTCTCCATTCCCTGGACTGGCTCCTGTCTTGAGCCTCTGGGGGTCCTTCTTGCTCCGTGATTTCCTGGGCTTGAACTGCGGGCCTCTTTGGGGCCTCTTCCCCGCTCCGCTTGGCTTCCCTGCATCTCACAACCCTAGTGCAGCCCCTGCCTGCATGGACCCACCATTCCCTGCTCTCCCCTAGCCTGAGCTCCTTTCTGCAGTCCTGGCTCTCACCCTTTCTTCCAGAACTTCATGTTGTGCCCTCCTTCAGCCCTCTTATTGTCTTTGTCCCTGTTGGGCTCCTTTTCCAGATCCCTTTCCCAGGATGCTCACAGAGCCAGGGGATGGAAGTGGGATATTTGGCCTTGCATGCTTCCTTTGGGAAAAGGTAGCAGTGCCCCTTGCCTGGGGGCTTTGGCCTCCTTCAGCTTGGGCCCTGATCCTCAATCCTAACACCCTGCAGTGAATCTAGGCCTTAAGCCCTCCTCTTCCTGTGGTACACATTCTCCTTACTCCCCTTTCTCCCCATATACCACCGCAGCCAGGAGAGAGGGGACTCGCCCTTACAGATGGGAGACCACTCCCACCTGGGTGTTGGGGGAAGCTCAAAACACCCACAGCCAGGGTAAAAGTGACTTGCCCTCCAGGAAGGAGACCCCACCCACCTGGGTTTTGGGGGAGCTCATATACCACTACAGCCAGGATAGAGGGGACTCACACCTCCAGTCCCTTCTACCCTGGCTAAGGTGGTATACAAGCTCCTTGCAACACCCAGGTGGAAGGGGGTTCCTGTCTGGAAGGGCGAGTCCCCACTACCCTGGCTGTAGCGGTATAAGAGCTCCACCACCCTGACACCCAGGTGGGAGGATCTCCAGCCTGGAGGGGTGAGTTTCCTCTATCCTGGCTGCCGGGTATACTAGATCTCTCAACACCCAGTGGTAGGCGTCTCCATCTTGGAGGGGCAAGTCCCCTGTACCCTGACTGCAGCTGCTCTTAAGCTCCCTTTAACAGCCAGGTGGGATGTATCTCCCAACTGGAGTGGCATATACCCTATACCCATTGCTTCCATGGTTTAGGAGTTTCCCCCTGACACCCTGGTGGGAGGGGTCTCTCGCCTGGAGTGGCGAGTTCTCTCTACCCTAGCTAAGGTAGTATACAAGCTCCCCAGCGACACTCAGGTGGAAGGGATTTCCTGTCTGGAGGGGGGAGTCCCCACTACCCTGGTTGTAGTGGTATAAGAGCTCCTCCCCACACACACAGGTGGTAGGGGTTCTCCCGCCTGGAATGGTAAGTCCCCTCTTCCCTGCCTCTGCTGGTATATGAAATCCTCTGACAACCAGTGTTTAGGGGTCTCCCACCTAGTGGGGCAAGTCCCCTCTCTCCTAGCTGCAGCGGTATATAAATTTCCCCCCATAGCAAGATGGGAGGGGTCTCCTGCTTGGAGGAGTTAGTACCCTCCACACTGGCTAATGCAGTATAAAAGCTCCCAGACACCCAGGTGGGAGGGGTCTCCCGCAAGGAGGGACAAGTCCCCTCTCCCCTGGATGGGGCGGTATATGAGTTCCCACTGACACCCAGGTGGTAGGGGTTTCCATCTTGGAAGGGCTAATACCCTCTACCCTGGCTATGGCGGTACAGGAGCTCCCCCCTACACCAAGGTGGGAGGGATCTCCCGCCCTTTCTGGCATGTCCTGTCTACCCTGTCTGCAGCGGTATATGAGCTCCCCTGACAATCAGGGTTGAGAGGATCTCACGCCTAGTGGAGCAAGTCCCCTCTCTCCAGGCTGCAGTGATATACGAGCTCCCCCCACCGCCCCCGCATAGCCAGATGGGAGGGGTCTCCTACCTGGAGGAAAGAGTACCCTCCACCCCTGCTAAGCCAGTATAGAAGCTCCCCTCAGACACCCAGATGGGAAGGGTCTCCCGCATGGATGGGCGAGTCCCCTCTACTCTGGCTGCTGTGGTATTTGAGCCACCCCCATTAGCAGATCAGAGGTGTCTCCTGCCTGGAAAGGGGAGTCCCCACTACCCTGGCTACAGCGGTATAGGAGCTCCCCCATGTTAGGTTCTGTAAACAAGTCAAGATGGAGCCTGGCATTTTGCCAGAGGGAGTGGTTTGTGAAGTAAGGCCAGCTAGCCATTAAGTGTGGAGATTCCTTATTGGTTGACTGCTGTATCTAGTTTATATTAATTAAGATAAGCTGTGTGTAATGTATATATACCCCTCCTGTCCTACAATAAATGGCTCCCACTCCTGCTGTATCAATGTACACAAGTTGTTCGTCAGCCCCCCCAGTTATTTTGCTGCAGCCTGACTGTGGCACCCCCACACACACCCAGGTGGGCGGGTCTTCCATCTGAAGGAGCAGGTCCCCTTTACCCTGGCTGTACTGGCTTACTAGCTTTGCCTGACACCCAGGTTGGGTAGGTCTCTCACCTGGAGGGACGAGTCCCCTCAACCTTGGCTGTAGTGGTAAAGGATCTTCCCCTGACACCCAGGTAGGAGGGTCTCCGGCCTGGAGAGGCAATCCCCTTGACCCTGGCTGTAGTGGTATAGGAGCTTTCCCCTACACCCAGGTGGGAGGAGTCTCCCACCTCAAGGGGTGAGTCCTCTCTACCCTGCCTGAGGTAGTATATGAACTCCCTTGACAACCAGGAGGAAGGGATCTTCTGCCTAGAGTGTTGAGTCCCCTCTCCCCTGGCTCTGTCGGTATAGGAGCTCCCCCGACACCCAGGTTATGGGGTCTACTGACTGGAGGGGTGAGTCCCCTTTACGCTGGCTGCAGGGGTATAGGAGCTCCCCCTGACACCCAGATGGGAGTGATCTTCCACCTGGAACAATGAGTCCCCTCTACCCTGGCTTTGGCAGTATACAAGCTCCCCCGACACCAGATGGGAGGGGTATCCCACCTGGAATGGGGAGGCCCCTCTACTTTAGCTTTTGACATATAAGAGTTTACAATATACCCAGGTGGGAGGGGTTTCCCGCCTGTATGGGTGAGCCCCTCACTCAGGCTGCTGCAGTATTCAAGTTCCTCTGGACAACCAGGAGTGAGGGGTGTTCTGATTGGAGGGGTGAGTTCTCTCTACTGTGGCTGATGTATAGGAGCTCACCCAGACTCCCAGGTGGGAGGGGACTCCTGCATGGAGGGGCGAGTCCCCTCTATCCTGTCTGTGGCAGTATATGAGCTCCCACTGACACCCTGGAGGGAGGGGTCTCCCACCAGGAGGGGCAAGTACTTTCTACCATGGCTGGGGTGGTATATGAGCTCCAGATGACAGCCAAATTGGAGGGGACTCCTGCCTGGATGGCAAGCCTCCTCTACCCTGTCAGGGAGTCCCAGCTGAGCTACCTCCAGCCTCCTGTGGTGTCTGCTATCTTTCTTAGCCTATGGAGATGGGCCTTGCAGAACACCTCAACCCACTCCACCATGACGAACCCTTTTCTTTTGAGCTGTAGAAAGACCACACGGGCCAGATGGACCAATACCTGGTGCATGGGGACAAGTACAAGGCACTTCGTGACGCAGTGGGCAAAGCCATGCTCGAGTGCAAGGCCTCCGGCCTTGAGGCTGCTCTCATGGTAGGATGGGCTCAAAAATTCTCCCTGATGCAGGTGGCCCCCCTGACCTTGGTTATGTCAAAGGATGAAGATGTGGTGGAGAGGGCCTCTGAACAGCCCCTAGAGTGACACTATATGCCAGGAGGCAGATGCCCATGGTCTCACTGGTAAGTGAAAGATGTCAGGACAATTAGCACAATCCATAGCTGTATAGATTCACAATCCACATATATGCTTATGTGTCTATTTTGATGTTGATACAGAGATTTAGGATTCTAATCTTTTAAAAATATTTTTAGCTGTAGATGGACACAATACCTTTATTTTATTTTATTTATTTATTTACTTTTTATGCAGTCCTGAGGATCAAACCCAGTGCCTCACACATGCTAGGCAAGAGCTCTAACATTGAGCTACAACACTTGGAGTAAGCCCCAGGATTCTAATCTTTAAATTGTTCTGGTCTTGCTTCCTTTTTGAGGCCCAGTTTATCTGGGCCTTATGCTGGAAAGAGGAAATAGAAAAACCTCTCAGGAAACATTTCCAAGACCAGTGAAGTAGTTGGAGGAGAACAGGTGCTGACTTCTATTTCTCCATCATGGCTGCCTGGCCCTTGTGCACTGAGGTTAACCTGAGCATGTCTCATAAACTCATAGCCCCAGTCATGTGCGTGGAGGGCCATGGTGTGTGGCCCATGAAAGGTTGCTCCAGGTAGCGCTGTGTAGCTTCTGAGTGTTCACTCCATGCCCCACCCGCAGACCTGCAGGAACCCTGGAGCTCAACAGGCCGTCTACCTGCTGCTGGCACTGTTCCGAGAAGTGGCTGCTCTCCACTACTCCCACAACTTGAACCTCCACCCTAAGCCAGAGGTGAGTGACACACTGGGGCTTGAGTTCAGCCTCATGATTAGGAGGGAGTTTCTGAGCACAGTAGAAGTCATAAACTTTTATTTCCTATCAGGATAATAGGAATTATGACCTTCCATAATCTCCTATTTAGGATAGAGGGTGTACCCTTGTTACGTGGAAGAACTATTTTCTATTAAACCTAAATCTTACAGTCTCAGGAACATTACCTAATGTTTATCAAAACAGAGTGTTGAGATCTGCACTCAGGAATGTGGTTGCTGTGTTTCTATATGAAAATTCTCTTTCCTGAAGAATTTCTCCTCCATTAGTAATCCTTTAAATATATTTACCTTGATATTTGATGTGCACTCAGTATCGAAATATGTGACTTTCAAAGAGAAAACCCTAAGTTTACACAGTATTCTTCTTAGACATATCCTAACATGAAAAACGTCTTTCATGCAAGCAATTCGAGGCTGTGAGCAGGTTCATTGAGGACAGCAAGATCCTGTCTCCTCCGGGGGTTAGGCCTTTTGCAGCATCCCTCGTGGCCAACACTCTTCCCTTGCTGAGCGCGGGCCCTGGTGCTGACAGCCTTGAAGGAACAGTGACAGAAATAGCTGTTCACACTGCGGCTGTCCTTCTGTGTGGACAGAGCAAAGTCTTGGTGCCCCTGAGGAACTTGGCCTTCTCCCCAGCCAGCATGGCGGTAAGCTGCATGATGACGACTTTGGTTTCACAGTGAAACTTCAGTGGTTTTTCAGCCTGTGGCTGTGGAACTCTCCGACTTGTCCATCTTCTAGATTCTTTGCCCTGTTGCCCCACTTGATCCTTCAGCACAGTGCTGATGAAAACATGCCCTACCCTTTGCTATTTCACACAGAGCTGTTGTTCATCCTCTGTAAACAGCTCTTGAGCTGAGAAGAAACTTTCTCACTCTGTGCCTCTTGCTGGATCACAGCCACAGCCCACAGGCCCACTCAGCAGGGCCATTTCTGCTCTTGGTCTTTCAGAAAGCTTTTCTTCCAATGATGCCTGAAGACCTGCTGGCTCAAGCCCAGAAGTGGGAGGGTCTGGAAGGCGTCCACTGGTATAGTGAGTATCTGTGTAAGGGGAAGGGTCTCACTCCTCTCAGCTTGGAAGGTCAGCCTGCGGCCATGCCAGATATGAGGTTGGACTTGGCTTCACAAGGTTCTGCTGAAGGCCCATATCACCTGCCTCCTCCTGGTGGTTCGAGGGCCATAGACTTGGCTGGCTAGATGACCAATTCATTTCCCTGCATAGTCATGGGACAAGACCCTTTGGAATGCACTGTTGCTCAGCAGAACATGCCATTTGGAATAAGGGGGGCCTGGGGACCATGCTGAGGCTCATTCAAAGGCCAGTCACAATTCAGGGGTTTTTGACCCAGAGAGAGCTTCCTGTAGTCTGGACCTGGGAGACAGCCATATAACCTCTGACTGTATGTGAGTTATGCTGTTGCCTTGAGTAAGTAACCTTCTAAAACTATTTTTTTAAGTTGTTCTAAATCATTCTCTTGCCATAAAAGGAAAAATCCAAGAGAATTGAAAAGTATAAACACTATCCCCCCTGCCACTAAGTTACTCCTGGTGTGTGTCTGGAATCTAATCTCTCTCTGAAAGCTAAATGCAGACATTTTTCATGGATGACATGTGTTCACTGAGCTCCAGTTTACTTGACATGTCAAGTAAACTTAGCTGATGGCATGGCTCAAGGCTTCTGGTGAGATCATGAGGACATGGGCAATTTCCCCTTCCCACATAGGTCATTTGGTGGAGACTCACTAGCTAACATGTGTCCTATTGTTCTTTGAACAGCTTTCCCTATGGTCATCCGTGTTCTGTAGGAGAGATGAGCCATGGTGTTTGGGGGAGGCTCAAAATGTGCATTTCCCATCTGGGAGGGGAGGGAGGGCTTAGGGAATGAGGGAGACATAGGTGTATTCTGAGGGCTACTCAGGGTGTTCCAGCTGAGTGTGTAAATGGCATTGTAAACAGGATTCTTTTCTGCAGATCTGTCTGTGCATTGTAGGATATTTAGTAGCACGCCTGGCCACAGCTCACTGGGTGCTAGTAGCAGCACCCCTAGCCCAGTGTGATGCCTGAGAATGTCTACAGGCACTGCCCAAGTCTTCTAGGATGCCATGGTGCTGCTGGCTGGGAGCCCTACCTCCCTCCCTGGCCCTGCAGCAGGGATCAGCCACACAGACCTTCAGCTGGTTCACTAGTCAGAGAGAAATGTGGGCTAGATACCAGAGGACAGGAGAGGACAAGAAAGACTTATGGGTGATGAGCCCTGGGAGACAAGCACATGCTGCTCATCTGGGACTCCAGGGAATCTCCTGGGCTGCTCATGGCATCTGCACTTGCTGAGCAACATGCTGCTGGACTAGACTTATGTGTGCTGCTCCCTAAAGTGAACAGGATGCTCCTTGATGTGACTTCACCTTCCTGACTCCCACTTGCTTCCTTGTCTGAGGAGTGAAATAAGAAGAGATTCCAGGGCCCCTCTTATCACTGAGTTCTGTGGTCTGTGAGTGGCAGCTGGAGGGGCCTGCTGTGGCTGTGATTCATAGCAGTGGGGTGCCATTTTACTTGAAAACCTGGGCCCATTAGTGGTAGCAAATCTTATGGTTGGGTTTTTTGTTGTTGTTGTCTAGTGGATGTGAGGAGGTCTGCTTAGAAGTTATTAACACCATCATTCCTGGTGTTAGATAACGATGCTCTAGAGGCTGGCATGCTAGACACAGGGATAGAGAAGGCAGTGAATAGGAGAAAGAAAAATGGGGCTATAGACACTAGTCACTCGACTTGGGAGTAAAAAACTTTATTTTTGGAAAATGAAGCCATATTTGCCCATGGACAGTTTATGTGGTTAAGTGCCCACCCTCTCCCCAGGGCTCCTTCTCCTCCCTAACATACACATGCACCAGATGCAGACTGTGGCACACACCACCTCCTATGCAGGGTGGCTTCTGCACATGTACCAATACTGGATGCAGTGCTGACTGTGTGTCCCCTCTATGTCCCAGTGTGGCAAGCCGATGGAGCAGAGCTTCTGTGTTGACTGTGGTGCTAAAATAGGAGGTATCGACCACAGACCTCATGCCGGCTTCCAAAGTATCAGGTATGTGGACTCAGCTTCAGTCCCTTGGAACCTGAGGCTCTGGGCTGTCCATTCCAGCAGATGAATCATATGAACTATAGAATCACCAACACCACTCTTCTACATCTGGACTGTGTCATGTTGGGGATCCACGTCAAGCATACCTGTAGTCATGTAGTGCTGAAGCTTTTTGGTTTTTTTGCTTTGTTTTATTTTTGTGGTACTGGGGATGGAACCCGGGGCCTCACACATCCTAGGCAAGAGCTCTGCCATTGAGTTGCACCCCGTCCCTGTTTTGTTTTTGAAATTTCAGAAAAGTAAAAGACAGATATAATCTGTCTTTATTTTATTCTTTATTTTCTTTTTTTTCTTTTTTTCACATATAGAGCGCAATTTTTCATATCTCTGGCTGTACAAAAAGTGGAGCCCCATTATTCATGTCTTCATACATGCACTATTTTATTTATTTTTATGTGGTACTAAGGATTGAACCTAGTGCCTTACATGTGCTAGGCAAGCACTCAGCCACTGAGCTCCAGCTCGAGCCCCATAATCAGTCATATTAACTACAGCCATTCCTCCATATCTGTGGAGACTTGTTTCCAGGACACTTTCCTCCATAGATACTCAAGTCCAGATGTTCAGTTCCTTTATATGTCATGGCACAGTATTTGCTTGTGGCCTACAAATATCCTCCTGTAGACCATTTTTTTTAATGGTACTGGGGATTGAGCCGAAGGTTCTTAAGCACTGAGCTACAACACCAGCTCTTCTTATATTTTATTTAAAGACAGGGTCTTGCTAAGTCGCATAGAGTCTCACTAAGATGCTGAGGCTGGGTTTGAACTTGTGAACCTTCTACCTCAGCCTCCCAAGGCACTGGAATTACAGGTGTGCACCATTGTACTTGGCCTCTCACAGACTTTTTTTTTAAAAGAGAAAGAGAGAGAGAGAGAGAGAGAGAGAGAGAGAGAGAGAGAGAGAGAGAGAGAGAATGTTTTAATATTTATTTTTTAGTTTTCTGCAGACACAACATCTTTATTTGTGTGTGGTGCTGAGTATTGAACCCAGCGCTGCGCGCATGCCAGGCAAGCATGCTACCACTTGAGCCACATCCCCAGCCCTCCCATAGACTTTTAAAAAATCATCTCTAGGTTTCTTATTATACTTTATGCAAATTGAATGCTATGTAAATACTTATTTATCATATTTTTAGGAAATAATGACAAGAAAAAAAGCTATTCTTCAGTACACAGTTCTTTCTGAATATTTTTGATTCATAGTTGGTTGAATTCACAGGCGAAGAACTGCAGATACATAAGACTAACTGTACCAGATTCAGAAACTAGATAAAAATCTGACCTTCAGCCAGGAATGTTGATGCACACCTGTAATCCCAGCTACTCAGGAGGCTGAGGCAGGAGGATTGAAAGTTTGAAGCTAGCTCAGAAAACCTTGTGAGACCCTGTCTTAAAATAAAAATAGAAATGACTTGGGGTGTAGCTCAAAAGTAGGGTACTTTTTTAGCACATGTGAAGCCCCCACTCAATTCCCAGAACTGAAAACAATAAATAAAAATAAAAATCTGATCTCATAGTCCCATGCTTGATCCTGAGATGAGTGTGGCTGTCAGAGCTCTCTTAAGATGACATGCAGGACCTTCTACCTCACCATTTATCTGGCTTTTCTGTTACAAAGCTTAAAATAGTCTAGACTCTTATCTTCTTAAATTATCAATGTCTTTGAATCTTGAAAACTTTTTTCCAGTCTGTATATCCTAGTTTTTGATTTGGGAAAATTGAGAATTATGTAGACAATCCCCATATGGATGCAAAAATGCCCCAAACTTGCTGTCATGAGGAAGGTGTTGGTCTCCATCCTGACACCCTGAACTAATGGCCACATCGTGCAGCCATTTAACATTGGGAAAATTGCAGAGTTTGGCCATCCAGCTGTGTGGGTCTAAAGAGAGAAGGAGGTGGAGGCAGGTGGTCTAGGCTTGGAATAATTGGTCCTTTTAGTGTTTTCTTCAAAGCTTGAAACCTAGCTGGGTGTGGTGATGCACACCTATCATCCCAGTAACTCGGGAGGTTGAGACAGGAGGATTGTGAGTTCAAAGCCAGCCTCAGCAAAAGCAAGGCACTGAGAAACCCTGTCTGTCTAAATAGAATACCAAATAGGGCTGGCAATGTGGCTCAATGGTCTAGTGCCCCCCAAAAAGTGGGGGCTCGGAATGTGGCTCAGTGGTTGAGCCCCTGGGTTCAATCCCCATTACCATTACAAAAACCAAAAAAAAAAAAAAAAACAAGAAAACAAAAACAAAAAACTGGGAACCTAGTCATTAAGATGTGAGGCCCCTGGAGCTGAGGAGAAACAGACATCTCTAGTCTTCACCGTGTTTCCTCTCATCCTTTCCAGAGACAGCACAGATAGAACCAAGACTGTCCATGTACTGAGCTACCCAAAACCTAGAGATGTCTTAGTAGTGTCTGTCCCCAGTCATCTTCATTCTCATGCGCCTACTCACTCATCTGGCTATGCTTTTGGGAGCCACTCAAAATCCCAAGGTATAAGATGCTACTGCTAGACTCTCTTATGTTGCTATAGGAAGAACCTGCTGTGTTTGCATCCAGTCCTTTTGTCTACAAAGTCCTAGCCACCTAGGAATTTTATCTAGTCCACAGGGTAAGGCAAAAGTTATAGATCCTGCTTTTCCCTCTGGGGCATATGATGCAATGGGGGAACTACTGCTCAGATTATGGAAAATCCTCTTCATTTTTAAGTTTTTAAAATCTATTTTAACTGACACAAAACAACTACACGTTTGTTACAGTGTGGCATCTTAGCATGTGTATACAAGGTGCAACAATCAGATTATAAAGTCTACTCAGAGTATACAACTCTGTCCATGCCCACACCTGGGCATGGGGAGGTGGTGGAACCCTGTCACCTACACCCTTGTGGTGGCTGCATGAGGTGCAGGGTAGCATTCCCTGCTACTCTGGGATGACATCAGAGCCAGCAATCTCTGGCTCTACTCAACTCCCTCCCTTCCTCTGCTACCTGCGTCATGCTGAGAGAACCCTGACCTCACCTAGAAACCACCCTCTCCCCAGTGCTGGTGCTTCGCTCCCTTGGCTTCTCACTGTGTCCTCTACACACTGATCTCACTACACGTCTTGTCTCGTTGCCCTCACAGGCTGTGATAAACATCATCAAGCCTCTAGTGAGTGACCCTAAAGGATTCTTGCAGCAGCACATCCGGAGAGACTTGGAGCAGTTGACAAAGACGCTGGGGAAGAGTGATGATGAGACCACCCATGTGGTCCACCTCAGCTGCCTTCTCAAAGAGCAGCACCCACTCCCTGACTGGAGTAAGCAAGGGATGTGGGCTGGGCATAACTGGCAGGAGGCCAGGCTCCCTCAGCTCCTGGTGAATGACACTTCAGGAGTGGGAGCAAGCGCTCTGCTCTCCTTGTGGGGGCTGGAGGGGCTGCTGCGCTCCTCCACACACCACTCTCCTGGCTGGGGCTTGCATCACTGATACCTGGTGCTTGTGCATGCACCATTAACCTGTGCCCTGGGAGCACGTGGCACCCCAGCAGGTGACATGTCCCACTTCTGCTTTCCAGAGATGTCACACTTGTACCCTGACCTAATATGTATCTGTACACAATTTGTTACATAAACAAAGTAAGCTACAAAACACTGTCTGCTGAGCTAACTCTTGTACTCTAAACAATTAAATCCAGGCCAAAAGCAAAGGTCTGTGAGGGGACTCTGTAAGTGGTTATCTAAGTGGCATTAGGAGGGATTTCAGTTTCTTCTTGCTTACTTTAAAAATCTTTTAAAACAATCATTGTACCATTGTAGAACAATGTTATTTAAAAGCATACAGATAATAACAGTAGCAATAAAATGTCTGTTACCACCACTGGAGAATCTGTTCCATTTCAGGGATGTCTTCATCACAAACCAGCATTAGCATGTCCTTCCCATCTTAGCAACACTGATTTTGCGGAGCACCTATTGTTCTGGTGTGGCTTCCACAGCACATGGACTGGGGAGCCCTAAACTGCTGCCAGCTCCCCAGGACCACCTTTGCCTATAGGCCTGGGGGCAGCAGTGAGGTGGCTCCGGGTAGCTGTCAGCATTGCTGTGCCCCTAGGCTTTTGAGTTCACGTCTTGTCCTTAGCCATTTGTTTAAAATATTTTCAAGGCCACAGCTGTGGGCTGGAGGGTTGTCAGAGACTAAAGTGTCTTCACAAGGCTTGGAGGCTGGTGTTGGCAGTACCTGGTGAACTTAGGAAGATATCACTCCAAAAGGAGGACTATCTCTATTAACATTATTTAGTCTTTACTATATAGAGAGCACTGCTTTTTGTTTGTTGGGTAACAGACACATTTTGATTTTCTTTGTAGGACATTTAAATTTTGATGCAAAATTGTCAAAAAAAGGACATAGAAACAATTGGGAAAAACATGTTGAAGCTCTTCTTCTACCTGAACTGGAGGTAAGTGGTGAGTGGTGACCACTCCTTATCCCTCTGTCCAGGAGGGGGTCCCATTCATCTGTGAGCACTGTTGACCCACTGTCCTCAGGAGGGCTGTCAGAGGCCTTACCTGGAGAAACCCCTCCTTCTGCTATCCCCCTCCTGCACTAGTCTTAAGTAAGGCCAAGGATTATCAGGAATTCCCAGAGGGCAGATGGCAGTCTGCTCCACTGCTTTTTATAGCAGGATGTGAAAGTAAGAGGCAGAGACCCTCCAGAAATGCATGGACAATCTCTCTGGATTCATGACTGCTCTGCTGAGAACATCACAGAGCTGACTATCCACAGCAGGACAGGGAAGTCAGGAAGCAAAAGGGCAGTGAAATAAAGGCCCTGAGTCTCACTCTGTTTGTGGAGGCAAAAACCCTATGAACAAGGAACCCCCCAATCAGTGAAAGATGGCAAAAGCAAGCATCTGGGTTGTGCAGGCAGATTCCTAAGGAGCTACCGTGGGGTCAAGAGCTGCCTGGTTGTCTGTGACAATGTCTCACTTGCAGAATGCTGTGTCATTTCTTTATCCAGCATCTAGATAAGACCCTGCTGACTGTGAGCACACTCATCAGCCAGGATGTGCGAATCAGCTCTAGCCCTGTGGCCAAAATCATATATGGTGACCCTGCAAGCTTCTTGCCCCAGCTGTCCCAGAAAAGTGTGGCTCATTGCTCAAAGATTTGGAGCTGCAGGAAGAAGATCACAGTTGAGTACCTCCAGCACGTTGTGGAGCAGAAGAACAGCAAGGAGATGGTGCCCGTGCTCTGTCAGTTCCTGCAGAAGGTTTGTCTGCTTCATGGGCTGCCCCCTTTTCCTGGTAGACTTCCACTGAGGACTGGAAGGCTCTGTGCCTTGGTTCAAAGTCATCATTCCTAGAGCCAGAATCCTAAGCAACCCCATCAGCACTGTGATTCTGAATGCAAGGCCTGATCAGGAGTCTTAGGGAAGAGTGCAGAGATCTTAAGACATATCTGCTGAAGTCACAGGAGTAATATGCACATTACATAGTGCACAGTGAGGTTAGCAGTGATCTCTAAGGAAGGCCAGGCGAGACCACACTGGTTACTCGACTGTGATACCTTGTGCTCATCCCCAGAAGCTGAGTAGGCGGTCACCTGCAAGTGCCTGCTGAACAGTCAAAAATATACACCAAGGGGCTGGAGTTGTGGCTCAGCCATAGAGCTCTCGCCTAGCGCATGCGAGGCACTGGGTTCAATCCTCAGCACCACATAAAAATAAATAAATAAAATAAAGGTATTGTGTCCAACTACAATTAAAATTATTAAAAACAAAGAATGCACACCAAAACCAAACCAGAGCCCTCCCTATGCCCTGCAGGTGGGAGGCAGTGTGCTGCATGATGGGCCTGCGGGGTGTACAGTCTCACCTGCCAGACCCAGAAACCATCCCCAGCTTTCACCCACTTGAGCTCTCCTGGGCCACAGTAGAGGTTCACGCCATCTCCTTCATGGACCAGTAGCACAGCTGGCAGGGAGCAGAATGATTGGGGAACGTCTGGTGCTCACATTAGGAAGGACTTCATGTTAGTGTTGTGATCTCTTATTAAGACATGGTTTTATTTGACTGAGGATACTGGATCCTGGCCCTTCAGAACAAAACCCAAAATCACATCAGCTACCACTGCAGTAGGCCTTGGTCTTTCCTTTCAGCAGCCTCACACCCAACCGTGGGCCCAAGAGTCAATTTTGTTTTAAATTTTTCTCAAATTACTTATTTTTATTAATTCATTAGCTGTATATATAATGGGAATCGGTGTGAAATTTCCATGTATGCATATAGCATGCATTGATCTTGTCTTTGTGTCTGGCTTGTTTCACTTAACATAATATCATCTAGTTCTATCCATTTTGCTGAAAATGACAGGAGTCATTTAGTCTTATAGCTGAATCATATTCTATTATGTATTTAAACCACATCTTCTTTATGCATTCATCTGCTGATAGCCTTCTAGGCTGATTCTGTGTCTTATTGTGAATGGTGCCACATAAACATGAGCATGCAGTACCTCTTTGATACCTGATTTCCTTTGGAGTGGGAATAGTTGGATCACATGGTAGATATTTTTTTAGTTTGATGAACCTCCATACTGTTCTCTTTTATTAGGTATTAACTAAAAGTTGTACAAGAAATATATTAGATTTCCTTTTTCTCTTAATCTATGCTAGCATTTATTATTTTATTTTTGGGTTCATCTATTTTTGGGTATGGGGGACTAGTGGCAATTGAACCCAGGGCCTTTTCTTGGGCTTCCTAAGCAAGCAATGCTCTACTTCTGAGCTACAGCCCCCATTTCCTGCTTTTTTTTTTTAAAGACAAGGTATCCCTAAATTGCCTAGACCAACTTAGAACTTGCTCAGGCTGGCCTTAAACTTGTGATCCTCCTGCCGCAGGCTCCCAAGTAGCTGGGATTTCACACCTATCTTATTATTTTTTTTAATAAGAGTCATTCTAACTATGGTAGGATGGCATCTCATTGTAGTTTTGATTTGCATTTCCTTAATGACTATTATATTGAGCATTTTTTCATATATTTGTTAACCACTTATATTTCTTCTTTTGAGAATTGTCTATTCAGATCATTTGCTCATGTTTAAATTGGATTACTTTGATTTAAAAAAATTTGAGTTATATATTCTGGGTATTTGCCTGCTGTCAGGTGAAGAGTTGGCAACTATTTCTCCCATTCTGTTAGGTTGTCCCTTCACTCTGTTGGTTGTTTCCTTAGCTGTGCAGAAACTTTTTAGTTTGATGTGATCCAATTTGTCATTTTGCTCTTACTTCCTATGGTTTTGGGGGCCTATCCAGAAACCCATCACCTGTGCCAATGTCTTCAGTGTTTCCCCTGTTTTTCTGCTGATAGTTTCAGAGGTCAAGTCTTACATCTGGGTCTTTGGTCATATAGAGTTGATTCTTGTGCAAACTGAGAGATGGGGCCCAGCTCAGTCCTTGAGGCAGCTTTTCATGAGAGGAGAGTGAGGACTTGATCCAGTTCATCCAAATCCCTCACCACTTGGTGAAAGGATGGGATGACCCCTTTCCCATTTGCAAACTTCAGGGTATAATCACATAAAACAACCCACTGACCAAATTAAACTACACAGGAAGTCCCCATCCTGCCCTAAAATCTGTACACCCCATGTTGTTTCTCAATTAAATAGAGGAAGTGTTACTGAGCTATCTTCTCTTCTCCAGGAAGCAGAACTGAGACTGGTGAAATTCCTGCCTGAGATTTTGGCCCTGCAAAGGGATCTAGTAAAACAATTCCAGAATGTTCCAGAAGATGAATATTCCTGTTCCATCAAGAGTTTTATTAGCAGTCACAGTTCAGGTATGACTGCTGTCTGCTGCAACCAAAGATCAGGACTATCCATGTTTGGTGGTTCAAAAGGATCATTCAGGCTGGGACATGAGGATGGGGCTCAGGTCCTAAGGTAGAGAAAGAGGAAAAGGATGCTAAATCCCAGAGATGGCCATGAGCCACTGCTGTGGCTAGAAAGCCCTCAGCCTCTCCAGCTTCTCATACAGCCTAAAACTTGAAACTCAGGCATGCTGCTGAGTGAGGGAAGGTGCAGGGTCAGGTTCTTGGGAGCACGCCTTGTGGTTTGACCCTGGCCAGCATGGTGGTGGGGATTGTTTCCATGGGGCTCTTACCAAGTGTTTTGTTCAACAGATGGGCTGAGGCAGCTATTCCACAACAGGATCACCATCTTCCTGTCCACGTGGAATGCACTGAGGCGATCACTGGAGACCAATGGTAAGTGTCCTCCTCTACGTGGCTCTGCCAGCACCCTGCTGTGTATGTGGCAACACATCCTGTTGATGGAGGTGCTGAGATACATGAATCAACCTCCAAAGTAACCCTCAGTCATCTTGAGTCTATAAATATGGAATCAGAAAGGAGTTGGAGGCACTAGAAACTTAGCAGCCAGGGCCTAGATCTTTGGACATGGCTGCCCGTGGCTTCCCTTCTCTTCCCCTGCCTCCAGACAAATGCCTGGAGCAACATCCCTTTGCTTAGTAATGACCCTGTCTTTTAAAGGTGAAATCAAGTTACCTAAAGGCTACTACAACTCTGAGTTGGATCTGGACACAGATTTTAAGGTCATCCTGCCCCGGCGTCGGGGCCTTACTGCATTAGTTAGCTACTTGATTAATCTACATAATGAAATCATCTACTTGATGGAGAAGTTCTCCAAGGAAAACAACAGATACTGCGTAAACTCACCACCCCTGCCACCAAGCTGGGCTGCAGACTCTAGCCAGCAACAACTCCTGTTCCCCAGATCCTCTCTCAGCCTTCCTCAATAAAGCCCCGTATTTGCACATGGTTTTTCACTTGCTTACACTATAATGCAGAAGCAGGAGCATATGCCCCAAAGCCCTAGGCCTCACACACTTGCTCTGGACACCAAGACCTGTATCTTGTGTCCCTCAGCTATTCTGTGGATGCCTCAGAGGTCACTGACCTGCATGTTGTCAGTTATGAAGTAGAGCAGGACCTGAAGCCTCTGATTCTCTCCAACTGCCAGTATCAAGTGGAGCAAGGTGGGGAGACATTGCAGGAATTTGACCTGGAGAAGATCCAGCGGCAGATCAGCAGCCACTTCCTCCAGGGCAAGCCCAGACTGACCCTCAAGGTAGTCTGGGCCCTCTGCAAACAATTTGCTGTAGTTATGAACAACCTTTGTGAGTTTCAAGGGGAACAGACAAGTGAAACCCAGGATGTTGTCTGTGTTATCTCCTCCCCACTAGTGATCTGTGGTCCCTACACCTTCTCTGGGCCGGAAGGTGACCCAGCTCTCTTCCACATCACCATCACTATCTGCACCTGTCCCCCAGGGCAGCCTCAAGTGTCAGTGGACTGGGTTTCCACTGCAGTTAATGGCACCACCAAGAAGACCTCACTGCTGCCTCCCCTTCAATTGCATATGCAGTCCGTGCCCAGGAACCACCACACAGACCTTCCCCATTCTCTTGTCCTCTAACTGCTATGGCCTTGGCTTCACTTCAGAGCATTCAGCCATCAGTCCAGCTGCCGAGTGCCAGGAGCACCGCTTCATCTTAGTTTCCTGCCAGAATGCCCTTATGTGGGGAGCATCAGTGCAGGCACCCCTGGAAAGGGGTAGTCAGGAACCCCCGCCCCCAGCCAGTCTGCAGCATGTAGACAGTTACATGGCCTCCACCACACTCCCTCATCTGGCACAGAGGCCCTGTCACCTAGCCCTAGCTCAACCTTCCAGCTGTCTCCAGCCCCTTCCTTCCTTGCTGCATCAAACCCTGTGAACTGCCTCCCGACTCCCTGAACACAGTGGCACTTCTATACTGTCCCTTACCGTGGCTGCACTCATCCTTACAGGTCCAGTCAGGTGTCATTCTCAGATGTATTTATTCCTTCATTATAGTTAGCCTGTCAGTTGTTTGAGCCTAAAGCCATTTTTAATTCATCTTGACAGTGGCTGTCTTGTGCACAGTCTCTGCTCAGTGTTGTTGGATAGGTCACAAATATGCACATTCCCATTCCTGTTCCTCCAGCGCTCTTCCTCTCTGTGGTCGGCAGATACACTATTCTACAGGGCAGTATCTGCAAGGTCACTGTAGCCAGGTTAGATTTCTTGTGTTACTTGTGTTACTGTGGAACAGAATCATCAGAACACAACAAAGTTACATGCCTTGCCCAGGAATATACTGTCCGGCTTGGTACTTCCACTGAGTCACTGTTGAAGAATATATCTGTCATCAGATAGAAGCCTTCTCTATTTTAATTTCCAAAAACTTTTTTTCTTTCTCACTTAGGGGATACCCACGCTGGTATACAGACATGACTTGAACTTCAAACATCTCTTTGTGGACATCAAGAACAAAATGCCACAGGTGGTCATGATAAACCCTCACTTGCAGGGTTGTTCCATCCACATACGTAAGGACAGTACAATCTCATCCTGGTGTCTGCTGTGAGCACCAGGCTTTCTGGCTCCCTGAGGAGCTTAGGGATCCCAGAGCTCAGAGAGGCAAGCAGGATGGCAGATCACCAAACTTTCTTGATGATAACAGACCAACCCCTTGGGGGTTGTTTTCTCAATGATGATATCATGACCAGATATCAATATCCAGCAGCATATTAGCAGCTGCTTCAGGTGCTAAAGGTTACTCATGCTCCTTAGGTTCTGCTACCAACAAGTGGAGAGGCTCTTGTGCCTCTCCGTGTCCTCATGGATCATGTGGAGGATTCAGTTAACTTGGGCTGATTTCTGTGCAAAGTCTGAAAGGCTGCGGCACTCAGCATCAGTTCAAGCACAAGCATCAGCTCTTACCATAAGTGTTGGATAGTTGGCCCTGCCTGTGTTGGCAGCTCACAGTTGGGCTCTTACCAAGTAGGAGAAGTAATAGACTGACCCAAGACTCTGTCCTGATTTTGGTTTCAGAGCCCCCTCCCCAACTCGGCCATGGGTGCCATCAGTGGAGAGCTTCGGTCCTATAGCGATGCCTGTGAAGCACTGTCTATTATAGAGGTCACTCTGGGCTTTCTAGGCACAGCTGGTGGGGATCCAAATATGTACCTAAATGTGTATGTCCAAGATATCCCGCAAATGAGCGACCAAACAACTCCGGTTTTAAAGGTAGGTCTTGTGTGCTTTTCAAGGAGAATCAGGATCACCTGGTCTTAGTTTCCTGCCAGAATGCCACCACGCAGGAGCCTGGTGCAGGCATCTGTGGAAAGGGGTGGTCAGGAACCCCACCCCTCACCAGTCCACAGAATTTCAGTGCACACTGGGGACAGGAGAGGCAGGAACGCTCAGTGCTGACCACCTAGTAGAGCAGGATGCAAAGGTGACTGAGGACATTGACTACCTATTCACTGCGTGATACAGTTACAGGCTACTGCAGGAGGCGGAGACTCTCAGATGTTTCCAAGATGAGGCAGGTAGACTTGTGGATGGAACAGAGATGGCCTCATGATGAAAATAGACAAAATTAGGGAGAAGTGCCCTTGGGTACCACTCAGAGTGAGCCTTCACTCCTACTTGGGACCCTCTTCCTTTTCCAGGCTTTAAGCAGATGTCAGTTAAAACATGCTGTTGTCCTCAAGCAATTCCTCTCTGCTCATAAGTTGGAACAGCTACTGCGACTAAAGAAAGTGAGTCTGCCCTGCTTCTGCCCAGACTGAGGGTGCTGCACACTGGTCCCAGGCTTTGATGTTGTACTTTTTCATCTTTTTTAGGATCCCTTTTGGGAAATCAGTTCTAGGTACAAAGCAGACCTCAGCCCAGAAATTGCTAAGCTCCTCAGGACCTTCCTGAATCACACAGACCTAGATGCTTTCCTCATGGAGCTCCATGAGCTGATAGTGTTAAAACTAAGAAACACCCAGGCCCAGGAGAGCTTCAACCCTGAATGGAGGTAGGTGTGCACACCTAGAATGTTTGGCATCTCCCTTGACATGAAGGTAGTTCCACCTTACAACAGGACCCTCTGTCTACTGTTCTCTATCACCAGAGCAACTGAGAACTTATTTCTTTGGTTTTAATTTTTTGGGGACTTCTAAAAGATAACTATGAAATCATATATGCTTATTATAACAAGTAGACCTAACTATGTCAAAGAAGTATGCATTTTAGATTAGGTAGATTAAGCTACACCAATGTGTGAAATCTGAAATATCCAAAATTATGTGAATTTTACATTTGTGTCAATCTAATGGCCAAAAAGTGGTGTCTTGTTTTCACACCTACTTGTGTGGCTGGGCACATTTTTAAATCTATCACCATTTGTTTATCATCCTCTGAAATAGCTCTTGGTAGCTTCTGGTTATTGGGCAGGGCAGTTGATCTGTTTTCTTCCTTCCTTCCTTCCTTCCTTCCTTCCTTCCTTCCTTCCTTCCTTCCTTCCTTCCTTCCTTCCTTCCTTCCTACCAGAGATTGCACCCATGGTTACTTAGCTACTGAGATGCATCCCCAGGTCATTTTATTTTTAATTTGAGATAGGACCTCACCATTGCTAAGGCTGGTATCAACTATGTGATCCTCCTACCTTAGCCTCCTGAGTTGCTGGGATTGCAGGCATATACCACCACCCCTAACCAGTTTATCCCTTTTAAAAAATATTTTTTAGTTGTAGATGGACATAATATCTTTATTTATTTAATCTTATGTGGTGTTAAGAATCAAACTCAGGGCCTCACACATGTGAGGTAAGCACTCTATCACTGAGCCACAATTCAGCCCTTATCTCACTTTTTAAAAAATATTCAATTTTTAGTTGTAGATGGACACAATATGTTTATTTTATTTATTTATATGTGGTGCTGAGAATCAAACCCAGGTGAGTGCTCTCCTTTATCTCTTTTTTAATAATTTGTAAAAGCTCTTTGTATAGAATAGATTATTTCCTTTGATCTACATGTTACAATTGATAGAAGTAAGAAGTCAATTGATAGGATTTTTTCATAAAGCCTCTGTGGGGCTGGGTGCAGTGGTGCGTGTCTGTAATCTTAGGAGCTCAGGAGGATTGAAGGTTCAAAGCCAGCTTCAGCAACTTAGCAAGGCCCTAAGCAACTCATCAAGGCCCTATCTCTAAATAAAATATTGAAAAGGAGTGGAGATGTGGGCTGGGATTGTAGCTCAGTGGTGGAGCACTTGCCTAGCATGTGTGGGGCACTGGGGTCGCTCCTTAGCATCACATATAAATAAACAAAATAAAGCTATTGCATTTATCTACAACTAAAAATATATTTCTTTTAAAGTGTGGGGGGTGGGGATGTGGCACAGTGGCTAAGCACCCCTGAGTTTAATCCCCAGTACTTCCCCTGCCTCCCTCAAAAAAGCTGCCATAGGGACATACTTCCTTATCACTTCCCAGGGTGCTAAGCTGCACTGTTTTCTCCTGCTGCTTTTATAGTTCTACATTGCACATTTCTTTCATTAGTCAGTTCACTTTTATGTGTGGTATGTGGCAGGTATTTCACTTGACTGGCTTTCTGGATGGACAGTCAGGCTACATTTGCTGTTTCTGCCCTCAGGCCATATGGCACATGCCTGTACAATAAAGTTCCCCTTCCTAGAGAATTTGCAACCTTTGGCAAGATAAACCATGAGAGGAACACTTTCCTTTTTCTGAGTGGCAAAGCTTTGTTTCTGATGCAGCCAGACAGGCCCATCAGTGGAGTGCCTGAAATGGCCTAGCTGAGCATCATCGAGGAAGCTCCACTCCCCAGAAGCCTTGAGCCTAGGACTCCAGGTCCAGCTCAGGAACTGGGCAGCTGGCTGACCTGAAGCTGACCCTCAGTATTTCTGGTCTTAGTACCCCAGTCCTGGAAAGAGTGAGAGCTGATAGGCTCCTGAATGCTCTAAACACTGTCTCTTGTGCCTGATTTTGCAGCCTGAGGGACACTCTGGTGAGTTACATGGAAACCAAACAGAGCGAAGTTCTTCCAGAAATGGAATCCCAGTTCCCAGAAGAGATACACTGCTGTGCAGCTGCGTCTCTGTATGGAAAGTGGCAGTTGCACGGAAACAGGACCAGCAAGCAAAATAGGACTCTCTACTCTGTCCCTTTATATGCTGGGGACATAGCTCCCCTCCCCTCCACTGTGCCTCAGGGCAGCTGGAAAGACAGTCTTGGCATAGCACTGAATTGAAGGCCAGCATGCACTGTGCCAGCTGATGAATTTTTTTTTCTTTTTATTGATTTTTTTTTAAAATACACAACAGCAGAATATATTACAATTTTTATTACACATATAGAACACAAATTTTCATACCTTTTTATAAAGTATATTCACACCAATTTATGTCTATATACATGTACTTTTGTTGCATTACAATTCTTATTATACATAATCACCACAATTTTTCATATCTCTGTTTGTATATAAAGTAGGTTGACTGGTATTCATGTCTTCATACATGTACTTTGAATAATGATGTCCATCACATTCCACCATCCTTGCTAATCCCCTTCTTCCTCCCTTCCCCTCCCTCCCCTCTGCCCTATCTAGAATTCATCTATTTGTCCCATGTTCCCCCTCTCTACCCCAGTATAAGTCAGCCTCCTGATATCAGAGAAAACATTCGGCATTGTTTTTTTGGGGGGGATTAGCTAACTTCACTTAACATTATCTTCTCCAATGCCATCCATTTACCTACAAATGCCATGATTTTATTCTCTTTTATTGCTGAGTAAAATTCCATTGTGTATATATGCCACATTATTTTTATCCATTCATCCACTGAAGGGTATCTAGGTTGACTCCACAGTTTAGCTATTGTGAATTGAATTGCTATAAACATTGATGTGGCTGTGTCCCTGTAGTATGCTATTTTTAAGTCCTTTGGGTATAGACTGAGGAGTGGGATAGCTGGGTCAAGTGATGATTCCATTCCCAGATTTCCAAGGAATCTCCATACTGCTTTCTATATTGGCTGCACCAATTTGCAGTTCCACCAGCAATGTATGAGTGTACCTTTTTCCCCACATCCTCACCAACACTTATTGTTATTTGTCTTCATAATAGTTGCCATTCCGACTGGAGTGAGATGATATCCTAGAGTAATTTTGATTTGCATTTCTCTGATTGCTAGAGATGATGAGCATTTTTTCATGTATTTATTGATTGATTGTATATCCTCTTCCGAGAAGTATCTGTTCAGGTCCTTGGCCCATTTGTTGATTAGGTTATTTGTTTTTTTGCTGCTTAGCTTTTTGAGTTCTTTATATATCCTAGAGAATAGTGCTATATCTGATGTATGAGGGGTAAAAATTTGCTCCCAGGATGTAGGCTCTCTGTTCCCCTCACAGATTGTTGCTTTTTCTGAGAAGAATTTTTTTTTTAGTTTGATTCCATCCTATTTATTGATTCTTGGTTTTAATTCTTGTGCTATAGGAGTCTTATTAAGGAAGTTGGGCCCTAATCCCAAATGATGAAGATTAGGGCCTACTTTTTCTTCAATTAGACACAGAGTCTCTGGTTTAATTCCTAGGTCCTTGATCCACTTTGAGTTAAGTTTTGTGCATGGTGAGAGATAGGGGTTTAATTTCATTTTGTTGCAAATGGATTTCCAGTTTTCCCAGCACCATTTGTTAAAGAGGCTATCTTTTCTCCAGTGCATGTTTTTGGTACCTTTGTCTAATATAAGATAATTGTAATTTTGGGGTTAATTTCTGTGTCCTCTATTCTGTACCATTGTTCTACCAGTCTATTTTGGTGCCAGTACCATGCTGTTTTGTTACTATTGCCCTGTAGTATAGTTTAAGTTCTGGTATAGTGATGCCACCTGCTTCACTCTTCCTGCTAAGGATTGCTTTAGCTATTCTGGGTCCCTTATTTTTCCAGATGAATTTCATGATTTATTTTTCTATTTCTATTAGGAATTCTATTGTGATTTTGTTCAAAATTGCATTAAATCTGTATAGTGCTTTTGGTAGTATGGTCATTTCGATAATATTAATTCTGCCTATCCAAGAGCAAGGTAGATCTTTCTAAGGTCTTCCTTGATTTCTCTCTTTAGGGTTCTGTAGTTTTCTTTGTATAGATCTTTCACCTCTTTCATTAAGTTGATTCCCAAATATATTATTTTTTGAGGTTATTGTGAATGGGGTAGTTTTCCTCATTTCCTTCTCAGAAGTATTGTAAGTGATATACAGAAATGCCTTTGATTTATGAATGTTGATTTTATATCCTGCTACTTTGCTGAATTCATTTACTAGTTCTAAAAGTTTTCTGATGGAGTTTTTTGGGCCTTCTAGGTATAGAATCATATAATCAGTAAATAGTGCTAATTTAAGTTCTTCTTTTCCTATACATATCCCTTTGATTTCTTTCATCTAATTGCTCTGGCCAGTGTTTCAAGAACTATGTTGAATAGAAGTGGTGAAAGAGGGCATCTCTGTCTTGTTCCAGTTTTTAGAGGGAATGCCTTCAATTTTTCTCCATTTAGAGTGATGTTGTTCTGAGGCTTAGCGTAGATAGCCTTTACAATGTTGAGATATGTTCCTGTTATCCCTAGTTTTTCTAGTATGTTGAATATAAAGGAGTGCTATATTTTGTCAAATGCTTTTTCTGCATCTATAGAGATGATCACATGCTTCTTATCTTTAAGTCTATTGATGTGGTGAATTACATTTATTGATTTCCATATGTTGAGCCACTTGATGATGGTGCACAATCTTTTTGATGTTTTTCTATTCGATTTGTCAGGATTTTATTGAGAATTTTTGTATCTATGTTCATTAGAGATATTGGTCTGAAGTTTTCATTCTTTGATGTGTCTTTGCCTGGTTTTAAGACCAGGATGATATTGGCCTCATAGATTGAGTTTGGAATTACTGCCTCTTTTTCTCTTTCCTGGAATAAATTGAAGAGCACTTGTATTGGTTATTCTTTAAAGATCTTGTAGAATTTGTCTGTGTATCCATCTGGTCCTGGACTTTTCTTGGTTGGTAAGCTTTTTAATGGTTTCTTCTATGTTCTCACTTGATATTGGTCTGTTTAAATTGTGTATATCTTCCTGACTCAATCTGGGCAAATTGTATGACAATAAATTTGTCAATGCCTTCAATGTCTTCTATCTTATTGGAGTATAAGATTTCAAAATAATTTCTAATTATCCTCTGTATTTCTGTAGTGTCTGTTGTGATATTAACTTTTTCATCATGTGCTGCAGGCTGCACAGCGGGGGCCGCGTGAGCCTTAGCTCCGCTCCTGCCCGCCGCTGTTTTCACCTGCCGCCTTCCTGCTGGGCGCTTCCGCGGGTCGCTGTCAGTGCACGCCGGCTTGCGATCCTGCAACCCAGCTGAGCACAAAAACACAAGCCAGTCAAACTGAAACAAAGTTTTATTTTGTGAGAGGCCGTGTGCGTCCCCCTAACAAGCCGGTCCTCACACACGATGTGATCTACCGGACACGGGGGGCTCCACTTCCCCCGGAACACCCTCCTACCATCCTTCCACAACCAATGGCAACTCTCCGGGAGTCCTGTAACTTGAGTTCCCAAATGGGCCTAGGTGAACAGTAGGAGTCCAATTTCCATATAAATGTAATACTTTTGCAGTGGCTCCTAGCATCTGCCCCCTTCTGTTTAATTAAGCAATGGCAATGTGGCTAGGGACAGTGCCTGGTAGGTTGTCCAATTTAACATGTGGTTCTTACCCGTCATGGGAGAACTGACTTTTACACGTCAGTTTCCTGTCTTAGGTTGAATCCACTGTAACCAGATCAACCCGTCACTGACTACCGGTCTAGCATAGCCATGCTTGTGGATAGGCCTAAGCACCAGTGGGGGGGTGAGGTACTTGCCTCACCTCTGTTGGCCCCCAAATTTAACCCTGGTGCCAGTTGGGGGGGTGAGGTTCTTGCCTCACCTCTGTTGGCCCCCAAGTTTTAGACCATCACTAGTAGAAGGGAGGAAGATACAGAAATTCCACGACATCAAGTCAATTGATGGCTCCTTAGGAAGAACAGTAACACTGGTGACACAGCAGCTAAGATATTTCAGCACTACCATAATTCGCTTTATCAACAAATAGAGCACAATGCATACAGGTGATACATAGTCCAGGCAAGTTGTGTAAGCAGTTCAAAGTGGAGGAGTCTATCAATATGTCCATTTCCTCCCAAAGTAAATTAAGTCCTTGATTGAGCAGTTCAAAGTGGAGGAGTCTGTCAATATGTCCATTTCCTCCCAAAGTAAATTAAGTCCTTGATTGAGCATACTTATTGAGTTATATTGATTGATGTATCAGTTTATACAGTTTACTGTGATAGCTATCATAGAAGTTGTAGTTTGGTTTTATCTTAGTCTTCACCGGCACTGGGATGGAGATGGGAATTCTGGCCATGGTGCTAAAGAGACATTATCCTGAACAGAATTATTAAATATAATGAAAAGGAAAGGTGAAAGTAAACAAACAGATCTGTTAACCACCTTTAAAAGCAAAATTTATAACAGCTGTTTACCTAATTTAAATTAAACCATATAAGTCACGTGATTTAATTTTTTTTTGGATCCATTTATATCTATTTATACATGAGCGCTTCTTATAAATGAAATATGGACATACACACATACAGACATACAACACAAAACAGTGCATACATAACATAGAACATATAAGACAATAGTAAATAAAGGCCTTGTAGCTATACCTAGGTGAAATCTCCATTGCAATGTTTAAAAACTTTACAGTTAAAAAAAATAAAACACAGTCAAAAAATAAAACTGATCAGAAAGACATTAACCTAGGTTTGTATGAGCTCAAAAAGAAAGAGAAATAAATAAATAAATAAATAAAATAGAACTTTATGATGTGGGAAAAATGTAATAATAAAATAGATATTGAAAAAGGCACCGTGGTAAATCACTGTTGTAGATGTAAGAATAGCCAAGCTGGAACTCTGGATATCAGCTGTTATGGATTTGAGTCAAATCATCTTCTTTTTCTGTAGAAATTGTTTTAGTTAATCTCTCTGGAATCCAAATTGGTTGCTGTTCCTCCTGTGGAAAAACACAGACGGAGCCCCGACTCCAGACTATTACTGGGTCCGGACCTTTCCATTGTCCTGTTAGAATATCTTTCCAAAGTACCTTAGGCTTATGCACATTTTTCGGATACATATGTCTTTCCGCAGCACTAAGTCCTGATGAATCCAAATTTAGAAAGTTTAGAGTAAAAAGCGTTATTGTAAGTTTATCTTTGGGGGATATATACCCTTTTCCAATTCCCTCCTTTTGTTTTAATAAGTACATTTTAATAGTTTGATGAGCTCTTTCAACTATGCCTTGTCCCTGTGGATTGTATGGGATTCCTGTTATATGAGTAATGCCAGATGATGAGCAAAATTGTTTAAAAGAGTTAGACATATAACCAGGAGCGTTATCAGTTTTTAACTGTTTAGGAACACCCACAGTGGCAAAATTTTGTAAGCAATGAGCTATAACATCTTTAGTTTTTTCTCTGGCATGAAGGGAGCCCATTAAAAATCCAGAAGAAGTATCAACTGTAACATGTAAATATTTTAATTTTCCAAATTCTGGCAAGTGTGTAACGTCCATCTGCCAAATATGGTTAGGTATCAGTCCTCTAGGATTGACTCCAAGATTAACTTGTGGTAAAAATGTCACACAATTTTGACATTGTTTTATTATATGTCTGGCTTGTTCCTTAGTTATTTTAAAACGTTTTTGTAAGGTATTAGCATTGACACGGAACCTTTTATGAAAATTTATAGCTTCTTCTATTGTGGAGAAAATATGTATGTCATGTGTAGATTTATCTGCTAGTTCATTACCCAAACTAAGGGCTCCAGGCAACCCTGTATGTGCCCTGATATGTCCAATAAAGAATGGATCTTTTCTGTCCCAGATTAGAGTTTGTATAGCAGAAAACAAAGAGAAAACAGTAGAGGAAGGAGAAATCCTACCAGCATCTTCAAGGGATGCTATAGCATTAACTACATACTGGCTATCAGAGAATAAATTAAATACAGAATCTTTGAACATCATAAAAGCTTGTAATACTGCATTGAGCTCTACCTTTTGAGCTGATTGTTTGGGTACTAAAAATGTAAAAGTTTGATCAGGGGTAACTACCGCTGCTGTACCATTGTTTGACCCATCAGTGAATATATTTGGAGCATTCATGATAGGGGTTTTTTTGGTCATTTTTGGAAAAACTACAGGATGCTTAGACCAAAAGGACAACAAGGGATTATATGGCAAGTGATTATCAAATGAGACACTAGATTTACACATGATTATTGCCCAAGTATTCAACTCATTAGCTAACTCATCAATTTGATCCATAGTATATGGAGTAATAATTTTATTGGGAGAAATCCCAAACACTCCCTTCGCTGCTTTTATTCCTTTGAGTATTAATTGTCCTACAGCCCCAGGATATCTAGTAAGAATAGTATTAGGGGAATACGATAAATGTATCCACAATAATGGACCTTCTTGCCAAAATACTCCTGTAGGAATATTTTTTGTTGGTAGTACAATAAATAATAAAGGCAAACTTATATCAATTCTATCCAAATGCATATTTTCCATATATGTTTCAATGATTTTTAATGCCTTTCTTGCTTCAGGCGTTAACATGCGGGGTGAATTTGGATCTGATGGACCTTTTAGAATATCAAATAAGGGTCCTAATTCTCCTGTTGGTATGCCTAGGTAAGGCCTTATCCAGTTTATGTCTCCCAATAATTTTTGAAAGTCATTAAGTGATTTGAGTTGATCTACTCATATTTGAATTTTTGGTGGACGGACCATGGTTGAGGATAATAAAACTCCTAAATAATTAATTGGAAAATTTAATTGTACTTTATCTATTGCTATATCTAGATTATAATTTTTTAGTAAGTTTGTAAGTGTGGCATAACATTCTAGCAATGTGTTCTTATCTTTATGTGCTAATAACACATCATCCATATAGTGAAATATTTGTAGTTCAGGATTTTGATTTCTAAGTGGCTGGATTGCTTTATTAACATAAATTTGACACATAGTCGGGCTGTTCGCCATCCCCTGGGGTAAAACTTTCCACTCATATCTCTGATCAGGACCTTCATGATTTAGTGCAGGGATAGTAAATGCAAAATGTGGACTATCCTCGGGATGAATTGGAATTGAAAAGAAACAATCCTTAATATCTATAGTTAACACATGCCAGGTTTTTGGTAAAGCAGACAATTGGGGAATCCCTGATTGAGCAGGTCCCATAATAACCATCTCATTATTAATGACTCTTAAATCTTGTAATAATCTCCATTTATCAGATTTCTTTTTAATGACAAAAATGGGAGTATTATGGGGAGATACGGAAGGTTGTAAATGTCCTTCCGCTAATTGTTGTTTGACCAGATCATGGGCTACTTGTATCTTTTCTTTAGTCAGGGGCCACTGAGGAACCCACACTGGTCTTTCTGATTTCCATGTAATTTTGATTGTCTCAGTGGCCGTTTTTGAAAACCCAATCCATGTTTATTTATTTCTTGATCTATTTGAATTGGTGCTGTCATATCTTGATCTTGTTTCCTTAATCCTTTTTCTTTTCTAAAGCCTTGTTTAGCCCTACTAGTGGGCGCGTTAGAATTGACGTTATTTGTTAATGTCAATCCTAATTGATCTAGGACATCTCGTCCCCATAAATTTATGGGAAGATGGTCCAATACATAGGGCTGTATAGTTCCTTCACATCCTTCAGGATCCCTCCAATCTAATACCATAGCACTTCTATGGGGGTTACTTGCCACTCCTAGGCCTCGAAGCGTTTGAGTGGCTTGTTGCAATGGCCAGTGCTTTGGCCAATCCTGACGAGATATGATGCTGAGGTCAGCACCTGTGTCCAGCAGCCCATTAAAATCATGTCCTTGAATATTTAATTTTAGCATTGGGCGAAAATCTAAATTTAAAGAAAGCATAGCCCAATCTACACCTGTAGAGCCTAATCCCTTGGAACCTCTTTCTACATTACAACTGGAAAATTCATCATGTAGGCTGGGTATTATTAATAACTGTGCTATTCTATCTCCTGATGAAATTACGGATATACCTCTTGGAGAACTGGCTATAATTTTTATTTCACCCTCATAATCGGGATCAATTACCCCAGGACTTATCATAAGTCCTTTTAGTGTAGAAGAACTGCGTCCTAATAATAAGCCTACTGTTCCTTGGGGAAGAGGTTCTTTTATTCCTGTGGGAATGATTTGAACTCCCATCTCTGGAGTTAATACTGTTCTGGCAGAGGCACAGATGTCCAACCCTGCGCTCCCTCTAGTTTGTCTGATGAGGGATCTAATGGATAATGCGTCCTGGGCACTACCTTGATGGTGCTGCTGGGTTCCTTCATTGCCCCGTATATTTGTGGCTTTGGGCCCCGGGGCATTGGGCCCTCCAATTCGTTTTTTGGCAACGGGGCCTGATACCTTTCTCCACGATATCGTGGGTAGACACTTGGTCTTTGTCCATTTTTTGATAACGGAATACCCTCTATGGTGGTTTGAGAACGGCATTCATTAGCCCAATGTCTCCCTCTATGGCATCGTGGGCAAATACCCGGGATTCTACTCCTTTGATACCTAGCTTTGTTAAACCCTCCTCCTATGGGGCAATTTCTTTTAAAATGTCCTTTCTGATTGCAATCATAGCATGTTTTTGGCTTGGTATCTAAAGCCTGTTTTACTTCAGCTGCCATGACTTGTCCTTGTTCATCAATGTCTCTACATAATTTAATATATGTGTTTAAATCTTCATGTTTCAACGGTCTAATGACCTCTTTGCAGCAACGATTTGCTTGGTCATAAGCCAGTTGTTTTATAAATGGCATTGCCTGTTCTGTATTTTCAAATGTCTTAGAGGCTGTTTCAATAAGTCTAGCTACAAAGTCAGCGTAGGGCTCATTAACTCCTTGTATTATCTTAGATAGTTGGCCTTGTAAATCCCCTTGTTCCTTCAAAGTTTTCCATGCCTTAATTGCATTTATAGCGATCTGAGCATATACGCCAGGATCACATCTAATCTGTTGCCTCTGACCCTCATAAGGTCCTCTTCCTAATAGCATTTGTATATCTCTTTCAGGGTAACCTGCTGCTGCATTTCGCCTAGCTGTCTCCCTGCAAAATTCTTCACTGGCAATTTTCCATAATAAATATTGTCCTCCATTTAGCACAGAGTGACACACGCTAGCCCAATCTTCTGGTGTTAAGTCCCAGCTGGTAATAGATTCGACCATTCTGACTGTAAAGGGAGCGGCAGGGCCGTAGGTTTGTATAGCTTCCTTTAATTGCTTTACTATTTTGAAATCTAAGGCACGGTAAACTCGTTCCCTTTCTTCTCCCCGCTCAACTACAGGGCATGCTAACTTTTGGGGTCCTGCCTCAGGATTCCGTTCATCACCTATGGAAACTGAGGGCTGCTCAGCTACAGGTGAAGCTGTTGGTTGAATTACGCCCTCTGGTGATGGAACGGAGTTAGTAGTAGCCTCCCTATCTGTGGGCCATTTTTTCCCTAAGCTTGCCTTCTTCAAATTTTCTTCTGTCTGACTAGCTTGAGGGACCTTTTGTTTTGCTTGACCTAATATGTTTTCTGCCATAGCCTGGACCTCTAACAATTTACTTAACAGTCTTTCGGTTTGTTTTTTACTAGATTCTAATCTACTATAAAGGTAACGTAACCCAATAAGGTAGGATAGAAGAAAGCCAAAACAGAATGAAACAGAAACGGAGAGGAGGAAAATGATTATATCAATTTTTCTTTCTCAGGGCCGAATAACTTCAAACCTTGAGCCAACCATTTTTCCCAATTCGCCTGAAAAAATTGTAAGGCTAGAAAGCCTGAAATAAAAGCCGAATAAATCAAAACAAAAATACCCATTCTGTCGCCTTTCCTTAGGGGCGAGCGATATTACTCACCTTTAAATTTTGGGCGTTCCCCGTACAGGGCCACCAAAATGCTGCAGGCTGCACAGTGGGGGCCGCGTGAGCCTTAGCTCCGCTCCTGCCCGCCGCTGTTTTCACCTGCCGCCTTCATGCTGGGCGCTTCCACTGTCAGTGCACGCCGGCTTGCGATCCTGCAACCCGGCTGAGCACAAAAACACAAGCCAGTCAAACTGAAACAAAGTTTTATTTTGTGAGAGGCCGTGTGCGTCCCCCTAACAAGCTGGTCCGCACACACGATGTGATCTACCGGACACGGGGGGCTCCACTTCCCCCGGAACACCCTCCTACCATCCTTCCCCAACCAATGGGAACTCTCCGGGAGTCCTGTAACTTGAGTTCCCAAATGGGCCTAGGTGAACAGTAGGAGTCCAATTTCCATATGAATGTAATACTTTTGCAGTGGCTCCTAGCAATCATGTAATGGTAATCTTTGTTCTCTCTTTCCTTCTCTTCATTAGAGTGGCTAAGAGTCTGTCAATTTTTTTTTTATCTTTTCAAAGAACCAACTTTTTGTTTTTTCAATTTTTTCAATTTTTTTCTTTTGTTTCAATTTCATTGATTTCAGCTCTAATTTTAATTATTTCTTGCCTTCTACTGCTTTTGATGCTGGTTTGTTCTTCTTTTTCTAGGGCTTTGAGATGAAGTGTGAGGTCATTTATCTGTTGACATTTTTTTCTTTTAAGGAATGAACTCCATGCAATGAATTTTCCTCTGAGTACTGCTTTCACAGTGTCCCAGAGATTTCTATATGTTGTGTCTATGTTCTCATTTACTTCTAGGAATTTTTTAATCTCCTCCTTGATGTCTTCTGTGACCCATTGTTCACTCAGTATCATATTGTTTAGTTTCCAGGTGATGGAAAAATTTTTATGTTTTATTTTGTCATTGATTTAAAATTTCATTCCATTATGATCTGATAAAATGCATGGTAGTATCTCTACTTTTTTGTATTTGCTGAGAGTTGCTTTTTGGCATAGGATATCATCTATTTTAGAGAAGGATCCATGTGCTACTGAGAAAAAAGTGTATCTGCTTGATGCAGGTTAAAGTATTCTATATATGTCAGTTAAGTGTAAGTTATTAATTGTGTTATTATTGAGTTCTGTAGTTTCTTTATTCAACTTTTGTTTGGAAGATCTATCTAGTGGCTAGAGAGGTATGTTAAAGTCACCCAAGATTATTGTTTCGTGGTCAATTTGACTCTTGAACTTGCGAAGAGTTTGTTTGATGAACATAGTTCCACCATTGTTTGGGACATATGTAATTATGATTGTTATGTCTTATTGGTGTATGCTTCCCTTGAGCAGTTTGTAATGTCCATCTTTATCCCTTTTGATTAACCTTGGCTTGAAGTCTACTTTATTTTATGAGTATGGAAACCCCTGCTTGCTTTCACAGTCTATGTGATTGGTATGATTATTTGGAACCTTTCAACTTTAGTCTGTGTATGTCTTTTCCTATCACATGAGTCTCCTGGAGGCAGCATATTGTTGGATCTTTTTTTTTAAATCCAATTTGCTAGCCTTTCTTTTGATTGGTGAGTTTAAGCCATTAACATTTAGGGTTACTATTGAGACATGGTTTGTATTTACAGCCATATTTGTTTATTTTATTAATAACTTGAATTAGTTTTCTTCTTTGATTAGTTTTTCCTTTACTGTACTACCTCCCTCTGATGATTTTCATTACTGTTTTGCATTTCCTCTTCATGAAATGTTTTGCCAAGGATGTTTTGTAGTGCCGGTTTTCTAGCTATAAATTCTTTTATTTTTTGTTTATTGTGGAAGGTTTTTATTTCTTCTTCAAATATAAAGTTTAATTTTGCTGGATACAAGATTCTTGGTTGGCATCCATTATCTTTCAGAGCTTGATATATGTTGTTCCAGGATCTTCTAGCTTTTAGGGTCTGTGTTGAAAAATCTACCATTATCTTAATTGGTTTTCCCTTATATGCAATCTGATTCCTTTCTCTTTTGGCTTTTAAAATTCTCTCCTTATTCTGTATGTTGGGCATTTTCATTATAATGTGCCTTGGTAAGGGTCTGTTGTGATTTTGTACATCTGGCATCCTGTAGGCTTTTTGAATTTGCATTTCCAATTCATTCTTCATGTTTGGAAAGTTTTCTGATATTATTTCATTGAATAGATTGTTCATTCCTTTGGTTTGAATCTCTATTCCGTTCTGTATCCCAATAACTCTTAAATTTGCTCTTTTTTATGCTAGTCCATATTTCTTGAATGTTCTACTCTTGGTTTCTTATCATTTTCGCTGTGTGGTCTACTTTCTTTTCAAGATTATATATTTAATCTTCATTGTCTGATGTCCTATCTTCTAAGTGGGCTACTCTATTGGTGTTGCTTTCATTTGAGTTTTTAATTTGGTTTATTATTTCTTTAATTTTAATTTTTTTTGTATAACCTCTATCTCCTTGTTGAGGTGATCTTTTGCTTCTTAGATTTGTTTATGTAGCTTATTGTCAAAGTGATATTTCACTGCCTGTAATTGTTCTCTTACATCTTCTTTGAGATCCCAAAACGTTTTAACCATGTATATCCTGAAATCTTTCTCTGTCATTTTTTCTGCTATAGCTACCATTTCTTCTAATGTTGTATTTTCTTGATTTGTTGGTGGTACTTTTTTCCCTTGTCTTTTCATGTTGCTCATGTGTCTTCCTTTCCAACTCTGTGGATCTTGTATGTTATTGTTTTTACTCTATGGATTTGTAGTGTTCTTATAGGGTCCCAAGATCTCTCTTTTGTGGGTAAAGACAATGTTAACAGATCCCAATATCAACAATACATCACCAGCTAAATGGCTATAGGATCTGATAGCCACACCCACCACAAAATGGTGATGAAGGTTTTCCAAGATGGAGATAGTCTGTTTCCAGCGCTGCTGATGTGGGGGGAGCTGGGTAATGGCCTTGTGCTGTGGATAGCTAGCAGCCATGTGACTTGTGTGGAAGTAGTGCGTAGTCTAGAGTTCTATAGAGGTTCTGATAGATGATTCTGCTAAGCCGCTTCTGAGCTGTGTGTGGGCTAGAACTTCAGGCTTTGAGTCCGGAGACTTACTTGAGCCCAAAGGCTCTGATTTCTGCATGGATGGTCGCAGTGCTGATCGATGGATTTTTTGAGAGCCACGCTGTTTCTGGAACACATGCAGATTCCAGAACTTTCATGTTAAGTTATGAATATTAAGTAATGAGAAGATCAGTTACTTGAAATTAGTAATCAACCACCTTCCTGTTCATTCAAGAAGCAACAGAAATGAAGAGTCACAATAAGGGTCACTCCCAGCAATGACCTCTGTCAGGCCTGAAGCCTCTTCCTTGTGCTTCCTCACATTGCCACACAGAGGCAGAATGCAGGGTTGTTAGTCTCTTTTCTTCCCTATTCTATTATGCACACACAGAGAAGAGAATCTTAAGTTCTGAGTACTGTGCTCATATTTCTTGGGTTTCAAGATGTGAAAAAAGCACCACACTCTGTCTTCTCACTAATATGAGGAAAGCCAGGGCATCTGCACATGCCTTAAGGCCACTATAACAAAAGCCAACCAAGACCCCACTGTAAGTCACTGCCAGATTCCAAAGCATCAGAGCCAACAACTCTGTGAAGAGCACAGGACTTGGGATACTGCTAAGGTTTTGGTTCCCCTGTGAATAAACTGAAGTAGACTAACAGCCAAAGCACCTTGCAGTTCTCATATTTTGAGATTCTAAATGAAAATTTTCATTTTATGTTAGCTTGGATCAGAGGTAGGCTCTTTGAGATGCCATGAGGAGTAAGCACTGGGTATGTGCATTCTTGGTCCTTTCTTTGATTCTCAACCATGCCACAAACCACTGAGCCTCCAAGCAAGTACAAAACCAGTTCCATTTCTGAAAAAGGGAAAATAACTTGCCTTGATCATATGCAGTGTTTTTCATTGTAAGTTTTTTTTTCTTTTTTTGAAACCCACTTTGATATCCTGGACCTCCAGTTAAATTCCTGTTTCTCACAGCTCAGCATCCATTTGCAGTGAGATCAGGACAGCAGCCATCTACACAATGGAGGCCATGTGTTTCATTTACATTCCAGATAAATTAGGGACCCAATCAATTTGAAATCTGGCCTGTGTACTTTTGAACTACAGAAATATAAAACTAGGGCAAAGGGCACAGCTCAGTTGTAGAGTGCTTGCCTCACAAGGCCATAGGTTCAACCTATAGCACTGAAAAAAAAATGTGGCCTGGCACAGGCCCTGTGCACACCTCCAAAGGCAGGTGCAGAAGAAACAATGCACTCCATTTCCATGAATGGTTCTCACAGTGTCTGATGAAGGAAGTGCAGTGACAGACCTCAGGTTGTAGCTCCTTTCACAGAACATGTGCTTGCATTTAGTGAGTTTTGATGAACATTCCAGACTATGTAGAACCCCAACCCCTCCTACTAGAAGCCTGACATGTAGGAGCAGGAGTACTTTGGCCTTAGATGCCTGGCAGTGGGAGTGCACCTTGCCAGGAACAGCAGTGGCACTCAAACCCAATCTGTTCCTCATTGCCACACCTTCATAGGTGGAATCTGGTGTCAAGTAAATCCTTGGTGTGAAGACTTTTTTCCTCCCTTTGGCCTGAGCATTTTTTCCTCACTGTTATGAATTGTTTTTAAATAAGATGTTTTACTTTGTATGCTATGCTTTCAAAGCTTTAACTATCATATTTAGCATGATTTATACAAAAATACACTGGGTAGCATAGGTAAATTTCATTATACTTTTAATGTTATTTTGATAAAATTCAGTTCTGCTGCTAAATAATCCCTCTCTTTGGGGGCCATGCTACTGTGTATGGCATGTAGACTTCAGCTAGGCTATGAGAACAGATGTGGGTTTTTGTGGAAATATTCTTGCAGAAGTATTCATGAAGTTCAGAAATGAAGAGTACACTCTAGAATGTGAGATGGTAAACTTCTACTTGACAGAACAACAGCAGAACAACTTGTCCACAGTAGAAAAATCTTAAGACTCAGCCATGGGATGGGTATCTTCTGCTTAAAGGGACATCACTGAAACAGCAAAGCCCCAGCTACCAAGGAGTAAGAATAAACTCAGTGAGTCAGGCTGTAGGATGGAGAAGACTTCCTGGTAACAGGAAATAAAGGCAATGAAAGAAATAGAACTTCAAGTCATTGCCCTCAAGCCCTTTCCATCATTAATACTTAGGAGATTTTGCCACTTGTTAAGGGAGACAGTCATGGGATCCTTCAGCTGTTCCTAGATGTTAAGACAATTTTGACTTAATAAACAAACTTCCACTGATGAGCACTGTGAGCAAAACATCAGTTTAAAAGGCCCAGCCAAACTTGCCCAAATTCTGGCATGCCTGCTTGCCCCAGTGTGCACATGGAAAGCATCACTGATTTGATGCCAGAAGCACCGAGTGAGGATACCATGTCAAAGTACATGCAGAGTGCTCCATGGGACACAAGCCCTGAGGCCTGGAACTGGGCACCAGTGGTTCAAACAGCAATTGGCACTCACATCGTGTTCTGCAATGTTCTGACCCCTTCAAGTTCACTAAACATATGCTCAAGCATTCAGAATCCTGGGATTTCTAGTTGGAAAAACAAGCACAAGTGCTTTCTCCTAAGAGAAAATGCTAGCAAAACTCATACCTTCCCTGTAGGGACATGGAGCCTGCTTCCTTCTCAGCTGGTGGAGTGCTTCAGAGAGCCAACTGGGGAGGGCCCTGTGATGCAACAACCTTCTCTGCTCTTGAGGCTGCTTTTGCTTGGGGGCTCCAGAATCTGCAGTGTGCTGTCTTTCCCTTCACATGGCCCCACCAAGGTCAGTATTCCTTCCCTATCACTACCTGTACCCCAAGACACCATGGAACCTTATCCCCTAGGACAGCTACTTCCTCAGAACCCTAACATTAACACAACCAGGCTGATACAACTCAGCCCAGGTGGACCTAAGCATAGTCAGGTCTTGGCTCTCTTGTTTGCCAGCTTGGAAAAGACACTTGATTCTTTTTAGCCTCCATTTTCTCACATACTAAATGTCTCCCAGTTCTGTGGTGAGAAATTAGAGTAGGTAAACAGCAGCACAGTGCCTGGCATGGGGCGGGGTGCTCAAGAAATGGGACACGCCCTCTCCCCAAAGAGAACTTGCCCTACTTTCAAGGCACTGTTGGTTGTTGGTGCTATAGGAACTCTTTCCCAAACCTGAAACTAGTTAGTCCAGTCTAATGCAGTGTTCTTTATCATCCTGTCCTCTTGAAATCTGTATTCAGACTACATGACTTATGCATATATCTTTCTGACTTCTCAGAATATTAAATTGCTATGACTTAAATTGCAATACTTTAGTCTCACTGGCTGCCTTTCGGTGACTCACATAATCAGCCTCTTTCCTATCTCAGGACCTGCTGTTCCCTCTGCTCTCTCAAACTCACCCTTCAGGTAGCCTCTAAATATCACCTCTACATGAGGCCCTTCCCAACCCAAAGCCAGCTCCGGGGTATTATTTTCAGTCAGCACTAGTTGTAGCAGCACTATTATTTATTTTTTAGTTGTAGTTGGATGCCATACCTTTATTTATTTATTTATTTATTTATTTATTTAATTTACGTGGTGCTGAGGATCGAACCCAGGGCTTCATACATGCTAGGCAAATGCTTTACCGCTGAGCCATAACCCCAGCCCGCTGCAGCTGCACTATTTATTCACCCTTCTCTCTGTCCCTGGTGAAACAATGCGAGATCCTAGCACAGCGCCAGGCACAGAGAGCACTGAGTAAATAAATGCCCATTACATTGAGAAGCATGGGGTAAGAGGCAACACTGATCTGGACGTCCAAGACTCCTACTGCACATAAGTTCTTGCTCGCTGGGTGGAGCCTTTCAGTCTGCAAGACTCTGCTGGGAAATGAGGTTCTGCAGTGCCTTGCTGCAGGGCTTAGGATTGCGACCCAAGCCGAACTTAGGCAGTGGCCATAGGAGGTGCGGGGCGGGGAGTCAGGGAGGAACGGGGCTGTATGACCCCTTGCAAGCCTGGTGGCCCTCCTGCCCCACTGTTGGCAGGGGCAGGCCCAGTCCTAGGCATATGGGAGGGCGCTACTCTAGTGCGCGACAGGGAACATGGTCCACGCTGGGCCCGGGCGTGGCTGATGTCGTCCTTCCAGGGGGCAAACCTCCTGGTGGACCCTGACACTGAGGCATCCCAGCAGGACTCGCCTTCTCATGGAGCTTGAGGTGTCCTTCCTGAAAGGCGGCAGTGTCAGCGCCTGTGCCTCCTTGATGGTTCAGCTTCCCAGAGCCCGAGGTAACCCAGAGGGACAGGCAGGGGCTGAAGACCTGGAGCAAAGTAGTAGAATTTTCTCTTTCCTTTTCTCCTTCTTTGCAGTTCTGGTGTCCGAACCCAGGACCTGGCTCAGTGCCGGGCAAGCGCTCTACTACTAAACCAGAACCCCAGCCCGCCTTTCCTAGAATTTCATTAACAAGTGAGAAGTGTTTGAAGGGGGATAAAATAAAAATATAAAGACTAAGGGAATTCTATGACTGCTAAGAACCAAGTCTGATGTTTACCTCCAAGTATGGTTGTCAGCTTTGGGGTCTTGTAGTCTCAGTGACAGGCAGCACACACCCAGAGGTGCCCCAGCTGGAAATCTCTGTCCCTTCCTGGATTCTCTCCTTCCCCTCACATTCTGTCTGATGTCAGCTCAATATTTTCAGCTTTTTCAGTCTTGCTGGAATCTGCCTTCTTGTCTGCTTTCCTTTGGCCCCTTTCCTGTTTGTGTCACCATCTCTGTTTCTGTAGGTTACTAAGACAGCTGAATTGTCATGGGTTCCCCATCCCAAGTCTTTCTTCTTGGTGCCCAGGGCTAGGATAGTGATTGCCTGAAAAAAAAATAAAAGTGAGATCATGTCACCATAAGTCCTCTTTACAGTACTTCAGTGTCCTTTTTGTGACCTACAGGCAATTCAAGTTCACACTTATTGACAGTAGCTTGAAGGCCCTTTGTGATCTGTTCTCTGCTTGGTATGACCCTGTAGGCTGGACTCCCACCACAAACTATCCTTCCCACACCCCACTCCCCACACCCATATCCCATTCAGATCAGCTTTGACTCCCTCACACACCATGCTATGCCTGGCCAGCTCCCACTTCTCTCTTAGGACCCAGTTTAGACTTGCTTCTTCTAGTGAGCCTCCTCATCCAACAAGTCCAGGAGTGGCCCCCTTCACCCTTGTCTTAGTCCATTTGGGCTACTATAGCAGAATGCCTCAGACCAGGTGCCTTATAAACAGTTCTGGAGGCTGGAAGTCCCAGGGTCCTACTATACATACACTCTCTAGAACCCTATACCTCCCCCACCTCCGTTTTTGTTATTGAATCCTCAAGATCTCTTGGTGATAGCTCCTAAATCACAATTTCTACTCCTCTTTTGAGGCTGGGTTGGCAACTGAACACACCCAAGAGAACTGACTTCTCTGTTAGCCTAGAGGGTTGGGATTTATCTCTTGGCCATTTTATCAGTAACATGGTAAGAATCTTACCTGAAAATAACCCAAAATGCGGAGGGTCCACTCTAATGGTAGACAAGAGAAAGTGATTCTTAGTGAACCCAAGCAAGTTGGGCTGCTGAAATCTACAGATGATTTTCCACAGGGACATAAGGGGCATCCTGTGTCCCCATAGGTTGATGGTGGTTGCTTAAATTATAATTTCTCCACACAAGCTCCAAAAACTAGTGAGCAAGAAAGGAAAGCCCCCTCTCATTTCCCATGCCCATGACATAAGAGGAGCCTATTTCAGATGTCACTGTGCCCCCTGGTGGGGAATGAAACAGACCAGCCTGCAAAGTAGCCCAGGCCAGAGAGACTAATGAAAAGACACGTTTAAGAGACTCCACTCTCATGTGCTCTAGGCAGAGGTTGACCTATACGATCTACCAGGCTATAACCATACATCCTCTTCCATTGTGGGGTAGGGTCTTTTGGGTTTTAAAACAGTCTCTTTGCCAGAGAAAAGGAGCCCGAAATAAAGGAGCTGAATTTTAAAAGCTCTCTGGGTAGTTGCCAGCCATTCCAGAAAGCCTGGGCTATCTGGACCCTCTGTCCTCCTCACCTCCTGGCAGCATGTGTGCAAGGGCCTTCAATCAGTTTTCTCCTGTCCCCGCAGCTCCACACAAGTGTGCACTCCCCTCCTCCCTCAGTGTCTCCAAGTTCTCCTGTCCATGGAAACCCCTATTTTCTCTGATTTCCTAGCTCTGAGGGCATGCCCACCCTTCTAGATGATCAGAGGTCTTTTCATAAAGCCAGTGTTGACACCTCACTGTTACGGCCTTCAGGAGACCTGGTTTTCCCCTCCCCTCCCGGTGTCCACGCAATGCTGCCTTTGTGCTAGTGCCTTCCTGGGCCTTGTCTTTGAGCCTCCAGTGGCCTTGCATATGGTGGAGGAGTCAGGGTTGACTTACAAGGAGCTCCAGAAGGGCAAGGGGCAAGCAGGGGTGAGGCTAGCCACCAACCTTAGAAGAGCTCCTGGGAAGAGTGGTTGGGTGTCATACACACCAGATCCCAGGTGGGTACCTTTGAAATTGTAACCAGAAACTCAGTCCTCATCCTCAATGTCAATCCAATAACAAAGACAAAGTCTTGAGAAAAATGAAGATGTTTTATCGCTTTGCTTGCAAAGGAAAAACCCAAAGGACTCCTGTCCCAAAGCCAGTGATTCTGCCCATCATGGGAAATAGGAGTTTTTTAAAGAGGTGAGTCAGAGAAAACTGTGATTAGGGAAGAGAAATCAAGGAGGATAAAGGTCAGGGAAAAGAAGTTTTGGAAAAAGAAAAAAAATGTAAGTTTCAAGGCAATAAGTTATATAGTCAAAGCATTAAGTGAACCCCTGTTACAAAATGACATTGCATTCAGACCTCACCACCATTTGAAGGGAAGGTTATCTTGCACACCCCACCTCTGGGTGAGGCAGAGAAGGGAGCTCTTGGTGGGGCAGAGAGGGGAGGTTGGTTATTGATGGTGAACTGAGCAATAGGGCAGAGCAAATGGAGGCAGGAAGCAGGTGGCCTCGGGGTCCTGCTGACCTGCATGCCTGGTGGCAGGTGGTGTATGAAGAGAGCTGAATGGGTAGCCTGATGGCCTCCTATGTGACAGGCCTTTCTGGCCTTCTGAGAGTTGCTCTTTCTGGTGGATTTGGTACAATTGCTATAGGAGAAGGAGCCAGGATTCATGCCCCAGACAGGTACTTCCTCCCAGGGGCAGGAAGTGGACCCTCTGCTTTTGCCTGGGGGAGGGAAGACCCCCTGAAAGCCAATACTACTCATAGTCAGAAAAGAAGAGGATTTTCTGAAAGCTGGACCCCTGTGGCAGTTCCCCTTTTTTCTGCCCCACAAGCCCAACCTGAGGAGTGAGGGTCAGCTTAGCTGATGTGATTCCCTGAGGCTCTGTAGGTCCTGTTTCTGGGTGAAAATGAGGGTGTTCCACCACTGAGATAATCTTGCTCTCCCAAAAGGAAAGGTCAAAGTGGGCACTGGGAAAGACCAGAAGAGGGCATGTCTGACCCCATGCAAGAGCTTCTGCTGCCATCCAGGCTTTGATGGCTCCTTTCTGGACTCATTTTCATCATCGGCAGTGAGACCACAGGACAGATCCCCCACCCAGAGTACAGTCCCCTTTCACCCCTCCTTTACTACATAGCCCTCTCTTCCCCACAGTACTGTACACTGGCCCATCTCCAGTACCATAGTCCAGTGCCAACCTGGCCACTGTGAAAATTCATAGGGCCTGAGTTCAGAGAGCCCCCTCACCACCGTCCCTGAGTTGGACAGTTTGTCCTCTGTCCATAATCAGACAGGAGTGCCATTTCCTGCAGATGCAGGGACCTTGGCCCAGGAGGTTGCTTAGGTTGATGGTCATCCTGGCCACTGTCCTTGGAACCCATGGCCCCAAAACCAAAGGGTAAACTCATGTTGACCTGGATGCTAGTCCTGGGACCAGCAGGCTGCTCCTGGGCATGGGCACCCAGGCCATGGGAACATATGCATAGGCCTGAGGCTAGCAGCAAAGAGGAGAGGAAGAGGGAAATTGCCAGAAAATGAAAGAAAGAACAGAGTGAAGTGGTGTGAGCATAATGATTAGGCTGCTGGGCCTGCCCCAACCTCACCCATGAAGTCAGGGCATAGAGGGTCTTGGAGTCTGGCCCCTGAGTTCTATGCTGGTCTGCAGATGGTGAGATTCTGGTCATCCCCCATCCTGGGCCCACTTCCAGGCTGCATGGCTTAGTGCTGCCCAACCCCACTGCCCCAGTTCACCCTCCTCTGCCCACTGCCAAGCTTTGGAGTGGCCTGCTACATTGGCGTCTTCACAAAGCTGCCCTGCACCGGAGTGGCCAAGAAACTCCTACAGGTAGACATGCTGGAGAAGAGCACCCTGCACAAGGAGAAGGTAGGGAGGCCTGGACAGCCTGGGCCCAGCCAGAAGGTGCCTAGAATGGTTCTGGGGATGGGAAGGATGGGTCAGCTACCTCCTGGACACCTCTGTGTCCCTGAATCCTGGCCTGGAGTAAAGCAGCACATCTCGTGTTCTCTGGTGCCTCTCTCCATGTAGCCCTGGGTGGTGCATCCCAGCCTGTGGCTTGCAATGCCTGGGGCCCCGGACTCCTCCCTGTGCTATGATTGCCTCTTCCATCTCCACCTCTGTGCTGCTGCTGCACTCATGTAGATTATTGTAGGTTATGTCCCCCAGTCACCCCTATGCCATCCCAGGTGCCAGACTTTGGACCACTGCTCCTGCCTGTGACTGCATCCACACCCTTTCTCACCCCTGCACCTCCCTATTCTGGCCCTGCAGCATGCACAGGGGAGGTGACATTAACACTTTGGCTCTTCTATTGCACAGCACATTCTGAGAGCAAAGACCCCAACTCTTCTTTCCTCCGGCAGAGGAGCCTGTGTGGAGCACTCACTCCATAAACATCAGTGGAGGATGTGGAGGTCCAGACCCTACCCAGGACAACGTGACCCACACTGGGCCCATCCTCTCCCCTCCAAAGGAAAGTGTGGAGGTGACACACACATGTCCAAGTTCCCAGTAGGGAGGAAGCAGAAGGAAGCTAATAGCTGAGTCCTGGTCACAGCCTGCTGCCAGGGTGGCCCTGTGTGCCCTGGCCCACTTCTCTACTTACCAGTGCTGTGGTCCCAGGTGAGCTGCTGCTCATATCAAAGCCCCTGTTGTCAGATCAGATGGGGGCCTTGGGCACACTCAGGGCTGTCTGAGCAGATGGCTTTGCTTAGGTACAGTATCATCCAGGAGAGGTCCCTTTCCTTTCCTGGCTTGTGACTGGGTTTTAAAGAGGAAGGGGCTTGCCTCAGCCCTTCACCAAGAAAATATGATTTTTGCAAGTTTTCTCTTCATTTTCCAGATTCAGCTCTTGCAGGCTGAGGGAGATGCATCCTCTGATGGGAGGTTCTGGAACTGTCCTCGGAATGATGACTAGCCTGGGCCTTTACCCTAGTCTGCCACATCAGAGGCACTGCATGCACTTGCATGTGTGCACCCCAGACCCTCTGATGCCAGCACTCGCCCACCCTGCCCAGGGACAGGCACCAGGAAGGAGCCTTAAGGCTGGGAGTCCAAGAACTCCCTGCTATCACCAAGGACCTCATCAGAGCCTCCAGTCCCTGTGGCTGACCTGGACCTAGGGGCATGTGTTCCTGCAGCTCTGACCTCCTTTCCATGCTGTAGGCTCTGAAGAGCCATAGACACAGCAACAAGCCTCTCTACATCTCCATGGGTCACAAGATGAGCCTGGAAGCAGCCGTGTGCCTGAAATGATGCTGCTATAGGTTCTGGATCCCAGAGTCCTTGTGCCAAGCGGGGTTCAGCCCATGCTCCTACACTTCTCGCCATTTGTCAGCTGAGATGGAGTCACAGAGCAGTGGTTTGAGGACAAGATGGCCCTGGGCTGAGGGCAAGTCCATGAGTCCCTTGCTGGGAAACCTGGTATGGACATATTAAGCCCTGGAGGCAGGAAAGTAGACAGAAGGATGGAGAGTTCCTAGGATTCTACCTGAGATTTCCTGCCTGTGCCTCAGAAGCTACTTAGCCTAACACTCAGCTTCTCCCTTACTTGAGCCTCCTGCACCTGGGTACCAGGTTGTCTGGAGGATCATTTGATGTCAGCTTTAATGGCAGAGTGCTCCACCAGTAGCCCTCAGCTGGAGGCCCTTGCAAGAACACAGGGGGTGAGTGCTGAGGAAGGCTCATGTTGGCATCAGGAACTCCAGGGAGTGGCTATGCCAGGTACCCAGCACCTAAACTGGTGCTCAGGGGTCAGGGGATCAGCTCTCTGATGAGCCAGTTGGCTCAGCTGAGAAGGAACTCAGCCTGCAGATGACCACACAATGCCCATGGCTCACCTTCATAGTCATGATGAGGGGACACCAGTCACATACTAATATGTGTTTCACAGAAGCTATAATGTGAAAACCCAAGAGAAGCCATCCTCAGGAAGAGAGAAATCCTGGCTCAGGAACAGTATTTGCAAAAGCCCCAGGGCAGAGAGGACATTGATGTGCTCAGGCAGCTCAGCCAGACCAGAGAGGTGTAAAACCAGGAGCCAGTCTGTGTCTTAAGCTTTCAGATTGCAGACCTCATTGCAGGGACTCAGAGCCAGTGTGTGGGGATGCAGATCTGCCTTCTACAGGAAGCAGCTCCTTGTGTGCTACCAGGCCCTTGGGCCTTTTGGAGGAGCTGGGGGCATGGTCTGCACCTGAGTCCCTGCCTTCCACAGCCCAGCCCTGGAGACTGCTGAGGGGTTGGGCAGAGGGTCCAGAAGCCTCCCTGCTGTTCCTATAGCCTGTGCTGAGCTGGTGGAGGTAGCTACCCAGCAGAGGGGCCATAGGCTACACACACTTGAGTGGGCCTCAGTCCTACCTTGGCCTGGTTGCAGGTGTGCAGAATGGCCTCCAGGTGGCAGCAGCAGCCTGCATACCACCAGGGACAGGCTCCTGGGGCAAATGTGCCAAGAGGTGGTGGATGAGTGGGCTTGTAGGTGTCCACCAGCAAGAGCCTTGCTCTCTCCCCATCCAGGGTGTTGATGGAGTCTTAGGCACATAGGCTGTCAAACCTGAGTGTGTCGTTAGCCCTAAGATGCCTTTCCTCTCCCATTCTTTCCCAGTGGCATAATGAGAAAAAAACAAGGAGATTCTCTCAGAGACCCTCAGCTCTAGAACTCTGGGTTGTGCTCTCCCAGACCTTCCGGGCAGGCCTCTGTCCTCTTCTCAGCTTACCATAGAGTGGCCTTATGTTCTTGTAGGTGAGGGGTCAACCACATGAGATGTCCTTTGACCTTTGCTTAGATACAGTATCATCCAGGAGAGGTCCCTTTCCTTTCCTGGCTTGTGACTGGGTTTTAAAGAGGAAGGGGCTTGCCTCAGCCCTTCACCAAGAAAATATGGTTTTTGCAAGTTTTCTCTTCATTTTCCAGATTCAGCTCCTGCAGGCTGAGGGAGATGCATCCTCTGATGGGAAATTGGCAGGGTCTTGTGCCTTGAGCTGGAGAAGAGCCCACCAAGTCCTGAACCCACACTTCAGAGACAAGCCACCTGCTAGAATGGGTCAGGGTCCTATAGGCTCGCCATTTTCTTCCTGGGCCCACTGGCCTCTCAGCCCTCCTAGATAGTTTAAGAGAGGGTCTTGGAGTTGGGTCTCCCTCCTGCTGCTCTGGTGGGCCCCTGGTCATAGATGCTGCTGCTCTGTCAATGCCAGGTGCAAATGCTCCTGCCATGCTGGGCTGCTGCCTGCCAGACAGCCACCACCCACCCCACCTACTTCCCCACTAACTGAAGCAGGAGCCATCTGGGGATTAGCTGCCTCTGCCCATGAGTCACGAGGCCCCAGAGGTCAGCTAAACCCATCTGAGCCAGGATTGGGGGCTTCTTGAGGCCAGAGTCCCACTTGGGACTGAGCCCTGTTTCATATTCCTCCCCACCTGGGTTGTCCCAATCTCCACCTGCAACCCACAAGCCCTATTTCACTGTGGTAAAAGGTAACCTTGCTGAACTTTCTAGAGATGGCGGGAGTCACAGGTGATACTAGTTGGAAAGACAGACTAGTTCTGCTGGGAGTCCTCCGAAGAGATTGAAGTCCCCAGTAAAACTGGGCAGAGCTGCTCATGTGGGGAGGACCCTAGGACACTCTTCCTTTATGTCAGGACCTCAACACTGAGGTTCTTGGCATCCCTGTCACCCCCACACCAGTGGTGGCTGTTCCTAATATCTGGAAGTCTGTGCCTGAGGAGTACTTTCTATGGGAGGTGTGAGAGCCTCCCCAGGCTGTGGGGCAGGTAGAGTTTGTCCAGAGTCTGGCTCAGAACCAGCCAGCACATGTCACTGAGTTCTGTCTCCTCTAGGCTGTCATCCACTATCAAGAATATTTGCAGGACTCTGGAACACTCCAGGCCATCTGTACCAGGGCAATAGAGTTGAGCACCAGGGGACACTGAAGCTGCCCACAGATGGTGCTTCCAGATGCCCAGCCTCGCCCTGCTGCAGTGTTGTGGCTCATGACTGGCAGGGAACACAGGAGAGGTCCTGATGGGGGAGGAGAGTGAGATGGACTCCTGGCTTGGTGGGAACTCTCTAGAAACATCTGGACAGAGTACTGTCCCCCAGCAGGGCTACTCCAGCTTCTCATGGCCTATTTTATTTTCAAGGGACCCTATCCTGGGTTCCATAGAAAGGGCATGGCCTCTGGAGACCCTTCACAGCCATCACATGCATGCTCTCCCTCTTTTCTTCACCTGTGAGGCAGCACAGTATTTCTTGTCCTTGGTGTCACAAAGCAGTCCTGTTTAGTGACTGTCAATGGGTTAGCAAAGCCTGATGGCAGTTTTACCAGGAGGCAGGTATTGGGTCGCACAGTATGATTGAGGAAGGGGAGGCCCAGGGTGTTGGTAAGCAGCAGGGCAGGCCACAGTGGCTACCTGGGTTCTAGACCCTGTTTCTGGCACTCCTCACTCCCTGAGGGAAGACTGTGTGAGGTGTCCAGGGCTGGATGGCACAAGTCATTCAAGTCCTGTGTATCCTCTGTGCTCACTTCCCCTCTGCCTTCATTTCCTGGTGACTGTTCCTCAGCCTTATTAAGCTGCTTGGAGAACTGGGAGATGGGCCCCTGGGACTGCCCAGCTTCACAGTGAGGTCTGGCCAACCCAAGTGCAGGGTGGTCCTGTCAAGCTCTGGCCAGGCCAATCCTCAGGCCTTCCAGGGACCTCATAGGGTCTCCTGGGCTGGCTCTGGCATTTGATGGTAGCCCTTTCTCCATGTCATTACCAAGAGCCAGAAGGCACAGGGTCTAAAAGCATGCCACCAAAGAGGCCTGGGAGAGCCTACTGACCCCTAAGGACCACAGCAAAGGCCCAAAGACAGACTTGGAGGCTCCCAGGAGAAATAGGGCTAGGGCCAGAGTAAACTGGGTGCCATGAGCACTTGGGCTGCTGGCTTCCTATTCCAGCTATGAGGACCTCAAACATCCAACCTCAGGTAGAGGCCCATTGGAACATAGAGGAGGACCCTGGACATGCCCATTGGAACACCCAGCATGGCCAGTGGCAAGCTACCTTCTCCAGCAATAAGACAGACCTTTCCAAGGCCAGTTTCAGACCAGAAAGTGCCTGCAATCACCCTCCTAGAGCATGTGAAGAGGATTCAGGTTCATGTGCACCATGGACCCAAAGCTGTGTGAACACCACAGCTCTCTTGCTCAGTCCACTCCTTTGAATATAAACCTGCCTCCACCTGCTCTGTCTTTTCTTTCAGGGTTCACTGTTAACTGGTGCCCCACAGCCATAGTGGGCCACAGAAGGGGTTCATGGTGGTGTGGCCATGCTTCAGCACCCACAAGTCTGTTCTCAGTCTGGAATGAAGCCAAGGGTGGCATGGGCTGCTAGGGGTTCAGAGGATGCCAAATGGAAGGCAGTTGAGGCCCCATACCCACCATGAGAAAGCCAGGACACTTCTGTCACCCTCACCCAGAAGCATAGCCTCAAGCCTCATCTCTACTGTGGGAAGGCAGCCCTTCCCCCACCCCATCTGGCCACTTCCTCTCTTGGCATGGTTTGAAGAGGCAACTGAGAGGAAGGGTACAGTGGGTGACCTACCTGCAGCCTGCCTCATCCCCTTTCATGTACCAGTTTGCACCCCAGACTCGAGGCTCAAGAGTGGACTTGACAGAGGGTAGGCGTGGCTGACTGCCAGATCCTGTGGTCCCTGTTTCCCCAGTTCCAGATCAAGATGAAAGAATGTGGCCAACAATGGAGAAGAGGAGGGAGGTGTGCTTTCTTAAAGAAATGGAGAATGGTGAGAAACCATGTCCCTGAAATGCCCTTGTCTATTCCCAAGCCACATTAAGCCCAGACCAGAATGTCCAGGTAAATGCCATCCCAAGGGACACTGACTGTCCACATGGTAAATAGGCAGACTAGTGTTATCAGGAGGATCTTCTTTCTTGCACACACACCAGACAGCTGCTTCTTTGGATGCTGGTCATGCAGGTATCAAAGCAGATGAAGCACTCTAATGACGTCACTGCTGTGACCTGACCACAAACCCTTCTCCCTGGGTGACTGGCCTGATGTTGGCACCAGGGAGATGACAAGTTCCTCTTGTCCAGCCACCTGCAATTGGACAAAGAGAGGAAAGGATGGAATTGCAGGGGTGGGTGCTGCCTGTCCTGCCTTCTGCCCTGGAACTTCCCCAAGAGCAGCTTTCAATACACTGATATCCCTGGGCACAGTGGCACATACCTATAAGGCTCAGGAGGCTGAGGCAGAAGGATCTTGAGTTCAAAGACAGCCTCAGCAAACTTAAGAGGCCCTAGCTCTAAATAAAATATAAAAAGGGCTGGGGATATGGCTCAGTGGTAAAATGTCTCTGGGTTCAATTCCTGATACCAAAATAAAAAATACACCCATGTCTTGCACAACTTCTGTGGATATTTCCTTGGGTCTCTTGGCAACCTGTCGCACTTAGTGCAGCTGGGCTGTGGGCCAAACAGGAGAGGGAAAGAGATTCAGCCATATGCTGGGGTGATGGGTTTGTGCTAAGCCCAAGTGACAGCTCAATATGTCCTGTCCAGGTGCAGGCAAGCTTCCTGGCCTCTCAAGCCAGTGTGCACTGATTGTTAGGAACTGTGGGGTGCCGCTCTGAGTGATTCATGTCTTCCATCCCAGAGTAGAGAGGCTGTGATGGTCACTATATCTCTTAGTGACTTGGATATTGCCCTGGTCCTGGAAGTTTGAGGACATGTCTTCAGACATAGATGGCTCCCTACAGCCCTTGGGTTGAATTACACTCACATGTCCCTTGTAACTCCACCCCTTCTTCAGTTTTTTTTTGGATGGAACTTTCTAAGAATGAGCGTCCTCCCAATAAAAGCTCACTTCTGAATGAGCTCACTCTCTCTCTCTGGCCAACCTCTTGTGACATCCCTCGCTCACCCATTTGGGGAATTGAGGCCAAGAGCAGAGGAGTTGTCTTGAAGCTTGTTTAAAGGTAAAGTGTGTGTCTGTGTTTTATTTGGTGTCCCAGGAAATTCACACAAGCCACCTTAAGTTCAGCTGCCCCCATGGGCCGGAGGCAGCAAGGAACTCCCTTTGGGACAGTTCTACAGCAGCCTCTGAGGAAGCTGAGCACCAGCTCCCACTGTTCTAAATTTTCCTCAACAGGTTTGGAGGTCATTAGATGTGCAAATACATATGAAGTCTCTTGGACATGCAGAAAATTCCCAGTAAGTGAAGGAGTCTAGTCTCAGGCTGGGGCCAGGACCAAGATGGTAGGCGGAGATAGTGCCTCTGAGCCCACTGAGCACCTGTACACAGGTCAGCCTCTTGGCCAGGCTCCCTGTGGAGTCCTGTCAATGGTGTGATGAGAACAGGGTCATAGTGGAAGCCCCCAGAGCCTTCCCTCTAAAACTTCATGTCACTAGCTCATGCAGACCTGGGCAAGGCTCACAGGGGCTACACTACTGCCACAGGCCTGGGCAGGCACTGCACACATGAGAGCCAGGAACCAGGTGGTGTTCCCACCCAAGCCCAGGGGTAGGTGTGCCTTTGGCGACCCCTTCCCACTGAGGATGGGCCACACTTGCCTGGCCCTTAGGGAGAGAGTACACCTAAGTCAGCAGCTGAGCCCAAGGTACACCTCTTGGGGGTTGCCCCTCCTATGGGGGAATGGGGGCACCCTTCCTCCTGTGAGGGATGGGACTCCCCCTCTGGGGAGTTGGCCCTCCTCTAGAGGGATGGGGTTGGGTTCCCCTCCTCCTGCGAGGGATGGAGCTCCCCTCTCAGGGGTTATCCCACTTTTAGTGGGTGGTTGAAGCTCTTCTATTGTCAGTGTCCCCCTATTTTAAAGAAGCCTTTTCTCTAGGGATGGGTTCCCTTTTGCCAGCGGTGCGCCTTCTCTAGGGGATGTGAGCACCCCTTTTTCTCTAGAGATGTGGTGCAATTCTTGGGGTGTTCTGCTCTGTGGATTTGGGCAGCCCTCCTATAGCATATGGTCCCTCTCTGGTATAACCCACATCTTAGGGATGGGGGTCTGCACCCTGCCTCCTTGAGGGATGGGATCAAGCTTTTTTGGGATCCCCTTTTCTATATATGGTTTTGCCTGGAATCCTGGAAAGATGGGGGGTCCTCTCATGGGGTGCCCTTTCTCTAACATGGGTTCATGCACCCCCAACTTCCTGGAGAGATATGTTTCTTCTATTGTGGTGTACCCCTTCTTTAGGGTATGGGGTGCCCCTCTTCTAGGGATTAGGCCACCTTCTTGAGAAGTGCCCCTTTACTTTAAGTTGGGGCTCCCAAAAATAAGGATGGTGTCACCTTTCCAAGCATGCAGCTTCTCTAGGAGATAGGGGCATTGCTCCTACAAGAAGGATGGAGTCAAAAAGGTGCCCCTGTTCTAGGGGATGATGTGCCCCTCATTTAGAAATAGTGGCCCTCTCTTGAGGGGTGCTCCTCTAGTAGGAAATGGGGCTCCCATTCTCTGGCAAAAATTGGATACTTCTCTCATACGGTGCCAATCCTCTAAAGGATCAGGTGTTCCTCCTCTAGGGAGTAGGTCTCCCTACAGAGGGGTACCCCACTTCTAACAGACTGAGTCCTCATCTAGAGGTGTGCCCCTTTATAAGAAAAGTGGGTTCCCTTTATCAAAATTTAAGTTCCCCTCTCAAAGGGCACCCCTCCTGTGAAAATATGGGTTCCCCTCTCAGGGGCTGGCCCTCTTCTAGGGGAATGGGACTGTCACACCTCCCATTAGAGATGGGGCTCCCCTCTCAGAGGTTATCCCACTTTTAGTGGGTGGTTGCTGCTCTTCTATTGTCAGTGTCCCCCTATTTTAAAGAAGCCTTTTCTCCAGGGATGAGTTCCCTTTTGCCAGGGGTGCCCCTTCTCTAGGGGATGTGAGCACCCCACTTTTCCTAGAGGTGTGGTTCATATCTTGGGGTGTTCTGCTCTGTGGGTTTCATTCCAACCCACATACCAAAGACATTTTTCATACATACCAAGACATGAATATGTATGTATGGTATGTATTTCATTCATATGAAATTCATGTCTTAGGTATGTATGAAATGAATACATGTCTTAGGTATGTCTTTGGTATGTTGGATTGGCTTCATTGAATTTGAAGATCACTACTGGTAGTAAGGTTACTTTAACCGTATCAATTGTTAAAATTGTTAAAATGAAGATGGGAGGTCTTTTCATCTTCTAGCATCTTCATTTTCTTTCATCAAATTTATGTAATTTTCTTTGTACATGTCTGTTATTTCCTTGGTTAGATTTGTCCCTAGGGTTTTGTTTTTGTATTTTGTTTTAAGCTATTGGGAATAAATGTGTTTTCCTGAATTCTTTCTTAGTGGGTTCATTATTGGTGCATAGAAAACCTAATGAATTTGTTGAATTTAGTTTATGTTGACCAAACCAGAACTGTAAAATTCATAGGCTTAAGCAAAATCCAGTCAAATTTCTTCTTGAAGAAGCCATTTTAATGTCCTGATATTCCTATTAAATCTCTATAATTGAATAATGATCCTCCCAGGAAACCTGCCTCTGGCCATTGCAAAGATTCAAAATGGTAGCTTTCTTTCCTGGTGAAAGCTACATTAACTTAAATGCACTTTATTAAAAAAAATCACCAATCAACAACTTGAAATACTTTGTGACAACTTCCTTGTCCCCAATCATAATAACTTTTAAGGAATTTGTTTAGATGGTAGGTGCTATTTGACTCATCTTTTTTTTTTAATTTCTTACTGAACTTGGGTTCATGGATCTAGAATAAAAGAAATGAATAGCAGACTTGAAAAGAATTTAGACATAGGCAAGATTTTATTTAGAAATGTCTGTTGATCCAGAAGAGAGGCAACCTACTGTGGGCAGAAATCCCAGGTTGACTCAAAAAAAAGAACAAATATGCACAGCTTTCAAGACATCTATGTGTTAGGTAGAAACTCCATCTATTGATGTCTTCACATACAGAGGTGAGACTTCATAAAATACAGAAGAGCTTATTCATATTAAAGTGTGTACACCAGAGTTTAGAGAGCTTTGATGAATAACTGAACTCCACCGTGTTGTCTTCTGGTTTGCTGAACTCCACAGAACATCTCCTTGCACAGGCCCATAGGAAACTTCAGCTTGCCCTAAAATTGATTTGGTTTTCTCTGCCATGCCAATCAGCTCATTTTGTCTTTTTTTCTCCTTCGTTCTCAAATGCTATCCAGTTTCTCTGAGTTTTGACATGGAGAATTTGTATGCAGGGTTATTTACCACATATTGTTAGGAAGTACAACCATATGTACTTTGATTTCTTTTTAAAAAAAAAATATTTTTAATACTTAGTTTTAGTTGTAGTTGGACACAATATCTTTATTTTATTTTTTTGCTGTGCTGAGGATCAAACCCAGGGTCTCACACATGCTAGGCGCATGCTCTACCACTGAGCCCCAATCCCAGCCCCTATGCTTTGATCTCTAGTATTGATTTTTATTCATGGCATTGGTAGGAATATTCTGAAATCATCCCCACACTGAAAATCATTAGGAGCAAAGTTGAAGAGTTCTGGAAGCTAAAAGCATGAAAGCACCAAGCCATTTTTGTTTGGTTCTTTTAAATCTGAAAATTAAATGAACACATCTTATAAATAGATTGAAAGTAAAATTGTCTCCCCTGTACCTGTTGCTTGCAGACTAGGATCTGAAAACTTATGTTGCTGTGTGAACTTTGTCTTGTCTTTGGCAGCTGCCTCACCTCAGCTGTGTAGGATGACTTTGCTCCCCTGACCTGTAATCCAGCCACCAAGTGCAGTCAGCCAAGGCAAGCAAGCTCTGTTAGTTACCCTGGATTAAAACCGTACCTTCAGCTGGATGTGGTGATGCAGGCTTGTAATCCCAGCAGCTTGGGAGGTGGAGGCAAGAAGATTGTGAGTTCAAAGCCATCCTCAGCAACTTAGAGAGGCCTTAAGCAACTCAGTGAGACCTTGTCTCTAAATTAAATACAAAAGCGGCTGAGGATGTGACTCAGTGGTCAAGTGCCCCAGAGTTCAATCCTTGGTACAACAATAACAACAACAACAACAACAACAAAAACAACAAACAAACAACAACAACAAAACAATTCTCTACATTCTAGCTTGGTGCTTACTTTCAGCTACAAATTGGCACATTAATTACAGAATTATAGACTAACTCTATAATTTCTTTATTCTCCAGAACTATCATCATCCATAGAAGAGTTGAACAACTACTTCCTTGGGCAACTCAGAGGCACTTCTGGTAGCAAACACTGAGGTGAAGATTGGAAGATTTTGTTAGTGGGTACGTTTAATTTTTTTTTAATCTTTCATGATCTTTAATTATATCATATTTTTCATTGTCTTCAAAAATGAAAATCTGCCTGGAGATTATCTGGAATTTTGAAATACAAATGTCACCATATATAAAATTTTCTCAAAGTTTTCAACTTTTTAAAAAGTAGCATTATTGTGGGATGGCATCAAACTACAAGGCTTCTTTATAGCAAAAGAAACAATCAAGAACATGAAGAGAGAGCCTAAAGAATGAGATAAAATCCTTTGACACCTGTCTCTCAGATAAAGCATTAATTTCCAGGATATATTAAAAAACTAAAAAAAAAAAAACAACAATACCAAGAAACTTCATAAATATCCCAATCAATAAATGGGCAAAGGAATTGAAGAGACAGTTCTCAGAAGAAGAAATACAGAGTCAGGAGTCCTTGTGTTTCTTCTTTGCAGGCAAAGCAATAAACTTTCTTTTTTCCTTTTTCTCAAAATCTTGTTCTCATTATTGGATTGACATTGGAGACAAGAACTGAGTTTTTGGTACAAATTTGGTTACCTGGGTGGGACACCAGAGAAGCCCCTGCTCTACAATTCTTGGGCAAGCCTGGCTTTCCAAGGAACCCATTTCCATGCTGAGGATGGAGGGTGGCTGGCAAACTTGTTGAGAGCCAACTGCAGTAGAGTAAGGAGACAGGTGAGTTTTTCTCAGGTCAACACAAGAAGCTATTCCTGTAAGTAAAGGGAGTGACTGAGGGACTATCCCAGCAGCTGCTGAACTCCTGTTGCTTTGGGGAACTCCTAACTTTTCCCCCTGAATGGTGCACATTGCTCCATCATGGTCCACTTTGAGGAAAAGGAAACTGAACTCAGTAAAATCGCGATACCTTTGGTCATCTGATAAGTTCCACAGTGTGCATGTCAAGACCCTTGATTCCACATATATGGTCCCTCATTGTGGGGACACCTGTGGTGCCACTGGTGTACAGTCATGATTAACTGGGGACTCAATAACATAGGAATATTTCTGTGCTAAGTTATCACCTGTTTGTTGGCATTGGCTTTGAGAATTCCCCCTGGTTGTCTGTCTATGCTGTTATTTTGTTTGTATCTGTTCCTTCCACTTTTAAGGCATGGTCTACATTGCATTGATCTATATGTAGTCTCTTGGGAAAGATCTTGGCTTGTCAATTTAAATATTCCTGTCTGTCAGCCATTGTTTCAGGGTTCCTCTCTGGTTCTCTCTGTTTCTTTTTAGGGCAATCTTGCTATTGGAGTTTGTCTGTCAGAGGTAAAATAAGTTGAAGAAACAGCCACCTACAGATACAAGAGTGTCTAAGATAATGTTTTACTGTAATGATCTGGCTTTTTAATAACTTTCTGGATTATTATACAATCTTGAAGTTAGAGTTGTTCTGTCAAAGGTAAAATAAGTTGAAGAAATTTGTATATGCAGGTCTGTTTTAAAGGTTCCTATATGTTAGCCCTGGTTTCAGTGATCCTCACTTGTCTGTTTTTTGTATCTGTTACTGGCCCTTTAAGTCAAGGGTCAAGCTGCATTGATCTTACCAGTAGTTTCTTGAGAAGACTGATCTTGGCTAAAAGGGCCTCCTATATGTATAAGCCTACCTAGGAGAAAGATTTTAATGTAACACAATTTGGACTTTGAATATTTTTTTTCTGGATTATTATACAATCTTGCAGTTGAAGTTGGTCTGTCAGGGGTAAAGTATATAAAAGAGATTCTGTATGTATAAGCATTTATGCAGGTACATTATAAGGGATCTGAACAGTCAGGAACTAAGTTGAAGGTGCTTGAAAGCACTGTCTCTTGTGTGCAAAGATAGGAGGACACCAGAAGAAAGGGTAAAAAAAAGGTTTAAATCCTTCAAACCCAGGGCTGGCCCTCCCAGAACTGTTTCTCTGCCTGGCCCCAGGCAGTCACAGATCATCTCATTGTGGATCAAGGATACCTGCCCTAATCTTGGAAAAAATTCCAGAAAAAATGCCTGGGCTATCAAAAAATGGCCAAAGAGAACCTGGCCTCTGCCCTGTCTTCCAGCCCATGGAAGGGCAGTGGGGGTGGAAGCTGATGGCCACAAAGAATGTGGCAGTAGGTTTCAACATTTTCAGCTTAAGACCAGGGGACAGGAAAAATCTCCCCTTTTAAGGTCTGACAAGGCACCACTGGGGCAAGACAATTCTTTCTATAACAGTATCCCATAAAACTAAAAGCTGCAGAACCACAAACTCCCAGACCCATGTGGATTAAAAGGTGACCTAAATTCAGTTATTGCCAGAACTGCCTTGGAATGACATGAGGGAATAATCCAAAGGATAAGGAAGATGGAAATTATACTAGCCTTGTCTTTAGTATCTGCTCACTTACACTAAAACAAAGTCTAGAGGATATATCTTTCACAATTATTTTGAGAAATAAATTTGTAGAGAGCCCCAGGACCCTTAAATATGCCATTGGTCAATTTTAATGTAGGTCAGATTTTTAAATGGGAACTGCTGCCACTGAACTGGAAAACTTAAAGTATGTAGTAGGAAAAAGCTGATCCTGGGATGGTAGGGGCCAAATGGTAGCACTCAGTAACCAAAGAAAAGGTGATTATGATTACCATGTGGAGACTAGGGTCAAAGGAGCAGTTACATTAATCTGACCTGCAGAGACTATAGTACTGGTTACTTGATCACTGGGTTTCTACAAATTAAATAGATGGGAAATCTATTAAATTCTTACTGGATCTGCATAAGCAGAAGAGTTCCAGATCAAGTAAACAGAAGTCAAACTTGAATTACAAGAAGAGTCAAAGACCTTCCTTCAATCAATTCCCAGATTGGAGCCAGTTTGCAGAACCACAAGGCTTTGAATGAAAGGGAGACTGGGTACCTTTGTTGAAAGACCCTCTGCACTGCCAACATGTAAACTATTAATCTTTCTCCTAGGCTTATTCCAAGAAACCTAATACTTCTTACCAGGATTACTGCACTGAGGAAAAGGAAATAATAAGGTATATGAGGGAGATTATGGGATATGCCTCTGAACTGACACTGATTCCAGTAAACCCAAACAAAGCACTGCTATGGCCCACCAGGTAGGGGCTGGTTGATGGAGGTCACGTGATCAATGGAATTTTAGTTTAAGTTCCTCTCACAGTTGGCTCAGAGGTCCTTGATCCCACCCATTGTTAGCTCACCAATTATTTAATGCATCGCTAAAATAAACATACTTAGAAGCTGGAGACTCCCTACATTGACCCATGGAGTTGGGGGCTATGATGGTGGAAAAGGTGAAATGGAAGATACTAAAACTCTCTCTATCAGAAAAATAATAAATCAAAAGCAATATTGCATTCCTGGAGGGACTGCAAAAATTAATGCCACCTTAAAGAACTTAAAGGGTATAGGGGGCATTAATTTTTCCCATTGTATCCTCATTCAACATTCCTATTCAGCTTGTGCAGAAAACAGATGGATCATGGAGAATGATAGTGGATTACCATAAGTTTAAGAAAGTAGTGACTTCAATGACAACTTTTGTACCAGATACATCAGCAAATTAACACATCCCTGGGTACCTGGAATCAGCAGGCAAGGCCAACAATATGCTTTCATCATCTTACCTCAGCAGCATTATGTCAAAACATCAACTCACAAGGATCTTTACATATTTTTCCCACAAAACATAACACTGGTCCATGAAATGGTTAACATTATGCTGATTAGACATAATGAATAAAACATAGCCATTACACTACTTTTTTTGATAAGATGGTCATAGATTTGAGCACAGCATGACTGGAAAACTGTTGATGAGGAAAAATGAGGGATAAATATGTGGATAGGCTTCTCTGAATGGTTAAACATCATGAAGATACTTGTGCCCCATGTGAATGCTCACTAAAGAGTGACCTCAGTAGAGCAGGAATTTTAATAATCTGTGGAAGCCATTCAGACTCTCTTCCCAGTCACTCCTGTAAAGTAAGCCCATGAACAGAGTGTCTATGGTGGGAAGGATGGACTTGGTGACATGAACTTCTACTCAGAAAGGCTGAACTAACTTCAGGGTCTCACTGAGTTGTCTACTGCCTCGCAGTTGCTGATGATGGCTTTGAACTCACAATCCTCCTGCTTCAGGCCACCTGAGCTACTGGGATTACAGGTGTGTGCCACCATACCCAGTTTGTTTTTTGTTTTCTGTGAGACAGGACTCACTATTGGCTTTTTTTTTTCTTTTTTCTTTTGGTACTGGGGATTGAACTCAGGGCGTGTGACCATCCCCAGTCCTATTTTTTTGTATTTTATTTAGAGACAGGGTCTCACTGAGTTGCTTAGACCCTTGCTTTTACTGAGATTGGGTTTGAACTTGTGATCCTCCTGCCTCAGCCTCCTGAGTTGCTGGATTACAAGCATACACTACCATGAACGGCTGACTGTTGGCTTTATTATGTCATGTCCAGTATAATTTCCTGGGCATTGTTTACATTTCATTGTAATTTTGCATTTAAAAACATAGAAAATACTATGTTAACTTATGGGAAAGATGCAAAAAATTTTATAAAGATAAAACATACCAACATCCCAACCTGCCTAGGTTATGAAATGATATCCCAATTTTTGAAGGATTTTGGATACTCTCTACAATCCCATCTGTTCAGAATTCTCACTGTTATACATTTTTATCAAAATAAGTGTATTAGTAAGTGACATAATAAGTGTAGTTGTGAACTTCAGCCAAAGGTCATACAAAACTGTTAGGCCAGTTTGAGGTGACTCGGGAAACAAAGTACCAGGCAACCCACGCATTCGAAAGAACAACCAATCAGATGCTAACAGGCAAGCAGTGATAGTGCTTTATAACCCCCTGTCAATCAGCGGGTCTTCTGACCAATCCTGGAAGGACATACATCTCAGCAAAATCCCCTGGCCAACCCCCTTTCATGTCCCAAGCCCTACCTTCCTGCCCTAATCCCAATAAAATTCCAATCCAGCTGAGTCTGGGTAAGATTCCCCTGGACCTACTCTGTTGGACTGGAGGGTCTCACCTGGGAGTGAATATCAATAAATCTTTGTTCAGCAGCTTTTCATCTGCCTCGTTTTCATCACTGGTGCCTGACCCTACTCCTGGTGCTAAAAACTCAGGAGGGCTTTTTGGGTCTCCCCCATAGGGTTTGACGTCCACACTCTTCTTCCAAGGAATCAGGAAATTCCTAAGCTGCTGTTTCTTTCCCTCTGCCTTCATCTGGAGTACGTTCCCTCATTTCCCCTGACCACCCATGTGGTCTATCTGTAAGTCATGTGCATACCATAGTCCCCTGCCCATTCTGCTCAAGGCCCCAGGAACTGTGGGGACATCCCAGTCTGTGAGTGAGCCACTCCCATCCCTGGTGGGACACAAGGACGCCTCAACCCTGGCCCGGCACTTATGTGTCTCTCGGGGGAGTGTGATCAAAATTTGGGACATCTTTTTCTGCCCCCACTCACCCCTGAGTGTGCCAGAAGGTCATGGGAAACAGAGTCCTCCTTAGACAATGGGTAAAACTGGCCCCCAGAAGGAACTCACTGATTTGGACAATTTCTGTCACTAGACAGGGAAGTGGGCAGAAGTCCCTTACATCTGCAGGCACATTCAGGCTTTTTGGGATATATACTCCAGTCCTATCCTCTTCTCTACCTGTTCTACTGCTCAAGAATTCCTTGCTAGAGAAAATCCAATCCCCTTTCCCATTGTTCTTTTACATTTCCTTCCTCATTCTCAGATCCACCTGAGTTACTCTCAACCCTTCATTCTCTTCTTCCTCCTCCCTACCCTGGCCAATCCTCTTCCTCCTCCCCTCCCACACCTGCACCCTCCCCTCCCCTCCTCCTAATACCACAACTCCTCCTCCCCCACTCCACAACCCTCCCCCTCCATCCCTCTCCCCCCCTCCTGCAGTCATTATTCCTCTGCCCACCTCTTCTACTGATACAACCCTTACCCCTCCTGCCAATGGATCTCTCCACCCACTCACTCCTCTCTTCTTCTGTCAGTGCCCACAGTCAATCCCACTAGGCCCTCTTACGAGCTAACCCAAAGCTCCTTTGTCCTCTTAGGGAAGTGGCTGGTGCCAAAGGGATTGTCTGAGTACACGTCCCATTCTCACTTAAAGATTTCTCCCAGATTGAAAAGCTCCTTGGGTCTTTCTATGCTGACACTTCTACTTACAGCAAGGAATTCTGATACTTCTCTTAAACTTAGAATCTAACCTGGCATGATGTCTATGTCATTCTCCCCTCCACCCTTTCCCCAGAAGGGTAAGACTTGCATCCAGCAGGCCACATGAGATCATGCTTTACCAAATTTGTCATAACAGATATAACTCTCCCCACAGGTAAAGCAGCTTTTCCCATAACTAAATCCAACTGGGACTACCAAGATGGCCAACAAGGTTGCTGTTACTGCACTCACATGGTCCAATATCTTATAGCGGGCATGCAGGCAATTTCCAATAAGGGGGTTAACTTTGATTAGAGAAATCACCCAGAATCCAGATGAGAATCCAGCCTTAGTTTTCAACCATCTTAAAGAGGCCCTCACCAAATATACTAAGCTAGAGCCTGAGTCTCCCTCCAGAGCTACAGGGTTAGCAACCCATTCCATTACCCAATCAGCCCAAGATATAAGAAAAAAGCTCAAAGGAACTGAGGAGGGCCCTCAGATCCATATCCAAGATCTGGTGAAAATGGCCTTTAAAGTCTATAATGCCTGGGAAGAATTGGCCGAACTAGCCAGGCAGGCTCAATTGCAGAAAAAGGTAATACTCCAAACCTAGGCTTCGACAGCAGCCCTGAGGCCTACGGCTCCAGTGAAGTCTTCAGGAGAAACCAGCATTCCTCTCTGCCAGGTGCTTGCTCAAATGTGGATGTGAAGGTCACTGTGATTGCCAATGCCCAAACCCACGGTCCCTCTCCAGGCTGTACCCCACCTGTAAGCAGACAGTTCATTGGAAAAGTGACTGCCGCATGGCTGGCCCTTCCTTGGCGCTGCCATGTGGGGGTATGACCAGCCAGGCAGTCCCTTCTCTTGAACTACTGGGGTTCACAGAAGACTGAAGAATCCTGGACTCAAGGACCCCATCACCCTCACTGAGCCCAGGGTAACACTCCAGGTATTGGATAAGTCCATAACCTTCCTTGTGGACTCAGGGTAGGGGCTACCTATTCTGTCTTGTCTGCTCACTCTGGGCCTGTGTTTCCTTCCCCGATCTCAGTTATGGAGATTGACAGCAAACCCTTCTTCCCAAACTGTACTGCTAAGCTGGCCTGTGCCCTGGAGGGACACCCTTTCACACATTCTTTTCTGGACATTCCATCCTGTCCAGTTCCTCTCCTAAGCAGAGATGTTCTCCAATTATTAGGAGCTACCCTGTGACCGGATTATTCATCTCTTCCCCAAGCTTTGCTCCGCTGGGATTCTTCTGCTGGTGCAATGGTACCCTAATAAAAAATCTACGCCTCAGCATGCCCTTCGCTTTTTGTGTTCCTTTCATCTTTGTCCCTCAGTCAACTCTGTACAGTGAGGATGAGTTAACATGGCTTGTTACCACCTCCCTTTCCAGGACAAGATGGGATGCTTTCTACCAGTAGTAGTGGACTCTCCTTGGCCTCCTTACTCGCTGCCTCAGGACTGGGTGAAGGAGGAATTGGTTATGCAGTAACCACTACACAGAAGCTTGAACAACAACTTTGGGAAGCAGTAGAGGCATCGGCCGCCTTTCTCGTTTCCCTGAAAAGGCAAATAACATCTATTGCCTAAGTTTCATTACAGAACTGTAAAGCCCCTAGACCTCCTGACAGCAGACAAAGGAGGAATCTGTCTATTCCTGAAAGAAGAATGCTGCTACTATATCATTGAAACTGGATTGGTCGAAAAGAATATCAAAAGCCTCTGTTGTTTGCATGAAAGGCTTAAACAGCAACAATCAAATGACCCTTGACCAGGCTGGCTAAACTCAACCCTCATTACATGGCTGACTCCCATTCTCACTCCTATGTTTGTAATGGGACTTCTATTAATGATTGCTCCCTGCCTCCTTGGGTTCGCCCCAAAGTGCATGGGTGAAATTGCCAGAGTGACCTACAACCAGATGCTCCTACACCCCTATAGTTGCCTCCCTACCAAAACCAATGTCTGAGCCAACCCCTTTCCCTCAGCACTCCTAGCCAGCAGGAAGTAGCCAAATGTAATTATGAACCCTATATCATCAAAAAGACCAGGATGTTAGGTCGGTTTGAGGTTGCTATGGGAACAAAGCACCAGACAACTCACACAATGTGAAAGAACAACCAAGCAGGAACTGACAGACAAGCAGTGATAGTGCCTTATAACTACCTGTCAATCAGCGAACTCTAAAAACTCCCTTTTTCTGTCCCAAACCTTCCCTTCCTGCCCTAAGTTCAATAAAATTCCAATCCAGCTGAGCCTAAGTGTGATTCTCCTGGACCCACTCTGTTGGACTGGAGGGTCACCTGAGAATGAATCTCAATAAAGCCTTGTTCAGTAGCTTTTAATCTGCCTCCTTTTCATCACCAGTGTCTGAGCTTACAAAAGCTTCTGAGATCTGCCTCTTGTAGCTTAAAAATGTGTTGACATGATTTGCTCTTATGGCGTTTCCTTGTACTTCCTTTATTGTAACTTGAGTTTAATAATCCAGCATGTTACAATTTTAACTTGAGTGAACTAAGTGTAGTTCCCCCCATGACCCCTCTAGTTTTAGTTGTTGTTGGTTTTTTTGTTTGTTTGTTGGTTGGTTGGTTTAGTTGTTGTTGGTTTTTTTGTTTGTTTGTTTGTTTTTTGGTTCAGGGGTGCTTAACCACTGAGACACATTCCAAGCCCTTTTTATTTATTTATTTTTTATTTTGAGACAGGGCCTTTTCAAGCTACTTAGGACCTTGCTAAGTTACTGAGGCTGGCTTTTTTTTTCTTCCTGCCTCAGTCTTATGAGTCATTGGGATTACATGCCTGCACCACCACACCCTGCTTCACTTTTTTGCTATAACCAAATGTAGGGGTTTGTCTGAGCCATGTATCCAGCAGTGAACCACTGCAGCAAGGAGCTTGTCATCTCTAAGGTGATGCTGCTGGTCCATATCTCTACCACAGAACTGCAGCAGTGTCACATCTGCACCATTCCTGAATATTGGTCCATTTTAAAATTTTGGTTGTTTTGGTAAATAGAAAATCATTTAGTATTTTGGATTATTTATTATTTCCAAATTAAGATATAAAAGAACACAAATTTAAGTGAATAATAACTGCCAACAATATAAAACAGGCAGAGTGGTAAGGAGCTAAGAGGTCCACTGCAGAGGCTCCTAAGAGATATGACAGGCGAAGGAGTGGTCTCTGGCTCTATAATTTCCTTACAAATGATTTCTTTTTAAATGCTGAGACTATAAACAAGTGCTTCCTCAACTTATGATAGGTATACACCAAAATAAAACATAAGTTAAAAATGCATTTAATATACCTATTATACATAAGCTTTGCCTACCTTAAATGTGCTCAGAATACTTTCAGTAGTCTACAGTTGGGCAAAATAATCCAACACAAACTTATGTATTGTATAATAAGGTGATAAATATCACATGGATTTAAATGAATACCATATTGAAAGGAAAAGACAGGATTGTTGTAAGGGAGCACTCTCCCACAATTGAATATGAAAATTGGTTAAGTCAAACCATCATAAATAAGAAAATCTCTGTATTTTTATCTGGTGAGTAAGAGGGCAACAAACAATTCTCTTAGCCAGGAGCAGGAGACTTAAACAAGGAGAATCAGAGAGGAAACCTTGCTTTGGCTATGAAAAGGAATGGGTAGAAAGTCTACTCAGGGCCTATTTACCTGGAATGGAGTCTGAAATAATATGCTTTATGAGAGGAGGTTTATATCACATTTTATGTTAAACCAGGACAAAATTGAGAACAAAAACAAAGCAAATAACCTGACAAGGATGAGCTTTGCTTATCTTTCACAAATATTCTGGACATAAGAAAAAAGAATTTCTTTTTATGTGAGTTTTTAAAAATGTGCTTCACTGAATGAAAATTTACATGAGTTTATATAAAAACTGTTTATGTGAGCCCAAGATGGAGCACTTCCAGCTCTCATTCTGAGGTTTCCTATGTTCTTCTCAGCCTGTAGTACAGAACAACTCAGTCCCAGTGTATGCGAACCAGCATCAAGGTGCTATGAGACCAAAGAATGAGATGCAGACAGATCTAGGATTAAAGAGGGCACTTTACTGGGGGATCTACTGATGTAAGAGTGGCAGTGATAGCAATTGCATCCCCACAACTTTGCCAGAATGAAAAGTGTGTATTGTATATGGGTCTGGTCAAAAACAACTTCATCCTAGCTGCAATGTAGCTGGTTTATCTTAAACGAAAATCAAAGAGTTGTTCACTTTTCTACTACTAAGTTCCAGTCATAAAGCTCTAGTTAATACAATACATGACTCTATTGACTTCATCTATTTATAATATGCTGGGAAACAATGCAGGAGAAACCAGCTAGGGTTACTTTGGGGTAATCATGGTGGTGACAACTTTAGATGGCTTCAGTCATGTGAAGCTGATCACATGCATGTGTAACTAACTTGTAACTGGCTCTTAAAATCTCACATGCACCCTTCTTCCATGATGGGCCTTGAGCCTGAGAGGAGTTTTAATATTGTGTAGACAGCATGACAAAAGACATCCTGTATGGCTTGTAAGCAGAGTCCAAAGCACCAGTAGGAGCACATGAACAAAAAGGAGCAAGATGACAATTATGCAAGTGATCATAATAACCATTTTTTTCCACCAGAAGTCCCAGGAACCAAATCAATGACTTATCATTGTTCTTTATCCAGGGAGAACATTACATAGGCATTACTTTATGTTTTCATGTGTGACTTGAGGTTTGTGACTGTACAGACAACATTTTGTCTTTATAACAGCAATTGTTCCACAGAAAATAGAAAAACAGTGAGAGACTGCAGCTACAAAAAGAAAAATAAATGTTTAATAGGGACTTGTCAAGTTAATCTGCACCTTCCAAAAAGAAAGTACTGGTGACAACTTATCTGTTCTAGAACAAGGCAATGACAACTGGGGAAGATGCTGTAGAGCATCCCACTCATGGACAGAGTCCATGAGGGACTCTTAAAATGAATAGTGAATGACATGCCTGACTAGAAGTCTAAGTTCAGCTCCCTGAGTATTTTCTTTAACACATTAGGTCATGATCACAAGTCCACAGCCCAATAAGACCAACAGGAATTTAGTTAGGAAGACTGGAGATTCCTCACACTATGGCAAGAAATATCCAGCCCACATTTGGTGGTAAATGGATAAAGCTGGAAAGTATATGCAAAATAAGCCAATCCCCCCAAATCAAAGGCCAAATGTTTTCTCTGATATGAAGATGCTAATTCTCAATCAGAGGGTAGGGCTAAGGGAGAATAGAGTTACTTTAGATTAGGTAGAGGAGAGTGAAGGGAGGGCAGGGGATAGGAAGGATAATAGAATGAATTGGACATTATTACCCTACACACATATATGACTACACAACTAGTATGATTCTACATCATGTACAACCCAGAAGAATGAGAAACTATACTCCATTTATGTATGATGTGTCAAAGTTCATTCTACTGTCACGTGTAACTAATTAGAACAACATAAAAAAATAGCCAACCCATCTCTGGGGGACACACTACTTAAGCCCCCATTGACTTGTCCCCTACCCTGGATTTAATGCTGTGTGCAAAACAGCAGAGCTCTTTGTGTCAACTCTGGCAGTATATCATCTGGATGTACAGCTTTGACATCCACAGTCTTTGGGGCAGGGGTCAGAGCTCCCATATGCTTATAAGGAGAAGGTATCCAAGACTTTTTGGGCATTTAAACTTACTATCATTTCTTTTTTTTTCTTTTCTTTGTTCTTTTTAGATACACATGACAATATAGTGTATTGTGTCATATTATACACATACCTCTCCAAAGATTCCAGGCCATAGCCAAGGTGGGTTTGCCTAATAGGCCAATATCCAACACTTGAATAAGACTTTCTCTCTCCACCAAACCTGCTTGCTGCTCTAGAGTTATATGGCAAGTGGAAATTACATGATGCTTCATGTCCTTGGGACCAATGCTGAATAGCATGGCTTGTGAAATGCATGTCCTGACACTGACAATACAGTATGGATACCCATATATTACATTAGCTTCTCAAGACCTTTGAAAGTGGTGGTCTAAATAGCTCTCTTGCTAGGGAAGACTACATAGGTTGAGGCATATTTGTGTCCTTTATTGTTTAGCTAGAGGCCGATATGATCAATATTCCAGTCCCACACTAGTTTTTGTTCCCAATGTGGCTCAAAGGACAGGACTGGAGGCAGAAGAATCTGTCACTGAGATGTGACCAGGAGTAAGTCATTATGTTTTAGGGATAATTCTGTCTCTGACCCTCTTCCATCCTATTTTAGCACTTTCTAAATTACTTTTTCTGTACCCTCCTCATCAAGTGTACTGCCTGGGTCCTGGCCAGAGCCTGCATTATAGTCAAAGTATCCAGCTTTATATTTCCAGGTACAAAGTTGACTGTGTCATAAATAATCATTTTTTTCCAGCTTCCTGTCACATTTCTTGCCACATGTTGGCTTCCAAGGCTTTTCCAGTAAAGATCATAGTCCACTTGTAACTGTGCCATCTATAATTTAAGGCCATTATAAAGTGTCCAGTTGTTAGTACAATATCCAGTGACCAGCTGACAGGTACTACAATCCACATTGCATAAGTTTGTCTTCTGGATGCAAAGATTTTTCTCCTGTCTCATTCCAGATGGTATGAATAACAGATTGTACTGCAAAATCAGTATAAATCCTTGGCTTCCCCCATGCTGAACAATTTTCAGGCATGGGGTTACCCCTCTTATACCTGTGAGATCAGTGGCACTGGGGCAGCCACCTGGGATAATGAGGAACAGGTAAAAGCACTCTGCGTTGTTGTAATACACATGCCATTTTTTAGGGGTCTGTGCTACAGGAGATTGATGCAGGTTAAATAGGCCATCCACCCACCTATATGTCAATTCACATTACGTTCAGTAAAGATTTGGACAGTGGCTCCACTGTGGTAGGTCATTTTATACTCCTAAAAACTGCTGTTATAAATAGCTATACTAATAGTTTCAGCTCCCTTCTACACTTATGGACAAAATCCTATAATCACATTTTCCAGTAAGCTAAGTTCATCCCATCTACTGTACAGGTGATATCTAACCACATTGGCATCCCTGGTAGAGAGGTATCCAGAGATTGTACCTGGGCTTTTCCAAATTTGCTTTTCCAAATTCTCTCTGCTGGGGGACATCTCAGTTCCATCTGGCTTCTTCATCAGCCCATGTAGTAGGCATGGATATTGTGTGAGAGCCTGCTAATAAGAGAGGGTCCAAAAGACCCATCTACATTCTTTACTGCTTGGGTGATGGAAAACGTTTTCACTTTATCTCTCACCATGTCTAGAATCAAATGGGTCTTACCTGAACAGATCATCCCATGAACTTCATAGGGCCTTGGATTTTGTTGAGGTTGACAGCCATCTCCTGACATGTACTTGCATTCTATAACAGAGGATGATCTTTCCCAGTTAGCAGGATATCATCAATTTAATAGAACCAGATAATATCAGTAGAAAATGAGAACAGATCAAGGTTCCAAGTCACCATGCCATGACAGATGATAGGACTGTTCAGATATCCCAGAAAGTGAACCTGGAAGGTCCACTGACTTTCCCAACAACTGAGTGTGAACTGGTCTTGCAAGTCCAGTTTCAAAGGGTTGTTGAAAAAGGTGTTAGCCAAGTCCAGAACCCCATGCACAGAGCCAAGGGAGGGTGCATTTAATGAGTACAGGTTTTAATTTTTCAAGATAAAAAAGTTCTGGAGATCTATTGCACAACATTTTGAATATACTTAATATGGTAGAACTACAAATTTGGAAGTGATTAAGAGGTAAAAAAAAGATTTAATAACCTATGTTCAGTATGTGCAGTATATGGCAAATCAATTATACCTAATAAACCAGTTAAAAATAAAGTTAGATAAACAAAGAAAGCAATCCACAGAATGAGAGAAAATATTTGCAATCTAAATTTGATGAAGAATCATTACTGAGTTTTTATAGCTCAACAACAAGGAAGCAACCCAATTTGAAATTGGACAAAGAACAACAATATGCCTTTCCCCAAAGAAGATGTAAAAATAGTCAATCACAGGAAAACATCACTGTCATGAGGGAAAAGAAAATCAGCAATTGGTGGTATCATTTTACATGCATTACAATGGCTGTTTTAAGCTAAATGAAAATAAATGTTATAGGGAATAAGGAGAAAATGAAACTAAAAATTTTCTGTTGGAAATTTAAATTAAGCAACAATGTTGAAGGTGGAATTATTACATGATTAAGCAAATCCACTTGTAAGTATGTTCCAAAGAGAATTTGGAAGGAGAGCTTTCAGGACTCATTTTTCCAAACTGGACAGTGCAATTTAGACAATGGAAAATTCTATTTCCTCTGAATATTGTTAGTGCCATATGGCTGGACCCCAGCTTCATCACCTGGGCAATGGATATGATCCTTGCCTTTGTGTGTGGACTGGGGCTCTTTCTCCTCTTATTTCCCTACCTCCAGGGTAATCCATCCTTCCTACCATGAAAGAGAAAGGGAGAACTCAGAAAGGGAAGAAACCCATAGGCCACACTCAACAAGAAAAAAATATTCTTTTTTGTCTCCTTTTTTTCCCCCTCAAATAAATAAATGCACTTCAAAAAAGAGAAATCTCAGGACAGAACAAAAAGTCATTCTGAGACAGAAATGAGACATGATTTTTTTGCTACTATGAATTATATAGTGCAGGGCACAAAACACACAAATAGGAATAGCTCTGCAGCCATCCAGCTGCAACGACAACTAAGGCCCATAACCACTGGCTTCAGCAAGGGAACGGTCAAACCCTCTCTGCACTGAGACTTCACCCTCTGCCCTCATCCTTTAGAACAGTGCTCCATGTGTGGGGGAAAGAGAGATAGAGAGAGGGACATAGAGAGAGACTGCACACTTTCTGTTAGTGTAAACTTTCTTTTTCTTTCCTACTTTTTTCACTTTACTTTCATAACTCCTTAAAGACCGGAACACATTAGAGTCTTCTGGGGTGACAGAGGACATGGCTCAGTCTCCCACATCTGGGAACATTGGAATATAAGGAACACAAGTGGGAGAGAGAGACCCCTTGGATCCCCTACTCATCAACAGCTCAGTATCCTTTCCCTCCCTCCCCCTTCTTTCTTTTCCTGTTCAGAATCCCAAAAATCCTTACAGAGAAAACTAAGTGTGCCATGCCTTCCTCAAAATCCTTCTGTGCATGCCAACTGGTTAGAATAACCTCAGGTTCTCACCCACTGCCTCAAAGTCCTGCAGGGTGTGGCCCCTGGGGGCCTCTGTGGCCTTACTCTCACCATGCCCCTCACCCAAGGCATTCCACCCATGAGGGTTTTTCCCTGATCCATTTGGATGCTGTTCCTTCCCAGAAACCCTGCTTGATTTCCCTGTGCATGGAATGCACACTCCCCAATGATACAGGGCTCCTTCCCTTCTCAATGGGCTTCTTCCTGAATCCCCATCCCAAAAATCTGCCACAGTATCCAGGAGGGACAGGTCTGTTTTTTCTAATCCATGCCACTGCCTGGCCCACTGCTATCTACAGTATGTATTTATTCATTGTCACACTCCTCTTCCCCAAGTATAATGTCATGGAAATCTGTGTGCCAGAACCAGATTGGAATTACTTGGAACATGACCACAAGTAACTCATGAGTGTATGAATGGATTCTATGGGAAGTGGGAACTTAAGGCCAGAGATGACCTGAATTTGTCCTTTGAATGCAAGTAGAAACACCATTTCTGAGCCCAGAAATAGCCTGGTGCTGAGCCCTGAAGGCAGGAGGGTGATGATTTCTTCAAGTTCACAGCCACTGTGCAGAGGCTGCTGAACTTGTGGGATCCTGTATTACTCCAAAGTGAGTAGCTACAGAATGTGGGTGGAGAGGCCTGGGGAGCTGAAGGAACTGTGTATCTGGTTTGTCATCAAGATCAGTGGGGTCTAATCCTCGTGTCCTGGCAGAGTCAGATTTTCTGACTGAGACCCACTGCCTATCTGCCATTCTCTGTCTCTCTCCTCTGGGCCCTTGGAGGCTGTGATGACCATTCTTGCCTTCTGCATTCAGTAAGCCCACAAAGATCCCAGCTAGTCCCATGAGGTCCTAGTCATCGCTTTTCCAGCTGCCCATAGTGGCTTAGACCAGGTGCAGGGGACCTGTAGGAGGTGGGTATAGCTGGGAGCCATGAAATTGAGTCCTCAGTTGTAGAATCAGCCCCTGGCATAGGCCCTTTGTTGCACCCCAAGAGCCATGTCCAGGAAGGCCATGCTCTATGCCACTGCCCAGCTCCTCTTGTTCTGACCTGCTGCAGTCAGGGAACAAAGGAATGGTGATGACCTGGATTCATCTGTGCCCTAAGTCCTCTTGTTCTGCACCCAGCTCTACTGTAATCACATAATCTATCTGGCTCAGTAGGTTCTAACTACACTATTCTTTCCCCAGGGGCCCCAAAAGTTGGCCTCAGAGGGATTATAAACTGAGAACCCAGATCCAGGATGTGGGAGGGTGGGTGAAGACAAGGGCACCATAGGGAACTTCTAAGGGGACGGTTCTGCATGGTTTCCTTGGGTTTCTTTCTAGTTAACCTTAGAAATCTCCTGTTTTTTTTTTCAGGTTTTTTGACACACCTGTGCAAGTTAACTTTATCCTATTCCTTACTTTCATTTGACTTTATTTCCAATTCATTTTTTAAAAATATTTTTTTAGTTGTAGTTGGACATAATGCCTTTATTTATTTTTATGAGAATTGAATCCAATGCCTTGCATGTGCTAGATGAGCGCTCTACTGCTGAGCCACAACCCCAGCCCCTATTTCCAATCCATTTTTACAGTTTGAGAAACCCAGTGCCTTCAAAGATGCACACTCAATGACTTACCATCATCATTTTCCCCTCTACAGAATGCCTATGTATTCCAGCTATTGTTTTCCTTATTATTTACTCAACATACTCCCAAGAATCTGCCCTTGACTTCTGGGCCATGGGCCATGAGGACCTGAGTGTGTGACCATGAGGTATGTGTCCAGCAGACCCAGAACCACCACTGAGAGCCTCAGGCCCTAGAAGCAGAGCCCTCTGCAAGAGGATTTTCCCTGGAGTGTGCTTCTTGGTACCTCAAGTTGATCAGCAGAATAAGCCTGAAGTTAAATGATTGTCACCAGTAACTTGTGCTCCATTGAGCTTTTTTCCTATTTCTTTCCATTTAAAGAAATATTTTAAGGAAAACACTTCAGAGTCAGCTGCAGCAGCTGCTCGCTTTTCTTAGAAAAAGCATCATTTCACAGGCAGATCATGGGCTATGGAGATTAGCTGTGATTCATGACCAGGGAGATGTTTTAAAACGTCAGCCAATCTGCTCTACTGGAACTGTGCATACCTATCACATGATGGGAAGTTCATTTTGCAGGTGATTCTTTTTGATTTTAGCAACCCAAACTGTGAAAATAGTTTAACATGTATAAGAACCATGGTGTCTGTTTCATTTAATATCAGAAACAAATACTGTACCAATTCCTTTTAATTTCCTCATTGTCATTGCCATCATGAAATAAAGTAATTTCCATGGAATCATGAATAAGGTTCATGAGATTGTATAATTAGTCAAGAACTAACTTGAATGACAAAAATGGAACTAATTGAAGACTTAACTAGAAGCTCTTAAAATATTTTATAAAACACAAGGCTTTCTATTATAGTCAGCTTTTTCACTGCTGTTCCTAAAGGACCTAACCAGAACAATTGTAAAGGAGAAAAAGTTTATTTGAAGAATAACAGTTTCAGAGGTCTTAGTCCATTAGGAGGCTGGCTCCATTCCTCAGGGTTCAAGATAGGACAGAAAATCATGAATGAAGAGTGTGGCAGAGGGAAGCAGATCACATGGTGACCCCAAAGCAGAGAGAGTGTCCACTCTCTAGGTACAAAATATATACCCCATAGCTATGCCCCCAATAAACTACTACCTCCAGCCACATCCTACCACTTCAGTTGACACTGTTAATCCCTATCAGAGGATTAATTCACTGATTGGGTTAAGAATTGTACAACCCAATCATTTTTCCTCTGAACCTTCTTGCACTGTCTCACACATGAGCTTTTGGGGGACACCTCACATCCGAACCATAACATTTTCCTATTGACATCTCTTGTCCCACCGCCGTCTTCAGTCCCATCACCATTTTCTGTCTTAACACCTTCTTCTCTTCCATTGCTATCTTCTGTCCTATTGCCTTCTACTGTTCCAGCAATCTCAAGCCATGTTCTCTCAGGCCTGTCCCTACCTTATCCCTCTCCTGGTGAAAGATGGCTACCATTGTCTCATGCCTCTTCAACTCTTTACACAAAGAATCCCACAGAAATCATGTTCCCACCCACCAGAGGACTCATTCTGTGCAAACCAACCATTCTTACAGGTAGAGGCTGAAAGTACCTCTTTCATCAACTCTCATGTGCAGATACTGCAGGAGATACTGGTCAGCAAGAGAGCAGAACTGGAAATTTGTAACTTGTGAGCAAAAAAAGGAATCAGATGATTCCCTTCATTCTCTAGGAATTTACTGTGCTCCAGTAAAGTCACTGGGCAATGATCAGGACACTACCATCCACAACCCTTCTCAAACACAAAAGGCAAGCCAGAGCAGCTTTCTATTCCTCAGCAGCTTTTTTACCTCAAGGTCTTGAGAGAACTCTTATAGCAGAAATGCAACCAGGTTTTGTGGGGCTTTCTGAACAGCAAGGCTCTGGTGTCTACTACATCGACCTCTACTGGGCATTCCTCCATGTTATTCAATGAACTCTCTAATTCCATACCAGTACAAATTCAGAATAAAGAATCTGCATGACATTTTTCTCCCAGCCCATGCTCCATCCCGTTCTCAGACTTCAAACTTTCACTCCAACAGTATGGTGGTCTCAGTCCCCACCACTGGCTCATATTCAGAACCAGGGCTAACTAACATTGTCTCTCCAAATCCTGTCAGTCATTCACCTCTGAATAGTGCCTGTTGCATTTTGTGCCCTACAACCCAAGATAAGGATGAAATGTTCTGTTGTGACTCCTTTTTAATACTTAGAACATCACCTTTTGGAGAAACAACTAAAAAGTATGGGGGCTTTACCCTATGTGGTCAAAACATCTCAGGAAATTTTTAGATATCTCAGAGCCAGCACATGGCCTCCTGAAAACAAAAGTTCACTGCTAGATTGCCAAAGTATTTTATCAGCAATGAGCACCAGAAGATACTGGAGGAAAAGGTAAGAAGATACTTTGAAAAAAGGTTCACTCAGCACTGGTGTGGAGTATTTCACAAGATCCAGTTATCTCTAGACCCAACTGAGCCCAGGTTAAAATTGCCAAGCACAAATATAGCACCATGATTCTAGGTAATAGCAGACAGAAGGGCAAGGAACAAGAAATAGTACAGGTCGGGAAGTACTCAAGCAATGATCTGGTGCATAGTCTGAGGATGATCCTAAAAAAGCTTCCCAATGAAGGTTCTAGAAATCATCTCTGAGACAAAGTCAGGAAGAGACTTGATAAGATTCTCAAGAAGTATCTCAGAAAATTATTCACCAAGAGACCTAGACAAGGAGTATACAGATAGCTTGCAAGTACATGCAAGAAGGAAGCTGGAGCAGATCAAAGAGGGCACGATTCCTATGAGTGGTTATCATTCCACGCTTGCGATGTATCATGTCTCTGACCTGCCTGACATGGAAACTAGGGATGGGCCATCCTTGAAAGGTTGGGAAACCTGCAGGAACACCTCCCAGGAGCTCTCTCTCCCAGATATTGGCACTCAGCAGGTGCTAGAAGCACACATTAAAAGCCTCCATGTAAGACACAGGTGGGGCCTACCACTCAAGGAAGGATGGAGATTCCTCAGAAAACTTGGGATGGATCCACCATTTGACCCAGCTATCCCATTCCTTGGACCAAAGAACTTAACTCAGCATATTACAGTGATACAGCAACATCAATGTTTATAGCAGCTCAAATCACAATAGTTAAACTATGGAACCAACTAGATGCCCTTCAACAGATGAATAGGTAAAGAAAATGCATATATATATGCTTCAAAGAAGAACAAAGTATAGTGTTTGCCAATAAATTGATGGAGATGGAGATATCATGCTAAGCAAAATAAGCCAATCTCCAAAAAACCAAATACCAAATGTTTTCTCTCTATGCGGATGCTAATTCACAATGTGGAAGTGGTTATGGAAGAAAAGAGTTACTTTAGATTAGGTAGAAGGGAGTGAAGGGAGGGGAGGAGGTATATGGGTAGGAAGGCTAGTAGAATGAGTCAGACATTATTACCCTATGTACATATAGAACTATATGACCTGTGAAATTCTACATCATGTATAACCAAAGGAATGAGAAATTATACTCCATCTCTATATGATGTTTCAAAGTGCATTCTACTGTCATGTATAACTAATTGGAACAAATTCTAAAAAAATAAAGTCAAAAAAAGTCAACAAGAAAACACCTTGGATGAATAAATAATTATACCCAAATTGCAAGATAGAAAATTAATATAGAAAAAACTTATCTCTTCCTCACCTATGTAGAATATGAATTTTTTTTAAATCATATTTTCATTAGCCCCCAAGTTAATTATTCAGAAAGAAAACTAACAAAATATTTATAGGATCTATATGAGGAAAACTTAAAACTGTGATGGAATAAATAAAAAAATATCTAAATGAATGAGAAGGTATTTGATGATAACATGTACATGAAAACTAAATATTATTAAAATGTTGTCAGTTCCTCCCAACTTGCTCTATATATTGAATGTGATCCAAACTTCCGATGAGTCAATTTGTTGAGATTGAAAAACTGAGTTTAATGTTTATAATAAAAGGCAAAATCCCAGAATAGTTAAAACAATACAGGTGATGAGCAGAGCTGGAGGGCTGACAGTACCTACTGTGGAGCAACAGCTACCAGTAGAGTAGGATACTGGAGAAAGAATAGACAATTAGGTCAGTGGAAGATAAAGAAGAGCCCAGAAACAGACCTGCATCAGTACAGCCAACTGCTGTATAGTAAAGGAGCAGAGGCAACACAGCAACACAGAGCAGAGATCTTTCCAGCAAGTGGTGCTGCATTACCTGGATGTCCCCATCAGCAAGGCTACTGACACATATGGAAGGAGACTCAAAAAAGGGGGAAGAAAAAATACTTGTAGAAATAAGGGCTAGAGGTCTGGGGTTGTGGCTCAGTGTTAAAGCGCTTCCTACCACATGGGAGGTACTGGGTTTGAGGCTCAGCACCATATAAAAATAGATAAATAAATTAAATAAATGTTTAAAAAAAATAAGGGCTAGAAACTTACAAAAATTGATATAAAACATAGACCACTAGATTCAATGCTTCCATTTTGTAAAATAAAAACAAACATATCCATTCCTAGAAACATCACGGACAAACTGTGAAAAGGCAAAGAGAAAATCATAGATGCAACAGATAAAAACTTCTCATGCACAAGGGGACAGCAGGGAGATTATTAGCTTTCTTCCAACCAGAAGCATTGGAAGGAAGCTGTGGGGTAGCGTATTCCAAGAGTGTAAGGGAAGATCACCTGAAGAGTCTATGTCCAGAAAATCTGTCCTTTAATAATAAAAAAAATAAAGATACTGCCAGATAAAGACAGCCTGAGAAAATTTGCTGCCAGCAAAGTAAACCGTCTAGATGAAGATAGTAAAATAAAATTGAGAAAAATTTAGTTAAAATTGACATAAATAAATAAGCATGAAAGAAATTTGATTTTTATGATGAGTTAATGCAACACAGGAAGAATTGAAATTTCAGAAATCATAAAAGAAATAATTCCTGAGAAATGAAAATCCCATAGATAAGAATTTTCAAAAAAACTTATGAAATTGATGGAGCCCAAGCAGAGATCTACAAGGAAATAAATAATGTCTAAATTCCAGGGGGAAAGAATATTGAATAAACTAAGGCCTCCTCTGACAGGGTGAGCAAGTGAGGTTGGAAGGAAGAATCTAGAAGGCCCAGGAGGGTGGAGGACATGCTTGCTGGAGGGTGAGGCAAGGATGTGGTGCAGCCTCCTCTTCTTGCCCCTCCTCTGCTGTCAGGATCCCTTTATGATGGGAGGGCACAGCCCTGTGACACAGGCCTGGGCCCTACTCCCCATTTTTCAAGAGAATTATCAGGACTCATTTGTCTGTACAAGACAGTGCATTTTAGATGATGGAGAATCCTCTCTTTCCTCTAAATAGCATTAAGTGCTGACTGACTGAACCCCAGCTTCACCACCTGGACAATGGATATGATCCGTGCCTGTGTGTGTGGACTGGGGCTCTTTCTTCTTTTATTGTCTTACCTTCAGGGTAATCCATCCTTCCCACCACCAAGGAAAACTCAAGAAGTTAAGAAACCTCAGGTCACACCCAACAAGAACAAAAACAGATATTCTCTTTTGCCTATTCTTGTAACAGTGATCTACTTTATGCTTTGAATATAGCCCCTGCTTCTCTACCACTGCAATTTATTTTTAAAAATGGATATGTTTCTCTTCCCATTTCCCTGCTCCTCCCTAATCTGTGGGGAAACAGAATTACCTTTCTTCCCGATTTTAGGCAGATTTATCTGTCCTGAGTACACCCTCCACAGGAACAAAGTAGAACAGATTTTGACGATGGTAGTAGAAGATCTCAGAAATTACTATCTCCCAAATTAACAAGTGAATTACAACTCTAGTAGAGAACACATATGGAGTGTAATCTTTGAATCACCTCTTTAAAAGCCCCCTGTTCTTGTTGATGGGCAGATTCAAAGCCTCTGGAAAAGAACATCCCTGTGTTTCTCCTTTGCTAGAAAAGCAATAAGCCTTCTTTTTCTCAAAAACTGTCCTAATTCCTGGATTGGCATTGGGAACAAGGACCGAGCTTTCAGAAACACTATTATTTTCACTTTTCCAAAATAAGTAGAATCACTTCAAAAAGAGAAATCTCAGGACAGAACAGAACATCATTCTGGGACAGATGGGCCAGGGACGGGAGACAGTATAAACTAGGGCTTCTATGATCTGAAGCTCTAAGATCAATCATGTGGTGAGCTGCAGGTTCCAGAGCAAAACACAACTGTGACTATATGGCTGAGTTATGGGCTCCTGAGGGAGTTGGGAACATCTGGAGAAGGACAGGCCTTTAACACTGAGTCACCTTCTCCTGGTGGGTGACTGGAACAAGCATTTTCTCTGTGTTGGACTGAGAATGTGAAGGCTGTGCTGAGCCCTTAAGGCCTCAGTTACAGGCTGGAGAAACCTCTGGCCTCAGGGAGCAGAACCCTGCCTGGCAACTGAGAAGAGCCTGTGGAAATGCATCTGTCCCTGAGCAGAGGACCAGTGACTGAGGACGTGCATGGTGTAGTTTATGTAGAAAACACCTTTTGGTGTTTTCTAAGGAAGAAAAATTAAGTATTTTGCCACTTTACAAATGTTCTCTGAATAAAAGTGTCTCCACTAGCTAACTGTAGAAAGTTAAGCTGTTCAGAAACATGGAATGTCTGTAGTTGGTCTAAAAGAGCAGAGGGAGAACTGGACCCCAGTCTCTTTTTATTTTTGTGTCTGTCAGCATCTGAAGGTAAAGAAGGTGCTGTACAAGAGTAGGCAGAAGAGGGACACTCTGAAAGGTAAGGCCTTGCCCTTACACCCCAGTGGTGACTTGCAGTCTGCTGTCCCCAAGAGACCACAGCCATGTTCCAGAGAAGGTCAACTGCAGAGACCTGAGAGGGAGATGCTAGGAAGGAAACCATCATACCAGAGACACTTCTCAGGGTCTGTGCTCAGAATGAAGCTGTGGTGGGCCAGGGGTGGGCGATGTCCAGTAGGATGGTGTGGGCAATACTGGACCCATGGTATCTGTGATACCGTCTGTATGAGAATCAATCAGTTCTCAGTTCCCTTTTCCCAGATGTGATGATTGCACACCTGAGAAATGCCAAGGCAAGCATAGAAAGCAAGTTTATTTAAAGAGTAGAATACAGACTTCACTGCAGAAAATATGTCCCAGAGATGGGTATCCAAAGAAGTGGGGTGTCCTGTCCCTTTTATAAATTCTAGAACTCCTTTGTTCTCATTCTCTCCTTATCTTGGCCTTCTCCTCTCTACATCTTGTGTATATGACCAAATTGTGAGGGAAATGTGGAGTGCTCCAAGCAGGAAAGTTGCAGCACAGAAAGCAATAATTAACAACTCCTACAACTCCCTGCAGGGAGGAACAATTCCTGGGGCAGGTTACCTTTGCAACATGTTGGAAGAGGAGAGGGAAGGGCTTTGGAGATGTCAGCATTTGATTTTCTTTCCTTTACTACCAGCCCATATCTATCTGATCCTACATTGACCGCTTTTTGTCATAGTTGTGTGTTCTGCCTCCCCACACCTTCATCTGGATATGCAGGTGGAACTTCCTTGTCAGTGTGGACAAGCCCTCACTTCCTTAAGATACATTCCTCTTTGAGATGACCCAATCTTTCCCCCTGCAGGGTGATTATGAGTATAATGGGGGCTAGTGCAGATGGAAGTAAATGACAAAATGCTGCTCCTTCACAGGGATTGCTATCCCTGTAACCTGTCATGTGGCTTTGAATACTGGTGCTTGCCTCCAGAGTCTACTGTACCAGTCTCTTTCATGTGGCATTCCTCTCAAGGTGAGAAGAGGCACTCACTTCCCTTTTCCACAATAACCAGTCTCGATTTTCAGGTTATAGTGATTGCTGGAAGAAAGTGGAAGAGACTGAAGACCTGGTTTAACTTTTACAAAGGTGAGTAACTTTACACTTCTTCCTGTCCTTCTCACCCCTGTCTATGATATGACTGGAGAACACAAAGGTCTTATGGGGCAGGAGGGGAGTTCTGAATTTGGGTAAAATTGAACTACAGCTGTGGGGCTGGGAGAGTAAGTGCTTTATAAACTGGGGGTATGGGGCACAAGGGGCAATGGACCACAGATACCTTTCCTCCTGGCCCCATCTGCTCCTGGCTGCAGCCTGTGACTCCTGTCTCTTGCAGCCACCTAGGGAAGCTCCATGATGACAGCAGCTTTTACCAGTTCTTAAAAAGAGAAGTCCCAGATGAGATGTGGAAATCAGAGACAGCTAGAGTCCAACAATCACGTTTATTACCTATGGAGGATGCTCCAGCCACTGTCTTCTTCCCTTTGTCTTCCTCGACTTCTTTTAGAAAGCACCCTCTTCTTAACTCACCAGACCTAATGACTTCCTGAGTTTCTGTTGGGTCACCTCATCCCTGAGTGCTCTCAGTCACCAGAGTCTTTGATTCTTTTTGAATAATATTCAGAATTTCCTCTCTCCCATCTCATCCTCCTGATCCAGTGGGCTTCCTTCCAAGACCTGGCTTGACCCCTCCTCCATGTGACTTAATGACACTCACACTGTGAACCAACCCACAGAGCTCCTCTCCACCCAACAACTGTTGGTTGCCTTCTCCCATGCCAACCCCATCTCCTGTCTCATTGCCTTCTCCAGGCCTATCACCACCTCCTGGCCCACTGGAACCCAAATAAAGTTGTTATGGTCATTAATCAAAATAATATTAAATTTCCATAGTTTACTGAGTTTTGGTGGTGACTATGAGTGTGAGCAAAGGGAACATTCTGATGTCTTTCTCTTGTTAATCTTACTAAAATTCATGAATAAAATAATAATGGGAAAATGCAATCATTCTAAAAATAACTTGTCCTACTTCATTCCATTTTACTAAATATTTCACCAAAATATTCCCTGAAATAATATTAGTAACTCATTATTAAACTTTTATATGCATATGAAGATGATTTTCTTAGAATTTTTTTCCAATAATGCATTGTGTGCTCATGTTCTCCAGCCAAAAATTCTCAGAATTATGCATATGTAAGGCATATTTTCTTGTTAAAAAGATAATCTGCCCTGCACTCTTTCTCCTCTTTTAGTAGTGCCATAGATTTCAGGTTTATTGAAAAATGTTTCTTTTTCTTTTACAAGAAAGGATAGTTGAACCCCACAGCCTAGTGAAACAGCAGTTTCTCCCTTCATCCATCTGTCATAAGATGCACCAAAGGATAGCAATAGTACTGGCACCTCTTTGGGTACGTATGACACACCCCAACATTATCCAAGGGAAAGAGTGAGTCCTTGCACAGTTCCCCCTTGCATGAGGGCCTTTTATGTTAAGGTGTTAACAACAAGGTGATCAAAGTGATCTTGAAATGTCTGCTTCTCTTTGTTCATTAATACTGTTCAAAAGGACAACTAGAGATTTCTTATGCTTTGCTAAATAGAAAATCAGGCATCTCTCCACATTAGAGTCTGTGTTCTCCCAATAACTAGAAGCCTTGTCCTTTTGACAGGGAATTCTGGATTACCCCATAGAAGGTGGAGAACAACTAACAACTACCTGTTCCAGGAGGTGCTCCCTGAGTGAGCAAAGGTGCTTAACAACTTTCTGCATGTCAAGTCAGTAGGGAATCACTAGTCCTTGACAAGAGCCTCATGAGTGTATTTGTAGGGTCAGGAGTTCTGGCCACACTCCCAGAGGGTCCCATAAACCCATAGTGATTCTGGAGAAGAGGCCATGCTGGAAGGTTTGAGCACCCTCCATTCCCCTCCCCCTAAAACTATTGTGTGATTCAGGGCAAGCCTCTTATTTCCGCACGTGAATGCCAAGGACCTAGCAATTTACTTAATTTGTGCAAAATGATAAGAATTGTGTCTGATTGTTGATACTTGTGGGCTTTCATTTATCACCTCAGCCCCAAGCCTCACTATCAGTGAATCAGTTACAGATATGCCAGTCAGGCCTCCTCTCCCAGGTATATTCCAGTGCACTCTGAGAGGGCACCTCAAGAAGGTCAGAATTTAGTCTCAGTCACTGCCTCAAGCATCCAATTCAGGATGCTCCCCACTAAAGTGCCACAGTTACAGTACAGAATGAGTGTTCCCAGTGTGTAGCTCTTCAAATGCTCTGGGAGGCCTCAGGCCCTGCCCCCTCAAGTCTCCCATGGGCTTGGGGCTCAGGAAAATAGTTGTTATGCAGTACTGATTAGAGAATAATAACAAGGGGAAAGTCATTATGTGTACAATACAAATTATTCTTTCTTAATATTTGATTTGAGGTTAGTTGAATCCATTGATGAGGATGACAGATAAAGGTTAACAGTATATAATATATAAACCAAAGCACATTATACGAAAGTAACTGAAAAGTATTTAACCAAATAAAAGTTTCTGTTCCTAATGGTTCTGTTATGACCCTCAGAGCAAGTTTACTGCTACTGGCAGGATAATAAATGCATTTCCAAGGTCCTCTTGGCAATGCTTCATTTCTTACAGTTATGATTAGTTTAACATTGGTTTCACTAGACAATTGGCAGGTGAACCCTATCAGGGTTCTGCTTGTTCCAATTACAGTCTGTGTTTCTTGGCAGGAACCTTCTTAAGCTGCAAGGCCTTTCTAAGTAGAAATGTCACTGGCAAGTTCTGTAAAGAGGCATCCACGGTTGGGGCCAAAACTTTCTACTTAGAGGGAATAATTGACAGAGAACCCCTTCAGATCTTCTGTATGCAGGATGCTCCTCTTCACCATGAACCCTAGGATCCAACAGGGACCTGGACTGTCAAGAGCCAGGGAGGTACCCACCACCTGCTGACTAACAATGAGTTAGACAAGGATGCCTCTTCTCCTTGATGTGCACACACAGGTTCCAATACTTTCTTGCCCACCCCAGATGCCTATACTACAGGACTCCTGGAGCTGCCCAGGGGCCCAGAAGATGATGTTTTACAGGAAATATCTTAAACTTTATACATTTATGGATTCTCTAAATTAAAAAAAAACACTTGATATTCCCAAATCAAGGTATGATGTATTTTCTTTCTTTTGCATTGGCCAAGGAAAGAAGTAAAAATATTTAAAATTAAAAAAAAATAAGTTAAAACCTTCAAACTGATTTTATGACTTTGCTTTCTTAAAAGTAAGTAAAATTTCATAGAAAATTTAAGAAGGATATAATCTCAGAATTGAGAACAGCACTTTTAATTGGACACATTTTACTTAAGACAAACCTATCACAACATCCTATCTGCCCTCATTCCCCACACACCTGGACCCACATTGATCTTGGCTTTTTTCTAGGCCACTGGTAGAAAAAATGCAAAATAACCCAATTTTATTCACAGTGTTGACAAGACACACTGAAGCTTTATCATATCCTTTTGGTATGACTGACGTTAGCTGGAATGGTCTAATGTAAAGAGATAGGAAGCAATGTGTATTTAAGCTTCTACTCATGTCTCCAAACTGTTTACATATTTAAAATATTGATTACCTTCAAAATGTCACTATAAACATGAGAATGGCCTCATGGAATAATTAAATCAGTATTTTACCTTCAAGGAGTGACATCACACTAGTTTTGTTTTCTAGGTTATGTCACTTGGATTTATAATATTCTACACATCCACTTTGAATGTTGGATTTATAGTCTATGTATGACAGGTACACAACATCAAGCAATCAACCACTTTACTAGTCTGAAAGAATCTGAGTGTGCTTGGGCTGTTTACTAACTGACTCATGCATGATGTCACTTATTGTCACTTGTTGGGGAAACAAAGGCAGAACTTCTCCAGCCATGTGATTCCACCATCATCCACAGGCCCCATTAGCACCCCTGCTAAAAACACTGTGGTGGCCCTGAGATCCATGAGGAGCTCACCAGTGACAACCAAACTCTCTATACCTGCCTATTATGGTTGAGTTATGTGCTCCCAAATTCATATGTGGTTTCAATTGCCAGTACTTTGGAATGTGATATTATTTGGCAATAGGACATTTAAAAAATAATGTCCTTATGATTGTCTATAATCCATTCTGAGTGGCGATCATTAAAAAGAAGAAAGAAGCCTGGGTAAAGGAGTGGAGTGCCAAACAAGACTACTATAACCAGTAGAATTAGTTTTTAAGAAAAGAAGAAGAGATAAAGACCTCAGATAAGAATAAATTAAGGGAAGGCATGACCACTAGAACAGTATCACTGAAGATACTTGTTATGGTTTGGATCCAGAATGTCCCCAAAAGACTCATACTCTGATGGCTTGACCCCCAATGCAGTATTATTCAGAGGAGGGGCTTTTAGAAAGTGATTGAATCATGAGGACTTTGACCTCATTACTGGATTAATTCCCTGATAGCTTTATAATATGAATGGATTACAAGGATGCGTTAAAAACTGTAGATAGTGGGATCTAATTAAAGGGGGCAGGCCCTTGGGGACTATAATCTTGTTACCAGTCCCTTACTGTCCCTCTCTCTGATTCTCAGATGCCAGGAGGTGAGCAACATTCCTCTGCCAAGAGAACATGATGACCTGCCTCGTCATAGGCACAAAGGAATGGAGCTGGCCATCACAGAAAAACAACTTCTGTAACCATGAGGCAAAATAAGAGTTTTTCTCAGGTATTTTATCACAGTAATGAAAATGTAAGATAATACAAAGGAAATACTATATCCAGAAAAGGAAAAGCAAATCATCAGCAAATGTGAAAAAGTAAATCCCACTAGAGGAGGAGACATGCAAATGAGAAAATAGTAAAGAATCATAACATTATCAACACAGCATTTATTAAAATTCTAAGATGAATAAGACAGGAAGTAAAAACATAGAATATTCAAAACCACCAGAAGAAAAAAAGCAAGATGACAGGAAGGAATAAGTACATATCTTTTAATAATCACACTGAATGCAAATGTTTTAAATTTTCCATATAAAAAATGCAGATTGGCTAAATGGATTAAAAATAAAACCTAATGATATGCTGCCTACAGGAAACTTAACTCATGTGCAGAGATATACACACAATGATACTGAAAGAATGGAAAATGCACCAAGCAAAGGGAATACAAAAGCAAAAAGAAGTAGCTATATTTAGAAGTGATAAAACAGAATTTAAAGACAAAATCAGAAGGAAAAGAAAGTCACTATGCATTGACAAGGGAATAATTCATCACAAAGATATATTTCTTATAAATACATAAGCAATAAATTTTGGTGCACCCAATTTTATGAAACAATCATGATTAGAGATAAATGGAAAGATAGGCCACAATAAATACATCTTCCAGACCAAAAAAGAAAAATAAACAGAGAAACACCAGATTTACATTATACTATTGATCAAAAGGATTTAACAAACATCTAAACAATATTCCATCCAGCAGTTGCAAAATATACCTTATTTTCTTCAATGCACAAAAAAAAGGTTGTCCCAAATATTAGGCATTGGAGCAAACCCTTCCAATTTTTTAAAAAATATTTATTTTTTAGTTGGACCCAATATCATCTTTATTTTATTTATTCATTTTCATGTGGTGCTGAGGATCAAACCCAGGGCCTCGCACGTTCTAGGCAAGCACTCTACCGCTAAGCCACAACTTGAGACCCCATTTTTTTTTAAATAAAATAATTTCTTATATTTTATCTGATCACCATGAAAAGATACTAGAAATAACAGCAGAATTACAAATCACATGGAGACTAAGCATCATATTACTAAAAGAATAGTAGGGGGCTAGGGATATTGTGCAGCTGGTAGAGTATCTTTGTTCCATGCACAAAGCCCTAGGTTCAATCCCCAGCACCAGAAAAATAAAACAAACAAAACCAACAAAATGAAATACAGAGTGAAATTTTACAATTTCTTGAATCAAATGAAACAGAACCACAAAATACCAGAACAGGGAAAGCAGTTCTAAGAGGCAAGTTTACTGCAATGAATGTGTATACCAAAAAAAAAAAAAAAAAAAAAAAGGAACTCAAATCAGTATCACAATTCATTATAGTATTACAAAATGTCACACAAAAAAAATCCAAATTCCATGGAAGGAAAAAAACCAGTAAAGATTAGAGAAGAAATAAATGAATTAGATATTAGATTAATATAAAATAAATGAATTTTATATTAGATATAAAATAATAATACAGAGCATAAATGAAACAAAGAGTTGGGTCTTTGAAGCAATAATACTGACAAATGCTTAAACTGAAAAAAAGAAAAAGAAGGAAGCCGTCCCCCCAAAAATATGAAATTAGACTTAAAAAGGAGTCTGAACAAATGATAAAGTAAAATTAGAAGGATCATTAGGAAAAAATTTGAAAAAGTTATGCTTAATAAATTAGAAAACTTAGAAGAAATGGAAAAATTTCTGGACACATATGACTAAACAAAATTGAACCAAGTGAATATAAAATACCTAAATAGATCAATTGCAAGTATTAAGATTAAAGCAATAATAAAAAGTTTTCTGATTAAAAAAAATCCTAAGACCAGATGGAATCATTCCTGAATTTTACCAAATTTTTAAAAACTAACACAAATACTGCACAAAATAATTCATAAAATAGGGGAAAAAAGCTTTCAAATTCATTCTATGAAATCAGTATTAACCTGTTAACAAAACCTGTAAGATAAGAGACAGCAATGGACCAAAATCTCTGATAAACATTGATATAAAAGTCTTCAGTAAAGTACTTTCCAATTTAATAGGACATTAAGAAGATAATATTCCATGATCAAGTATGTTTCATTCCAAGGATGCAATTCAACAAATACAAATCAATAAATGTAATAAAGCACATAAATAAATTCAAGGATAAAAAGCATACAATTATCTCAACTGATACAAAAAAATCCTTTGATAAAATTCAGCATCTCTTTGATGAAAACCCTGAAAAAATTACATATAGTAGGATCATGACTCAACACAGTGAAGGCTACACATTATATAAACTGAGAAAAGCTGAAAACACTTCCTATAAGATCAGGAACAAAACAAAGATGCCCACTCTCACCATCCTTATTCCTTATTCAACATAGTACCAGAATTTTTAGCCAGATAAATTAGGCAAGAGAAAGTGAATGGTTTATCAAGATTAAAGTAGGAAGTCAAATTATTTTCCTTTCTCCTGATATGATTATATACCTAGAACACTGTGGAAAAAATCCATCAAAATACTTTTAAAACTGATATATTCAGCATAAAACTCAAGTTTCTTTTATGCTCAATACGAGCATGCAAAAACAGTCACGTTTTTATACACCAATAATGAGTTCTCTGAGAAAGAACTTAGGAAAGTTATCTTATTCACAACAAAGAAGATAAGTAGAAGGAGGAGGGGAAAAGGAAGGAGAAGGAAAAGAAGGAGAAAGAAAAGAAGAAGAAATACCTCAGAATAAACCTATCAGTATGTGAAAGGTTGCTACAGTGCAAATTACAAAGTACTGAAGAAAGATATTGAAGAACACACTAGAAATTGGAAACACCTACTATGTTCATGAATCAGGAGAATCAGAATTCATAAAATGGTCATACTACCCAAAGCAATCTACAATCCACAGCAATCTCCAGCAAAATATCAATGACATCCTTTGTAGAACTAGAAAAACCAATTCTAAAATTCATACATAAGCAAAAAAGATCCAGAATAGCTAAAGCAATTTTGAGGAAAAGGAGTAATGCTAAAAGCACCACGATACCTGATTTCAAATTATACTTGATAGTTATATTTACAGAAACAGTATAATATTGGCATAAAAAGAGGCAGATAGAGCAATGTAACAGGAAAGAGAACCCAGATATAAATACACACTGCAACCAGTTATCAATAAAGGTGCCCAAATACTGGAGAAAGAACAGTTTCTTCAACAAATGGTGCTGGGAAAACTGGACATTCATATGTAGAAAAATGGAAACTAGATCCCCATATCTCACTCTGTACAAAAATCTAGTCAGGATTAAAGTCCTTAATGTAAGACGGGATACTTTGAAACTACTAGAGAGAATATAGGGGAAACAATTCTCTGTGGCATAAGCCCCCAGTTTGTGGTACGTTATGATGGCCACCCAAGGAAACTAGTACACTGCTCTTATTGAAAATGAGTCATAGCTAACATGCAAAGTAACACTCATTTGCCACTTTAGCTTGTTAGTTCTGAAATACCTTTTCTGTCATTTTATTCTAATTGAGAGAGGAAGGCTTCTCTCCAGGAAAGAAGTGTTTAATTAATAGTTAAGTTATTGGTGAAAGCTTAGTCTTCAGCTGTCATTGGCACAATGAAGGACCATGTGTTAATAACAAGCCTAGGCAGTAGACTAGATTTAGATGCTAAAATAAATCTTTAAATAGAGATCATGGTTTGGAGGAAGAGAGTGTACTCTGACCCATTGCGTATTGTCTGCACCTCCAGTTATCTCCAGCAGGTGTCACTGCACACACTGTGTAATCTCTGGCATAATAGAGTGGCCAGAGAAGACTCTCCAGGTGCTTGCAGCTGGATGCCAGGAATAGACTCAAAAAAACTGGAAAAAAATCATTTAACTTGCTTTGTCAGATTCAGCCGTCACAAATGAAGAAAAACATTTGTGATGAAGAATGGGCTCAGCACATTCTTACTGACTCATTAGTAGACAAGAGCTGGTGGCAGGGACTGGGAATTAGAAACCCGCATTAAGTTTGAAAAGATTCTCTTTTTTAGGAAAATGCCAAGAGCTACCTGGATTACCAAGTTTATATTCTTTTTTTATTATTATTACTATTTTTTTCATTTATAAACATACAGATACTAGTTGATTAAGACTTTATATTCAAATTCTGTAAGGCTTCATATAAAATGGTTTGATACTAGGAAAACATGTAATCTGATATCATGCAGTCTGTTAACAAAGTGTAACATAAAAATGCAAATGTCATTAAAAAGCATAGCAGAGAGAAAATAGAACATTAATATAAGGCCATCACACTATAATGCCACCATGGTGATAGTGTGCAGAATATAGCTGAGACTGTTTGGAAAGAGCCATTCAGTGAGATGATCTTTGTTAGAAAGTCCTTATATGCGGAAATGTTCCATTGTAAAAAATGCCTTAGAGATCATTAGTCATGTAACTTTGGTCATAATTAAAATTACATTAACTTTAAATCTCTTTACCTGTGCACAGCATCCAGAATATGAACAAAAGTAAAATTCATCATGGGGGTAGAAAAACAAACACCAATAATGAAATAATGAACACAACATACACTAGTATGGCAGTATGTAAAAATGTGGATGTGTAATCGGTGTGATTCTTCAATCTGTATACAGGGTAAAAATGGGAGTTCATAATCCACTTGAATCAAATGTATGAAATATGATATGTCAATGTTTTGAACAAGTAATAATAATAAAGAAAGAAAGAACACAGAAAGATATTTAAGAAAATAAAAATCAGAAATTAGTCCACTTCCTGCCTCTTCAAATTGAAAAACTTAAGAGATTTCACTAGGACATGAGAAATGGATTGTCAGATTGGCAAAACCTATTTTACTATTATCAATACATTTGGAGATTTGATATCTAAGAGAGACAAACTGATACTTGAATTATTCTTGCAGCCATTTATTTATTTGGATTTGTTTGGGGCTGCAGCAGATAATTGCCCAAACTTCTTTCTTAGTTAATGCTTATGTTCAATCCCAGAAAACTTCCTTCAAAGTGCAGTTCTATGGACAAACTTGATCCACACCAATTTGCCTGACTCTAGTGACCTCAGTTATATCTCCATTCACTTGTCACAGTGTTTCTACATGTATGGTATATTATGAGATTAGTGGCTTTTTTAGTCACATTCTATTTGATCATAATGATATTTGTCCTATTTTTGGACAGTATGCAACATAGATTTTGTTTTCACAGGTTTGATGCATAAAGTGAGAATAAATCCATGTTAGTGTCATATTCTATCCTTTTGAGAAGTGGGCAATGGAACTATAAAGGAACCTATTCCCCTAATATTATTTAATTTTTAGAACAATTATTAATATGAGCAAATAATTACTTCTCTAGGCCTCTGAGAGGCTCTTTCTAGCTCATTTAACAGAGATGTATTCATCAGTCACTATGTGTCACTCCTAAGATGAGTGTTGTGTTGTCCCCTGTAGTAGGACACAACATTAGAAACAGAAATAACATTTAAACTCATCCAAGAAAGCTCATTTAAATTATTGCTTTCATGGGGGAAGAAAATTACAATTACCTAAGCAATTCTGAGCTAAGGAAATCTCCTCAATTGATTAGAGTAAGACCAAATCACTAAGGTTGCTCCTTAGCTTTGTTGACATTTGTGTCTTATTTCTACCAAAAGTATCAGACTTATTAAGTGTCTAACCAATTTTACTGGTGTCAGTTTTAAGATGAAAAACCCACACATATGTAAAAAACAGGCAAAGGACTCATTTTAGAGGCAAACAGAAAGTATAAGGGAAGGCTACAGGAGGCCTAGTTTCCCACTTATCTGCACCCTGCATATTTTTTAAGACCCTTTATCTAATGCTAATGGCTGTAGCTGGTAAAAGAATCAACTTCAGACTCTTAGGTTTTGTTAGAGAAGTTTGTCTCAAAATTCCAAATGTTTGGGAGTACTTGTGTCACTTTCTTTTGTTTTCTGTTTCTTAATGCTTCCTTGCTTCATTCTTTGTTTTCTGTGTTCACCATATGTGTTCAAACAAATCCATTTGGTGGTACAAACATTAATATAGCAAGGTAGCATGATTCTTTAAGAGGCCATTTCTTGTCATACTTTCTAGGCATTAAATTAAAAATTCCATTTGTTGAAATAATGGAAGATATACAAATACATTTGTCTGACTTGAGAAAAATTATTTTTTTGGATCAGATATTTAGAAATGTAATTTCTAAAGAGTGAGATATGCACATGTATACTTTTAATAAACATTCCTTGATTGCCCTTCAAAGGAACAATGTATAATAGTTTCTGTATCTCCATTAACCAGTGAAAGTGTTGATATTATTGAAGGTTAAAAATATCCATTTTTAATAAAAACTTCTTCTCAGGCAATTTAGCTTGAATTTTCTGATTATTAGGTAATCCAAAACATTACTTTGGGATGATTAAACATATTTTTCATATGCTGATTGAGTGCTTAACTGAAAGTTCACATACCTGATCAGTGTGGGAAGAGCCAGCAGGCAACCTTAACATGAAGGTTTAGAAACTAATGGCTATCATAATCCAGCCCAAGATGAGGACAATAGCCCTAAGGAAAGATAAATCAAAAGATCTTGAGGATACAACCTACAGGGGTTTTCTTCTGGAATAAAAGCTGGTTTCATGCAGTGTTACTTTTTATGGAAAGGAAAAAAAAGGAAGTTATCTATAAATTCACTCTGGTCTGTGTGATATATAATTAATTGTATATAATTAAATTATTAATTAGAATATGCTAGAAGGCCAAATCAGTTATTCAAATGCAATTTCACATTTAGGCTAAATGTTAAAGTATAATTTTAGCACAACTGTTAATACTCATCTAATATTCCCATACAATTATAAATTCACTTAGACATCAAGATCTTCCCCAAAATCATCAGCTGGAAGTGGATACAGTATTGACTCTAAAATCTAATAATCCATTTTCCCATGCCAGTGACTTCTGTTAACACCTATGAAGAAAATGATAGTTATAGTCCCAACCTAGCTTTGAGTTTTTGATAACTTGTCAGCCTTATTATGAATCCTCAAATACACCATAAACATACCAGGTGTGAAATCAAACCCATGGTCCCACACCTGGTCCCTTGGGTGAAGGGTATTATCATCTCACCAGTTGTTCAAGGAAGACCCAGTAGAATCACTGACATCTTTGTTTCCCAATAGCCAGTCATTCTGGTTCTCTTCTAAGGCTGCTTCTAATCCAGCCATGTAAATATTTTTCCTACAGCATCCTCCAAATCCAAGTGACATGTTTTTGACCTCAATAGCAGACATCAACGTCCACCTTTTATGCTACCCACTCTCCTCAGGCAACCAGGGTAGCCCCCTCACAATGTGAATCAAATTTGTTGATCTATTGCTTAGTGCTGCTGCGGGAACCAGGGAGATCACAGCAAACACTTCCAGACTGTCCTGGCCAACTCCTATCATGTGGCCAAGGGTGCACCTGACAAAAAGTCATTGAAAAAGAGACAAAGAAGATTGCATCCAAGGGCACTGAGATCAGAAATTTGGAATGAAGCGCAACTCACTTTCCCTTTGATTCTGGTGGCTTTCACAATCAGCTGAGGAGGGTTGAATTCGAGGATGAAGCCTTAGAAGGCCATAGTTGATGGTGGAATACACAAGAACTGCTGCACCCCCTCCACCCAGGGCAGTTGGTTTCCCTGCCCTACAAGTAGAATTCTCAGGAGTCACCTGATATCCAGATGCCCAGAAGAGATAAGCATCTGGGGTTGTGTTCACCTAATTTCTATCCAGTAGACTCCACTCAACAAAGTTACACAGAGTTAGACCTCAGCCATCAGAACTTTCCACTCAGAACTCAACCTGGGGATGCATCCATCTAGTTGTTTCAACCCAAACTTCAGGAGACAGTACTTCCCATTCCATCCTACCTTGGACCAGTATGTAGGGAGCAGAAAACCAGCTTTGAACCTAGGCCTCTGCAGCCAGCAGCTTGTTGAACAACACAAGAGTAAGGGCTGAATCACCCCAAACATTGCTCTCTCTAAGGGGTACACAGCTCAAGAAAAAAATGAAAAGAAGGACAGTGTGGCATAGGTAGTAAATATCTGTCCTTGTCCACAGTTTTGACAACCTCAGTAGAGAAAATTCTTTCATTTTTTATTAAGAACTTTTTGTTTGGGGGCCGGAGTTATAACTCAGTGGTAGAGAACTTGCCTAGCATGTGTGAGGCGCTGGGTTCAATCCTTAGCACCACCTTGAAAATAATAATAATAATAAAGGTATTGTGTCCATCTTCAAATTAAAAAAGTTTAAAAAATGATTTTTTGTTTTTGTTGTATATGTTGATTCATTCATGTTACACATATATAAAGAGATTTTTTTTATCATTTTTCTCTTTTTATTATCCTTTTACTATTTTGTTTTGTGGGTGCTTTTTCTTTTTTACTTTTGGTTGATTTTCTCAGCTTTTCCCTCTAATAGTTAAATTCTCTTGTTCTCTATCAACCTGTCAATCTATTTTCATTTTTTAAATTTTGTTATTTTCTCCCCTTCATTATGGCCTTCACTTTCTACCTCTCTTCTATGTTATCTTTTTCACCTTTGGAATATTCTAACCTTTCTTTTGACTTCCTTTCCCATTTTCTTCCTTCTGAATGAACTGTATTTTTGCCATCTTTTAAAACTAGTTTATATAATTCTTGCTCCCACCATTCATGTTTTTGCAGGTACTAGTACTGTGGATGATGTAGCTGACTTTCAATGTTTAGTTTAATTCTAAATCTAGTTCACTGCTGCTTATGTTTCTGTTTTAATTTCTGATTATTAGTATTGTAGATATCATAATTGACACCTGGTATTTACTTGAATATTGTAGATTGTTCCCTGTTATTGTTACTGTTCTGCATTTTCTCTTTTCCCTAGTTGCTGGGCATCAAATGTGTCACTTCAAATTGTTGGGGCATATGCTCTGCTCCTGAGTTACATCCCCAATCCAGCTAAGAGATTATGTACCTAATTCCACACATAACAACTATGCTCAAACTTCAGCAATAATTTAACACAAAGAATAGTGGGAACCCCCAAACTGACAACCATGGCCTAAGTAGAAGTTAGAGAGAAGGCTCAACTTACCCATGGACATATGCTCCTACAGAAACAGTAGACAGAAATAACACACAAAAAAACCTCAACATAGGTTACTGTTATACACTCTTAGAATATACAGAGTTGCCAAATCTAGAATATCAACCATGGGGGATATGTATATACAGTGATATAGACAACACAATTGTCGATCTACTAGAAAGATCCTAAGAAATCTACAGAGAAAGTGCAATCCTCAAGCTCTGATATACTATACAACTTGGAATGTTCGCTTTGATCACTAGTCACAACCAAAAACATTAGTAGAGTAAATATACTACAAAAACCACTGGGAAATATGTTCAACAATTCACAACAACCTGATATCCCAGAACACTTTGCTAAGATAAGGCTGTTCCCTAAGAATACCCTTACATAAAAGTGGAAAAAAGGTGGCTGGAGTTGTGGCTCAGCATTAGAGCACTTGCCTAGTATGCATGAGGCCCTGGGTTCAATTCTCAACACCAATATAAAATAAAATGAAGGTACATCTACAGTATGTGTGTGTGTGTGTGTGTGTGTGTGTATATATATATATATATAAAAGAAACCAATCTAAACAGATATGCAAATCTCAACATAAGAATATAAGTGATATGAAAAATTGTATTAAGACACCTCTTAATGTCTATAATTCATCAACAACAGACTTCAAAAATATCCAAATACTGGGTACAAAAATTTTTAAAAAATGATAATTTAAAAATTATAGGATTATCAGATGATGCAAAAAAATCTGAATAAATTAAGGAAGTCAGTACGGAATATAAATGCTAAATTCAATGAAGAGATAGAGTTATTAAAGAAAACAAACAGAAATTTTGAAAATGCCAATCAAATCAAAAATTGAATTGGATATGTTTCTCTAATACATTAGATTAAGTAGAGGACAGAATTTTAGAGCTTGAAAATAAGGTGGATATCTTAAAAAAAAAGAAACTATAAATCTAATAAGAACTGAGAAAATATTAAGGGACCACACTTAATCCTCACAGACATTAAAGAAGGATCAGAGATACAGGTTCATGGCAGTGATATAATGGCAGAAAAATTCCTGAAGACTTGGGAATAAGATGAATATCCTGATACTGGAAGTATTTAGAACCTCAAATAGACCAGGCCAAAAGAAAAACAAACAAACAAAAAAAAACTTCTTCACATCCTATCATAATTACAATGCTAAAATTTCAGTTCAAAGAAAGTATTTTAAAAGCCAGGTCACATTAAGAGAAAAATATATCAGATTAACATATAATTTCTTAACAGAAACCCTAATGTCTAGGACAGCTTAGAACAAAGTATTTCAAGTCTGAAAGAAAATAACAGCCAACAAAGATCATTCTATCCAATAAACCATAAGAATTGTACTATCAAAATTGAAGAAAAAAATAAAAACCTATCAAGATTAGCATAAATGAAAGGAGTTCATTATTACTATTCCAGCATTGCAGCAAATACACATAGAAAAAGATTATAAACCACTAGGAGATCTTAAAAAGAATAAATGACATTACAACTGGGGGTGAACATATATCAATCAGTATAGAAGCAAGCATTAAATGTAAATAAAATAGGTAAGAAGTAACACCTTCCTCTCTAATGACACTGAATATAAATGGTCTCATTTTTCCAAATAATAAACATAGATCATAACACTGGACAAAAAAATAAGACTCAATTATTATTCCCTGAAAGAAATATATCTATGGTCAAAGATATTCACAGGCTAAAAGAATTTTAAAAATGACATTTCATGTAAATGAAACTTTAAAGCAAACAGGAAAACCTATTTATACCCAACAAAGTAGATTCAAGAAAAATTAGAGGAGAAAGTGCGGGTCATGATATCTTGGTAAGGAGAACAATCCAAAAAGAAAATATAAAGATATTAAACATTTAGACCCCAAACATTGGTGCATCTGATGACATAAAACACAATGCAACATAAAGGTTCACACAGGACCCAATATAATAATAGCAGGTGATTGCAATATACCTCTCTAAGAGGTCATCCACATACAAAATTAACCAGGGTACTAAAGAGTTAAATCAAACAGGAAATCAAATGGATTTAACACATATTATAGAGTATTTTATCCAACACAGCTGAATACGCTTTTGTCAGCTTTCTCCAAAATAGATCATCTTTTAGTTAACAAAGTAATCATTAGCAAATATGAAAAAAATGAAATGATTCCACATAACCTGTTTCAATGGTAATGGAGTAAAATTTAAAATCAGCAGCAAGAAGTAAACCACATATACAAAGACATGGAGATTAAACAATACACACTGTAATGATGAGTGGATCATCAAATAAATCTGACAAGAAACCAAAAAATTCTAAGACTCAACATGATTAGAAGTACAACATACCCGGGCCAAGAAGCTGCTGCTGCAGCCACTGTTTAAAATCTGGTGTCTCTGGGGGACGAGGGATCTGCTGGTGGGTGAAAACCAGAGAAAGTGTTGTGGCCTCAGCATATCCCAGTGCTCAACCCCTCTCCTCAGATACACCGAGTCCACTATGGGAGCACATTTAGCTGCTACTGCGATTTCTAGGTGTGAAGGTCCTGGGTTCCAGGTAGCAATGAGGGGATAGCAGTGCCCTGATGCTGAGTTTCTTCCTGCCCCCTGTCTGCCTAGGCACAAGGGAGGGTCAGAGAAAAGCCTTGCAGTGTGTCTGCCTCTATGCCTCACAGCCTCCCACCCCAGAGTCACTGCCTAGGGGTGCCTGCTACCCAAACCTTTGCACTACAGCTGTGCAGGGTGTCTTCAGCTGCCACCTGCAACCCTGAGGCAACCACTCTCCACTCAAGCTGACACTGCTGGTGATCATCCTGCTGATGATGATATGCAGAACTGGCCTTAACATAATTAAGGCCATAAACAACAAACCCAGTGCCAACATTGTACAGAATAGGGAAAGCCTGAAAGCATTTTCTCTAAAATCAAGATCAAGTCAAGGATGTCCACTCTCACCACTCCTGTTCAATATAGTTTTTGAAACTCTAGCCACAGAAATTAGATAAGAAAGGGAAATAAAGGGGATTCAAATAGAAAAGTCAAACTGTCTCTGTTTGCAGATGATATTATCCTGAACTTAGATGATCCAAAAAGCTCCACCAGTACACTAACAAAGTCAGCAATGTAGCAGAATACAAAATCAACATATAGAAATCAATCACTTTCCTATACACTACTGATGTATCTGTTGAGAAAGAAATTAGGGGAAAAAAATCATTAACAGTAGCTTCCAAGAACATAAAACAGCAACAAATTTAACCAAAAAGGTAAAAGACTTCTACAAGGAAAATTTACAAAACATGGAAAAAATAAGTTGAGGAAGACACCAAAAGATGGAAAGACCACAAATGTTCATGGTAGGGAGATTTAATATTGTTAAAATGACCATACAACCAAAATCAATCTGCAGATCCAATGTAATTTACATGAAAATACCAAAGATTCTGTTCAAAACCAGAAAAACAAATCCAAAGATTTATACAGAAGAACAAAAGACCCTGGCTTGTCAAAACAAATCTGAGTAAAAAGACTAAAGCTGGAGGTATCACAATGCCTAACTTTAAATTATACTACAGAGTCACAGTAATGAAATCAGCTTGGTACTAGCATACATTTAGATATGTTGATCAATGGAACAGAATGAAGACACAGAAACAAACCCACAAAGGTGCCAAAAAGTTACACTGGAAACAAAAAAGCCTCCTTAAAAAGTGATGCTGGGAAAACAGGATACCATAAGATTAAAAATAGATACCTATCTATCACTCTGTCAACTCAATTGGACCAAAGACCTAGGAAAAGACCTTAAACTTTGCAACTGATAGAAGAGAAAAAAGGAATAGCTCCAACATATAGGTACAGATAATGACTTACTTAATAGGACATCTCCAACTCAGTAAATATTAAGGACTTCTCCAAAAAACGCATGCCATAAATGGACAAAGAAGTTAAACAGACATTTCTTAAAAGAAGAAGTACAAACAGCCAAAAATTATTTTTAAAATGTTTGACAACTAGAGTCATTAGGATAATGGAAATCAAAACTACACTGAAATTTCATTTCACTCCACTTAAACTGACAGCCATTAAAAATACAAATAACAATAAATGCTGGCAGAATGGGGTGGGGGAGAGAACCATCCAAATCATTTGTAGGTATCTATATTAGTACAGCTAATATGGAAATCATTATGGAGATTCCCCCAAGACTAGGATTGGATCCTGTAAAGGAACACGTATGCTGGGAGAATTGTGGAAGAGGTGCACAAAGGACAGACACAGACACATAGGGAAGGGTACAGACAGAATTATGGCAACAAAGGAATGCCTACCCCTCTCTGCCATCATCTTTAATAACCCAAAAAGTTACATATTACCCACTACCAGTGATTACACTTTGACCAGTATTCCTTTAACCCTGAGTGCTAGCTAACTAAGATAAGGTGCAGGTTAATGCAAACACATAGCATCTCTCCTTCAAAGGATGTCACTATGTAAACCAGGTAGTGCATCCACATAGTTATCTTAATAACCTCAGCAGGGAATAGCTGGGCATTCCAATCATGGGAATCAGTTACCTCCTGGGAATTTGCTCACTGGGAGAATGCTTCCCTATTTCCACTGTCAGAAATACCTACAGGAACCACCATCATCAAATATAACCATTTACTCCTCAGTATCTATCCAAAGAACTAAAATCAGCATACAACTGTGACACATGCCTCTCCATGTTTATAGTAGCACTATTCACTATTGTGAATTATTGACTGAATTACCAATTTATGGAACCAGTCTAGGTATCAGTCTATAGATGAATGGATAAAGGAAATGTGATATACAGACACAATGGAATTTATTCAGGCATAAAGAATCACAAAATTATGTCATTTGCAGGGAAATGGATGGAACTGGAGAACACTGTGTTAGACAAAATAAGGTAGACTCAGAAAATCAAGAACCATGTTTTTTCTCAAATGTGGAATTTAGCAAGAAAAATGGGATCTCCTGAAAATAGAAGGAAGAGCAGTAACGTAGAGAAAGGGAATGAGGAAATGGAGGAAGGGAGGACAAGGGGGTACTAAGTATTTAAATCTATCACATTTTGCAAGGTACATGGGCTTGGGTTGTAGCTCAGGGGTGAAGTTCTTGCCTTGCATATATGAGGCACTGGGTTTGATCCTCAGCACCACATAAAAATAAATAAAATAAAGGTGTTGTGTTCATCTACAACTAAAAAAAATTATAAGGTACATATACAAATATACCATCATAAAACCCACTATTCAGTGTAATTTTTTCTCTCTTTTTACAAATTTCTTAATTGAGTTTTAAAAAATAAATGACAGCAGAATGCATCACAATTCTTATTACACATATACAGAACAAGTTTTCATATTTCTGTATATAAAGTACGTTCACACCAATTTGTATTTCCATACATGTACTTTTGATAATGATGCCCATCACATTCCACCATCCTTGTTAACCCCCTGCCTCTCTCTTCCCCTCCCACCCCTGTGCTCTATCTAGAGTTTCTCTAGCAACACAGAGACCTCACATAGTTTTCAAGAGATCCCACTCAAGTACTTCATAGATTTCCCAAAAACCTGACATATGAGACCTTTCACAGAGATGCCAAATCCATTCTTCCTTCCAAGTGGACCTGAAACCACTTAGCCAACTGAAGGATACCACCAGCCTGGTTCTGCCCTCTGAACCCAGAGACACTGAGACACTGTCAACATGGTCTCCCAAATAGTGTTCTCTGCTTGAAAAAATCCTTGGGAATTTCTATTCCTTTGTAATGCCACTGCCTCTGAACAAAAGAAATGCAGATTCCAAATATAGACCTGTAAACTTCCTTCTTCTCCAAGTTTCCACTTCCTTAGCTCTAACCCACAGTTTAGAGAATCATGAATTTTAATCATGAATAAAATGCGGCCAACCTTCCTTGAGAGAACTCATTTCTTTAGCTTTACTTATTTACAAGTCAAATGTATTAATATCTTATTTTACTCCACTGAAGATAAGAACTGAATTCAAGATGGTTGACCACTTTGGAAACACAATAAAGACCTGTAACAAATGGCCTCTAGGAATGAAATAAACAAGAAAAGAGGCATCTGGGCTCACTCTACCTCCCAGGGGGGCTGTCCAACCAGCATATTATTCTGCACACAGCAGGTAGTAACAAGTTTGGAGAATCTGCTTTATTTTCAAATGAAAGAAGATAAAAATCAAGGAAAGAATTTTTGCAATAAGATTTCTGGAAATAATCTTATTTTATCATCTAGGAAGATTATATTTAATCCTATAATGTTTTGTTCCTTAAAATATGATAAAGCCCTCAAATAATATTACACATTTCCAAAACATGAAAGTGTTACTGTTCAGTTAACATAGCTTAAACTGATGGACTAAGTATAAGATTTCATTTTGAAAAGAATTCCAACAAATGCACATTTTTTTTAAGACTCAGGCAGTCAAGTTGTTATATGTTCATTATAGAGCAAAAAGAGGACATAGCTTCAAACAGTTTAAAATCCTTCAAAATATATCAATCCATGTTTGAGATACATATAGAGCCTAATGAAACTACTAAGCAATATTTAAACACTGGAATTGAGAAAACTGTACATTTAGTCATATTTATATTAGAATAGTCCATAGTGAAAAGTCTCATTTATCATACCTCAGCATTTTCCAAAGGATGTAATTGGTAAGACTACACATTACTTATCACTCATAAGCAACCCATTGGTTCTATCTTATTTATTTTAATGACTTCTGTCAAGAATGTGTCACTGGTTGTGTCTCTCAGATTATCCATCATGATAACAGCATCACAGTCTTTTCATTAAAAGTAGTGGAGCTGACATAAGAGCTCTTTAAGTTTATTTGTTTAAAAAAGTCCCCTTCTCCATAATTACAAACTTACACTTATTAATTTTCCTACTATATTACCTTAAAAAGCTATCAAATCATAAAAAGAAGCAATGTGATCATGGATGTCCACTTATATAATTGGACTATTTGGTTTTTGATAGTTGAACTTATACAAGGTAAGTTACAGGAAACAAATTAGGAAAAATTCTATATTGAAAATATTTTATAAAGAATAGTGTATCCTCAATCATATCACAAACCTGAAAATAGAGATTGCACAGCCAGTGGTCCAAGACCAGGCAAATCAAATCTTCAATTTTCCTAAAACTTCTGGATTTCCGGTCATAATGTCCTCAGAGAAGAGGACATTTGAATTTTCCTTCCACTACATCCAAGTTGTTATCACACAGGGGAAAGATTGCCCAGCCCACAGCCTGGCCAAGGCAGGCATGTTTCCCATGAAGGAGAAAGAGTTCAAATAAGAAAGCTATGCCAGGTTTCACATCTTTCCTTTGGGATAGTATCTAGGAAAGACATTAAGACAAGAGAAGATTGGGATGCTTATATGTTTAGAAACACTCTACATTCAGTAAGGCCTACAGACAATTTTGAATTCAGTAAAAAGTCAGTCTGCACTCCTGTTTTTGACCCTTAAGAATTCACCCACTGGATACGTTTACATAAATAACCCTTCCAGTCACAGGTAATTTGCAATCATGAAAGTGTGACCTGCCTACCAGAAGATTTTATATTTTATGAGCTTTAGAAATAAACTTTGTAATACTAAGTAACATGGCATTTGCCTGAGCTGGTCCCTCTATTATTGTATGGTTTGAATGTGTTCCCTAAAATTCTATGTGTTAGACACTTAATTCCCTAATTCATATGGTATTTAGAAGTGGTACATTTGGGAGATAATGAGGATTAGATGAGGTCATTAGGATGGCATTAGTGGCTTTACAGGAACAGAGAACTTAGCTAGCATGCTGGCTCCCTCAGTACATGATGCCCTCCGAGATGTTATCATGCCATCAGGAAGACCTTTAACAGAAACCAGCACTATGTTCTTAGTGCCTCCAGAATTGTGAGCCTAATAAAATTCTATTGTTTTTCAATTAAAAAAAAAGAATAGTGTATCCTTTTCAAATTGATTTTTTTGAGGCGAGGGTAATCTGGGATTGAACTCAGGGGCACTCATCCATTAAGCCACATCCCCAGCACTATTTTGTATTTTATTTAGACACAGGGTCTCACTTAGGTGCTTAGCACTTCACTGTTGCTGAGGCTGGCTTTAAACTCTTGATTCTCCTGCCTTAATCTCCCCAGGTGCTAGGATTATAGGTATGCACCACCATGCCCAGCTCAATTTGATTTTTAACATGGTTAAATTAAGTGATTACTTCTGGATCTTTAGAGGTGGCTGTAAAGTCTGAAAATACACAAACATTCATAAAAAATAATCACTGACATGCTGAATATATTGTCCATCAGTAGCGATTTGTAGTTCATTAAGCTATGCAAAACAGCAATAAACAATTTGCATTAAAGAAACATTCCCATCAGTCACTGCACATGCATCTGTCACATGTCACCTCAATGATTTCTGTGTCCAATTTTCATGACAGAAATCAGAACTTTATCCAGGGCCTTCAATCTATTATCCAGATATCTCTAATAACCCAGGGGATTCAATCTATTACAAAGATATTTACATTACAGACTTTATAGCCACTGGTATTTTAAGATTTACCCACTATACATCTGATTAATATTTCACCATTTTTATACATACAAAGAAATAGATAACCAAAACAGTAAGATATTGGAGAAAATAACAAAATTATATCATCTTTGTCTTGAAAATTTTTCACATCAAAACATTTTGGTGCAAATAAAAGTAATTTGTTTTGTTTTGCTACACAGTATAGAGATTGAATTTTGATCCTAGCACAAACACATCCTCTACTGCTGAGCTACACCCCAAATCCCCTTTTTATTTCATTTTGAAACATAGTCTTTCTAAATTGGGGAGGCTGGCTTTGGACTTGCAATCATCTTTCCTGAAACTCCTTAGTAGCTGGGATTACAAGGGTTTACCACCATGCCTAGCTTGAAGTGACTTTTTAAGTCTACAGATGAAAGATTGTAAATGACATTTAGAATTTACTGCAAATTCGGTTTTGAAATAAACTTTTCTTAAACAGATGGCTCACATTGACTTCCACAAATCAGGCACTCCAGAATACAATGTAGAGTAGTAAAATATGTGATGCCTTCTACATACTCCAAGGAAAAAAAGATCTTTTGCAAATAAGCAAAACCAGAATTGCAGTTGTCTCTAAGAATAATTCCCTCCCATTCATAGACTATAATGCTGTTTACAATTTCAAGCACTTTCACTTCTAAAGAACTCCCACAGGAAGAAATTCCTCCAAGCTTTCCAGACACAGCTGCACTTTCTGTCCTTCTCACTACCTTAACAGTGTGACACATCCATCTCCAGACAGTCCCAATAGCTTCCCCCTGTATTCTCTAAGGTCAGTCACTTTCATAACCATTCTTGGAACACAATAAATTTCTGTAATTATTTCCAGGGCCTACGTGCATTGCTGGATTTTCCAAACAGGTACAGGTCTCTGTGGTTACTCAGAGGTTTGCTAGGGCACCCTTCCCTGGGCTGAGCTGTCAAGACCAGAAAAGTCCATCTACCCATAAACATGTGCCCCATCCCACTACCCTTTTATATTCCTGTCATAATTTAATGCTAGGAAAACTTTACATACCTATTTCCAACAAGAAAAACTTCATAAGGTATACAAATTTCTTTTGTACACTGTGATCCCTGGAGTGAGAGAAACTTTCCATATTCCAGCTCTATGACTTAGGCAAGTCTCTCAGGGTCTTCGGGCATCACTTCCTAAAATGAAAATGAAAGTCAATAATATTGTAGTGAAGTTACAACATTAAAACACTTTGCATAATTCTTATTAGATTATTTTGATGTTATCTTTATTTTCATTATTATTACCAATGAAACTGGATGATTTTGATATTATCATTGTTTTTATTTTCACTGAATGATTATCAATTTAACTTTTACTTGCTAAATAAAATATACACACTTGTGGTATACTGTTTCCACAATTAAACAACTGATTTTCTAGCACAAAAGCTAATGTTAAATACATACTAGACATTTATAGTTCTAAGAAAAAAAATGGATATTTTTTCAAGTCATTTTTCAAATTGTTTTTTTGAACACGAATAAGCTCCAGGTGGGCCTAAGGAGAGTGAAAAGGCAGAGGAGCAGCAGAAGCCTGTCTGTCATCCTCCTGTGTGGTCTGATAGGGATGAGAAGACCCTGCCTGCCAAGGGAGCAGTCCACAGAGTCTGACCTGGAACTCTCAGGGAGGGGGGCCTCTTGGCTCCTGGAGGTCGCTCCAAGGACTGAGTATGTGGAGGTGCCTGAGGGAGTCCTTATGTCCCCAAACTGAACCTCTTCCATTGCCGCAGCAGGGTAGGACCCTTTTGGAAACCCCTTTCAACATCACCCCCCCCCCAACAGGCCTGCCTGTCCCCAGGAGTTTGTCTCTCTTTTAAGATCCCCTCACTGAGACCCACTGTTCCTCCACCCAGACACTTTAAGGTGCCCCTTAACACAGCTTACCGACACCAGCGGTATCCCTTTGTCTCTACCCCACAACCCCCAAACTCGCAGGCCACCCCTCCAACCCTGTAGAGGTAGAAGCCTCCAATAGATGAGCTGCCCTCTAAAGTGGCGGCTCCTGCTGCCAAGGAGCACCTCAGAAAAGCCACTGCACCTCACCAAAAGAGCCTGCACCCTCCCCGAGTGGGTCCCAGTACCTCCTTCTTCAAGGTGCTCCACATCTTCTGCTGGGTTTCTGCCCCTGGGGGAGCAGCCAGGAATGCGCGGGTGAACTCGGGTGGGAGTGACGGAGGCTGTCCTTCCTGCCGCCTAAGGGCCATGGCCAAGCCGTGCGCAGAGTCCTTTTGGCTTGGGTCCTGTCCTGGGCAGCTCTGAACTCACCGAGGCCGGCCGTGGCTCCAGCGTTCAGTGGCTCCTGTGCTCTGGCAGCGGCTCCTGTTCCTGGAGTCCAAGACGGTGGTGTTGTGGCTCCAGCGATTAGGTGATGCGGGAGGCGGCTCCTTAATCGCTGAGAAGGGCGATGGCGGCTCTGGCTCTTGTGCTCTGAACGTGGCGGCAGCAGCAGGTGGCTCTGGTGTCCAGAAGAGGGAGACATAGCAGCGTTTCCTCCCGCACTCTGGCCCTTCCTGTGCTCTGGTGGAGGCGTCAACATTGGCTCTGGGCAGGGGGGTTGGCTCCAGTAGCAGCGTTGGCGGAGGCCTTGGGGGCTTCTGCAACAGCAGCTCTGGTCCTGTGGCTCCAGCGGCTCCCACGCGACGAAGCTGGCTCCTGCCCCTACTCCTGTGGTGGCTCCCACGCTCTGGACGCTGCAAGGAAATGATGGCCTCTGAGCTAATGGTCCTTTGGCAATAGACACACGCTATTGGTTAGCTCAGGTGCTCTCACTTCCTTTTTCCCTCAGGGGGCGTGGTGTCACGGAACCTTCATAAATTTGGACCAATAGTGTTGCAACGTTTTCCAAACCCTTATTAGCATAAACGTGAACCAATGGCATTGACCCAAGAGGTATATATATATATATATATATATATATATATATATATATATACCTCTACCTCCGCAAAAGTTCTGTGGCTAGTTGCCCTAGTGTCTTAGAGGCTGGACTTCCTGTCTTGGATTCCGAACACCGGTAACCTGGAGAAGATTGGTGGTGAGCTGCTGCAGTCTGCTGGAACATGGGTGGGCAGAGCCTGCTACCCAGAGCTGCTTGGCTGCAGAGGCTTCCTGCTTCTGAGGAACCCACCCGCCAGTACAAGTATGAAACTCTACTTTCACTATGGGGACCTTTTAGTAAGGTATGTGTACTTATTCATACATATTAAAACAAATTGATTACATTTTCTTTACATATATATATATATATATATATATATATATATATCTTCACACTTTATTCAAAATAAGAAATTAATTTAAAAATTGGACACAGGCAATACATGGTGACACATGATTTGTGATCACATAACTATAATCCCAATTATTAGGCCTAGGAAGAAGAGTTGCCAGTTCAAGATTCCATTTCATTTCAAATAACTAATAGAAAATCTATTTCCAGGAATTTATCTGTTTTACATAAATTGTCAAATTTGGGGATCAAGAGTTATGTAGTATTATATCATTTCCTTGTTAATATGTATGGGGGCATTGAAGGTGCCTCTTCTTTTATTCCTGATACTAACAATTTTGCCCCCCTCTTCAATCAGTATGGTTAGGAATTTAACAATTATGTTTTTTTTTAAATATCCAGATTCATATTGAATTTTTAAATCCATTTTCTTTTATCTTATTTTACTGATTCCGAGTTTAATATTTGTTATATTTTGACACAGATTGAATTTTTTTTCAATGTCAATGCTCAGGTTAATTATTTTAAAACTCTTTTGGTTCTAATAGAAACATTCAATGCTACACATGTTCTTCTCAACACTATATGATTTTACTTATATCATCTATCTAGTCTAAGTTTTTAAAAATTCTATTTGTATCTTTGACTCATGGATTATTTAGAGTTATGCTATTTGATTGCCAAATATTAGGGATGTTATACATTATCTGTCTCTTTCTGGTGTGTGTGTGTGTGTGTGTGTGTGTGTGTGTGTGTGTGTGTGTATGTTGGGATGTGTATGGGTATTGCCCAGGAATGGACCCAGTGCTTTAAGTATGCAACTGAGTACTGTACCATTGAGCTATTGACTCCAGCCCCATATATATTGAACATATGCTTTGCACAATATCAACAATGATACATTTTGATGTTTGTTTTACCTGTGGTCTAGATTGTTGAATATTCTGAGTGCATTTGAGAAGTGCTCTTTTTTTGGTGATGGGATTTTGTTCTGTAAATGTTAATTAGTTCAGGTTCTCTGATGATTTCGTAAGGATTATCATCTATGAATTGTTGAATTTCTGTGTAGCTTTTCTATTAATTATTGAACAAGTGCTATTGGAAACTTCATCTTTGTCATTGAGTTTAAGTATTTTGCTTATAGATCTAACATTTTATGTGTTCACGTACTTTAACTTTTGGGAGAACATAAAAATTTAGGATTTTTAAGACTTATGGAATTGTTTTCTTCCTCAGGTAATCTGCCTTCTAGCTCACATAGTAGTTTTGGTTTTGAGGTTCATTTTCTTTCATATTACTAGACCAACTTGAGGTCTCTTTTGGTTTGTGATTTCATAATACAGATTTTCTTCCCATTGCTCAAAAGATAATAAATGATTTTAATTATATACCTATCAATAAAGAAATACCCTTAGTGTAATAAGTCTTATTTTGTACTACAGTATCATTGAAAATATTTTACAGTTTTTAAATTTTGAATTCCATAAATAAAATATGATTATATCTGATTATGCTTATTAATACAGTGTAAATTGTCTATAGATGTAAAAAATTACAAATTTTATGTGAGTAAAATTTTCTCTCATGATGACCATCATGTTGACATTAAATTTGCCTTTCTATAGTTTGCCAACTGTTAGACATAATTGTTGAACTTTGTTTGGCTTGTTCAAGAAAGTCTTTATCTATCCATTTCTAAAGAACATTTTTATTTGGCACTGTACTCTTGTTTGAGATTCTTTTTTCCCTTCAGTTCTTTGAATTCATCATATTACTCCCTCCTGGCCTGTAAGGTCTATGCTGAGAAGTCTTACTGATAATCGTTGTGTGTTATTTGCTTCTTTTCTCTTTGAGAATCTTCCCTTTGTGCTTGGTTTTTTTTTTAATTTTTAATTTTTTTTTACAGTTTTCTAATAATGTCTTGGTGTCCTATTTGAATTAAATGTGATTGACAACTTTGACCTTCCTGTACCTAGATATTTTATCCATATTTAGAAAATACTCTCATGCTATTTCTTTAAATAACTACTCTGCCTTTTCTTTCTCTTCTGCTTCTGAAACTCCTCTAATTAAAATATTCACTTTTAATACTTTCCAATAACTTCCATAAACTTTCCTCTATTGTATTCATCTCTCTCTCTCTCTCTCTCTCTCTCTCTCTCTCTCTCTCTCTCTCTCTCTCTCAGTATTGCTGCGGATTGAACCTAGGCCTTGTGCATGGCAAGTACTCTATTAAATGAGCTATATCCCCATCCCTAAATAACCTTTTAGTTCACAAATTCTTTTTCTTTATCAATTCTGGTATTGATTTTTCTACTATATTTTCATTGAATTCATGGTATTTTTCATATCTAAGCTTTTTTATTTTTAAAAATTTGAATCTTTCTGTTAAAATTCTATTTTAATCATTTATAATTTCTGTAATTTCATTTAATTGTTATTGTTTTCCAGTAATTTTTTAAAGTTCACCAAATTTCTTTAAAATGATTATTTTTAATTCTTTGTTAGGTTGCATATCTCTATTCCTATTGAGTCAACTACTTTGAGACTTTTGTGTTTTGGGATGGGAAAGTACGTTAATTTTTCATGTTTCTTATTTCTTTTTTTTTTTTTTTATTGTTGGTCGTTCAAAACCTTACACAGTTCTTAATACATCATATTTCACAGTTTGATTCAAGCGGGTTATGAACTCCCAACTTTACCCCGTATACAGATTGCTGTATCACATCAGTTACCCTTCCATTGATTCACATATTGCCTTTCTAGTGTCTGATGTATTCTGCTGTCAGTCCTATTTTCTACTATCCCCCCTCCCCTCCCCTCCCCTCCCCTTTTCTCTCTACCCCTTCTACTGTAAATCATTTCTTCCATTTGTATTATCTTGTCTTACCCCTCCATTACATATTTCTTGATATATCATATTTCACATTTTGATTCAAGTGGGTTATGCACTCCCATATTGCCCCTTATACAGATTGCAGATTCACATCAGTTTCACTTCCATTGCTTTACATATTGCCATCCTAGTGTCTGTTGTATTCTGCTGCCTTTCCTATCCTCTACTATCCCCCCTCCCCTCCCCTCCCCTCCCCTCTTCTCTCTCTACCCCCACTACTGCAATTCATTCCTCCCCCTTGTATTATTTTTCCCTTTCCCCTCACTTCCTCTTGTATGTAATTTTGTATAAACCTGAGGGTCTCGTTCCATTTCCATGCTATTTCCCTTCTCTCTCCCTTTCCCTCCCACCTCTCAACCCTGTTTAATGATGGTCTTCTTCTTGTGCTCTTCTTCCCTAGTCTGTTCTTAATTACCCTCCTTATATCAAAGAAGACATTTGGCATTTGTTTTTTAGGGCTTGGCTAGCTTCGCTTAGCATAATCTGCTCTAATGCCATCCATTTCCCTCCAAATTCTATGATTTTGTCATTTCTTAATGCAGAGTAATACTCCATTGTGTATAAATGCCACATTTTTTTTTATCCATTCGTCTATTGAAGGGCATCTAGGTTGGTTCCACAGTCTTCCTATTGTGAATTGTGCTGCTATGAACATCGATGTGTTCTTATTTCATTAATAGAATGTCTGTGTATTTGAAGGAGAAGGTTATTTCAATCTTTGCAGACTGACTTTGCCTGAAAAAGACCTGTAGCATGTGCAGAGATTCTGGCAGGCTGTCGGTTGTCAGGGGAGTTGGTGGGAGATGCCTTGTTGCTGGAGTTCTTAAATAGGCTTCCCTCATCATTTGGTTAGCAAAGGGTAGGCCTAGACTGTAGGTCCTGAGGGGTGGACTAATTGCCTGGATCTCCATAGAAGGATCTGGAGCCTGGGTCTATGAGAATTGGCTTGGAGGCTAAGTCCATAGAAATTGGTCTAGAATTTCATGTTAGAGTCTGAAGTCTGTATCCATAGAAGTTGACTTAGAACTGAATTTTCCATGGCCTATACCACTGGGATAAGACTTGAGCCAGAATTTGGGAGTGTTCCAGGAGCCTGGATCTATAGGGATGTTGTATGAGCCTCAGTCTATGTAGTTCAGCCTAACATTGAGGACTACTAAGATAAGTCTAGACCTGGGTACACTGAAGCATAAGTCGACCCTGGTGCCATGGAACCATCCTAGATACTGGAACTGGATACACTTGGATGCTGTATCTACTAGGACTAACATACAGGATAGAGAAGAAAAATTATATATGATTTTTTTCAAGGAAAAAATGTTTGTTTGAGAAATGACTATATGGTAGGCATATACTCCTCTGATCCTAACAATCCTGTTATACAAGTTGGACCATACACCTCTATTTAAACAGAATGCAAAAGGAAGTTGCTTTGTTTTGCCACTTGCTTGTGGCATTTCATGATTTTGGCATATTACTGTGCTCTGAAAGCATAATAATATATGCCTGCATGGTAGAGTTTATCCACTGCATTTTGTTGCTCTAATAATAATGGGTGCACAGAATTCAGTAAATTTTAAGCTATTTCAGTGTGCTAACCTACCATTTGCTGAAAGCGTTTTGTAGTACCTCTCCTCTTTGTTTTTGAACTGCCCTCTCCTGACTCATAAATTTCTTAGTAATAAGTGTTTAGAAAACCAAATGGTTGAGACTCTGAGAGCTGCTATCATTTCTACTTTTCATTAGAAGATAATTTCAAATTTTATTATATGAAATGTGGTGTTGACATATACTAATTAATTCAGATGCACATAGATACAAGATTGATGAAATTATATATCAGTCTGAGAATAATTTGGTAATTTATATGGACTTTCAATGCTTGTGAAAGAAATTATTTTACCATTCATTGCATCATTAGTCATATTTTCTGAATCACTGATGTGAAAATCTGATGTCATTAGGAATAATCTGAGCTCTTCCATGTTTGTATCTTACAATGGCCCCTAACTTACAGAAGATCATAGATTATTCCAAAGCAGTAAAAACATTGACATTTAATTTAGTAAGTAGAAAGCTATAGCAAAAGGGTAATATTTTGCCATATTATTGACATCAACAAGTAAGAATATAGTTTATTAACCCCCTCTGTAATTTTAATGTTGTTCTGGGATTGATGTTTGCTTTCATGATTACTTCTCTGCAGTATTTGGGAATATTTTATGATCATGAGTGAACATTTTCTATATCATGAATATCCTCATTCTTTCACCACCACATCTTTGACTAAAGAGTGGCCATTTAGGTCTGGGGCTGTAGCTCAGTGGCAGAGCGCTTGCCTAGCAAGTGTGAGGCACTGGGTTTGATACTTAGCACCATGTACAAATAAAATAAAGGCATCCTTTCCATATACAACGACAAAAAGATTTTTTAAAAGAGTGGCCATTTAGGAATCTTTAAGCCTGTATTTTCCATTTTTCTTTCAGTTTGTGTGGCAACTTAATCATATAGATAGAATTAAAATCAGTTAAAAGCAACACTAATACTAAAGTTTTTCCTAGGTGAAAGCCAAGTGGTTCTAACTTTAAAAAATAGAGGCTGATTGTTATGCAAATGGTTCATGGAAATGATTGAAGAACAGCTCACCAAAGACTGGAGAATAAATATATCATACTTTACACTCACCTTTCAAATCATAGTACAGGTTTCTGTAGAGAGCAGAGATTCTAAGAGATTTTACATACTAATAGATTTTAATTTGAAAGTCTGTATGACCAAAGAGCTATAGAATCCTGGGGGAATTGTAAAGATACGTTATGATGGTCATGGCTGGAAATGGAGAGAACATCAGATATTCAAAAATATCTTTCAGGAGTTTGCTAAAACTCCTGAAAGTTTTAGCAAACAGTACATTAAGACTGAATAAGTGGCTAATTTTAAAATTATAAATTAATCTTATCATCAAGAACCAGTCAGAATGCCACAAACAATTTAGTATTTGGATCACCAGCACTGTACTGTGCAAAACATGTATTGATGAGCTGCCTTTTATGTCTCTTGTGAAAATTAAATGGAAAATGTGTGTGGCCAAAAATACTAAATTATCAGTTATAGTGAATGTGAGCTTAGTGCTAATTAACATTCTGTGTCTTGCTTCTCAACTAATTTCAGATAACTAGACTGCATAATATAAGAAAAGCAGAAAGATTTTCACAGAAAGAGTATATCTGAACACATTTTTTCCCTTTGGATAATAAAAGAACATTTTATTCAGACAGAGTGCTAGATTAACAAGTTGCAAAATCCATCTTCTGGTTTGGAACTATATTCTCACTTCTACTGTGTTTCTAATTTACCTGGTGTAAACTTACACATCTATAACCATTATAATTTATTATTATATTATTGTGTATTTGTAGTATTAGAATCATTATTTCCTATAATTGAATAGTGTCAAATTACCTTTACAAATATATACATTTTATTTCTTGTCTTCGCTCTAGCCATGTTCTTGATAGGAGGTAGATTTCCTTAATCTTATCCAACCCTCAATAGACCACCTAGAAACTGATTAACTCCTATTTTTCACTAGCTCCTAATTGCTCCTAGTCTTACCATTTTTTTCAATTCTCAAAGCCCCTAAGTGAATAATATCTACATAGCAAATTCTCAATGAACAGTTTCCAAATTGAACCCAATTATGAATGTTAGTGTGTCTTAAACTCATCCTAATAAAAGTATTTTATCAAAGACAGATTTTCAGAAATCTTTGAAATTTTACTCCATTTATATAATTATTTCAGATTCCCTATTTATTTTTATCAGATCTTGAAAATTTTTACTGAAATACAAAGGCAGACTCTATCAAGAGGATTACAGAAAACTGCATACAGGATGCCTGCCAAAGAGTTTCACTTTTCTGGTAGGCAATTAATAAACTAATGAACCCAAATGTAAAGTGAATTTTTCTAATTGATTTAACAAAAGTGCTCAGAAGTAGAGGGTTGAATTGATGGAGAATCAGTTTAACAGTGCACTCCTGCCAGGTGGACATTTGGTAAACAGAGAAACAATTTTAAATCCATTATTTAGTTTTGTATTCCATACTACTCAGGTCTATTCAGTATAGGGTATTTCAATGTATGTAATATACATTCACATCAGATATGGACGAGCAAATAAATTTATTTAGAATCAAAGCTTGTTCACGAGTGATTCAGTGACCAAATAAGATACCAGTGCAGTAATGGCAAGTAAGCTTCAATTTGAAAAAAAGCATGAGAATGTGGGTCAGGTAACTTACCTGCAGTGTTTATCATGGAGTTTTCTCCTACAGAGAATCCTATGGGAGCAAATGAACTAAGCGGGGCCCAGCCTGATTCAATGCTGCTGACTCTCTTTCAGCTAAAAGCAGTATTCTGTATACTATTATGTTTCAAGTGTAGAGAGAGTTTTGCCCCACTTACACCATAGAAGCACTGAAAGCCACAGTTTTTTGTTGAAATAGGAATTTTCTAAAATTTTTTGGATTCACAAACTTATTTTCTTATAAAATATAATCTCACAATGTTTCCTAAGAATTACAAAGCAATGTAATCATATTTATGCTACATATTTAAGAAAGTTTTGCTAATTATTTTTAAATATGGGAAGATAATTGTAATTTTAAATGTATATTATTATTTATTTTTAATGTTGAGAAACATTAAGAAAAATGTTTCTCTGCCTTTGCTTTACTTACACTTTAACTCAGATTAATTATGTAAGAAAAGTGTGATTCATTTAAATATATATTTAAGTGTTACCAACTCTATTAATGTTTAATGTGTATGAATTATTTTTATGAATGAGCCATTTAAATGGGCCATCATAGGATTATGCTAATATTTGCATAAATTTATCTAATATTAACTGAACATTATGTAAGGATTAAAAAACTACTAAGAAAGTTAATATAATTGAAGGTAGATTTTGTGTGAATTTTCTAATCTCATTGAGATACATTTGGGAGTTTTCACACTGTGCTTTAGTAGAAAGATTATTGATGACTTTAAGAAAATACCCTGTCCTCTTTAATAGAAAGAACACCAACTATGAATGCCAACTAGAAGTTAGAAGATGAAAAATCTATCCTTATCCTGGTGAGTATGTTAACTGGACAGGGGTGCTCCATGGGTTAAATAATGAGGAAAAATTAGCAAACATAATAGAAAGTGTAATCAGGGAGTTCTAATATGCCTTTAGTGAAACTACTGATGACAATGTTTCTTAGAGAAGAGGTCACTCCCACAGAAAAACAAACTAAATTACACTGGACCCTACATAGAATCAAGCCACATTCCCTTCTTTCCTCAATTGGGAAACCTGAGATTATGCAAAAACTATATCCTTGTCTGATGTGGGGAAGAAAAAGTACTGTAATACCAGATATTATTCCATTCTTTAATAAGTAGCAGATATGTTACAACTAGGTAACTTATAACTAGAAAACTAGTTAGATGGCAGGAATATATAGGTTTTAAGTAAGGAATAAAACTTTTAAGGTAGCAGTATGTTTACCCCATTAGGTAATAATTTGCGTTTGGATTTGGCCTAGCCTTTATACAGGATGAGTTTGTTAGTTTGTTTTAGGTCACCTTTAAATCTTGCTAATATAGAGGAAATATAATGAGCTATTCAGAAATGAATAATTCTGTGACACAGTGGGGCAGATTACCTTGTAGCACGCAGCTGACTTGGCACCCCCCAACCTATGGTCTGATTTAAAACTTTGCTTAGTTGAGAAGAAATGTGAAGCCAAGGTGAGGAAAGACAGTGGCAGAGACAGAAGCCCTGGGCAGAGAGGCACTGGCATCAGAGTGAACTAGCTCAGTAGGGTTTTTGCTTTTTTCTTCCATGGGTGGTGTTGAATGGAGACAAGAATGTGGGCTTTAATATGAATTGTAAGTGACTTTTCTATAGGTGACTTTAAGTTTGTTTTTATAAAGTTGTTCATAATCCTAACTTGGTGATAGAACATACTGGTGAAAATAGAATCATCTTACTATCAAAATGCTTTTGCCCATAAAATGCACATTTCCCACCCCCCAAAAAAACACAAATAAAAATAAGAGAATACAGTCCAAAATAAAACCAATTAATATACATACTGGTTTTTAAAAATTATCGTCCTTTTGTCTTTTCCATCTTTGATACAGCAACACCCTGTAACTCACAATTTATTTAAATTTTTGAAAAGAAAATAAAAGGGCTGACTTATGACCAGAGCTAAGTATTAGCTGAATGTGTTATAGACTGAATAATGCCTTGGTTTCCTTGGTCGTTAAGGTAGTGTATTTTATTGAATTTTAAATGTCTGGCTTGTACATTTCACTAATGTGGATTTGATGATATTACTTTGTTCCTCATACAAATATTCAGAAGTCTTTCCCCATCTGGAAACTTATACATATGTTAGAGTCTAAGATAAAATAGGATTGTTTTTATTTTCTATCAAGGAAAATTATAAAATATATTAAAATCCATGTATGCAAATGTATATATTCTGAGTTTGACTAGGCAATATTTTTGATGATTGATTAATCCAGTGAACTTGTGTGCATAACTAAAAACAGAAATTATGTATTTAAGCCACATAAAATTAAAGTCTAATATAAAGAAAATCATAAAAGCCCTATTATATAGGGTTATTTTCATCTGTATTGGAAGATACAGTTCTTCTTCTACAATAGTAAGAAAACTGAAGGTATTATTTTATTTATATATAATCTAAAACACATATTGTGAAAATTATATTGTTAAAAGTGGATAATTATCTAAGTTATATTTGGAATATATAAGTCAGCATACCCATAAATTCATATACAGATCTTATCTAGAGCTTAAACAAATTCTATGCATTTACAAAATTTTTTCTTATGATACTAGATCATGATGCATTATCTAACTAATAGAAACTAATTAAACTGAGTTCTTAAAAAATATCTCTGAGGCTTAAATCATGTAAGCCACCTCATTACTCTAAATGATGGTCAGAAGCTATGAAGTGTTATTTCATATGCATGTATACTGAAAATACATTTTTATTTGCTGCTATTTCTTGTATCATTTCATTTATTTAAATTCTAGAGAGATTATTACATTTCACATATCTATTTCCATAAATATTTTTCTGAAGTAGAGTTAGGTAGCATTATAATCAATCTCCTAACAAAATGTACTAGCCCACTAGTTACAAATTGATTGTGACCAGCTAGGAAAACTTACAACAAAATTTGTCTTTTTATAGGCTTGAAATAAGCTGCAACTTACTCTAGACAGGTGATATTTTCCAATATTGAACATTTAGTGTTTTCCATTGAGAAACACAATGAAAACATGTTTGAAACAAGAAAATTAGGTCCACTAAATATACTCATTTTACTTGGGAATTAAAATCACCAAAAAAGACCCTAGGAGATTTAAGACTAATTTATTAATCCTGATGTATTCCTCCAAATTTGTTAGCAGTGTAGGAAAAAGAAATGAGACAGAATAGTATAATAAGTAACCAATCTATTGTTTTCATAGACTCAATATGATTTGAGTATCTAGTAGATAAAATTGGATCTATCCATGTAGTGACTTAAATAACAAATTTGCTGTTTTATGATCTTATATAATAGCTCATATGTGAAACAAAATAGAAAAATCCCTTTACCAATATAATTCTAACCTTGAATTCTCAAGATATTCAATTGCTTGTTGGTTATTTCTTTTTCTTGCAAATTAAGTATATTAAATATATGAAGTATAAATTATAATAGAGAAATAGGCTGCTACTTTAAATAGAATGCTAAATAGAATTAAAACACATTGGAATTTTATTTTTAGGTGCAAAATGCTGCACACTAATTTTGCTGTCCAAATAAATAGGATATACACATATATTTAAAATGGCATAAAATTAACATACAAAATGCTGGTACTCAGAGATATGAAAACTTAAAAACCACAGTAAACTTTCACTTTCTTGATGAAGTTGAAAACATTCTTAAAATATGATTATAATCAATGAGTGAAACACTTTCTGTGTTATGGCTAGAAAAAGTGCATGGTGCCACATGTTTTTGAGCAAGTGTGATAAGGTATATCAGTATTTTCAACAAAGCCACATGTATGACTGAAAAATTTTTATTTTGAATAACATAGTCTAAATTTAGTCTGAGGAGATAAAAATTTTACAAAAATATAAAAAATATTGATTAATATTGGAAAAATGCATTCAATAAGCTAAATCTAACTAATTATTTTAATGCTGATTATGGAAACCATACTGTACACACAAGTCTAGTATATTAAGTTCCTATAATTAAGATATAAGTTAAAATGAAATTACAAAGGAGAAATATATCAATTTATCAATATATTTTATTTTATAGAAATGACCTTGAATAAGTATACATTAGAAAATGGCCTAAATTTCATTATTACTTAATTAATGAAGGACTTAAAGATAATACAAACCCACTTTGAGTGTGAAAGATTTTAAGGAAAAGGGGATTTTTTGCTCTTAAAAATTTTCCTGAGTATTTGACTCAGGAACAAGCCATAATTTCATTAAACAAAACAAAATGTGAAATATTTTTTTTAATATCCTAGGAAAATTTTGTTAGAGACAGTTTTCTATTAAAATGTAACAGGATTATCTGCATGTTGATATTGTAGCTATGCAAAGGCAAGCCTTGTAGTATATAACAATTATGGTGTTAGATTAATATTTTTACTAATATACAAAATAATATTTTGAACTTAGGTGGTCCATTAACCCTGTATTTAATAGAACATATAATACAGCAAAATTATACCTCTGACATACTACCAACTATGAAATTTTTATGAAGACACTAATAGTGTCAAAAATGTCAAGTTTGAAAAATATGATGTATAGTATCCCTCAAAAATATTTAATGTATTTTTTAAAGAATCATGTTATTTATTTTCTATTTTATATTATACATAATTATTAATTATATTCCAACAAATTTATTTATTAGTCTAAAAACTACTTCATAAGCAAATATTTATTGATATTTTATCATGTTCCTTTAAAAATTTCTACCATTCAGAAATGGAAGGAAGACTTTATTCCAAACATTCTGTACAATATTGAGTAACTGCATATTTAGCAGTTTATACAAAAATGGTCAAGAGCCCCAATATTTAAACATATCAGCCTCAAAGACTTTATAGAACTGTATTATCCATATGAACTTCTTCTGAAAATCCCCTACATATTCAGAATGTTTTCTTCTTATTATTCATCAAAATTATCTATTTTCTGCAAAATTGAATGTCATGGTAGTTAATTAAAAATGGAAACTCCTCATTTATATGTAATTTTTCTCTATTTTTATATCTGTCCATTTGAAGAAATAGGAACTTATTTTAAGAATGACCTTGTCTTGGAAAGGTGCTCTCTAATTGACCCATTCAGAAGTTCTTGGTAAGATATCTAGCATGGTCAACTTTTGGCTTATGTCAGATTCCTATGGGATGCTGGCCTGGTGTCTGAATTGGTAGAATTGGGCCTGAAACCTGAACCACTAAATTAAAACTGTTGGCTGAATCTGTGTGTGGGGGGGGTGAGAATGAATCTCTATTTTCAGGACTGGCCTGTAAATTTGGTTCATGGGGATTGACCTGGTGCTAGTGTAGTCCTTGGGCCTTAATTTGAAGGGGCATGACATGGGAATGGACCTGTAGCCTAAGTCCATAGGCATGGGCCTAGGATTAGGATCCACAAGGACTGGCCTGGAATGTGAATATGCAGAGGTGGTCCTGAGACCCAAGTATGAGGAGGTTTAACTGGTTGGTCCCTGGGGACTGACATGGATCCTGGGTCAACCTGGTGTTAGGTTTGGTGTGGAGTTTGAAACCATAGAATCAAATCTGTATATGAAGATGTGAAGTGTATCCTGATACATAGAGCTACAGGATCCTATTCTGGAGTCTAGGACTGTGGGGATTAGCTGGTGTGGGTACATTAGTGCACACCTGCAGGCTAAGTGTATGGGATACATGGACACTGGCCTGCAGGTCAGTGAAAATTAGGTCGGTGAAGACTCAGGCTACTGAGTCTTGCCAGAACTTTGGTTCCATGGACATGTTCCTGGAGTCTATGTCTGCAGGGGCCAGTCAAGGGATAGGATCTACTGGTAAGGGCCTGGATTCTGGATCTGCTTGAGCAGACATGTGCATAGGTCTGCTGGAAGTTGAGACCAAGGGGGCTGGATTAGAAAATAGGTTCAAGGGACCAATGTGGCACTGTGTAGGCTTAAAGTTTGTGTCCATGGATGATGTCATGTTATCTGAGGTAAGGGTCACTAATTTGTACCCTAGAGGAGGTTTGAAAGCAGTATTATATACACCTAGCTGACTCTGGGCTAGTCTGTAATATGAATCTGGGCTGCAGTGGCTGGCCTGGGGCTTGGGTAAGCCTGGAGTCTGGAGACATGGAAGCCAGCCCAATGTATGGATCACTAGAGCTGTCTTGACCTTGGGACAAACCTATAGCCTAATTCAATGGAGTTGACCTGGCACAGGATCAGTCTGGCATTTGGGACAGCTGGTAATCTGGGGATACTGGAGTTCATTCAGCATTGAAGTATCCCATACACCAATTATACTAGGCAGATGTGGAGCTATGGCCATGGGATCAAATGTGGCACCAAGTCAAGTCTGACGGCTCATTATTCCAAAGCAGCCTGAAGTTTAGGGCCATGCAAGTCTTCCTGGACCTGCATTTTACTGGGAAGGATTGGTATTTTTCTCTGAAATGAAACCCAGGCCTCATTTTCTTCTCCTTCCATCACCTGGAGGGTGGGTATGTGTGTTTGTATTTCCCAGGGACACTTTTAACAATAAGATACATTTCCAGCCATTTTGTTTATTCATTTTATTTTGAGGCAAGGTCTTGATAAGCAGCTCAGTTTAGCCTCAAACTTATGATTATCCTGCCTCAGTCTTCCAAGTCACTGGAAATACAGATTCACTCCCCTGTGCCCATCCCTGCAGTGTATTTCTGTCAGTGCTGTGCTGCTTGTAGTTAGAGAGGTATAATGATGTAAAATAAATCTGTCCTTCCTATATTCAAAACCTTTCTTTACATTCTTGTATCACTTAACAGCAGAAATATATTCTAATAAATACATTGTTATATGATTTTATCACTATACATACATTATACTGTGTACTTACATAAACCTAGATAGCATAGATCATTCACTTGATGTGGTCTTTGGATATAATTAAGAGACGTGGTAAACATGAAATGTATGAAGTTTTTACAGACATAACATGGCATACTACTTTATGATAAACTTGTTTTTACAGGCACAAGGAGTATATTCTAATAATAAAAAGTACAATATAGTAACTACATATACTTGTAGCATAGTCATTTGTTTTTAGTATTAAGTATTATGTACTATAGACAATCATGTGTGGTATACATTTATATGATTTATATGTGAGGTTTGTTCGCACAAGCTTCACACAAACATGTGAGAAACACATTGAGGTATAATGTTTTCAAGGCTATTGCTAAACAACAGAAAATTTTTCAAATCCATTATTATCTATGGGAACACTGTTGGGTATGTAGCCTGTCATTGACCAAAACATTGTCATCATGCAGCACATGATAGTATTTCTGTGCTATACCCAGGTGCTTTCATATCTTACCTGGTCTCCTTACTTTTTGTACAGATATTTTTGTACAGGGATAGTTGTTCAAATGGATGTTTCTGTGCATTAAGTAGGAAATCCTATTTCACTGTCTTGTTGAGTTTACAGAGAATGTCAGATATGTACCATTTTATTTTTATTTTAGAAATGAGGATCCTGAAACTCAAGAGAGGCTGAGTGGCTTCTGCCACATCATAAACACTCAAATTGAAATCTATGAAATTGAAATCCATAGTCTCTTTTCCTATCTTAAATTTTGGAAACACCAAAATAAACTGGGTCAGAGTACAGAGCGTATGTAGACTACTGAATATGTAAAATAATATAGAGTATTTAGCGTATAGAACATAAATTTAGAATTAATACTATTAAAAACACCTCAAGTTAACTGCAAAGAAGAGGTGCTAAAGAAAGATTGCTTTGTCTTTATGTATCTTGTTAATGGTTTAGTTGCATAGTATTTTAAGTATGTATTACTACTCTTTAGGGCATTACTGATATAGATGACATTGTCCTATGTATCATTTAGCATGGATAGTTGACAGAGAGGCTCTGTTGTGCAACTGACAAGACCACTTCCCCTAAAGTCAAATGCCAGGTTGGGAATCCTCACTAACTAACTACCTTGAACATACTTTTTTATTTATTTATTTAAGAAAAAAATTAGTTGTAGATGGACACAATGCCTTTATTTTATTTATTTATTATTTTATGTGGTGCTGAAGATTGAACCCAGTGCCTCATACATGCTGGGAAAGTGCTCTACCACTGAGCTACAGCCTCAGCCCCCTTGATTTCCACCTCACTAGGTAGTTGTGAGAATTGAATGAATTAATACACGTGAAGTCTGTCATTGATAGCTAGCATGTTTCTTAAGTGCTTAATAAAAGTTATCCATCATTGATATTATGGATGTTGTTTCCCATGGATCTTGGCTTTATGCAAAATAAACAGCTTCTTAAGGGATTTGGTTCAGATTCAACACTCTATCCCTATGGATTAGCAGACACCACTAATTAAATATTGCAATTCCTCCTTAAATGTCCTAGAGTAGGCCTTGGGATCCACACATCTAAATGCATCAACTAATACCTAAGAAGAAGTTGTGTTTGGTATGTAGTAATAAATTTATTTTGCTAGTGGAGGTAACAGTTTTTGGTTTGGTTTTTGAGTACTTTAAGTGAATAACTTCATGAACTAAGAATAAAAAAATATGTATCATTCTCTAGAATAATGCCAGTGCAGTATATTTGTTGACATTGTGAAAGTCCTTTTCTGTGTGTTTTATTTTATTTTTATAAAATATTTATTTATTTTAGTTTTAGGTGGACACAATATCTTTATTTTATTTTTATGTGGTGCTGAGAATTGAACCCAGTGCCTCATGCATGCTAGGCAAGCGGGCTACCACTTGAGCCACATCCCCAGCCCCTTCCATGTGTTTTAAATGATACAATTCACACACACATATACACTCTCACAAAAATGAAATATGGACTAATGATCTAAGATTTAAATACTCTAAATGCCATGTGGCTTTTCTTCTGGAAGATTCCCCCAAGAAATACGTCTCCATATCTTATATTCTTCAAAATTGCTAATGGTCAGTCTGCTCTCCTGTATCAAAGCATCAGTACTTCTATTTTTTTTACTTAAGCTGCACCTCCAAATTACTTTCATCCTACAACCAAGTGCCTTTATATGAAGTCTTGCTTGGCTCTCCATTTCTTTGTTAGTGCCCCTATCTCTGATTTTTTGGATTATCTCTGCCATAGTCCTTAACCACATAACCATGATTAGGCAAGTTCTCTTCCTAACTGTACTGCAGACTCTAAAATGAAAGAAATTCGATGTGAATCTGCAATATTTATACGGGTGGAAATGGGAGTTCATAATCTGCTTGAATCACTTAAAGTACTCAAATATCCCTGTGGATATTTCTGTGTGCCAGGAAGTTTTCCTTCCATTTTGATGGGCATGAGATAATGGGGGTGGTTATTTGGGTGTGAAAATGAGACGCTGTGCTGGTCCTGGAGGGTTAGTAGGAGTTCAGAGGGCTCTGGTTGTTTGTGCTGTTCCTTTGATGGGGTGTTGGGGTCCCTAATGTGTTGGTGTGCATTCATAATTTGGATCTTGCTCTGTTTCGACTGCGTGACTAGAATGTGGTATGTGTTCAGAAGTGTGGGTCAGACGAAGTGGTGATGGTCATCTTCTTGTTCTGTGTGGATACTGGAGATCAAGGGAAAGTCAGCTCTGGTTTTTGTAATATTTTACTTGTGGTGGTCTTGTATATATATATTTTTCCCATGAACACACCATGGGGAGTTTGGATATATATGTATTTGCATATGGGCTATGTTAAGTAAGGCATTTGGGTATTTTTCTCTGCACTTTCAATGCGATTGTTATAGTTGGGAAATGGAGGAGGGATATTTGTACATTCTGGACATCATGGTTTGGTACAAGGGATTTTGAATAAATTTTATTTTCATTACCCATGCACATGTACTTGAGTGTGTGAAGGCTGGTTGGTTACTAATTTTGTGGATCAGTAGGATGAATATATTCATTGTGTGTATGAAGATGGCAGGCTTCTGCATTTTGGAAGACAGGGAGTTATTTCTTCATACTTGGGAGTGTGTGAGCTTGTGTATGAAGTCTACTGACTGGATATACAAATTCCCACCCCATGCCCAAAACAAAAACTTTCACAGTTATATTTAACTGGTGTTTGGCACAAACTGCTAGGTATTTGTGCCTAGCCAAAGGTACATGGAATTAACTATTACAGTAACATTGAATAATCTTTTTTATAGAATTCAGCATTTCCCAGGGTGGATAAGCAGAAAATTAAGTTTGGCTGAAACAATTTTCAGAGAAGTTCAGGAAAGACAGTTATGATATGTGCCTGAGAAGCAGAGAACCGACTGATAAACTGAACTACTACCACTTGTAGTTGGCTCTCTCTTCCACCCTCTCATGAAATGTGCTTACCCCTCCCAAAGAGATAACAACCAAAGTGTTCATTCACTGCCAGAATGTAGTGAGAATCCTATATCTCTGTATGAGTCACACCAGTCCACATGTGAGACCCAGTTTGACCTTGCTTAAGTCACAGCTGTGAATTCCAAATACCAGCATACAGTGTTAGGCATATGCAGCCTGATGTAGGAAGTATAGAATGAGGTATGTGTTGTGATTTGGATCTTAAATATCCACAAAAGTTCTATAAACATTTTCTCATCAGCCTCTGGCAATATTGAGAGGTGATGAAACAGTAGGTGGTGGGTCCTACTGGAAGGAGGTTGCAAGGTTGTGGACAAGCCCTTGAGGGGGATATTGGGACCCTGGCCTCATGCTGTCTACTTCCCAGCTGCCATGAGGTGAGCAGCATTACTCCAATATGTGATCTCTGCCATGATGTTCTGCCTCCATGGAGTCTACAGAACCATGAAGCTGACCAAGTATACATAGAAAGAAATCTCTGAAATGTTCAGTGAAAATAAAGATTTCTTCCTTGTAATTGGTTTACCTTACATATGCTTTCAAAGCCACAGAAAGACGATAATGTAATGAGGTAGATTAAAGATCAAAATGCCTGCTCTACAACACTCCTTAGATATTGCAGGGCAGATAATTTAATGTTATCTTTTATGGATTAGAGTTTATTACTCAATTTGACAAGAGTTTTTTCACATTATTGTTTACTCAATTTTTTGTAGGGCTCTTGGGTCTTTTCTCTGAGGAAACTTTCTGTTGTCACCTTGGATTTTTCTTTTTTTAAGTTTTTTTTTCTGTAGATGCTGATGGACATGATTTATTTGTTTGTTTGTTTGATTGATTTACTCTTAAGGCTCAAACCCAGGGCCTCACACATCCTAGACAAGCACCCTGGCACTGAGCTACAACCCCAGCCCCTTGGCCTTTTCTTAAGTAGAAATTGAACAATATGCCCTTATCTTCCTTAGAGTAATTAGGTTTCTCATCCAGAGTCTTGCATCTAGATAATTGGGAATACAAGTGTTGTTTTAAGTCTCAAAGATATTTGAACCCAGACTGGGCACTATTTTGATAAATATGTTCTCAGAAACAGTTTTCTTAATTCCTACAGTTATTCCTTAATTAGTTTCCCTGATTCCATGGCATGCCCATGGTAACCAGAAATAAATTCCACCCCAGAAAGCCACTATTCTATTGACCATACCATTCATGATATAGCCAGTAAACAATATTCACCCTTGTAATTTGAATTAAAACACATATATGTGTATAAGTAGACATATGAATCTATACATTCATATGTATATATGTATGTGTGGTATCATATGTGAAGTACAGATAACACTGAAAGTGTAAATGAAAACCACAAGATGTAATAGAGCTTTGTTTCAAGGAACAAGGGACAGTAAATAAGGAAGAATTGTCAATATACAGAAGAGGGCCCTGAGGCCTAGATTCAGAAGTAAGCACAAAGTGCACTGCTGCAAGAAAATGTGGCCTTCTCCAGGTAGATGTAGGCTCATGTGGTGATGTGCAGAGAGGACATTATTTGGAAGAACTGAAGAACTCTCAGATGAGTAAACCTGCATGAACACTTGTTTGGGCTGCTTACAGAGGAAATTGTTCTCTTAGTGCCCTTTCTGCATGTTGCTCACCCACTAAGCATTAAAACCTACATATCCTGATATATATGGGGCAGGAAGGAAATTCAGAATTAGCATCAGGAGAGAAGAGGTTCTCAAACATCTTAGGCTTCTTTGGGTTAATTTAGATGCAATCACATATAGGCAGAGTACAACTAGCTCCCTTAGTATTAGCAGTTCTGAGGTTGGAGTGCCAGTGGCTCTCAGATTGTAGCATTAGCAGCACTCCCCATATGTTCCTGGGTCCCTGAACCAGCAACTCTCTATCATGGAAAGCCATCACCAAAATGCTTCAAAACTTCATACATATTTAAACCTTTTGAATTCAGTAATGAGAGAAAAGTATTTATGCACTGTTTTATGATATCTTAATGTGTCATTTCCTTATTACATCATGTGAAATGCAACACTAGACAACCTTCTCACACTGCATGTTTTCTTTAGAATTCATGGAAATGCAGGGTTGTGAGTTGAAGTTTCAGCTCAGAGGTGTGTATAGCACTCACCTAGCATGCATGAGGCACTGGGTTTGGTCCTCAGTACCACATGAAAATAAAATGAAGATATTGTGTCTATCTGTAATTAAAAAAATAAATATTCTAAAAAGTGCATGTATCTAGTCAGAAATTGTTTTGCACTTGGTTCAACTTCACTTTTTTCCTGAGTAAAAATTATTTATTGTCTTTATTAATTGGAAGGAGAACCAATACTATTGGTCTAAGTTTATGCTAATTGGGGTTTGGAAAAGTTGTGCAGTGGGCATCCCCACTGTGGGCAGGATTTGTTGCAGAAGGATAGCAGATCGGCTTGCCTCAGCTCACTTAGGTTTTGGCCTGCCAGGCTCAGGTCTTTCTGAGGAAGGGTTAGAAGAGTCAAGGTCAATTAGATGGACTTATCGGAGGGACCCTCAAAACAACCAGGTTTTAAGGATATGCATGTAGAGGTATACAGGAAAATGCATCTTTTAAGTCTAAAATTGAACCATTTGGAATGTTTAAGAATCTGGAATAACAAGGTGTAAGGATCGAAGACCAAGAATGTATGGGAACCACTATCTCATTTGTTGATCTGAGGTTTTGTACTGGTCTCCATTCCCCATTGGACTTCTGTTGGTGTATTACATGAACTTTAACAGCATCTCAGGAGGCCCTGTCACTTGAAGTTACCAATTATAGCTTGTAACCATTGTTTAGTCTCTGGTTTCAGGGGATACTTGTTTTGGTGGGGAAAGGGTGTAGAATCTTTGAGATGAATCTGGACAGGGGCAGGTCCTATTGCTTCTCACCTTTTTCTCACTGTGTAGCCCAGACTTCTAGGTTAATCTCAGTTTATACTAGGGGCAGACAAAGTACTATTTCTGCTGTCATATGAGAAGTATGATGCTTAGGTGGGTCAAAATATCTCTTTCCATAGGGCAGTGGGTCTTTCAGGAATTATCAAAAGGACATGTGAGAAAAGATCTTCCCAAGAGCAGCTAAGAGGTTGGAAGAAATATGCAGTCACAGGCTTTCTTGACACTCACCTTATGGTTGTACTTTGAAAGGAGAGGAGGCCTGGGTTTGAGAGGAGTTAGAAAAAATGGTACCAGTGTCAAAAAAGAAATTAATTTTCCTTTCCTTGACAGTCAAGGTCATCCTGGGCTCCTGTACAGAAATAAAAGTCGGAATAGTTGGTAACCTAAGAAGGATTTCCCAGGACCTATCACTCCTATTGTTGGACTGTTTGAAGTGAGGGATTTGTCCACTGGACTTGCCTGTGAGTGCATTCTAACCACCTGTGATCCCCTTCAGTGACAGGTTAGGGTGTTGGTGGCATCCCTTTGTTTCATGGGCAGTCTTTCTTGTAATGTCCCTCTTGGCCACAGTTCTAGCAAGCTATGGTGGGAGCAATATCACTCTGGGGACCTTGTCTACTGGATTTAGCCATCTGTAGGGCTGTCATAAGGGCAGTTGCCTTTCTTTTGCTCTCTCTCTCTCTCTCTCTCTCTCTCTCTCTCTCTCTCTCTCATCTTCTTCCTCCTCCTCCTCTTGGTCATGACTGTAAAACACCCAAGTGGCATTTTTTAAGAGACTATCTAAAGTGTTGTCTCCTTTTTGCAGTAGATTTTGTAATTTTTTCCTAATGATTGAGTTATGAATTTGTTTTTTTAGGTTGTTATGCTGGGGAAACAGGAGACATTGAGGTATATTTAATTAATGCTTCCCTGAGTCTTTCTAAAATGGTTGTGGAAGTTTCTGCATTCTCCTGTGTTACCAGAGAGTTTGAAATAATTTAGAGATTTAGTATGGGTTTTCCTAAAGCTCCGTACAACACAATTTTGAAAGTAGTTTCCCTTCCATTGCCCCATGTGACCATCTGCATCCCATTTTTTACCCTCCTAGAATAGAACTGCCTATTGCTCTGTTGCCTGTTTCTTCTGAGTCCATTTCAGTTAGAAGGAGTAGGCCTCCTGGGACTTGCACTATATATAATTTATCCCCAGAGGATTCAGCCACCCATAAAGCATCCTAGTGTTCAGTGCTAGAGAGAATTTGGTTCATTAACATCATTATGTCTTTCCAAGGTAGGTCAAAATTTGGTTAATGCCATGAAATATCTCTGTATATTTATCAAGGTCATCCAGGAATCTTTCTAAGTCACTCTTAATTTGTCTCAAGTCTTGCAGAGAAAAGTGACCTGTATTATAATGAGTCTTTTGGGACTCTTTCCTATGACTTGTAGATATAGGAAGGTGGCTGAAATGCATTCCTCCTGATTTTCTATTTCGTCAGGATTTGGGGCTCTGTTGGCAAACCCTGTGTAAGGAGGGCATAAGTGCTTAGAAAAAGGCTTTTCTGTATTTGATCCTTGTCTAAGAGAAACTGCTTTCCATTTTAGCCTTTCCTGATATATTTGCCATCATACTCATACTTACAGCCAGTAAAGTTCTATTCTATTTGCTGCAAATATTGGTGCTAATATAGCTTGAGAATCTTTGGATTGCATTTTTTTAGTGTAGCCAAGAGTGAAGAATCTAATTTATAGTGGTTGCATAATTTTGGGTTTTGTCTCCAGGCAAAAAAAAAAAAAAAAAAAAAAAAAAAAAAAGCTTGTTATGTATAGAGTACCTGTGGCCACTTTTTTTCTCCCTTTTACAATCTATGTTTAAGTGTAAACTGGATTACAGTTTATACTTCCCTCAGGAGGCTATTTTTCCACATCCTCCAGCTGGTATGCAGGCCAAGATTGGGCTCAGAAAAATACCAGACACTTCTTCTTTAGGGTCTGAGTGTCAAAGGAATACCAATGTTTCAAAATACTTCTTTAAGGAGTCCTCTGCCAGGTGGAGTATAACCCATCTGAAAGACAAAGGGGAAGAAGACATCCTTTGGCATCCCTCCATTGTCATATTGAGGTATCCTTCAGTGCCATGTGGACCTGAAAGCCATGGATGAGCACCCCTTGAATCCTGCTAGGTGGAATAGTTACTCTTAGCACCACAAAGTACTATGATCCTCAAGACATTAGTGACCACATTTTGAGGCCTTTATAGATTTTGGGATGGTCATATTAGTTGTGTTTACCAATGCATTATTAAAAATTCCTTTCCTCTGTCATTTTCCTCTTAAAAGGAGTGATCTTCTGTTTTTCTGTACTGTTTTGCCATGTATTGTAGAGGCAGTATAAACAGAGTTACCTGTCCTGGAGGAACCTAGTTATTATGCTAAAAGAGGGCCATGTCCCTCTAGGTCATGTGCCCTAAAGAAGATTCTAGTCTTTCCTAATATATTTGTTATCATATTCATTCTTAGGGCCATTAATGTCCTGTTGTATTACCACAAACATTAAATCTAATATGGTTTAAGAGACTTTGAATTGCAGATTGTCATGCTGTGTCTCCTTCTTCTTGGGTTCTGAGCACCAGAATCCCCTCCATGCTGTGGGGGGAAAAAACATCAAAACATTTCTTGACTCTCTCCCCTGTTGGAGGCAATATTCCTAATCTGAAGTCTAGACTAGGAGAGGGATGAACTGGCAGGGTTCTTCTCTGAACTGGCAGGGTTTGGAAACCCAGAGAATGGGACCTTGTTCCTGAGTGAAGCTCACCAGAGATAGCATGGGATTTGGGCTCTAACAGGTGCACTAAGGATTGAAAATTCCTCAAAACCTTATTCATGTGCTCTATTGAAACATTTGAGGTTTCAAGGGGTGTAAGAGATCAGAATCTACATGGTGTTTACAGCGCATGTGTGAAAGAGACAGAGAAGAGAAAAGAAGGGAAGAAAACAGGAGCAATAGACAATGTGGCTCATTCTCTGGGGATTAGTTTCTTACTGTTTTTCAAAGATTTTGGATCAGACTAAGACATTGTGTTAGAATCCAAGATACACCAGGTAAGGGACCCGTTCCCACCATTGAGTCCAGTCAGTCTGAAAGTGGAAAAATGAAGCAAACACTTAATGGATCCACTGACCTGTTGTATTTCTCAGAGAGAGGTTGAAGCTGAGCTTGACCAACATTCCTACTTTAGTGACAAAAGAGATTGAAAAAGCCTCCTCCAGTAAGTCTGACACCTGTGGTTTTAGACTGCAGCTGCACTATTGAATTTTAGGTGGGTGACAGGCATTAATTATTTTTGAAAGAGAGAGTGATTTCTAAAAGAAGTATAGAACTTATAGAAATAAGGAGATAGTTTGTTGCTCCATTTCAGTCACTCTCCATAGAAGCCCCAATTTGGGCACAGAAAGATGAAACTAGATTCTCTACCCCTGTTAGCAGGGAAAACTGGGGGTTTTCTGCTTCTGCTGGCAGGTGAAGTCTGTGTCAAGTGCAGATTTCGGCAGCTAAGAAGTGGTGCTCCTCTCAAAGGTAGATTATATCCTTCTATGTTAATGCAGAACCCAGTGGCTCCCATCAATACCTTTTCCTAGGATCTTTCTTGAAAATTCAAAGAATGAACTCTGCAGACCAGGAAGAGTGAGTGTAACAGTAGGATTTATTGAAGAACAGGTATAGAACTCTTGCCATGCAAGAGGAGACCTGATAGCTGGCTTTCTCTGACCAAGTGTGCTAGTCTAGGGGTTTATATTGCCCTTGGGTCACTGTGATGTGTCCAAGCTTATGCTAGTTAGGCTGTGGAAACATACAAATGCTATTGGTCCTAATTTATGCTAACTAGGGTTTAGAAAACCACTAACACAATTAGATAGCCCCAATCTCACTCTGGGTTTCCTCACTTTCATTTTCTGTATGCTTTTGGAAGACAGAATTTGAGTCATTGAATTGTGCATGCTTAGTGGTGTGTCAGGAACTTCAGGGCCTGTATACAGTGTGCTTCTGCAGTGGCCATCACCCATGTGTGCAGGTGGGAATCTTGCATGGTGATGGATCAGCTTGCCCCAGCTCACCTCAGTGCTTGACTGATGCCCCAACTTACATGGTCCATAACTCCCCTGTTTGCTCAAATTGTTATCAGTGACCTGTAGGATGACAGTCTGGCTTATCATCTGGGGAGTAATGACAACAGGCAGAATGTATCTTGATTGTGTTGTTAGCTATAGTTTCAAAGGGTGCCATGACTTTTTTCCCCAGAAGCCAAGCCTTCTCCACCTATGCAGGAAGTCCTTTGTCATGCTGAATATTTGTTCACCTGGCTATCTAGCCTCTTCCACAGTATCAGAAAAGAGGTATCTAAGTAAAATGCCATCCCCATGGCCAATTCTAAAAAATGCTATGCTGGTTTGAAGACTGAAGGCTCCAAACATCTCTCTTAGATGATACAGAAGAGAAAGGGCCAACACTTTCCAAGAGGCATTTAAAGAAAACTGTGGGCTTGGGTTGTGGCTCATTGATAAAATGCTTGCCTAGCATGTGTGAGGTCCAGAGTTTAATAACCTGCACCACCAAAAAAAAAAAAAAAAACAAATAAAACAAAAAGGAAAAAAAATTGTTTTCCCTGTCTTTTACATCCATGGCTGACCCAATTATGTCACTGTGACCTAGAATTATCTTTGGTCACAGGTATACTTGAGATGACTCCATCCTTCAATCTCTTTCAATGATACCACCATTTTGAATCTCCTTAGCTGTCATTTGTCTGCTGTATGAGGAGCCTCTTCCTACCCATACCTCAGGGAAGTCCCATGGTTTCCTGGAAAGATACTGTGTGTGCTTGAGCCCAACTTTTTTTTCTTTTTAAGCAAATGAGCTTCCTTCCCAATCTCTTTATGCAAAAAGTGCCTGTATCACTTACCCTTGTGGTGCAGCATAACTCCTAGTGAGGCCTCAAGTACATTGTTATATTTAACCTATGCATGGTTTTTATCTCAAGTAGAGCAGGTAGAGCTGATTTTACTAAGAACTGGTTACAGGAAAGGCTGCTGGCACTGAAAGCAGACCTGGAAGTTTACCCTGAGGACAGTTATGAAAGAGAATGACAGAGAACAATGGAGAGCTGCTAGGAGCTACTAGGTCTGGCTGTTGAAAGAGTTCCAGGGAACTCTCAGTAGCTACTCGCTCCTCCTGTCAGAAACACAGTGGCAGAGCTGTTCCCACTGGACACTGAGTGTCACTGTCATTCACTCTTAGGGCTGTGAATGCTAAGATCTGAGATATGTTGACCCTGGAAACTCAGAACTGATAATATTAAGGGAGGTGCACTTTTCCTATTTGTGGTTGCTCTCCAGATGGATGTTTGAACCCTCAGCCTGTTAGTAACAGAGATGGTTATGGGACACAGTTCATGAAGGGATGTACAGAGAACGCCACTTAAATTAACTGAGGCTATGTAAACAACATAATGATTGGGTTTCTGTTAAGCTTTTGTTCTGTTTTTCTTCCAGCATCAGTGGAAGGTGCAGACTAAATACGGAGGTAAGGGCTTGGCCCTGCATCTGTGCACCCTGAAGAATGGAATCTGCAGATACCTCCTCCTTTCAGTCCTCACCCCACAGAATAGCACAGACACCACAGCAGAAGGCAGCAGCCATGAGAACATTTCTCTACTAAATGCTTTTTCTTCACTCTTGACAGTCAACTCCCACCATGTATAGTTTTGCTCCAGGTATGCACCTCTCTCCTTCTCCCATCCTAGTTCCGACCTTTGGCCTTCCTCCTACATTCCCAGTGCCCTCTTCTTGCCCTCCCTTTCCTGAGGACTAGCAGGATCAGTTCTGAATGACAAGGATTTTTGCCCCTTGTGTTGCAGTATGTAGTGAAGGTAAGATCTCACCAAGACCCTGCCTGAGTGGTTGGCTCACCAGATACCTATCCTACTGTCTTCAATGTCTCTTCTTCTTCCTCTGGGGTCTGATGACTGACACTTCCTCTCAGATGCTGGGCCATAGGAATCAGCCCCAGAGCCATATGTTTCTTTCCAGAGACCTGGAGATGAGACCCATAATAGGGTGTCTTTCTTGCATGCATTGAGTTTCAAGGTATAGATCACTTCATAGATTGGCATCAGGAGGGGGATAGGGATGAGGACTCTTCCTTGAGGCTGAGGAGCCTGTGGTGCTCAGCCTCCAGGGATGAAGGGGACTTTTTGAAGTCCTCGGTCTGGGACAGTTTGCAGCACAGCAGAAGGTGCTGGGAAGCCGGGAGGATTTCCGGGATATGGAGGGTCATGGTTGTTCTCACTAAACACTTCTGCTTTCTCATGTGACTTCAGTAGGAGAAGTTCTGCTGGGACCCACTGCCCTTCTCTGGCCCAGGCTTAGAGAAGAGATTCTGTGGTCCAGGGAAGAGTAGAGGACTGGATGGGACCCATTGAGGAAGACTCACAACAGTGCAGGAAGATACCAGTGTGCTTTCATTATAGGACCTAGGGTTGTGTGACCCTGCATCTCTTAATTTCCTATGAGGTGACCCCTGGTGGGCCAGATCTCCATATAGGACTCATGTCCAGTACTATCACTATGTCCCTCTATACCTTGGCTGCCAGCTGATTTAGAAGCACTTTTGTCAGGGTACAACATAACTTTGGGACACCTACACTGATAGTTTCTACTTTGAGGGCAATATTTGCATTTTCACCAGCTACAGAACAGAAATGGCCCATGCTCAGTCTGTATTGGGTATGAGGGTAGACATAGGGACTTGGGGGATGTGTAAAAATGAATGGGAGGTATCACCTGTCTTGGTGTCAGACTGAAGTTCTGATTGCCATTCTGCTGGGTGAGTCCTTCCTCCTGGTCCAGCTCTTTGGTTAGGGTCAAGATCTCCATGTGTAGTCCTACAAAAAGCAATACTTCCAAGAAGTGTGATATTTGTACATTCTTGACACCTGTACATTCTAGACATGGTGTTTTGGTACAAGGGATTTTGAATAAATTATATTTTCATTACCCATGTATATGTACTTGAGTGTGTGAAGGCTGGTGAGTTACTAATTTTGTGGAACAGTAGAATGAATATATTCATTGTGTGGTATGAAGATGGCAGGCTTCTGCATTTTGGAAGACAGGGAGTTATTTCTTCATATTTGGGAGTGTGTGAGCTTGTATATGAAGATGAGGTACCTATGGAGAGTTACTTGTGTATTGAGTTTGTATTAACTACCCCACCTAGATAGTTTTTCTACACTGCATTTTTTATATCACTGGTTAAAAAAAAGCCCCACCAGATATATCAATGATTACATCAATGTGGAAAATAATAAATAACAAATGAAGGAAGAATGAAAGAAGCTTCTTTTTCATGCCTTTTTATCAGTTTGTCCCCCTCCTGCCATTTGTTGAAAAGACTTATAATAAGGTTTAATATTTTATGAACACCCAACTGTGTGTTTTGCAAGCCAGTGATGAGATTAAAAAACATCAAAATCAACAACAACAAGAAAAAAAACAACACTTTATACATAAAACACAATCCATACTCCACAGTTTTTTTAGAGTATTGACTGTTTATACCTGTGATTTTTGTGGCTCATGAGAGCCATGATTCACTGGTCTTGCCCATCAGAGGGAGCAAAGTTTATTCTGTTCAAAGAGAGGGCCACCTGTCACACCCCTCTCCTGTGTATTTTAGAAACTAATTCACAATAACCCAGAGGCACACACCACTGTGTCACCCCTGAATTGGCTGAAGGGAACTCAAAGTTCTTCTATACCTATAAGAGCTCTTCATGGAGTGTCTGCCAAGCCCCCCAAGGCCAGCACCCCTTAGCTCCTCTCCCCTGCAGAATGTCTGGATACAACATTCTACTGGGGTTTACATGTAAACTTTGTCCAGTTTGGCTCAATTGGATCCTGAGCATCTGTTACAGACAGGTCACTCTCTGTGTCTTGTACTGACCTTTCCCACTGTGGAGATTGTGAGACACTGTGTCAGGTATCCTGCCTGTCCTTTAGAAGGAGGTGAGCCAGGAGGGTCAGGGGTTTGTTATCTGAGGGCCAGTCACCCCCAAAACCCTTGGGAGTTAGAATGGAGCACTTCCCCTGTGGTCAACTCATTGAGCAGAAATAAGGGAATGAAAAAGCCTTAGACAATGCACTTGACTTGGCCCGGGAAGCCCCAGGAAGACTGATACTGCTCATGAGGAGGAGGGTTCCTAAGACTCAGGTCCAGACAAATCAGGGGAAGTACACTGGGTGTGGAGAAAGGAGAGTTGCCACGGGATTGATTCCTTGTAGAATGGACACAGGTCACTGCATGGATTTTAGGCAGTCACAGATGGTGTCATATTGGTGGTCAGTTAGGGTTCCCTGCAGTTGAGATGCTGAGCCCTGAGTCCATTCTTCAGATACAGGAAAGCTGCCTGGGATATCATTCTGAGGGTATTGACAGAGAGTCTTAGATCATAACTGAGCAATGGATAGAAATGTTCTTAGCTAGGAAACTGCCCAGTGGGGTTCTCAATGACCACAAATGCAGTGATATACTCTGTGGGTGAGGCTGCACGGCACTCCAAACTGCCATAGCCCAGGACACCTCACCATCCTCCTGCCCAGGAAAACTTTTCTGTCAATTCTGACACCAGGTGTCCTTGATTCCTGAAGGGCAGGGAACCCAGGAAACTTCACCCACCATATACTTGGGCCTCTGTGAGGTATTCTGAATCATTATCACTTTCATACACTCTGTGAAATTGTTTTTACATTGACACAAAGAATTTGCTTAGCTTCCTGATTTGGTTGGTACTCCATGAAAAGGGAGCACATGTGGTGTTCTTCATTTTCCAAGATCAGGTTTGAAGATGACTTGGGTTCTTATGAAGACAAGAAGGAAAATAGCCTAAAGTTATAGGAGGGGGCCCTACTCAAACTGTCATTTGAACTTAGGCAGGTTTCCTGATTAAACATGAAAGTGTTGAAGTGTGGCGGACCTGCCATTCCTTGACTACACTCTGCGTAATGTCCTGGTGAACAATGATGTAATCCCAACAACCTTGCCACAGGTTGGCAAGGTTGTCACAGGCCTGAGTCTCCTTGACACTTTCCTTCCCACTATTGGGAATGCAAAGTAAAGGACCTCAGAATGGCTCCAATTTCCAGGCTCAATAAAAAAAAATCCAGTGGCTGTGAAAGTCTCTGGAAAACCCCAATCCTCACCATCCCATCAACTCCATAAACCTCAGTGCCCTTTACTGGTCAGCCCAGGAGAGGATATTGGGAACTCAGTGTCTATCACATAGACCTCTTCCCTGGGAAAGGAATTTCCTGTATCATGGCAGGAATCAGTGAACACTATGGACACAGATGACCAGAATCTGTCCCCCCATTAGTATTTTCTTTGGGAAGTTCTGGGAGAAGCACCCACATATTGGGCAGGATGTGCTTCTGGGTGAACTACAGGATTCCTCAGCCTCTAGCTAGGCAGAGATCTAATTCAGGTGTTTTTCGCTTGTTTGTGGAAGCCCAGGAAAAAAGTGGAGGGAAATACAAGTAGTATTAGCAAAACAAGGCTGAGGAGGTGATGGAGCAATAACCTTTAGAAACAGTCATCTTCCCAAATGACCCTAGAGAACCTGCATGAGAAGGGGCATGGTGCTACTGAGCAGAGTCAAATTGGTCCACTTCGAGGGAATCACCTAGGAGGCCAATGTACTGTCTGCAAAGGATGCACAAAGGGCCTTCCAGAGGCAAGAAAAGCTTAGGTGTCTCAGAAAACAGGGAATTCTGGCGCCCTGGAAATAAGTTTTCTCTATGTATTACTATGACTAAGAGAACATAGCATGAAATTCACTCAGGGATATTGCAAAATGCACAATTTCCCTGCTCACAGGGCCCTGAGTTGTGAGCATTTGTCCTCGAATTCCCACTGTATAAGTAACTGGGGGGCCTCAATACTGCTGCCATTTCCCCTCCCCAATTCTTCATTTTGCTTTGCCTCCACAGCATCTGCATCACAGAGACCAGGCATAAACTTCAATCCTGGTGACCACATGTCTGTGTTCAGGGGCCTACCCTTTCTTCCAGCTGCCCCTGTGCCAACACACCAGCCATTCTGGGAGCTGCCCCTGGCACCAAGGGTGACTGCACTCATCTCCAAGGGTAACTCTCTGATGCTGTCTGCTTACCCTGGACAATCATATGTGCCAGGGCTGTTCACCTTTGGAAAACATGGGCCACAACTGAGGCCAGTGGGGCCTCCTCATATTCAGAACATTGCCCACACTCAGGCACCCCTCAACTGGAGGGCCCCGGAGGCCAACTGTGGGGGTGTGGAGCAACCTGCTCCATTCATAGAAGCACCTTCTGTCCTGAGGACCACTGTGCCTTCTTCAACCAGTGGGGGGATCCAGAACTATGAGATCCACTGGCACCTCGGCCTTCTGCCTCTATCACCAAGACCATTTGCCCAGCTGGTTCCATCATATTCCCAATGAATGTGCACCAATGGCCAGGTACAGTGTATGGGGAGGGTACACCACCCACCTTCCCGGCTGTAGTGCCACCAGATGACTCCAGCAGACCTCACAGCGTCTATGAGAACTTCCAGCACTGGCAGCGCTTCAAGACCCTGGTCCGCAGGCACCCACCTTCCTCAGACTCCTGATGTGGAAGCACTTTCCTGCTTCCTCATGTGAGTGTTCTCCTCAGACTCCTCCTTTAGCTCTGTGAGGAGGAAAAGCATGGGTTGGAAAGAGGAGGCTGGGATGTAGGGGAACTTGAAGAAATGTCCTGAGGGTGAGGGGACAAGCTGAGTCACCTACATTTCCAGACATATTCACCTCACAGGAGAGAATAAAATGTGCCTTATCTCAGGTGCCCATCACAGGCCTGTGCATGCAGGTAATCATTATTTCCAATGATCATCACCATCACATGGAGGACTCAAGATCAGAGGAGGTTCCTGGGAGTAATTTGGGCCAGGAATTGAAGTTGTCTGACTCCATGCCTCTCCCAGTCATTTCACCCTCCAACATAGACTTAATTCTTCGTGGCACAGGGGACACCACAACCACAAGTAGGTTTAGGGGTGCTGGCCCCAACAGAGAACTCTATGGATACCCATACACATTGTCATGAACTCCTGACTGGGAGCCTCTGGTGATGTGACACTCAAAGGGGAGCTGTCTTTGGATACTGGATGGGGATGCTCCTCTTTGCCCCAGTTTGTATCTGTGTTCCCAGGCTTTTGTGCACTCTCTTAAGTCTGCCTGGGCTGCCATACATGATGCTATGGAAAATGTAGACAGAAACACAGGCATTTCTTTCTCACAGTTCTTGAGTCAGGATTCCCAGGTAAAGGGTACCTGACCTAAAGTCCCATAAATGCTCTCTCTTCTCCTTGCTTTAAAAGACAGCTGGGCCTCACATGACTTATATCTCTTCAGTGTCTCCTCCTTCTCCAGGAAAAACACTAATGCCCTCATGAAGCACCATCCTCAGGATCTCATCTAACCCTCTAAGCACTAAATGCAATCTCCAGATATAATCCTGTGGGGGTTAGGGATTCAATAGGTGAATTTGGGAGGATAAAACCTCAGCACATAGTACACCATATCATTGAGGAATCCAAGCACAATCATGCTGGACAGTGCAGCCCTTGGTGTTAATGTTTGGTATAAGTGTCCTGGAGTCCCAATATCAATACTTTGAGTTGAACATGATGGGGCAAATGTAACAACGGTAGAAATGTATGTTGGTCTGGTTAGGTTATAAAGGAGTGTGATCTTATGGAAACTGATCCTGATAAATTCCAGGCCAGTGCTTCTGTCTCTGTCCTAATGGGAGCCCACCATAACCATGGAAGAGGGCCTGCTGAAGGGTTTGCAGGAATGGCAGTGCACAAGCAACTTTGACAGAATGATCTTCTATGAGTCTGCAGAAAAGTGAGCCAGTTTTCAGGGTCCAAAATCTACTGGTGGGGTATCATGATTTGCACAGTAAGGTCCGGTACAGCCTGTCACCTACCTGTGTGTTGGCTCTGAGGCATCTAACTCTCCAAATAGCAGCTCCCTCCAGCTGGAGGCCTGGGCATTTTCTCTGCAACAATCCCAGAAACTCTAGGCTCCATACTCCTGATTCCAACTCTGTCTTGAGGTTCAGGGTCAGGATGGGAAGAAGTAACCAGCCCAGCCAGAGTGTCTGCTTCTGCTTTGCTGGCTCTGCAGAAGGGAAAAGTTGCTCTGGGTTCACTCAGGCCACCTGCCTGGGAACTTGTACCTCTTTATGGAGTGAGGTCGATCATAACTCATGAAAGTGGCCACTACTTCAACCTGATGTTTCAGAAGAGGATGGCAGTGGGTTGGAAGTGCATGGTCAGGGGCAGCCAGCACCCCAGATGCCCCAAGGACATGTCTGGTCTTTCCTGATTTTGCTTTTTGTAATCCCTGCCATTATAACAAGGGATGGGGAAAAGGAGCCCTCACTAGAAGCAATCAATTGGGGTTCTCAGTTTAACTTCCACTTCCACATGACCTGTAACCTTGGTCTCCTAGGTGATCTTTCCATGGCTCAGGGTCCCAGCCTCATTATGCCTGAATTGGGTCAGGACACCTGGTGTTCCCTAACAAAAATCACATCCCTGACCTGCTTCAGGAACTTATCTGATTATGTGCTTCCTGGCAGAAACAGGACAGAGCCAGAGCAAGGGTCAGCTAGGGGACCTGCCTGGGTCCCTCAGATCTGATTCCCTTCAAATGCTAGTTGATATAGTGTTTCCCGAGAACTGCTGTTCTTCCTGTGTAGCAGCTCCCTCCTGGGACTGGTGCAGCCCACTCCAGGACACAGCTCCACATCCCTGCCACTAGATCCTGACTGGTAATTTAGAATACTCCATAGCCTAGGATCCCACACCAGCACCTGCCTGGTATGGCCAACCTGATTTTCAGCTCAGCCTTTGCCTGCCTTACCCAAATCCCACAAAGTTTCATGGAGTTTGAGGCTGCAGAGGAGATGGAGGATCCAAGGATGCAGTTGTCAGGGATCTTCCAGTGTCAACCTCCTCCTGCAACTCCAAGGCTGCAACTTCCAAGGCCTCCAGTCCCTGAGGCTGTCCAACAGCCAGGAAAAGTTTCCACATTCCCACAGTAGTCCATGATAGTGTCTAAACAGTGAAAAAGGCCAAGGCAAGTTGTTGTCCAAAATAAGAACTTTTCCTTCAGTATGGGAGATTCAGTCTTACAAGCAAAACAGCCCCTAGCATCTGAGGTCCCTGACACCCAGCTTTGAACTGTGTACTGACTGGGCCAAATACAGATCTCCTTTCTCTCCTTGCCTATCCAAAGAATCAACACACTAGATGCCTGGGACTTAAGTCATGTTACAGTAGAGTGCATGCAATACCATGTCCTCCCACTTGACTCTCCTAGATGTTGCATCTGGTGCACTGTTACCTCCCTTGGGTCCTGGGTCAGGTTGTCCTCATGCATGACATACCAGGTTAGGTCCCCTGAACCCTGCCTACTACCAAGTGTTTGGGATGAACATGGATCCCTCATTCATGCACCACTATGGTTCCTCCCTTTCCTAGTGTGCACCTCCAGAAAGACCAACTCTAAGGCACAGCCTGCCTGCTCGTCAGCAGCCAAACCCAAAGCACCAGAGACCAAGGTACCTGAAACAAAGGCATACTATACCAAGGTGCACAAGAATAAGGTGGCCAAGACCAAAGGGCCTGAGATCAAGGTGCCCGAGGAGATCCCACCTGAAGCTATCCGAGTACATGGATGTCATAGATGAGCTATTCGGGCCTATTAATTTTGCCAAGTAGGAGCACTCCCACTTGTCCATAGGAGAGCTTGCTTCAAACTTGGGAGAGGAAGGACTGGAGCAACAGCCAATACAGGATAATTTATATCCAGGTCTAAGTCTCCTGAGCTAGGTTGATTAGGACTTTGTCAACAAGGAGGGCTGGGCCTACAAACTTGGTGTATACAAGGTTTCAGGACCAATGGAATTGAGCTACATAGCTTAGAATATCAGATATTTTTTTTGTGTGTGTGAGAGAGAGAGAGAGAGAGAGGGAGAGAGAGAGAGAGAGAGAGAAAGAGAAAGAGAGAGAAAGTATTTGCACATGCATGTACACTTGTACATAAGTGTAGCTGGTAGTTGGGATATAACCACCCCATGGTGTAGATGAACATGGTATCAATATTGCTTCCTCTTTCTCCTAGAAATCCTCCTGACTTGGAGCCATTTCCTTCCAAGGTCACTCACACTCTCTTCTTTCTCATCCCCACACAGAGAATATGATTCATCCCCACTTTCTAAAAGAATTACTTTCCTCCAAACCATATATAAATATTAATATCTTGGCCCTAACAAAGTGCTGGAGAAGCAGGAAGGACTCACCACTAATCAGGTAGACAGGGGAAGGAGGGTCTCCCAGTAAACTAGGGATAGGAGATACACCAGAGTATCAGGACACCTGATAATCAAGTGCAGGGACACCAGGATCAACAGGGGTTGGGGAGAAACAAAAGGTAGACAACAAGAATGGGGCACCAGGTCTAACTAAGTAGGTAAAGAAAACAGGTTTCCTGGGGCTTGGTAACAGACACAAAGTGAGTAAGGCAGAGAGTGATACATGGCAGACTAGGAGTCAAAGGTACACAAGTAGACAGAAAAGGGAGTGGCCACAGACACAGAGGGAAGCAAGGGATAACAAGTAGATGAGGAAGGCTCAAGACCTTACTCATGTGGCCCGTGGGACTTTGCTTAACCTTATCCTGTCTGTGATGTCTCTCTGAGTGAGTCTGTTCCAGGAATAGGATGTAGGAGGTAAAAAAGGAACAAGACAGGACAACTATAGGTAGGTTCAGGATATGAAGCAGAAAGGAAGCCCAGGAGGGTGACCAGCAGACACTCAGTCTGTCTCTCTGAGACCAAGATGAGTGACAGCCCTACTTCCCAATTCCAATTGAAATATGATTGTCCTGATCCCTATGGCCCATTTCATGTATGAAGAAGAGTTGGCCAGTGCCCATATCCTCCTTCAGCTTGTGAAGAAGCACCTTTGCAGATGCCTCAATGTCATGGTATGCTCCATAGGATACAAAATCTTCCAAGGCAGCTGCCAACAGAAGTTCAGAGAAATGGAAACATTGCAATGATCAAGGGGCCATCATGGGGACTAGTCCACAGAGGTACTCCCCAGGTCGAGAAGAGGTGCAGGGCGACAGAGCCAGAGTTCTGGGTTCAAAGGACACTGCTATCCTCCAAGGCTTTAATGGGTCTTCCTCATTGGGGACCATCCATTCCAACGATCCTCCCCAGAACTGCATATCCTCCTCCTTAAACCTGGGGAACAAAGGTATAATGGGTCCTAGAAAAGCCATTTCTTCTGGGTGGCCATATAAGACAGCCAATGGCTGCAATGTGGATGATGACCTCCAAAGCCTGAATTTCCTCCTTAGCTCCCAGCACTGTCTGCTGCCCTGGGGACTGTCCCAAATCCAGGCCCCTTGAATGAAACTCTCATGCTCAGGATATCAACCACTCCAGGCCCCACGTCCCCAGAGAGGACACCTCAGCTCCCACCCTCCTCCAGGTGCCATGTCCATTAAGAGCACACTCACTGGAAACTCACACAATCTGGGCTGCCCCTCCATGTTACCAGAGGGTAAGATGTAGATCTGGAGCTGGTTTGAAAATCACAGCCTCAGAAGAGGAAGTGCATATCATCAGGCAACCCAAAGAAGAGGCCCTGAGGACAGTCATATGTCATATTGGCCAGTGATCTCTGGGGTGACTACCCCTCAGGCAAGATCTCACCCTAGCTTTATTTTGCACTGGAAGGGCCAAAGGTTCTTCCTCAACACAGGACAGTTCCTGTAGGAAAATGAAGGGAGACGGAGGGTATCATGAATATAGAAAGAGGGCTGTGGGAGGGTATTGAGAGGGGAGGGTCATAGTGTTCAAGCCCTGGTAGGAAGTTGTACCTTGTTTGACTGTCAGTGGGAATAAAGGCAGTTTGGTAGGAAAAAAAATCTTCTCCAGCATCTGCATTCTGCTATGTTGTCTGTGCAATTCCATGCAGTGAGAACTGAGATAATTGGGGTTGCCAGGACCCAGGGTGCACAAGTGTCCATCTATTGGGTCTTGTTTCCAGATTTAGACTGCCCTCACCCTAATCCTGTGAGAAAATAGACAAGATCCAAAAATTCTACTCAATCACCCCATAGAAAATGCCTCTCTTGGTTTAGGGGATCTTCTCTGTGCATTCCTTCATGATCTGTGCCTCTTAAACATCTCACTTACCCATTATCTGAGGGCCTGCTATGAAGATAAATCACAAAGAAGCAAAATACATCTCCCTTGGTATTCACAGCTCTGAGGTCTGAGGACTAACTGGTGGCTCTCAGATCTTAGTGTTAATAGTCCTGAGATTGACCCTCAGCTCCTAGTAGTAGAAACTCCCATGTTGCCTTCTTGGGATCAGTAGCCACCTGCTTCCAACACTTCCATGGAGATCATCTGACAGCTGCACCTAGCAGCTGCTGTAGTTTGCCACTGCTCTAGGGCATTCTCTGTGCTTGTCACCATCAGGCTGACATGCCCAGTTTGCCCATTTTCAGTGTAACCAACTTGACCTGCTCTTGTTGAGATAAAAGTCATGAATATACAAATTATACCCGTCCCTTAGAGACTTCATTAGGACTCATGCTGCTACAGAAGAGTAAGTGGAACAGGAACTGTTTGCAAAAGGAGATGGGGAAGGAATCTTATTGGAATTAAAAAGGTGAACTCAAGCATGTAGTGTCCTTCCAAGATACCCACAGTATTTCTGCTTAGGCATGGTTGGGGAGGGGCTCCTTGCATGCCAGACTAGGGACTACTGAAGGTTCCCATAGGGTGGAGTTATGTAGAGCCACTGGAGGGTAGAGTCAGCAGGAGAGAACTGCTATGGAATCAAAAGCCTCTGAATGACCAAGAGGCATTTTTGGTAGCCATGGCCATCAAAAACAGATGCAGAATTTTTTATCAAGTACCTCAGGAGATCTTTGGGCCCTCCTGTCTCATTTAGATGCAGAGCTGCTTTTAAGCCTTCAACCCCCTGTGAAAATAATCAGGGTTCTAGAAATAAGCAGGTTTCTAGAATTTTTTTCTTAGCATCTTTCTTCTCTCCTGAGTGAAGATGGACAATATTGTTGGATAGATCCCCATCATGGCCATGGTTTTCCTGTGTAGGTGTTCTGATGAGAGGAAAAGGCCTGCCTTCATACCTCTCCCACCCCCTCTACAGTTCTGACTGGGAACTCATTGGGAGACCAACAGGCTCAAGGTCCTGACTGCATCCCAACACAGACCCACCCTCCACTGACAGTGCTCTGACCCTTCCATAGGTAGTATTGGCCCCACCCCGACCCCAGCCTGACCTATACTGAGTGTGGCTGGCCCAAATGTAATCAAGTTCTACAAATCAATGAGAAAAAGTAAAGCTACACACCACATGGTTTGCCAATGAAAAAAATGGGGAAGTTTGCAAAGGAGAATAATTAAATTGCAAGGAGGACAAAGTTTAGTACTATTTATGGAATAAAGTACTCGGGTGAGTTCAGACATGCACAAAACTCATTGGACGTGAAGTTGTTTGTGATCTGTCATGTAAAATCAAACTCCATGATTCTTCATAGGACACAGGTTCCATGCCATCAGAGTCAGGGGCACAATTTTTTATCAAGTACCTCTTGACAACTTTGGGTGCTCCTATCTCATTTGGATAGAGCACTACTTTTCAGCCTTCAGGCCCCTGTGGCATTAATCAGATTTCTAGAAGTAAACCTGGAAACAGTATTTTTAAAGACAGTTTCTTTCTCCTTTTCTGAGTGATGTTGGGCAGTGAGGATGAACAAAACCTCAGCATGACCAAGGTCTTACTGAGTAGATGGCCTGATGCGAGGACCAGCCCTGACTTCTAGGGGGAGAAGTTGCAGCACGTTAGGGAATCATCAATTGACACCACCAACAAGACCCACTCTCTGCATTAATGAAAAGCCGTGTTTTATGGCAGTGACCAATGGGACTAGCCCCTTGTGTGTCTCCTTTTTGAGCTACACCCTTATTGAAATTAATTTTAAGAACTTCCTCCAGATCTCTGTGCACTGGTCAGGACGGATCAGAGTCTTCTGTTTCCTGGGATATTGGCCAGGCTGTGGCACACTGCTCAACCATCTGAGGCATGATCTGATACTATCTTACTATTTTTGCTATAGATCATTAAAAAAAATTTAGGAAGACATTCACATAACTCACATCACCCATCAAATATTAGAATTTGAAAGTTTTCATAGAGTTTGCCACAATATTGGCAATTTCATGACTACAATAAAATATAGATTACTTTCATCAGCTCAAAAAGAAATCCGTTACCTTTTAGCTATCAAACCCAATCCCCCATATGTTTTCCCACCACTTTTGAAATACCTCTGTGCCTAATCAATTCTTTTCACCATTTATTTGATATATGCAATTATGATCCTAGTGTGTTCAGTTTTAGCATTGCTTCTCATATGGTTCAAGATTTAAGAATGATTGACATTCTTTCTACTTTTTTTAGAACATTCTTAACTAAAACTATCATTTCTCTTGCAGCTGGGTGGGTGGGAAAAATACAATTTCTACTAGTACAGTTTAGGTCCACTGCCTTGATTCATTTCAAGTTGAGAACAGTTCGGCGACCATGGCTTTTGTACCTCCAGCCAAAATATTCAAGTGGTAGTTTACTTATTGCCACGTCAAGAATTCTCTTGGGAAAATCCTGTTTACAGATACACTGAGGTGCCAGAATCTGTGTCCACACCTGTGTTTGTGGTTAGAAGCTCTGGGAGAAGTGCCCACATTCTGGGCAGGATATGCTTGCTCCTGGTGACTTCAAGGTTCCTCAGTCTCTAGCTAGGGAGAAATTTCATTCAGTTGCTCTTGTTTAGTTGTGCAAGTCCAGGAAATAAACAGAGGGTTTTCCAAGGAGAATTAGCAAAAGTCAGGCTAAGGAGATGATGAAGCCATAAATTATGAAGTTGTCACCTTCACATAGGCGTTTGGAGTGCCTGGAACTTCCTTTTGGTAAGAATGCTGAGAGGAATGGTGCCACTCAGCAGAGTCAGTTTTCAGCAAGATGCCTAGGAGGCTGATCCATTGACAGCAAAGAATTCCAAGAGGCCTCTAAGTCAGGGAAAGCTGAGGTATCACTATAGACCATGTTCATGGACTCTTTGAGACTTGGAACAATATTTCTCTGGATATAACTTTCAATTAGAAGAATGAAGCCTAAAATTCACTCAGAGAAAGTTGCAAACCATACGATTTCTCTGCCCATAAGACCCTGAGCTGTTGCGATTCCTCCTCAGATGCCCAGTGACAAAGGCTTGGGAGCCTCACTCCGATTGCCACTTCCCCTTTACTTTGCTTTGACAGAATCTCGAGTGCTGAGACCAGGCAGAACCTGGTTCCCCTATGTCTCCCCTCAGAGACCTGCGATGTCTTCCCTCTGCTCCTATGCCAACACACAAGCCATTCTGGGTGCTGCCTGTGTTTCCTCCTGTGACTGCACCAATCTTCCAGGGTAACCCACAGGTGTAGTCTCCTTACCCTTAAATATGAATAGCAGCAGGAGCTGGTGTTCCTGCTTTTTGTGTGGCTGGACAATTCAACGTTGGTCAATATTGGCAAAGTGGAGGCCAGGAGAGCCACATTCAGAAGACTGCCCTCACTGGAGGGCCCCAGGGGTGAAGACCATCCTGATTCATTCCTCACAGCAGCTTCTGCCCAAAGGACCATTATGCCTGCCTTAGCCAGTGGGGGAACCTGGAACTATGGGGGCCATGGGCACCTGGGTCTTCACCCTTTAGCACCACCACCATTTTCCCAACCAGCTGCATCATCTTCCTAGTAAATGCCCACCAATGGCCACAGGGAGTGTACAGGGAGGGCACACTGCCTACCTTCCACATAACTGCAGTGGACCTCACAGCATCTATGGAAACTGCTGGCACTGGCAGTGTTTCAAGTTCCTGATCCACTGGCACCTTCCTCAGATGCCAGATGTGGAAGCACTTTCCTGCTTCCTCATGTGAGTGTTCTCCACAAGGACCCAGAACTTCTCCTTGAGCTTTGAAAGGTAAAAAAAATGTATCATGAAAAAAGGAGGCTGTGATATAGGGAAACTGGAAGGAATATCCTGAGGGTGAGGGATAAGCTGAGACCTACATTCCTGGCCAAGTTCATCTTACACCAGGGGAGGAAGTATGCCTTATCTCAGTTGCCCATCATAGCCCTGTGAGTGCAGTAATCTTTCTTTCCAATGAGCATTATCATCACATGGAGGACCCAAGGTCAGAGAAGGATCCTGGGGATAATGTGAATCGGGGTTTGGAATTGACTCTCTGACGCCATATAACTGTCCCTCACTAAGTATTTTCACCTTCTAGCATAGACCTGATTGTTCACGACAGGCAACATCACAACTAGTGTCAGGGAGAGGGGTGGAGGTACCAGCACAGATCTCTCTGAACACCCACTTATATTGTTCTGGGGAATTTCATTTTTGGATATTGAGGTGGTACAGAATTCTTGAGTGGGTACTCATTCCATTTGGATCCTCCATGGAGATGTAGGATTGTCTCAGGCTTTAACCCTGCTCCCAGGACACTCTATACTCTGGGTTGCTCAAATCATGCTGCCATACACACTGCTACAGAGTGGGCAGCTGAAACCATAGGAATTCATTTATCATAGTTCTCAAATTGGGTGTCCCAGAAAAGTGGTGCCAGATAGGCTTTAGATAATGGCTGCATTACCTGTTATATCCTATTGCTGAAACAGCTTTAGTGTCTCTTCCTTTTCCTAGAAGGGTACTACTACTGTCATGGGAACTCCACCCTCATAATCTCATTAAAATCCTAAGAATGAATGAAGCCACCATCTCCAAATACCATCATACTGGAGGTTAGGGCATTCACTCGTGAATTCTGGAAGACAAAAACATTCATGTCACAATACACAACAACATCAAGAATTCAAGGGAAATCAGATTCCAGTACAGTACTTGATGTTCTCTCTAGTATATGAGAGCATGTCCTGGATGCATGGAGCCTACATGGGGTGGTCAAAGTGACAGAACAGAGGAGGCAAAGGCAAGGTGTGTTTTGAGTCAGGTCAACTGGCAATGAAATGTGGGTTGTGGATTTTGACTGTTCCTGATGAATCCCAGGCCAGTGTTTTGTACCCTATCTGGACTGGAGCCTACCATGACTCTGGAGGAGGGTCTTGCTGGAATGTCAACACACAACTTTTACCAGTTGATCTATGAGATGGCAGAAAAGTGAGGCAGAGACCTGTGATAGGCCTAAGTGCTACGGAACGTGGGTTGCACAGCTGGTTCTGGTGGGTCTTGTCACTCATACCCAGCCAGGAAGGGCATCTGCTACCACAGAGAAAACTACTGAACACTTATCTCTCCAAGCATTTGTTCCCTCTACCTGGAGAGCTGGATACCCTCTAATAGTCCCAGAAACTCTGGCCTCAACATTCAAGGTTCAGGGTTAAGACGTGGGGGAGTAACCAGCCAAGCTCAGGAGATGTCCTTCAGCAGTGAGGGCTGTGCACAGGGTACAAGTTTCACTAGCTTGGTGTTGGCCAACCACATGGGAAATAAACCCTCTTACAGAATATAGATCACCCCAGCTCTAAACATACCACAATTATACCCTGATGTTCCAGAAGAGATTTGGAATTTGAAGAATATGGTCAGGGAAAGCCAGTGTCTCAGATGCCCTGAGCACACACCTCTGGAGTTTTTTGTCTTTGTTGCATGTAATCCTTGCCATTCAAACAATCAAATGCAAAACAGCCCTCTTTGGAAGCAAACCAATACTTTCAGCATAGCTTCTACTTTCTCATGACCTCTCCTGAGTCTTGTCCCTTTGGCCCTTCTTTTATTTCCTTCCACCAAATGGCTGGAGCAAACAGTCCTAACACCACCATTGATAGCGATAGAAGATTCATGGTGTTCTCTTTTTACATAAATCATATCTTTGACCAGATGCTGATGATTTGCTTTTCTATGTGGTTCAGGACAGGGAAATGAGAAGCTTGGAATAAGTGTCAGGGCTGCACAGGGGGATACATAAAGGAATGTGCCTGGTTCACTAAGTCCCACATTGTTCTCTTCAGGGGCTAAGTGATGTTGGGTGCACATAGAACTGTTTCTGTATTGGGAATTGATCCCTCCTGGAACTGGACTGGCCCATGTTGAAGTACTGTTGCCCATTCCTTCTATCAGATCCTCATTACTATGAAGCTATAGCTTGGATTTTCCAATGAGTATTCTTTTTTTTAAATAATCCTATACTTTGCTTACCTGCCAGGTTTGTGGAATTTGAGGCTGTAAAGATGGAAGGTCCAAAGCTTCAGTTGATGATGGATTCCAGTGTCAAACACATAGGGTCTATCTTCCACATTCTCCACTCCTTGATATTGTGCAGCAGGACAGAGCTAAACTCATTTCCAGAGAAGTTGTAATAAAGGGAAAAAAATGTAACAATGAAGTCTGCTGTCCCACATGTGAACATTTTTTTCAGGGTAGGATACTTGTTTTGCAAGAAGAACAGAATCTAGCATCTGGGATTCCAACTACCCTTGGATTTGAAGTGAATATGGCCTAGTCTAAGTTGATATCTTCTCTCCCCTTGCCTATGCAAAGAGCCAACAAACTTTCTGCACAGGACATGACTCTGTGAAGCACAAGTATATCCAATATGGGTATCTCAAACTGTCCTCCCATGTGAAATACACTGTCCAACTGGTACAGAGTCACTACTAATAGGTCCTGATGTCAGAATGTGCAGGGCCATCCTGGACCAGATTAGGACCCTTGAACACACTTACTTCCACCAAATGGCTGGAGCAAACCTGGAACCACCATGTATGCATCATCCCTTTCCCTCTGTCCTAGTGTGCACCTCCAGAAAGGCTGGCCCTGAGGCTCACCCACCAGAAGTCTAATGCTAGTGGTACCAGAGATCAAGGTGCCTGACTAGATCATGCCTGAAGCCATTATGGTATATATGGACATTATGAACACCTGGTGGGGTGTCCAACTTCATCATGTGAAAAGCCCCATATTTGGCCATGGAGGAGTCCAAGGGAAACTTGGAAGAGCATGGAATGGGGTGACATAAAAGGGGACAACTTGTACCAAGATCTAGATCTCTTACCCTCCATTGATGAGCTGTGCTCCAAGAGGATTTAGTCACCAAGGTGGGCTGGGCTGGGAACCCAGTTGTCTACAAGACTTTGGGAAAGCCAGCCCAGGCTCATGGAATTATCCTTAGTTCTTTAGGTTCTCAGCACTGTGTGTCTGTTGGATGGGTAGCTCATGGTCTTGATTTAACAACCCCATGGTGTGAACCAGGAAGACATTATCAGTGCTTCCTATGAATCCCAGAGGTGTCTTGACTTTGGGACATTTTCTACGAAGATCACGCAGAATCTCTTCTTCTCCTCCAGGTGCAGGCTATATTTACCACACCCCCATTTCTTGGAAGTAGCTTTCCTTAGGACTACACATAGATATCTTGACCCTAACCAAAGAGCTGAACCAGAAGGAAGGACTCACCCAGCAGAATGGTCATCAGAACCTCAGTCTGACACCAAGACAGGTGACACCTCCCATTCAAATTTACACATCCCTCCCCGACCCTTTGTCTCCCTTCATGCCCAATGAAGACTGTGCAAATGCCCATTTCCTTCTGCAGCTGGTGAAAAATCACTTACTGCCCTTGAAGTAGAAATGCTCGGTGTAGGTGCCCCAAAGTTATGTTGTACCCTGACTAAAGTGCTTTTAAATCATCTGCCAGCCAAGGTGTAGAGAAACAGTGATAGCACTGGACATGAGGCCTAAATAGAGATCAGCCCCCTCATGGGTCACCTCATAAGAAATTAAGAGATGTAGGGTCACACAACCCTAGGTCCTATAACAGAAGAATACTGGTATCATCCTGCACTGTTTTGAGTCTTCCTCAATGGGTGCCATCCAGTCTTTAACCCTCCCCTGGACCGCAGAATCTCTTTCCTAAGCCTGGGCCAGAGAAGAGCAGTGGGTCCCAGAAGAACTTCTCCTATGGGGAGCCAAATGGGAAAGCAGAGGTGTTTAGTGAGAACGACCATGACCCTTCAAACCCGGGGCATCCTCCTGGCTTCCCAGCACCTTCTGCTGTCCTGCAAACTGTCCCAGACCAGGGCCTTCACACAGACCCCTTCATCCTTGGAGACAGAGCACTGCAGAAACCTCATTCTCAAAGAGGAGTCCTCATCCCCTTTCCCCTCCTACTGGCAGTCTAGGAAGTGAGTTCCATCTGGATCTCAACTCATGCAAGAAAAACATCATATTCTGGGTCTCATCTCCAGGTCTCTGGAGAGCAACATGTGACTCTGGGGCTAATTTCTAATGCCCAGTATTTGAGAGAAAGTTTCAGTCATCAGACCCTAGAGAAAGAAGTAGAGGCACTGTGTAGGTGTGTGATATCTTGTGAGTCAACCTCTCAGGTAGGGTCTTGGTGAGATCTCACCCTCACTACATCCTGCAACACAAGGGGCAAAGGATCCTTGTCACTCAGGAATGATCTTGATAGTCCCCAGGAAAGGGAGGGCAAGGAGAGGGCACTGGGAATGTAGGAGGAAGGCAAAAGGTAGGTACTGGGAGAGGAGAGGGAGAGAGGTACATACCTGGGGTAAAGCTATACATCATGGAAGTTGACTGTCAAGAGTGAGAAAAATAGTTTAGTAGGGAAATGTTCTCATGGCTGCTGCCTTCTCCTGTGGTGTCTGTGCTACTCTGTGGGGTGAGGACTGAAAGAAGGAGGTATCTGCAGATTTCATTCCTCAGGATGCACAGGTTCAGGGCCAAGCCTTTGCCTCCACATTTTGCCTCCACCACTTCCACTGATCCTGGAAGAAAAACAGATCAAAATCTTAACAGAAACCCAATCATCACATTGTTAACATGGCCTCAGTTAATGTAAGGGGCCTTCTCTGTACATCCCTTCATGAGCTGTGTCCCTTAAACATCTCTGTTACCAATTGGCTGAGGATTCAAACATCCATCTGGAGAGCAACCACAAATAGGTAAATTACACCTCCCTTAATATTAGCTGCTCTGAGTTTCTAAGGCCAACATCTCTCAGATCTTAGCATTCACAGCCCCAAGAGTGAATGCCAGTGACCCTCAGTGTCCATTGGGAGCAACTCTGTCACTGTATTCCTGACAGGAGGAGCCGGAAGCTACTGACAGTTCCCTGGAACCCTTTAAACGACCAGTCCTAGAAGCTCTTAGCAGCTCTCCACTGCTGTCATTCTCTGATAGCTGCCCTCAAAGTGACCTGCCCAGGCTGCTTTCAGTTCCAGCAGCCTTTACTGTTAGCAGTTGTTTGTGAAACCTGCTCCACCTGCTCTACTTGAGAAAAAAGTCATGAACATGTTAAATATAACCGTCTACTTGAGGCTTCACTAGGAATTATGCTGCACCATAAGGGGAAGCAGTACGTGTACTTTTTGCATAGGGAGATAGGGACAGAAGCACATTTGCTTTCAAAAGGTGGGCACAAGCACACACAGTATTCTTCCAGATAATCATGGGACTTCTCTGAGGTATGGGTAGTCCTAACACAATAGACAAGGGACAGCTGAAAATATTCAAAATGGTGGTATCATCAAAAGAGACTGAAGGATGGAGTCATCTAGAATATACCTGTAACCAAATATAATTCTGTGTCACAGTGACATAATTGGGGTAGCCATAGATATCAAACACAGGAAACAAATTTTTCTTTTCTTTCCTGTCCTGTCCTTTTCCTTTTTTTTCTTTTTTGGCAGTGCAGAGGATTGAACTCAGGACCTCACACATGCTAGGCAAGTATGTTATCACTGAGCCACAACCCCAGCCCCCCAAATTTTACTTAAATGCTTCCTGGAAATTGTTGGCCCTTTCTCTTCTGTCTCATTTAGAAGGAGAGTTGCTTTTGAGCCTTCATTCTTCTGATCCATTTAAGCATTTTCTAGAATTGCCCATGGAGATGGCATTTTTCTTAGACAGATATCTTCTGATCCTGTGGGACAGGCTAGATAGCCAGGCAGAACAAATATTCAGCATGGCCAAGGGCTTCCTACATAGATGAACAAGGCTTGGTTTCTAGGGAAAGAACTCATGGCACTCTTTGATACTTCAAATAACAACACAATCAAGATATACTCCTCTTATTGTCATGACTCCCCAGATGTATACCCAGACATCCATCTTACTGATCACTGCCAACAAGTTCCAGTAAACAGGGGAGTGATGGACCACATAAGTTGGATCATCAGTCAGCACTGAGGTGAGTTGGGGAAAGCTGATCCATTACACTTCAAGAGCCCTGCCTGTACACATGGGTGATGCCCACTGCAGAAGCACACTCTGCACAGCCATGCAGTTTCAGACACACCATGGAGCATGCACAATTCAATGACCTGAACCTCTGACTTCCCAAAGCATACAGAAAATGAAAGTGTGGAAAACCAGAGTGGGATTTGGGGCTATAATAGTGTTAATGTTTTCCAAACATTAATTAGCATAAATTAGTGCCAACAGCATTTGTATGTTTCCAGAGCCTAACTAGCATAAGCTTGGACACAACACAGTGACCCAAGAGAAATATAAACCCTTAGATTAGCACACTTGGGTAGAGAAAGCCTGCTATCATGTCCCCTCTTGCACTACAAGAGTTCTACCATTCTTCAATAAATCCTACCATTACATTCACTTTTCCTGGTCTGTGGAGTTCATTCTTTGAATTTGCAAGAAGATCCCAGAAAGAAGGAACTGATGGTGAGCCACTGGGGTCTGCATCAATATAGGAGGGTATAACCCACCTTTCAGAGAGGTACCACTTCTTAGCTGCAGAAATATGCAACTTACACAGGCCTCACCTGCCAGAAGAAGCAAAAACCCTCCAATTTCCCCTGCTAACAGAAGTAGAGAATCGAGTTTCTTCTTTTTGTGCCCAACCTAGGGCTTCTTTGGAGGGTGAGTGCAATGGGCCAAGAAATGATCCCCTTATTTTCTGGAGTTCTACATTCCATTTATAAATCTATCTCTCTTTAAAAAATAATTGATGCCTGTCACTCATTTGAAATTGGATAGTGCAGCTGCTGTTCTAAAGACCCAATTGAAAGACTTACTGGAGGCTTGTTCAATCCCTTTCATCACTAATGGAGAAACATTGGTCAAGCTCAGCTTAGGTTTCTCTCTGAAGAATACAACAAGGTCAACAGATTAGTTAAGCTCAGCTTCTTTCTTCCTCTCCTAGACTGACTTGACCCAATGGTGGAGGGATCCCTCACCAAGTGTATCTTATATCCTAACACAAAATCTTAGTCTGATCCAAGGTCTTTGAAAAAGAAGCAACCCACTAATCCCCAGAGGGTGAGCCACATGGTCTATTTCTCCTGTTCTCTTCCCTTCTCTTCATATTTTTTTTCTGTCTCTCTCACATGCACTGCAAACATAATGTAGATTTAGGATTCTTATACTCCTTGGAACCCAAATTGTTTTAAAAGAAACTATGGATAAGGTTTTTGGAAATTTTCAAAGCTTAATGCACATGTTAGGCCCCAAATCCCATGGTGTCTCTGGTGAGCTCCACCCAGAAAGAAGGTCCCTTTCTCTAGGTTTCTAACCCTGCCAGTTCAAAGAAGAAAAAATGCAATATAAACAAAGACTCTTAAGCCATATTAGATCTAATATTTGTAGCAAATAGAATAGGACTTTAGTGGCCCTTAGTATGAGTTTGGTGGCAGGAAAGGCTAAAAAATTTCTTCAGGGTACATGACCCTAAGGGACATGGCTCTTTCATAGCATAACTGAGTTCCTCCAGGAAATGCAACCCCATTTCTAATGCCTTCACAACTGATGGCAAAACAGTACAGAAAAACCAGGGACACTCATTTTAAGAGGGATATGACACAGGAAAGGAATTTTGAATAATGCATTGGTAAAGGCAAATAATACAAGCAGCCTAAATCCTATGAAGGCCTCAAAATGTGGTTGCTCATGTGTTGAGGATCATAAGTAGCCCTGAGTACTTTGTGGTGCTAAGAGCAACTACTCCAAACTGGTAGAATTCAAAGGTGTGATTTAAGCATTTCAAGTCAATATTAATTTCATTGTATATAGAAAGTTTTTTCTGGTGCCAAGAAAGACATTTAATTTCATTTTAAATGTTTCTGAAATTAAATAAATGAAATAGTAAAGCATTTATGTCTATAATCATACTTTAAGTAATTATGATAGCATACTTTGAGTAATTCTGAAACAACTGCTCACTTTGTGAATGTATGTTTCTCTCAGATTATATGATGGGAAATATTTTAAATATCTCCATAAGACAAAATTCTGCCCATCTTCAGTCTATGCCATCATAATCACATTTAAAGAATTTCCCCCAGAAAGTTTTTAGCATTGATCATCCAATGCATCCATTAGAAAGGAATAATTAATCATCTCTTCAAATAATTAACCATCTCTTCACAAAGAGATGTGAGCACTGATTAACTGCTTTCTTATTTGATTGGACAAGAGATAGCCTTCTGCATACCCAGCACATTAGATGTCTCATTGAAAGTATAATAAAGTCATCATAAAAATAAAAATAAAAATAAATAAATCTGCATCCTTTGGTTGCTGCACAACTTGCCTGATCTTACAGGGTGGTAGCCCATGGCTTTCAGGTCCACATGGCACTGAGGGATACCTCCATATTACAATGGAGGGATGCTAAGGGATGCCTTCTTCCCCCTTTGTCTTTCAGATGGAATATGTATACTCCATTTGGTATACATATTCCTTTAAAAAGCATTTTGAAACATTGGGATTCCTTTGACACTCAGACCCTAAAGAAGTGTCTGGTATTTTTCTGAGCCAAAGCTTGGCCTGAATACCATCTGGAGGATGTGGTATTACAGTTTATACAGTTACTGGTATTCCAGATTATACTTCCCCAGAGGGAATACCAGTTTACACTTAAACTTAGATTTAAAGGGGATAAACAGTGGTCACATGTACCCTACAAAAAAGCTTTTTATTTGCCTGGAGACACAACCCAGAATTATGCAACCAATGTAAATTAGATTCTTCACTCTTGGCTAAACTAAAAAAGTGCAATCCAAACAAAGACTCTCAAGGTGTATTAGATTCAATATTTTCAGTAAATAGAACAGGACTTTAGTGGACCTAGGTATGAGTACAATGGCAAATATATCAGGAAAGGCTAAAAAGGAAACCAGTTTCTTTTAGAGAAGGATCAAATAGAGAAAAGACTTTTTTATAAATCCATATGCCCTCCTTACTCAGGGAAACACAAACTCCACTGATACTTAATATTGGAAAGAATGTCTTGAACACTGGAAAAGTTTGGGGGTACATCAGACAAGGGTAAGGAACTAAATTGGAGCTAAGTTTCAGGTGGGAGTGGCATGACAAAAAAGCAAGAAAGCAGGAAACAGGCAAGCCAGAAATGAAAGACAGGGACCAGGCAGAGATACACAGGAGAGAGGTAAAAGAAGCTTGAGGTTCAAGCCTTTTATGGGGGAGGCTCAGGGATTAGAGCCCAATGGATCCAAAAGTGGGCAATTAATGTGGGGTTGGTAAGCCCTTGGGCAGGAAAGAATGTGAGAGGTTAATAGTGGAGATGGAATGAAGAAGTGTTGAGCCTTTCTCAGAAAGGCCCTTGGCTAGGAAAACCTTAAAATGGCAGCTGTCTGGGGCTGAGATTGTGGCTCAGCAGTAGAACCCTCATCTAGCAGGGGCAGACAACCCAGATTTGATCAATACCACATAAAAAAATAAAGGCATTTTGTTTTAAAAAAAAGTAGTCTAAAAAAATGGCAGCTGTCACTTAAGATGGCCTTCCAGAGGCTAAGCAAGGACTTTACACTGAAGGGGGATGGGGAAATACAAGGTTTGAAAAGATCTATAAGTGCTGGAATATCTCAGCATGGAAAAACCCAGAATTGGAGGGGCAGCTTGCCCTGGGCAGATTGGAGGTTATTTGGCCCACTAAACCGATATGCAGAAGCCACAGCCTTCCAGGCATGCACAGGGAGCATAGACTTAAATACCTTCATGTAAAAGTGGTGTGAAGTTAGACATAGTCCTTAGATCTGTGAATTCCAGGCTGAATCCTACACATGAATCAAGCATATGCAAACCAGAAGATCTAAAGTAAGCCTAGAAAATCAGGAGAATCTCTGGCAGAGAGACCATTTTGCCTGGGGGCACTAAAAGATCAAAGAGGCCAGAGAAAGCCCTCCCCTCACTCCATTTCATCAGCAGTGAGGAAGACCAGCAGCAGAGAGAAAATGACAGATCAGAGAAGCCAGATAAACCTTGATCCCCTCCATTAAATCTGCATCCAAAAGCACAAAGAACCATCAGCAGGGAGAAACTGAATGGGGCAAAGTGTCTGAGCTCAGTGCCCAGTTGAGAAACCTAAAACAAAACAAACAAATTCAGTATTCCCAAAATACAGAGCCAGTGAAGGATGTCCTCTTTCCATAGGTGGTGCCCTGTCACCTAAATTATTCTATATTTAGAATACCCAAGAACTACTAGAAAGGTTCTAGAACTTATAAACTGATTCAGCAATGTAGCAGGGCATAAAATCAAGACCAAATGCCATGAATCAATAGCATTTCTATACACCAAGGACATATCAACTGAAAGAGAAATCAGGAAAACTATCCCCTTTCCAACAGCCTCTGAAAAACCAGCCTTTACCTCAGAGAAAAGCCTGTCCAAGGAAGGGGGCATGACCCTTGTCCTTGGAAAGACCCAAAGAGCACTCCTAGGCATATTCCCACCCTGCTAAGTTGTTTATACACAAATAACAGAAGAGATCTGCTGTGCCATGTGTCCTGACTCAGTCAGGCTAGGTGGGGACCCATAGTAATCCCTAGCAGCCACCAATCAGTATGAGACAGGGAAATACTTGGGATGCCAGATGACCCTCTCAGTAGTTTATGATGTTGGGAAACATGTAGTTCAGAATGAACACCCCTCTTGGCTTAAACCAATCAGTTCAAATGAATCCCCCTCTTGTAGTAACCAATCACCCCTACCCAACATGTTCCCACCAGTGAATGTCCTAATCATGATTTAGAGTTGTTTTATGATTTTCCAGTGGTGTGTGATGATTTGCTAAGAGATGCTATGATGTATGTGAAGTACCTGCCTTCCCTAAAGAGTGTATAACACTGCTGAAAACCCTGAGCTCGGGGCCTATAAGTGTCTCCAGTTGCTGTGTGCACATGGAGGACCAAGCTAGCTCGCAATAAACACCTCTTTGCTGTTTACATTGATCTTGGTCTCTGGTGGACTTTTAGGCATCCAAAATTCGAGCATAATACCTGAAGAAAAATAAAATATGTGGGAATCAACCTAACAAAAGAAGTGAAAGAAGTGAAAGGGCTTGGATTGTGGCTCAGTGGCAGAGCACTTGCCTCACAAATTCGAGGCACTAGGCTTTATCCTCAGCATCACATAAAAATAAATAATAAGATGAAGGTATTGAGTGCATCCACAACTAAATTTTTTTTTTAAAAAAAAAAAGGAGGTGGGGATAGTTGGGAAAAAACCTCTGTAATGAAAACTGCAGAACACTAAAGAAAAATATTGAAGAAGATATCAGAAAATGAAAAGATCTCCCTGGATAGGTAGAGTTAATATTATCAAAATGTCCAAACCATCAAAAGCATTATACAGTTTAATACAATTCCTATAAAGATTCCAATGATATTCTTCATAGAAATAGGAAAGGCAATCATGAAATTCATTTGGAAAAATAAGAGCCCTAGAATAGCCAAAGCAACCCTTATCAATAAAAGTGATTCAGGAGGGAGGCATCACTATACCAGCACTTAAATTATACTACAGAGCCATAGTAACACAAACATCATGGTGTTGGCACCAAAACAGACACAAAGAGCAATGGAACAGCATAAAAGACACAAAGACACACCCACATAAATATGGATATTTCATCCTAGACAAAGGCACTGTAAACATATTTTAGAAAAAACATACCTCCTTCAACATATTGTTTTGGGAAAACTGAAAATCCACATACAATGGAATGAAATTGAACCCCTACCTCTCACCCTACATGAAACTCAACTTTAAGTAGATCAAGGAACTAGGCACTACAGCAGACACTGCACTTACTAGAAGAAAAAGTATTTCCAACTCTCTAACATGTTTGCTTAGAAACCTACTTCCTCAATAAGACTCCTAATTTACCAAAAATAAAATCAAGAATCAATAAATGGGATTGTATCAAACTGAAAAGCTTCTTTACAGCAAAGAAAACAATCAAAAACATGAAGAGGGAGCTTACAGAATGGGGGGAAATGTTAACCACCAGTACCGCAGATAAGGCATTAATTTCCAGGATATGCAAAGAACCAAAAACACTGAATACAAGAAAAATAAATAATCCAATTGATAAATGGGAAAATATGGAGAATAGTGATGAAGAATTAGAGAGCAATGACTGAGACTTGGGGCTTCTGATGATCCCATGGCTGTGGTTGCCTGGTCCCTGGGAATGTTTCTATGCAGAGGCATAGGATGTCTAGTTCCTTTGGTAATGCTCTGCTGGAGGAAGCTCTGAGGAAGAGTCTTATCAACTTTGACCTTAATCTCAGTCACACAGCTCCCAGGTATACAATCACAATGTATTACTAGCTCTGCTACTCCTGAGACTGCCCACTTAATAGTAACTTTAAACAATGGACCTTCTTGAGCATTACACAAAGCTCCTAACATTGCACATTACAATTGTGGATTGCAACTCTGGAAAAGCTGTAAAAACGTAGATGTTTCTAGTTTCTGTAATTTTCTGAGTATAAAAAATAATGCTTGCATAGTAAATGACATATATAAATAAATATTGCTCGTGTAACACTTTAGATCTGCTTCCTCTATCAGAGAGCAGCACTCCACCTGATCCCAGCTATTTAACTTCAAAATCTGAAAAGTATCTTTATTTTCTAATCCCCCAATCACCACAAATTTTTCCACACTGGTTGTGGCAAGCAAAGAGAGTCCTTCAAATTAATATTAATGAATATTAAATAGGAAAGTAAATTCTTAACATGAAATTCTCTGATGAATATAAATATACAAAAATATAATAAAGGAGTATTTTTTAAATTAGAGTTTATGGCTTTTTTATTTTCTTAAAGAATTCAAAAGAAAAAAGGATGCAAATTATACATCCATAATAATAAATACCCATTAAATTAACTGATTGGGGGGCTGCAGTTATAGCTCAGTGGTAGAGCATTTTTCTAGAATTTGTGAGGCACTGGGTACCACATAAAAATAAATAAAGGTATAAAAATTACAATAACATTTTAAAAAATAATAAAATAAAATCAATTGCTATGACAACAACAAGACAAAGGGGAGCAGACAAAGATACAAAGCAGTACTAGACTATGATATAAGATATTGGCTTCAAATACATGTTATAACATTAGAAGGTTATTTTTAATTCCCTTGGAAACTAAAGAAATTTTAAGAGAATACATAAAAGAGAACAGAAAAGGAATTAAAATTTCACTACAAAGCATCAGGGAAATAAAAAGAAAAACAGTAAATGAGGAAATCAGCATCAAAATATTACAACATATAAAAAATAATAAAAAATGATGATGGTATTTTAATAGTCAGCAGTTATTTTACATGTAAATGGATTAAATTCCCCAATCAAAAGCCATATGTTGAGAAAATGGACTTAAAAACCGAATCTGAGACTTCTTTTCCAATTGCTCCATGGCTTGGTATTCAAGAACTTAAGAGTACAATTCTCAGCAATGTGGGTAAAAGAGGAAATTCACTGAAATTCATTATAGACAGGCAGACTCTTAAGAGACCCAGAAATTCAAATGTACTAACATAGGAAAAGACTTTTGAAACAAGCCAGTGGCATGTGGGGCAGAGGCACTGGTTCAACACAAAGGTGAGGGAATAACACAAACAGAGAGAAACACAAAGGACAAAGAAGACATGGAAAAACCTGTAAAACAGAAAAGCAGTCTAAACTTGGCTGTATGGCAAGCTGGTGTTTGAAAAATACTCTGTGCTTCTAGACCAGCAAGCAAAAACTGGAGGTGATTTCCTCTGAAGCAATGAAACCACAGCTTGTTAATGTACAACCTCAGGAGATCACAGGAAATAATATCATGCTGTCCTGTCAAGTACTTGCCTAGGATGTACCTGGTAGTAGGTAATTGAAACAGGCACAGAGAAAATTGTACCCAGAGGGATTCAAGTCAGAGATATGCATGGGAGTGCAACTCACTTTTCCTTTGAATCTGGATGCTCACATGACCACAGGGGAAACCAGTCAAGTGCGTGTGATTTCACTCAAAGGTTCTGCTCTAGGCCTGAGTCTAGAAGGGCCACATTTATGGTAGCTATGCATGACATGTGGAAGGTTGACTCCACCTCAGCACCTAAAGAATCCTCAGAAGACCCCTGAGATCCAGGCACCCAGAAGAGATCAGCATCTTCCAGCCCTAATGATGAGCAGATCAATGTCTCAAGAGCACATATACCCAAGAAGCTCAATAGCTGAGTAGAGCTAAACACCAGCCTCTGTAACTTCCCACATAGAACTCTGCATAGATCTGTTGGTCCATACAAAACTTCAATTGACAGTACTTCCCACTCCATCCTGCCATATATCAGTGAGAAATAAAGCTGTAAGCTATTCCAGACAACTGCAGTTCCACATCACTCCAGCTGGCAGCTAAGCGAGGATCTCAAAAACAGGGAGGGCTTAGCAACTCCCAATCCTTGATATCTCCCAGGGATACATAGCCCAAGAAGGACTGTAAAGAGGAACAGCCTTGCACAGGCAGTGAACATTCCATCCTTGTGGACAGTTTTGACCACCCCAGAAAAAGTAATTCTTAGACTTTTATTTAAGATATTGCATTTTTCTTTCTTTTCTTCATTCGTGTGTGTGTGTGTGTGTGTGTTTGTGTATGTCCTTACTATAGTAACTGGTTTTAAATATACATGCAAATAATTTTTCCACATTTTTATGTTTTAACTTCTTTGTCTCTTGAGTTTTAATTTTATTTAGTTTTTTTCTTTTCTTTCTTTTTTGTCTATTTCTCTTGTTGCTTTTCTTCTGCTTCTAATACCAGTTTCCATTGTTCTCTTTATTTTTCTTTCTTTTTTTGTATTTTGCTTATATCTTGCTAAATATCTTCACATTTTGAATATTATAAACTTCATTATACATTTCTGTCACATTTCCTTTTCTCTCAATGAATTCCATTTGCCTCATCTCTTGGAACTATTGACTTTATGCAATTCCTAACCTTCCACCATTATTGATGTTTCAGTTATTAAGTACTGTGGGTGATGTAGTTATCACATGTTCATTTTGTTAAAGGTGGATCTTGTGCAAAATAATATACTATTCTTGCTTTTGGCCATCCTGCCATTTCTGTTCCTGTGGCAATTAGTGCTGCTGATGTCATAATAGGCAATGAGTGTTTATTTAATGCTTTATATTGTTAGCTGTTGCTGTTTCAAGATTGTCCCTTTATTGTGGGGTTCTGGGCAGTTACATAGATACTACAAGTTGACAGGGTTGAGGATACTATTTCTGAGCCACTTCCAAAACACAAACAAGAGACAGTGAGCCTTGCACTATACCCAAACCACACTGGATACCAATGACATTTTAATACATAGACTAATAGAGACAAAATTTCCAAATCAATGACAAAGCCCCAGGTAGAAACAGCTGGGTGGTAACCTTAGGTCCCACCCAGGTATATCCACACCTATATAAAATTAAGTAGTTAACTTGTATTATACTGTGGATACCCCACCTACAAGGGATCTCAATTTAGACAGCTCCTATGCTACTTTAGTATATAGAGTCTTGTTAGGTAAAAAGAGAACAATCACTTTGGGTATACAGCACATACCCAACACACCTGTGGGATCTGCAAGGACTCCACTCTACTGAGACCTATAGGGACAGTGGAATTCTCAAGCTCTGACACAATGCACATTGTGTCTAAATACACTGTTCATTACTAAAGGACTAGATGGAAAACTATACTACAAAAACACTTGGAATTGTTAACAATTTCAAAAAACCTGATATCCACAGGAGTGAGTCTATGTTCTAAGAGGCATAACACATACTAATGAAGACAAATCTGCCCCAAAGAATGCACAAAACACAAAAGAATAAAAAAACACAAAATATGATAAATCAAGGTGACATGATACCTCCTTTAACAAAAAAAGAGTACACAGAATACCCAACAAAACCAAAAACTTGCAATGAGACAGAAGCAGAAATAAAATGCTTCCCAAAAAATAGAAACCCAAGTCCAGGTGGTTTCTCAACTGAATACAGTGAGATTTAAAGAATAATTTGTACCAGTACTCCTCACATAATTCCATAAAATAGAAACGAATGGAACATGCCCAAATTCACACTGTGAAGTCAGTATCACCAACACCAAATAGGAACGCATCAAAGAAAGAAAACTGCAGACCAATATTCCAGATGAACTTAAATGTAAAAATTCTTAATAAAATGTTAGCAAATCATATTCAACAATATATTAAAAGTATACAACATGACCAAGTTTACTTTATTCCAGGGATAAGAGAATGGTTTAATGTATGAAAATCAATGAATGTAATCCATCATGTAAACAGAATTAATGTCAAAATAACTTACCCATCTCAAAACATGCACAAAAAGCATTAATAAAACGTAGCCCCATCTATGATCAAAACAATGAAGAAACTAGGGACAGAAGAAACCTCACTCAACATATAACCACTGTATATGAAAAAAACAAATCCAACATTATACTAAATAAGAAAAAATGGAAAATATTTTCTTTAAAACTTAGAACAAGACCAGGATATTAACTCTCACCATTCATATGTAATTTATACTACTAGAAATTCTAGTCACAGTAATTAGGCCAGAGAAGGAAGTAAAGGGGATAGAAATAGGAGAGCAAGAAGTCAAATTTTCACTGTTTTCAGATGATACCAGACCATACTGAAAGATTCAAAAAGCTACCCCAAAAAGACTGACACAGAAAATACATGAATTTGGTAAATTTGCAGGTTATAATATAAACATACAAAAATTAATTTCTTTGCTAGGTATAAGTAATGAATCTACTGAGAAATAAACCAGAAAACTACACAATTTAGAACACCTTAAAAAATACCTAAGAACAAATCTAATGAATTAGGTGAAAGACCTCTACAATAAAAACAACAGAACACTGAAGAAAGAAATTGATGAAGACACAAGAAGATATAAATAATGCCATATTCAAGAAAAGGGGAAATTAATATTGGTAAATTTGAAAGTTTATAGCCTTGAGTGCCCATGTAGGAACATGTGAAATATCCCAAACAATTTAATTACCAAAAGCAATAAACAAATTCAATTTAATCTCAATAAAATTACCAGTGATATTTTCATGAAACTAGAAAAGAAAAAAAAAACTTCTAAAATTCATTTGGAAGAACATAAAAGACCCAGAAATTGAAAGCAATTGTAAGCCCAAATGCTCAGGTACCATCATCTGATACTGGACAAGGTGCCAAAAAATATGCTTAGAAGAGACAGACATTTAAAATAATGGTGCTGTAAAAACTGGTTATCCATATGAAGAAGAATGAGACCTGACCCTTATTTCTCACCCTGAAAAAAATATCAACTCAAAATGGATAAAAGATCCAGGAATCAGACCAGAAACTATGTAACACAAATAAGAAAATAGCGGGTCAGCACTCCAACAAGGACTTTCTCAATAGGACCCATAAAGTACAGGAAATAATGCCAAGAATTAATAAATGGGTGAGCATTGAATTTTAATATCATCAAGGTAGCCACACTACCAAAAGTGTTATGTAGATTCAATGTAATCTCCATCAAATGGACAATGACAATCTTCAGAGAACTAGAAAACAATCAACCCTAAAATCCATGTGCAAAGACTAAAGACTCATAATTGCCAAAGTAATATAGAGCAAGAAAAAATGATGCTTGATGCATCAAAATACCTCATCCCAAATTATACTAAAGAGTGATAATTTTAAAATCATTGTAACTTTTTGGACAGAACACCAAAAGCACAGGCACAAAAAGAAGAAAAAAACTGAATTACATCAAGCCTGAAAACTTATTCATCAAGGGACACAATCATCAGTGAAAAGGCAACTCCCTAAATGTAAGAAAGCATTTGAAAATCATGTTTCTGATAAGAAGTTAGAGTCTACGATATAAAGAGCCCTTATACCTCAATAATAAGAAAACAACAACCCAAAATTAAAATGGGCAAGTGACTTCCATAGATGTTTCTCCAAATATATACAAATGGCTGAGAAGCACATGGGAAGATGTTCAACATAAATAATAAGTGGAGAAATCAAAATCAAAATCACAGTGAAATCCAGCTTCACATACATGATGAGGCCTACCATAAAAGAGCCAGAAAACTCCAGTGCTCCTGAGAATGTGAAGGAACTGGAACCCTAGTGCACTATGGGTTAGAATGCAAAGTGGTGTAGGCTCTATGTAAAACTGGTGGTTCCTAAAATTATCAAATTAGATTTACATGATCCTTCAATTCTATTTCTCAGCAAACACCTATACAACATTACAAGAATGGTCTTGAAGAAATATTTATACGTATACAATCACTCTAGGTTTGTTATTATACTCAAGGGTCCATTGAGAAAGAATTTTTATATTTTTAGCTGTGCATTATATTATACATAAGCAGGGAATATAGTGTTCCAATTTGGTCCCCAGAACTTGCCCATTCCCTCCCCTCCTACCTGGCTCTGTTTGTTTTCTTCTTCTCTACTGGACTTCCTTCCATTTACATATAATTTTCTTAACTAGGCTTTACAGACATACATGAAGATGTCATTCACTATGGTTTCTTTATAGAGGTCCACAGGATAGTTTGGCCAATTTCATTCCACTATTTCAGCCTTTCTTAGCCTAAGGAAGAGTATTTTACATGTAGCAAAAGATGAAATATTAGTTTGTCTGGAAAATGAAGGAAAATCTGGCTGATGCTAGAAAAGGATTAACCTTGACAATGCTGAGTAAAGGAATACATTCTGAATGATACTTACTTACATGAGCCACAGTACACAGAGAGATTAAAAGAGTACAGAGAGAATGGTGATTTCTTAGGACATGAGGGAAATTGAAAATTATTATTTCATAAATAAGCTTCAACTTTGCAAGATGAAAAAACTTCTGTGGCAGCATGCTGGTATTAGAAGAATGGCAAAATAAGTGTAAATAATGCCAACAATGTGCCTTCCCAAGTAGTTAACATGGTAAAATTTTGCTGTGTTTGATCACATATAAAAAACTAAACTCCTTTTATTTATTTCCACATAAAAACCAAGAAAGTTCTCCACTAGTAGAACTGATCAATAAGGAATGTGAAAGGTTCATTCAGGTTGAAAGAATGTATAACTAACTCATTCCTGACAAGAAATGAAGAATGACAATGAGGGTAGCTCTTCAGGAAAATTTAAAACCATTATCATTGTACATTGTACATTTTTTTCATTTTGTTTTGTTTTTTCATGTGATAAGTTTATTTTATAAGACTCATGGAATTTATTTATTTATTTTAAGCCTTTTTTTGGTACATTCAGTTTTTCACTCCTTCCTAATGTGCTTGAGGAGCAACTATGTAATAATTATAGAGCTCATGGGGTTGCCAGAGCATGCACCCTATGAGGCCAGTCATGTGCACACATGGGCCACCAACAGAACCAGGCTGGGAGGAGCCTGTGGGGACTTATACTTAGAGTTTTGGCCTTTGTCTTGCAGAGGAAAAAAAACCCAAGGGAGGAACCAATAAGTGAACAATCATAAACAACTCTCTCAGCAATAGTCCCTGGATCTATAAATCTGCCATAAACTTCCTTCTGGAGTCAGTCCCTTTGAACCGTTCTGGAGAGGAATGGCCATACCTCACATCGTGAAAGAAAATCTCCCCCACCACTTCTAAGGGATCATCTTTGATCAGCTTCCATCCACCAAACCCAGGATCCTGGAAGTCAGCCCCACTCAAGCACAAGAGGCACATCACTACCAATGCAGACAAGATGTCAGATAAGGATGAGAAAGCAGAAATCACTTTTGGAGCTCCAGATCCACAGGAACAAGGGTCAGTGCACATGAGAAAAGCTTGCTATCACCTATGTGCTCCTGCTACTCCTTACAGCTATAGACACACACATTCCACCCAGCCACAGAGACCTGTGCACATACAACTCAGGCACACACACATGTGAGGATACACACTCAAACCCTCACACTATGGATATCATCAAACTCCCTCACATTTGGAAACAGGCGCATGTCCCACAACTCACTGCCACACCCCAAACACACAGATGTGTAAATCTACCCCATCCTTGCCTTCCCTGAATGCGCACACCACCCTTTCCCTTCTAAAAAAGTATACTCAATGCATATCCCCAAATATACATGCTTGTGACTACTTAGGTACTGATGGACGGGCAGCTATAATGTATACTTTTCCAAATGTACGCTTATACATTCCTATATACTCTACAGTTCCTAAAGACATGTGCACATGATATCACCAAACAACAAGTACACACACACACACACAAAAAAAAAACCTACTTGTTACCAGAAGTCAAATAAACAAAATCCTAAATCGAAAGATTTGATTCTCTCAACAAAAATACACACTCAATAAACATAAGTAATATTGCTTCATCCCCAACTTACACAAAAAGCTCTTAGGACTTCCCCAAGCTTTAATGAAACCAGATACACCTTGGTCATAAAAATGTAGCATCTATAACCCTAAAGGACACAGGCAGAAAGTCTGGGACAAGTGCCCCAGATTGGTATTACTCCCATTATAGCCTGCTACAACTGTGGCCAAGAGGGATACTACAAAAAAAGCATACAATTTTTGTCTCCAACTACAGGGTCCCATGGTTATTCTGAGTTTCAAGGAAAGGAAAATTAATTCATATGTCTACACTGGAGCTATTTTTTCTGTTCTCCTCTCAAACCCAGGCATCCTCTCCTCTCACAGTATGACATTCACATAAGGGGAGTGTCAGGAAAGCCTGTGACTGAATATTTCTCCCAAATTTTTAGCTGTTCTTGGGATGATCTCCTCTTCTCACATGACTTTTTGATAATGCCTGAAAGTTCCAACCCCCTTATAGGACAAGATATTTTGACTCACCTAGGCACCACACTTCTTATGATACCAGAAGAGAGACTTTGTCTGACCCTACCTGAAACTGAGAATAAACCAGAAGTCTGGATACCCAGTGGGGAGGGGGGAAGATGCAGCAATTGAACCTGCTCCTGTACAGATCCATCCTAAAGATCCTCCATCCTTTTCCCAACACAAAATTATCCCCTGAAACCAGAGACTAAAAAGAGGGTGACAACTTATAATAACATAACTTATAATGACAGGGTCTATTAAGACCCTGTAATAGGGGGCTGAGGATATAGCTCAGTTGGTGGAGTGCCTGCCTCACATGCATGAGGCCCCGAGTTCAATCTCCAGCACGCCCCCCCCCCCCGCACACACACACACATACACATAAAACCCTGTAATAGTCCACATAATACACCCATTAAAAGCCCAGTGGATAATAAAAACGAGTCAAGGGCCTCAGATTGGTAAATGAGGCAGTGGTTCCCATATATCCAATGGTCCCCAATCTTTATACCTTGTTATCCCAAAATCCTCAAGATTATAACCGGTTCAGTTTTAGATTTAAAAGAGGCATTTTTCTGCATCCTGCACCCAAATTCTCAATACCTAGTTTCTTTTGAGGATTCCCTCTGACAAGTGCACCCAATAACCTGACATTTTCTGTCCTGGGGGTTTAAAGACAGCCCCCAATTGGTTGCCCAGGCATTGGCCCAAGTCTTAATTCAATTTAGTCAATCACAAGTTAAGGTCATACAATATGTAGATTACATCTTCCTTTGTGCCCCAACTAAGGAAACCTCACAGCAGAGCACCCAAGCTTTACTTGCTTTCCTGGCAAGAAAAAAAAAGGTTATAAAGTTCCACAATCCAAAACCAAACTTTTCCAAATATCTACAAGACACTTGGGCATATAGGCCAAGTAAACCCAGATGTTAGAAGACAGAATGTAACCTATTTCTCCCTACCCAGTACCCCCATCAATGCCCCTGTTCAGTTTTAAGTAGCCAGAGTGTTCATGTCCCTTTCCCCTAATGGGTTCCCAAGCAGGATTCTGTGCAGGAATCCTGGCTGCAGCTACTAGCAGGACACCTAGCTGCTACCCATGCTCAGGACTTCTGGCTGCCACTCATGTGTTGACCCCCATCTACCAATGTGGATGAGGGCCCACAGTCACCTCTATCTTGGGACACTGCGACCACTGCCATAGTCACCTGCACCTGGGGACACTGCCTAAGGTCTGGAGACAGCCACCAGCCAAAATACCGCATGCCACAGAACTGCATCTCTGAACATGCCTCCCAGCACCAGGACCTGGCACCACCCAATATGACACTCCGTTGCTGAAAACAGCCACCTCCATCTTAGGAGACTTTTGTTGCCATCTTTATTTGGTGCAACTCCCAGTTTGGGACACCAGCTGGGGCTTAGGAGAAATGTCAAGGTATCTATAGTCCCCAACTCCCCCCTTTCTCTGACAGCCGCTAACCTTGCACAGTGCTTGCGGCTATGCAGCTGGTCCATAACTCACAAAACCTTCTCCTGAACTGCCCAATACAAAACACCTCTCCACAACAGGTGTGCAGCACCTAGAGTGCAGCCCACAAGACCTCCAGAGAGAAATGTTTCTGATTGGGAAGTAGAAAGGGAGGGGGTGAGTGAGATATAGTTTAGGGACTAAATTAGAAACCAGGAATTGTGAGGTCTACAGTGGATATAAGGAGATAAGATCGGGTGCCCATATCACACAAGCAGGCCCCAAAGGAGATCCTTGGAGTTTAATCTCACATTGGGATGAGCAAATGCTATATCCGATCTCCAGGAGCTCTGCTCCCAAGACAACCCTCCAACACTAATAACTTTCACCATCCAGAGGGTGTATATACCAGCAAACAATATACAACCCCACCTAATGGATGAGAAGGGAAGCAAGAAAATACTGATCTCCAATTATTACACTCCTTGTATCTTTCTTCAAGATTTTTTTCTCTTTTCTTTTTCTTCTCCATCCCTCACTTACCCAACATTTATGAAACCAAATGCTTTTCATGAATTAGGCTACTGAGGACTGGGATGTCTGAACAATATATTACAGTTGTGTTGTATATTCTTTTATCTCCTATTTTTACATTTTTTGAAATTTTTCTTAATACTTATGTTATTTTTTACTCTCTCTATTGTCTTCCCATTTAGGTCCCAAAATCACTTTCTGTCTCTTTTCCTGCTACTGACCAGCTTCTTTAGATTCCTTTTTCATGCTTCCTAAGGTCTAATAAATCTGTATCTATCTTCACCTCCTTCCCCCTCAACAATGCATCCTACACCTCATCCCTAATTCTTTGTCCACCATCAGAAACTGTAGACCCTTTTGCAAACCTACTCTTTGTATTGTAGATAATAATTGAATTTACCATTTCTGTATAATGGAACAAAACTGTAAGTGTCTTAATTGCATCTATTTGGTTGAAGGCTGTATATGGTTTGTATTGGCATGTCTTAATATTCTTCTCCCCCTTAAAGGAGATGTATTGGAACCCTGAAGGGACACCATAAGCCTATAGGGTAAAAACTGTAATGCCTCAGATCTGCAGTGCTAGAAGGGAAAACACATGAACAACCTGAAAAAGCAAGGGAATAAAGTGCCCCCAATAAACCAAAATACTATATTATTAGAATCCATGGAAAGCACAACAGAAGAAATGACAAATAAGGAGTTCAGGATGTACATAATTAAAATGTTCTGTGAATTAAAGAATGATATAACACAGCAAATACAAGCAGCAAAAGATCATTTTGAGAAAGCACTATATAAGCAAATACAGAAAGCAAAACATTACTTCAATAAGGAGACAAAGGTTCTGAAAAAAATTAAAAAACAGAAATCCATAAAATAAAACAATAAACCAAATTTAAAAACTCAATACAAAGCACCACCAACAGATTAGATCACTTGAATGGTAGGACCCCAGACAATAAAGACAAAATATATAATCTTGAAAACAATGTTGACCACACAGTGAAGATGGTAAGAAACCATGAGCAGAACATTAAAGAATTATAAGATAACATAAAAACACCAAATTTAGGAATTATTGTGATAGAGAAAGGAATAGAGTTACAAACCAAAGAAGTGACAAATCTCTTTAATGAAATAATATCAGAAAAATTTCCAAACATAAAGAATGAATTGGAAAATCAAATACAAGAGGATTACAGGACGCCAAATATACAAAAATCACAACAGAGCCACAAAAAGCATATTATAATGAAAATAACTAGCATTAAGAATAAGGAAACAATTCTAAAAGCCACAAGAGAAATGAATTGTATATATATAGGAGGAAACCAATTAGGATATCACACATTTTTTAAACTCAGATCCTGGAGGCTAGAAGATCCTGGAAAAACATATACCAACCTCTCAAAAAAAAAAAAAAGACAGACACCAACCAAGAATCATATCCAGCAAAATTAAGCCTTAGATTTGAAGAAGAAATAAAAACCTCCCATGAAAAAACAAAGTTAAACTAATTTACAACTAGTTTAACTTCATTACAGAACATCCTCATTGCAAAATATTCCATGAGGAAGAAATGAAAAATAACAATGAAAATCAGCAAAGGGAAGTACTACACTAAAGGAAAAACCAGTCAAAGGAGAAACTAAGCCACGTTTATTACAAAAAAAAATTAAACAAAAATGAAGAGGAAGACAAATCATTTCTCAATAATAATCCTCAATGTTAATGGCCTAAACTCACCAATCAAAAGACATAGACTTGGGATGGGGTTGTAGCTCAGTGGTAGAATGCTTGCCTAGCATGTGTGAGGCACTGGGTTTGATTCTCAGCAACACATATAAATAAATGAACAAAATAAAGGCCTAATAACAACTAAAAATATATTTAAAAGAAACACCTAGACTGGCAGATTAGAGTGCTGTCTCTCTCTCTCTCTCTCTCTCTCTCTCTCTCTATATATATATATATATATATATATATATATATATATATACACATATATATATATGTATATATACACACACACACACACACACACACACACACACACACACATGCACAGATCTTTTCTTTGAATATGTTTGTTATACCTTTAATCAAGGCTTGACTTTGTCCACTAATTTCATTAGAACAATTTTACCCTCTCTCTCTCTCTCTCCCTGTTTGTAATATATGGCATAGTTTCAGTTGATATACTTTAAAAACATGTATCATAGATAAACTTAGACTGTAATATTGAGAGGAAAGAATCCACTCCCTTGATGCTGTTTCTGGAAATTCAGGTAATTAGTATCACTTCCCTCCAAAAAATAATATGGCAGACAGGTTAGGTGTGACACTGCCAAGGGCCACCCTGGGTGAAGACAGAAAAGCTCTAAAGGAAGCAGACTGGATCTTTGCCATTACTTCAAGGTTTCCCGATTAGGTGGAAGTGCTTCTGTTTTCTGAAGCTTTGCAGATATACTCAGACATATTTTTTTGTTGTTTTGTTTTCTTTGCTCAGCAATCTGTATTAGCCTAAGGATTTATAATAATAATGAACAGATGGTAGGGCAGAAGGACATTTAACTGCTCCTTTCCATGGCCAGTCTGCACAAATTGAATTTGAGCTAGTTGGATTATATGTGCATGTAGAGTCTAGCCATTTTGAAAGAGTGCAAAACTGATTGCATGGGGTTAGTGCTGAAGTTCAGTGGTAAAGCACTGACCAAGATTGTACAAGAACCCTGAACATATCTTTGTCTAGCAAATAAAGCTTACTTTCAAAATCTTACCTCCGTCATTCATTGCAATAAACCATTATTTAAAAAACAATTGTAGAATTATGAGAAACAGCATTATCACACTGTCCTTTATATTACTATTTCAAAAAATAGAAGAGAGAAACACACCAGATTTAATATCAATGACATGAATGAAGACTGTGGGAAATAATGAGCATATTAGATAAGTGAAAGAAGAGCTGAAGAAGCCTGTTTTCAGTGTCTGAGTTTCCTGTTTTGCCCCATTTTTTAAAAAAAAATTGAGTTGGTGTTGAATACCTCATGAACACCCAAGTGTGTGTTTTGAAGATTTGAATGGATGAAAGAAACATTCTATTCATAAAATTCAAGCCACAATGTAAAGTTTAGAGAATTGGCTTTTTATACCCATGATTGTGTGACTGATGAGAACCCTGGCTAACTGGTCATGGCCAGCAGGGGAAGGAAACAGAGACAATTGATGAGGAGTTGGAATAGAGTTGCATCTGTCAAGCTACTGACCTGTAAATCTGAGAAACTATTTCAAAATGGCCCAGAGGTACACACCACTTATGGCCCCACTGAATTCTGTGAAGGGAATTTAAGTTCTTCTATACCTGCCGGAGCTCTTCATGGAATGTCTTCCCAGTCCCACCCAGGCCTGCTGCACTAACTCCCAATCCCCAAAGAATGTCTTGACCCCTCATTTCACTGCTGTTTACATTCAAACTTTGCATAGTTATAGTAGGACCCTGAGCATCTGCTATAGCCAGTTGATGCTCTGGGTCCTCTATTGATGTTTCCCACTTGGGAAACTGCAAGACTCTGTGTCCAGTATCCTGGCCTTTAGAATGAGGTGAGTCTGGAGGGTCAGGAGCTTGTCATCATGCTTCCAGTTGCTTTGTAAAACCTTAGGAATTTGAATGGTGTAATTCTCTGTGGTCAACTGATTGAGCAGAAGTAGAGGAGGGAAAGAGTCTCAGATGATGCACTTGACATGGCTCAGGAAGCCCAGGGAAAGCTAAAACTGCTCATGGGGAAGAGGGCTCCTAAGACACAGGTCCAGAAAATTGGGGCCTAACCCCATGTGATGGAGATTAGAACCTACTTTTTCTTCTATTAGATGCAGAGTCTCTGGTTTGATTCCTAGATCCTTGATCCATTTTGAGTTAACTTTTGTGCATGGTGAGAGATAGGGATTCAATTTCATTTTGTTGCATATGGATTTCCAGTTTTTCCAATTTACTTAATAAAACACCTATAGCACAAGAATTAAAACCAAAAATCAACAAATGGGATTAATTCAAACTAAAAGTTTTTTCTCAGCAAGAGAAATAATATGTGAGGTGAATAGGGATCCTACATCCTGGGAACAATTTTTTACCACTCACACACCAGGTAGAGCTCTAATCTCTAGGATATACAAAGAACTCAAAAGCTAAACAGAAAAATATAAAAAAAAAAACCAATCAACAAATGGGCCAAGGACTTGAACAGACACTTCTCAGAAGAGGATATACAATCAATCAACAAATATACAACAAAAAGCTAATCATCCCTAGCAATCAGAGAAATGCAAATTAAAACTAATCTAAGATACCATCTCACTCCAGTAAGAATGGCAGCCATGATGAAGACAAACAGCAACAAATGCTGGCAAGGATGTGAAGAAAAAGGTACACTCATACACTGCTGCTGGGACTGTAAATTGATGCAGCCAATTTGGAAAGAAGTATGGAGATTCCTTGGAAATCTGGGAAAGGAACCACCATTTGACCCAGCTATTCCTCTTCTCGGACTATACCCAAAAGACCTAAAAATCATCATACTACAGGATACAGCCACATCAATGTTTATAGCAGCACAATTCACAATAGCTATACTGTGGAGCCAACCTAGATGCCCTTCAATGGATGAGTGGATAAAAAAAATGTGGCACGTATACACAATGGAATATTACTCAGCAATAAATAATAAGATCATGGCATTTGCAGAGAAATGGATGGCATTAGAGCATATTATGGAAAGTGAAGTTAGCCAATCCCTAAAAAACAAATGCTGAATGTCTTCTCTGATATAAGGGGAGTGACTCAAAATGGGGAAGAGAGTATGGGAAGAAGATTACCTTTACATAGGAAAGAGGGGTGGTCATAGGAGAAACCAAAAGGAGTATGATGTATTAATTCAAAAATGGCAAGGATAGTGAAAGTGAGAAGCAAATGTTATGTAAATAAAGGAGGTTAAGATCCGAGAGGTGATGACATAGTTGGTTCATTATCATTACAGAAACATCAATATAGATGACTACAATCTGCAGACTAGCTCACTCTAAAATGCACAATTGCACCCAAGGGAACAGAAATGATTCCAATAATTACCTTAAACAGAGTTAAATAATTTGAGTTTGAAAGAGCTGCTAATTTAAGAACTATTTTAAATTTTACCAGTAAAATATTAAACCAAAGGGATTTTTTATCTATTACTTATTTTGATCTTATTTAATATTTATTAATTGTTTGATCTATTACTTATTTCTAGAGAGTAATACATTTATTACTCACATATTCTGAATGAGCTTGCTTCAATAACTAGGAGTAACTCAATAAAATTCATCATTGAAAAATGAAATGGCACATGTGTTTAAATTTGAGAAAGCCAATTTGGGGCAATTGATGATAATTAAGAGTGTTTACTGGGATGGGGTCTACTAGGTTCATAAATATATAAAATGGAGCCTTGAAAACACTAAAAGTTAAAGATCAGAGATAGGATGTGAAAGCCAACTACAAAAAAAAAATAAGATTAAGTGAGCAATGCATAAGTAAGTGACTGACACTGTGGGAGTGTGTATATTCACATGTATGCAAATGTAAAACCACAATTAAGGTTACCAAAAAATTGTAATCTTTTCTTTCCTCTTTTTCTCTACTCCTTACAATCATCAGTATATATTCTCCATCTTTATTCCCCCCATAAAATAAGAATTTAGAATCTTATGAGTTGACATTTAAGTTATAGAAAATTATGAAAAAGGCCTTGAATTACAAAGAGTAAATACTGGAAATAGACTACCAAGCAAATTTCACTCTCTGACAAGTTTTAGGGAGGAGCAGAAACTTCTCTGCCACCATCTTGAGCAGATTCTGCCTGAGCAAAGAGTTCCCATGGTTAACCATTTCTGAAAGCATCAATCTAAAGCAAACTGTGCCTACTTATGAAGCAGGACTTTTTCACCATTCATATGAAGCTCAGAAAAAATGGGGTTTCTTTAAGCACAATTAGATTTGATGTCCTGAACTTGATATAGTTCCAGTAACACCTCCAACTGTCTTCTCCCCAAGGAGCATCAAAAATGTTGTTGGCAGGCACTTTTTCCAACTTAATTAATACTTTTGACTGCATAATCTTCAAAATATTTAGTTCTAAATTTAATAAAAGCACTTGCCTTGTTTCCAAAAATTAACACATTTGGTTGACTTCAATCTTCCTGTTGTTGAAATAACAGTAATTAAATCACTGCCAAGTATAAAGTGCTCTGTAGGAGCCTCAGTGATGGACAGCCACTACCGGAGTTGAGCATGGTAAAACACATGTACACGCTCACACACAAACTCACTAAAATGCAAGGTGGCCCATTATTCCTGGAATGCATGGAGCAGGCTGCTCTCGAGGGAGTGGGGCAGGCTCTGGGTACCCCCGTTGACCGACTTTTCCAAGAGCCATCAGCAGCAGGTCCTTTCTGCTTCCTTGGACCAGCCTCAGGGTACTCACAGGTGAGGACTTTAAGCCGGCTGGGCTCAGGGCTGGGTGGTACCCAGGTGCAGCGCCCCGACCCTAGCCAGCTGTGTCCTCTTCCCACCCCTCTTCTAGCAGCCCTGGCCTTTGGGCGATAGCTCTGCCGCCGCCATGTCTCACACCCCGCACTACCTGCCTCATGCTGGTGCACACTTACTCCGCCATGGAGCGCCCGGACGCGCAGAGGTTGGCGGGGCCCATCTGTCCTCTCGGCCCCAGGCAGTCTACAGACCAGCACCACCGCTCTACCACATGCCAGCGGCAGCAGCGCCGCCCGACTTCCCGCCGCCCGACTTCCCGCCGCCCTACCATTTGGCGCCTGGCAGCCGCCATTGCCCTAGGGCCAGGCGCCCGCCGCCTCCGCCGCCTTTCCCCACCAGGCCGGGGGACCCATACGGAGGCCCGACGCCCCTGGCGCAGCCACAACCTCCGCAGGCTTGCTGGCGCCACCCGCCCCTGCTCTGAGTCCAGACCAGCTCCGTGGCTATACCTCTGCAGTGCTGCGGCTACGCACAGCCTGGCCAAAGGTACACACTGACTAGCTGAGGCGCCCCTTGGTCGTCCCGGGCTGGCGGCACCATTTGACCTGGAAGATCTGCAGGCCATGGATGAGCCTGGAATGACTCCTGGACCAGTCTGTGATAAAGAAAGGCCCCATCCCCTCCAAAGCCAGCAGCCTTTCGGCCCTCTCATTGGCCAAAGGCAGCCTGGTTGGCGGCATCACCAACCCCAGTGAGGTCTTCTGCTCCCTGCCTGGATGGCTTTCATTGCTCAGCTCAACATCCAAGTATAAGGTGACAGCGGGGACTCTAACTCCTGAGTGCCTCAACACCTCCCTCCTGGGGAGCGGCCTCCACAGAGCCAAGTCCAAGAATGGGGGTTGGTGTCTATGGGAAAAGCTAGAGAAGATTGGGCTCAACCTGCCAGCTGGCCGCCCGGAAGGCTGCCAATGTGACACTGCTGACCTCACTGGTGGAGGGAGAGGCTGTGCACCTGGATTGAGACTTTGGCTACATCTGTGAAACTGAGTTTCCAGCCAAAGCAGTTGCTGAGTACCTGTGCCTACAGCACACTGACCCTGGGGAACTACATAGCCACAGAGTATGCTGCTGGCTGCCAAGCAGATGTGCAAGGAGTTTTCCAACTTGATGGCTCAGGATCACTCCCCACTGGGCAACAGCCACCCAGCACTTATCCAGGAGCCTGGAGTGCAGAGTTGCCTGACACACTTTAGCCTCATCACCCATGGCTTTGGAGGGCCTTCCATCTGTGCTGCCATCACCACCTTCCAGAACTACCTGCTAGAGTCACTCAAGCCACTGGACAAGATGTTTCTAACCAGTGCAGGCAGTGGGCATGGTGAAACCAAGATTTCAAAGAAGGATGGCAAACATCAGAAATAGCCGAATCTCTCATTCATCCTAAGGGGCTCCCAAGCCTTGAGCTGAGACTTAGCTCCTAATGTGACCCTGAAGGACTAAAAGGTGGGATTAGAGTCAGGTCAGATAAAGAACATTCATCCATAAATCCTAGTTAGGGCTGTGAATACGAACAAGGGAGGTGGTCTGTTGGTAAGAGCCCAGGTATCTGACTCACATGTGCAATTGTCTGATCTTTGCTAAAAAGGGCATGGACAGGAAATTGGTATGAAAAAGTCTGACTTGAGGAGCAGAGCCTTACCCGTTAAGGAGTCTGGGCAGTGGGCTCCTAGGAGCAAAGGTTTTCTGCTTTTTACTAATGGCTGGAGGACATTGTTAACAAATCAGAGGTGCCACTGAAGAGCTGGTCAGCCTCATCCCAGAATCTCCTATCCCAGAAAAGAGGTGCTGGAAGGAGGTCCCAGTGGGCTTTTTGAGCCCTTTCCATTCTTGGAGCAAAGGGCAGGAGAGGCCCTTGTGGAACACAGCACAACTTGCAGAACTTGAATCCAGGCTGTGCATCACAGCCCTATTGCTATTTGTCCTATTTATTTATGTTTGATGTAATTAAATTTGAAAGTCAAAAAAATGCAAGGCAGACCAAAGTGAATGCCCAGAGTTAGTTTCAGAGGCTGTGGATGGTCAGTGAAGTCAGAGAAAATATTCCCACTTCTGTTTAACTCCATTACCATAATCTGTTTCAGTTAGATCTGATTCCCTTGTTTCCAAGCATCTCAAGACTCATCACTTTTATGCCCAGCCTAGATTCCAGCAGTCTTCAGTTTCTCTAAATCTGCAACTTCCTAATTTTTTTATCTATTAAATTGTGTCCTTTTTAGATTTTAAGGAAAGACTATTTCAAACTTTCAGTGCCTCAATTCCTAAAATTCAGTATTATTTATGGAAAATCCCACATAAGTGTAGGAAACAAATCTAAGATCTGTGATCTAAGATCTCAGGAAAACGTATCAACCCTTCCTGTCCTCAGCAAGTTACTACCTCTCATTCTCTTCAGCAACTGTCCGGAACTTTTAAGATTCTCTGTCAACCCACCATTCATTAATCACAATCATCAGATGCTGCTGAAAAACTGTAAAAATAAATGTCAGAGTGTGAACTCCTTCAAGGTTTGGTTCTCCTACTGATACAAGGATTTTTTTTATACCATCCTATCTAAGTCTTCAGTGCTCAAAAGCACAACTTGTCTCCTCAAAGACTGTCCCCTTCAGCAATTTTTAATCCCTTTAATCTTAAATTTGTTATTCTCCACTGGCTCTTTTCCATTCAGCCTATATGTGTAAATCTCTCCTTCTTTGCAAGTAACCCTTCTGGAATTCTTTTTGCCCCTACCATCTCATGATATCACTTAATTGGTGTGTGTCACTATTTTTTATTATAACGGTTCATTATAAATTATTGGAAAAATGAAGAAATGTACAATTAAATAAAGTTGTTCTAATTCAATGATATACAAGGGATTTTTTTGTTTAACTTTTAAAAATATCACTATATTCTTTATAGTATTCTATTTTAATCCATTCTACTGTGTTCTATTCAGTTATATCTATAAGCTGCTTTATTTCGTAACAAAATCTGAACTCAAAATAATTTGAATTCTAAAGTTTGCATTTTACAATATCAAGAACATTACCGCTGTCACCAAGTATTTCACAAAAACTATAGTCAATGACTCCACATTAGTCCTTTGATCTCTGTAGCTTACATTATTTTTCATAAACTGTGGTGATAGAATATTTTATAATTAAAAATTATATATACATACACACACACACATTTGAATTAGTTTGATCATTGGAAATTTGGACATCATATTATCTATGTCTCTATCTGTTTTGTTATCTTTTTATGAAGTATATGTTGACATTCTTGCCCATTTTTCATTTATTTATAAGTCTACCTGTATATACTAAGAGTATTCACACTTTTTTCATATATGTACCAGTAACTTTGTCTTTGCTATGTGTCCCTTAATTTGGTTATAATATTTTATACAATGTTTTTTTTCAATTTAGACTGGCAATTATTTAGAATTTTTCTGTTGCTTTATGCACAGTGAATCATCCTTGAGAAAATTTACATGGTTTCCTTTTTTATATGGGCTTCAATTTTTTACATGTAACTATTTCATACCCATGTAATTTATTCTGTCCTGTAAAATAACATGAAAATCAGTTGAACCTTACATGCATTATAGTTAACGACAGTTCCAGCCACTTTTACTGTTTCTATCATCTCCCCTGATTTTCTGTTATCACATATTCTGTAGTCCATCCATTGACCCATTCTTGACCTTCTGCTGCTTTGCTTCTTTCTTAAGGAGGTTGACCTATAAAGACTGTTTTCCATGCTGCCTTATTAAACTGTTCCCAGCACTTCCAGGAGGAGGCACTGGTGTGAGGGCGAAAACAGCCACCCTCTTGCTGCCTCAGGTGATGTCTTAGGCAGAGGTTACATTTTTCTCTAGCTCCTGTACCTGCTTAGACATTCTACCTTCCACCTGATTCCTCTACCCTTGGACTCTGGCATTCCCATCCCAGCTTAGGGGCATAGTAGCTGCCTTCTGTTCAACATCAGGAACTTCTCAGGCTCTTCTAACCAGAGTCATCTTCCCTGTGCTTTAAATACTTAACTTAATTTCAATTTTTCTGTTTGAACATTAACTTTCCTATTCAGTGACATATGTTCCTTTCTATATCAGGCTATAATTTTAAATTAGTGTAGTTTTTATAAAGTAATTTTATTCATATTTTATAAAATGTTATCTAATTTTGTTTTAAAAAAAAAAACTTCTCTAAGTGAACTTAAATGTATTTTTCAATCTTCACACATTTTATCTCATTTTTACACATTTTTTATTATAAAGGTTCATTATAGATTAATATACTTATTAATATACTTATGGATACACTTACATGAATAACAAAAATCTATACACATCTAAAATATTTTTACTGGAACATTATTTATACTAATAAAAAGTGGACAAAAATCAGCATGAAATAAATTATAATATCTCTATATAAAGGAACTCTCTAGGCCATTAAAACTATGTAGTAATTCACTACTATGAGAGCATAAATTGCTATGATTATTCCAAAAACCTTTCTGGAAATCTATACTGAAATTAAAAATATGGATACTCCACCACCCATGAATTCCATATCTAGGTGTAGACCCAACAGAAATATGTAAGTGTGTTCTCAAAAAGACAAGTCCAAGAATGTTCCCAGAAACCATTTCATAATATTTTCAGTCTGAATATAACTCTAATATCTACTAAAAGAGACGTGTACATTCTGTATATATTCACAAAATAATGTGATATCAATTTGAATGGGAAAAACAAACTAATAAATGACATGTACACATGTAATGTTGAAAATGAGAGCAGACACAAAAACAACATCCTGCAGGATTCCCATTTGTGTAATGTTTAAAAATGGGGAATACTAATTGAGGCATAAAAAAACAGTGGTGGTTTGGGGATTAAGATTAGAAGGTAGGGGTTGATTTCTACACTCTTTCATACTTATATTTTTTAGAAGTTTAAAAATTTTTACAGTAGATCCATGTGTATTGATATAGAAAGATATCCAAGTTAGGCTGCTAAGTTGAGTAAAACGGTTGCTGAAAGGTATGTAAAGAAAGAGTTCATATGTGTAAAAAAAGGCATATATGTGTTTGTATAAATATATACACCTGTGAATAAACACATATACAAGAAAAGAGATTGTGAAATTATATGTAAAGAAAATATAACCTCACTTATATTGATTTATATGAAGAAGCACACATACCTCAGGGTAGTAAAAGTTGAGTTTTCTCTCCTCTTGTCGGGTGGGTTTCTAGGAAGTGGCAGGCCTCTGCATCCAAGCTGATCTTAATAGGAGACTCTGCCCACCAGAGTTCCAGCGACTGCAGAAGCTCACCACCGATTTTCTATCACAGGGTCCCGGCTTGGCTTCTGAATTCCCAAAAGGAAAACTACCTAGAAACATCCCCCACCGCCTCTCTCTCCAGTTGAGAGCGCTCAGCTAGCGGTATATATACCCCTTGGGTCAACGCTATTGGTTCACATTTATGCTAATAAGGGTTTGGAAAAAGTAGCAACCCTATTGGTTCAAATTTATGAATTGCTCCTGCCACCACACCCCCTGAGGGGAAAATGAAAGTGAGGGCAGAGCTCTTGCGCTTTACCAATAGCGTTGGGGGGCAGGGAGAGGGGCGCTGCACCAGAGCTCAGGAGCCAATGCGGCATTGTTGCATCCGGAGTGCTGGAGACAATTTGTTCCTCACTGCCTCCAGAACGTAGTAGCCGCCACTGCTACCACCACCACAGCACAGGCGCTGGAGCGCAGGAGTCATAGTAGCCTCCAGAGCACAAGAGATGCAGGATCCTAGGAACCTCTGCTACCCTGCGAGCATGAGCCAAAGCCGCAGCTGCTGCGATTTCAGGGTGCCAGAGAGCTGCTGCCACCACCGCCGCCATGCTCAGGAGCCAATGCCGCCACAGCCACCACGTATGTCTACAATGCAGGACCCACCACTACCGCCTCCAGACCACAGGAGCCAGTGTTGTTGCAGATGCAATTCAGGAGCTGGTGCCATTAAAGCTCAGAGACATCCACAGGGAGGGTGCAGTCACCTTGGGTTGGGGGACAGCGGCTTCTGGAGAGGTTCTGTTTGGCAAAGGGAGTCACCACAAAAGAGGCGGGCTCACCCAGGGTGGGCATCTTCCTCTTCAGGGCTGGAGGTGTGGCCTGTGAGTTTTGGGGTTGTGGGGCTGGAGGTAAGGAGATACTTCTGTTGTCTTTACCATGTGTGCAGGGGCGGATGCAGCATGAGGATCCTCCAGGTGGGGGTTATAACTTGAGGTGTCTGAGTGGAACCCCATTTAGTGGAGGAAGAGGTATGTGGGTCTCAGTGAGAAGCTCTTAAAGGAAAGACAATCTCCTGGGGACTGGGAGGCCAGTTGGTGGGGGTCAATGTAAAAAGGGATGTCAAAGTGGGCCCAGCATTCAGCAAAGAGGATAGGTTCAGATTGGGGCCATAAAGATTTCCTCTCATGCCACAATATTCTCACTCCTTGGAGACAACTCTAGAAGTCAGGTGGTCCCAGTCACTAAAGGTTCTAGGATAAAGTGTGAGGACTGCTCCTCTGGCAAGTAGGGTCTCCTTGCCCCTTGCTTCCTATGACAGGAAGATGACAGAATTTGGCTGGCCCTCTGCCTTTTCATTTTCTCTTGGGTCAGCCTGGAGCTTAGTCTGGCATCTGGATTTATAGCCAACAACTTTTCAGGTCCCTGTAGAGGTTGGGAATGTTTACAATTGTGGAGACTAAGGATAGCATTTGCATGTCTGGAGTGGGAGAATGTGGGTGCACAAATATGGCTGTTTGTGCTTGAGGACATGTGGTTGTAATATGTGTATATGAGAATGTGCATCTGTCTGGAGATGTTCAGGTGTATATTTAGGTATTGTATGTATGTATATCTGTGTTCATGAGCTGTTTTTGTTACTCTGTATTTATGTGATGTGTGAATTAGTGGGAATGAATAAGGTTATGATTGTGTGTGTGCTTGTGTGGTGTGTGTGTATTACCCTTCCCTTTTCAGGGCCCCCATCATTCAACCTGGCACAAAATTGCAGCTATGTTTGTATCTTGTGAGTTGTCAGCCCAAGAAAAAGGTGAATACAAAATAAAGGAGATGGAATAGAGAACTGGAAAAAAGGAAGAGGGCAGAGTGTTGGGGAAAGGTGTGAACAGAAAGGGCCAGGGTATGCAGGGGAATCAGGGGCATGGGAAGAGACCTCTTCCCAGCCCTGAGTGCTTCCATTTGGGCAGGTGCTGCAGCCACTTCCCAGAGGCAGCATATGATATTGGGCCAAAGCTGCCTGCTCTCAGAGCCCTCTTGGAGCTGGGAGTGCACACCTAGGGGCAAACTGGTGACATCCTGGATCCTGAGTTCTTCATTGATTTGCAAAAGTGGCAACAGCCGTGCTTCTGGAAAGACAGGCAATGAACAGAGGCATGGCTCTGGGAAGGGACTCAAGAACCTAGGGACAGTGGCTAACTGAACACTACCAAGAGATGATACACCACATGATCACAGTATTTTGGAGAGGCAGGAAGGACCAGCATGCAAAGGCTACCTGGAGCTCAGCTGCCTGGTAAAGACTGCACTCACCACCTTATGCTCAGTCAAGCAAGAGGCAGTAGTGGATGACATTTTTCTTGGCTTAGCTCCTTGCTAAAGGAGGAAAATATTTTATGCACTAGTAGGAACTGTTTTGCTAGAGGAGTTAAAAGAAGGAATTGTAGAGGGAACAAAAGAGATTCTTCTGTCAATTTGAGCCTGGGGTGGAGTTGAATCTGAGAAGGCAGTCTGCTGTGGAGTTGCAGCTCCTGGACTGAGGGTAGAGAAATGCCAAGGTGGCAACCAATGGGATGTGACTATGATGAAAGGTGGCTAGGAAAGTGCCAGGCTCTCCCTACCCAGATTACTTACTCTTGGATTTTTTTTCTTCCTTTGATGCTGGATCCAAGACACCAAGTGTCAGGGCTGGCAGAGTTTTTAGGCTATGTGTGTGAGTGTGTGTTCTCATGCCCAGCCTTGTGAGCACAGTATGGGTGGGACCTTCATTTGATTTTGTAAGGTCTTTGGGAGAGCATGCACACCAACCTTCTAGAGGAGCCACTTGCTTGAATGACACTTAGGGGATCCAAGAGGTAAATGTTGTTCTTAGAGTAGTGTATGTGAAGGTCCTTAGTCAGGATGTGCTTTTTTACTCTCCCAGTCTATACTTGGTTAGCGGTGGCTGTTGAGTTGCAATGGAACCTCTCTCTGAAACCCTCTCCAGGCAGGCTCCTTACAGCAAGACTAAGTTCTGCTTGTTTTCAAATGGCTGACCCTTGGAGGAGGAAAACTCACTGGAGCAGATTTCATTTGTCTGCTTGGCTGGGTGCATGTTTCAGTTGTGATATTGATCTTGATCTGCATGCTCATGCATGTGGGTGGCTCTTCTTGAATGCAGGTTGGAAATGAAGAGAAAGCAGGAGTTTGGGTATTGCATGCATATGGACAAATATCAAGCATGAAAACCTTCATTTGTGTACAAGTGTTATATGAACTTGTTGGAAATCTGTGAGGATATGTGCCCCCTACCCTATGCTGTGGATATTGTTTGAAATGTGAACAAACAGACCTCCTTGGGAGTAAAATGTATTCATCAGAGCAATTGTGTTTATAAGGACCCTGATTATTTCACTGTGTGCTTTGCATAGATCTTTCAGTTCTTCCCTGGCTTCTGATTTCCAACAAAACTAATAACCTATGCCTCATTTTTGCATTTTTCAGGGTTATTATTTGAAAAGAAGTAAGCATCCCTTATAATTATGTAGTACAAATAATTATGTATTGTGGCATCATTATATTACATGAACTATTCATCACTATTTCCTGTGAAACATTGTCCATGTATTTGCTTTAGAGAGAGATAATGCATGAGTATGTACTTCTCAGAAGGGGGAATGAGAAACCTAAAACAGATACATACATGTAGACAGAATTGTCATGGACACCTATAAAATAAATTATTAATTTCTGTTTCAAATAAATTGAAATAGACACAGTGTGAATGCACCCTCATGTAATGGAACCCAGTATTGCAGGTGCATATGGACATGGAACATACGTTCTGCTTAAGAGTGTGTTCCAACTCCTGTAGTTCCCAGCCCATGATTCCAACACTAAATAGCCTGTCTTTGGGTTTTCTTTACATGGTTTTCTCAATTAGCTGAATATGTGATTAGTTATTGTGCTTTTTATAATTAGTGATTATGGAAGTACAATTTTTGAAGGAGTTTCCATATGGAGATATAACTTTAGCTTACATTACTAACTGAAAAATAATGATGCTGTAGTCTAATTTAGATGGTTTCTGTAGGCTGGATCCTATGAGATTAAATATAACATGAAAATAGTGAAGATGAAATTCTGGGGTTTTTTCAGTAATGGTGAATATGGAATTCTGGGATGAAGAGTAGACTTAAAAAGTATGGCACAGAAAATTGCTGTGACACCAAAGTGTAATTTGGGAAAAGGAATATGTGGAATTAAGATTTAGAGAAAGCAGAACTGTTATAATAATTAGAGTTTTGTATTAAGTCCACATTAATACTTATTTTTGAAATTCTGTTTTAAAGTTTAGAGAAATGTATGAATATCTATTATCCTCTGTAGGGCATGATGTAAGGTGGGGCATGTTGCATCAGAAAAGAGGAAACTAACTTGCTGGCTGCTACCCACTTCCCAGTCATGGGGCCACATGTGGCTAAGAAAGCACCTACCGATTAGCCAGAAGTCATTGGCATGGTTTGTGATGAAGAATGGGACCTTCTCTAGGATAGGCTCAGAACCCTTCTGCCCTCAAGGACAGCTCCTGTCTCCCATTACTGCCTGTAGGATGGGTGTAAATGTGAATTCTCCTCACCCTGCTGACCTTTATCCTGATTGGCTCCTGTACATTATATTAGCTGTGTGTGTTTTCTCAATAAACAAGATCCTGCTTTGAGGGAGGGCTGGGTGCGAGCGGCCAGTTGACATTTACCTTTCTTGGACCTTTACCTTTCTTGGCCCATCCTGGTTCGGGGCATGCTCCCCCAATCTCTCTCACAGGTCAGGAGGGAATGGAGGGCCAAAACCCCTGACAATCCTCTATCTTCCTGGGGAGGGGGTATAATAAAATATTATTTTATTTCTTCAGGTTATTTAAGTCTGCATAAACTTCTTTAGTGTGCTACCCTCCCATGAGTTTCTTAGATAGAACAATGATTATTTTCTCTTTTTTTAATTTTTTATTTGTTCTAATTGGTTATATATGACAGCAGAATGCATTTTGACTTTTGTACAAAATGGAACACAACTTTTCATTACTCTGGTTGTACATGATGCAGATTCACACCATTCGTGCAATAATACATGTACATAGGGTAATAATGTCCCTCTCATTCCACAATCCTTCCCACCCCCCATATCCTCTCCCCTTTCCTCATTTTTCTCTACCTAATCCAATGTTCCTCCACTCTCCCACCCTCCCCTTCATTATGGATCAGTACCCACATATCAGAGAAAACATTTGGCCCTTTTTTTTTTTATGATTGGCTTACCTTGCATAGCATGCTATTCTCCAGCTCCATCCATATACCTGCAAATGCCATAATTTCACTATTCTTGAAGGCTAAGTACTATTCTACTGTGTGTATATACCACATTTTGTTTATCAATTCATCTGATGGAGAGCATCTAGGTTGGTTCCACAGTTTAGCTATTGTTAATTGAGCTGCTATAAACATTGATTTGGCTGCTTCTCTATAGTGTGCTGATTTTAATCCTTTGTGTACAAACTGAAGTGTAGGTTAGCTAGGTCAAATGGAGGTTTCATTCCAAGTTATCTAAGGAATCTCCATACTGCTTTCCAGAGTGTTTGCACCATTTTGCAGTCCTACCACCTATGCATGAGTGTGTTTTTTACCCTTTATCTTCACCAACACTTATTTTTTATATTCATTATAATTGCCATTTTGATTAGAGTGAAATGAAATATTTGCATTTCTCTAATTGCTAGTGATATTGAATGTTTTTTCATATATTTATTGATTTATTACATATCTTCTATGAAGTATCTCTTCAGTTTTTTAGCTCATTTACTGAGTGGGTTATTTGTTGTTTTGGTGTTAAGTGTTTTTGAGTTTTTTATTTATCTTGGAAATCAGTGCTCATAGTTTTTAAATTTTTTTAAGAGAGAGAGGTAGAGAGAGAGAGAGAATTTTTAATATTTATTTGTTCAGTTTATGGTGGACACCACATCTTTATTTTTATGTGGTGCTTAGTATTCAAACCAGCACCCTGTGCATGCCAGATGAGCATGTTACCACTTGAACTACATTCCCAGCCCACTCAAGTTCTTAACCTTTGGTATTTCTATTTTGGATTTTTTAAAAATATCTTTTTGCTCAACCAATCATTGACAGAGTAATTATTTTCCATGTGAAATTTTTGTTTGTTTCACTTTTACTTTTATACTATGCTCTCAAGTGCATATATATTTACAATTGTTTTACCTTCTTAATGAATTGAAATTTTAATCATTACATAACAACTCTCCATTTTCCCTGGTTTTATTCTTCTTTATAATTTTCTCTCAGTAGTTATGTATGCAAAACATTTTTTAATGTTTTTTACATGTAAGTACCTAATTTTTAATTTCTTGTAAAATGGCCATTTGAAGTATCCAGTCTTCCTTCTGAATGAAATAAAAGATTTATTGTGACATTTTGATAAGCTAACCTCATTTTATTTGTATAAACATAACCATAATTAAAATCAAAGACAAAGCAAACATAAACCACTTTTAAAAAATGACTAACTACTCAAAAGCTATGGAAAATATCATTGTAGGTAAAATAATTTTTTTCTGGGCTTTCTCCAGAGACAATGTGGTGCTTCTCAGTATCCATGTCACAAAACAACTATGTTAAATGGGTTCTCCTTTTATTTTGAAAGAAGACAGTAAAGTGAATCAAAAATAATTTGAGAGTTCTCAGTTTATTACAACAAAAAATGTTTTATTGTTCTAAATCATGGCACAGTTGATAACTCAATCCTCTCTATGTTCACTGGGAGAAAGAGAGAAATAACAAACAGTGAAAAAAAATTTAGAAAAAATGAAATTGACTTGCAATGGAGTAATTGTGTCAAGAAGACATTCATTCTATAGAAATGGATGTCTGGGATTTGATGATAATTATAGAAGCATTGAGGAATTGGATTTTTAGACAAGGAAAATGAATGGAAATACACATTTGTTGCTGTAAAAGAAAGGATACATGTATTTAAATTATTAAATAGGGAATTGTACAAATATCAATTAATAGAAGTTACAAAACTGTTAAGCAGAAATGAATATTCAGGATTCAGAGGATATGTAATAAGAGTTAAATAAGCCAGATATCCTTGTAGCAGGACTAGAGTTAGTGCTTAATATAAAATCAGTAGAAAGTAACATCCAGTTGAACCAAATTTACAGAATTTTCTATGTGGTCTTATCAATTTGCTTTGATAAGTTCTTACAGAGTGGTGCCTCTTTTTAAAATAATAAGTGTATTTTTTAGTAATGTTTTGCCTGTAAAATATTTGTCCCCCCTTCTCTGAATAGCAGAATAGTACTAAAAGGCATGGAGACAGACATAAACAAAACCCCACCAATATAAGAGTATCTGTCAAGTCTACCATTTCTAATACAAACAGGAAAAGACTAGGTCAGAAAGTCTGATGTATTTCAAGCCCATGAGATTTTTAAACATGCCTTAGAATAACTAATAAAGGATAAGGGTCAGTTAGTTACTGACCCCTGACATATATTCAGGAAATATGAACCTTTCTAGATACTTAACCATGATTCTTAGCAACAAGTTCATTGCTAAGTCCTGCTTCTAGTTAAGGTCAGTATATAATTCAAAGTTCAGGCACAGTGCAACAGGGCTTTTAAGGCTGCCATCCATAGTGACAGATGTTTCTTAAATTTCCTAATGTAAGCCCAGGGATTTGTCTGAATTGCTAGGAAATTTCCCAATGAAACCACTATGGTTCTCATAATGTTTGTTGATCCAAAATATCTCCAAACCAAGTGCTCTGGAAACAATCTGATAAATATCTAGAGTAGCCCAAAGGTGTAACTATTATCAACTTGTACTGTGACAAAGAAAATACAAGGTGTTGTGCCTCATAACTGATTAATCTATGTCATGGAAATCATACTGTAATCATTTTTCTAATAGGAATCTATGTAAATTAGAGTTCAGCTATTTAAGATTGAATCTGTGATTAATTTTGTGAATAATTTTGGAATCAGAGAAATTTAAAATAAAAACTAGTTTATGTATTTAATCAGATTGGCTCTAGGATTAGCCAAGGTAGTTAATTTCTGATTCTCAGTTTCTGCCTTTGTGAAATGGGCACAAGCTATTCCTTATATTCATATTAGTATCAACAACATTAATTACACATGAGGAGTATTAATTATTATCACTGCCATATTCCATACTGGTGATGTGCAGGAAATGATGTGATGTAATTCCTATGATTTTAAAATGATAGCATTGGCCAAGAGATCCCATGTTTAGAAAAAAGTTTATAACTAAGTTTTCAGGTTTTTCTACAGTTTGGTTAGAGATCTTGCTGTGATCTCTATGCATTAAATAAGTTAGTTCCTATGTTCAGACAGAGCAAAGAAGAGCAAAATCAGTTAAGCTGGCACAAGGGAGACCTGAATATTGACCAATGCCTGGTTAAGAAATTGAAATACAAACTTCTGTAAATAATGTCTTGAACTGAGAACATATATCAGGATTGACCAAAGGGTCAAGCTGTAGACACAGAGCAAAAATGTTATCATTGCAATTTTTGCATACAAAGGTAATTAACAATTATGGAAGAACACCTCATGAATAAGCCAACTAGGTATTATAAAGCAATAGGAAGTTTATGATGAACTTATGAGCTCATCCTCTTCTCTTCTTCCATCCCCTCCCATATTAGTTTTGATTCATTTAGGCTTGTATAACAGAATGTCACAGACTAAGTTGCTAATAAAACAACAGGATTTTTTTTCTCACTAGCAGCTGGGATGCAAAAAAATTAAATGCCATGCATTTTGGTTAGCTTGTGCTTTCTGATACATAGATGACACGTGCTGGCTGTGGTAGAAAGTCAAGTCAGCTTCAAGGACCTATTTAATGACAACATTAATCCCATTTATGAGGGTGCAGTCCTCATGACATAATCACCTCCCAAAAGTCTCACCTCCTATATCATTCAACTGGACACTTGTTTTCAACATGAATTTTGGGTGGACACAAACATTCAGAAGATAACATCTCTCACGACTCCTCTCTTTACTGTCCTTTCCTTCTTTCCATTATGCAGATAATAGTTTTATTCTTTATATTTTCTAAATATATATATGTGCACATATGTATTTATATTTATTGATTGATAAAAAAGAACATATACATTCTAAAATTAGTAACTCTGAATATATATTTAATTTTCAAAAACTCAAAACATGTAAATGTATAGAAAAAATATAAACTGTATATACATATATGTGTACATATATATGAAAAAATATGTATAATCTATCCCTTGCACTCATACTAGTATCGACAACATTAATTATGCATGGAGAGTATTAGTTGTTATTATCATCATCATTTGCTAAAAAATTTTTAATACAATAACAAACATTCTAATATTACATCCTCAATTTCTGAAGCATACACATGATTTTCTGCATGTTATAATTACATTTTAATACTCTGTTTTTACTAAGAACATAATTCATAGTCAGTATTCACCAGTCTCTTTTTATTCTAACATATCTTTCATATGATCTCTGTTCTAAAAATCCACAGCCCAAAATTGATATAAACTTTTTTTCTTTGTCTCCTAATTATATATCTCTTTTTATTCCTATAAGCTTTGTTATTGAACAGAGGTGTCCAGTTCACCTGAAGTTGCTTGACTCAATACAGCTGAAATACCTGTGGCAATCTTACTTCACAGGTGGTTCTGTATGTAACATATGATTTCAAATCACAAGCCCCTCGACTTCTGGACATGCCACTTACTGAGCTGCCAAGACTAAGCATTAGGTCAATGCAGGGACCACTAGATTCACCAATTCTCAAATACAATCTATATGACTGTAGTTAGCACACTTATATTTAGTTGTCCATTAATATTGCATCCAAAGATTTCACTATGTATGGGTTATATAGCTGCTCATTGGCTAAAAAGATTATTTCCAAACCTACCATTCAGCATGAATTCATTATATGCTAGCCTCTATTGAAAAAAAAAAGAAAAAGGGAGGGTGGCTGAAGTTGTAGTTCAATGATAAAGTATAGCATGTGTGAGCACTAGATTCAATCCTCAGCACCACATAAAAATAAATAAAGGCATTATATCCATATATAAATAAAAACTATTTTGAAAAGAGAACTTTATATTATCAGGTTATTAGATTAAATGGCAATGTAGTTTTTACTAGAAAAGAAGAATAAATCCTAGATTAATTATTACAATTTACAAATTTGTAGATTAAGGAAATGAGTAAAATATATAAAAGTATTAAGGTAATTTTTAGCTTTCCTTTGTTTTTATTTATTTAAATGGCTGTCCATTTCCCTTAAAATTCTTAAAAACATAAAACTTCAGTGTAACAGGGCTTTCAGTGAGCAGCTTAATGATATGAATATATATTTATTTGATAATAAAGAAATTCATAACCCTTTCAGTACTTAACATTTCCCAGGAACTATAAAACACTGTTTTCCTAATTTTTCCAAATATATAAGTGAGAAAAATGTTGACAATTTTGTACACAACTAATTATGTTCTATAAATAGATATAGAAAAATTTAGCTGCCATAAAACATCTCATCTGAGCTGAAAATGAAAGAAAAACAACATAGGGTTTTCAGTGAGTAATTATTGTTTAAATAACATGTGATTTTTTCATTTGAGACACATAAAGACTTTAATGTTAGGATGTAATCAAAACAGAAAGAAGATGTGGAATAGTGTAACTCTATTTTTTGACACATGATTAGAATTTTGGTTTCATATTTTATCTGAATCAAATTCCATGATGAATTATTTGAGAAAGGGGACATGTACATTAGAATCACCTACAGCACATCTCCTGTTATAAGATCTGGATTTTCCTACACTTCTGTCAACTTCATTTCAGAAAACTTCCTGCCATACTTAAAACATGCTGACTTGATTTCTCAAGACAGACCAGTGTCTTTCCAGTAACATTTCCATAAATAAACTTGTCTCTTTCCAACTATAGCGAATTTATAACTGCATTTTTTCCCCTTTTCAGAATGAGAAATAGCCTCTTTTCCCATAGTCTTCTTCACCCACCTTGGTCTCTCATCTATCATGGCTCAGGTCAAAATAACTTCCAAATAGAGAATGCTTTTCTGCTCCCTCTCTTAGTTCAGTCTCCAAACTGGATTAATCCCTTGCAGTTCTCCTGCAAGACATATACCCAAAGCTGCATGTATGAAGCTGCTTTTGCATTTTTATCGAGAACTTCTGCCTTCCTACCTATCAGTTCTCAGAGGGCAGAGTATGTTGATCTCTCTCCCATTCATTGTGGCATTAGAACCTCGGAAGGTTCCTGGTGTATTAGAAACTTGTAATAAATGTACATTCAATATATCTGTGAAACCAAACCTGGTCTTTCTTCAAAGAGTTTCTATGTGAACTCCTACCATGCATTTTACATTTTAGAAGAGTACATTTATATTTTTAAAATGAGAAAGCTGCACTCAGCAAAACATGTGGAAAGCAAATCAGGAGAGATGTGTGACTCTGAACTCTGCACACTTCTGGTTTATATTTCTTGAAATCAGGAAATGCATTTCTTCTGAAATTAAAAATGCAAAAAAGTCTAACAAAATATGTTTAACTAAACAGTTTCTTAGCAATATTGCGGCATCTTGTAATTTTATTCACTTTGGTACATGAGTGACTCCCAGTGATTTGAAAGACAGCATTAAGCCAGAATATTTATCTACCCTTAATTAAAAAAATAATTTTCTCTATATCATTTAGCATGGTTCACACTCATCTTTTCAAATTATGTTTTACTTTGTCATATGTGCATTTCTATCACATGCAGTCCTTTCTGGAACAAGCTAGGACACGAATAAATACATATTCAACACTTTGGAAGCAGCATGCAGAAGATGTTTTGAAAATTGCATGTCTATACTGAACTTTTTTAAACATGTAGGTGAAAGCACTGGTTTATTTACTATGTATATAAATAGAATTGTGTATGATAATTCATCAAAACCTTGTCAGGACAGTTGAGAATTTTTATTTTCAATGTAGCTACAAAAGCCTATTCTGTATGTTTGCTGTATGATTGTATATTATTAAAATGATGTAAAAATTAAACTCTCATACATTTCTACACATAAGATTCAATAAGGATACATTGAAGTTAACATCAACATTTTCATTCAGTACATTTAAATACTATTATAATTCATCTCTCTAATGTTTTAAATTGAAACTTAACCAAAATTTACTTTTTTTGATTTTTTTTAAAATCAATGATTGCAGAATGCATTACAATTCTTATTACACATACACAGCATAGTTTTTCATATCTCTGGTTGTATATAAAGTATGTTGACACCAATTCGTGTCTTCATACATGTACTTTAAATAATGATGTCCATCACATTTCACCATCCTTGCTAACTCCTTGCCCTCTCTCTTTCCTTCCCACTCCTCTGCCCTATCTAGAGTTCCTCTATTCCTCCAATGCCCTCCCTACCCCATTATGAATCAGCCTCCTTATATCAGAGAAAACATTTCACATTTATTTTTTGGGGATTGGCTAACTTCAGTTAGTGTTATCTTCTCTAATGCCATCCATTTACTTGCAAATGTCATGATTTTATTCTCTTACTGCTGAGTAAAATTCCTTTGAGTATATATGCCACACTTTTTAATCCATTCATCCACTGAAGGGCACCTAGGTTGGCTCCACAGTTTAGCTATTGTGAAGTGTGCTGCTATAAACAATGATGTGGCTGTGTCCCTGTAGTATGCTGATTTTATGTCCTTTGAGTACAGATGGAAGAGAGGGATAGCTGGGTCAAATTGTGGTTCCATCCTCAGATTTTCAAGGAATCTCCATACTGCTTTCCATATTGGTTGCATCAATTTGCAATTCCATCAGCAATGTATAAGTGTACCTTTTCTCTGCATCCTTGCCAACACTTGTTTGTATTCATAATAGCTGCCATTCTGATTGGAGTGAGTTGATATCTTACAATAGTTTTGATTTGAATTTCTCTAATTTCTAGAGATGATGAACATTTTTTCATACATTTGTTGATTGATTGTATATCTTCTTCTGAGAAGTGTCTGTTCAGGTCCTAGGCCCATTTATTGATTGGGTTATTTGATTTTTGGTGCTTAGCTTTTTGAATTCTCCATATCCTCTAGAGATTGGTGTTCTATCTGATGTGTGAGGGGTAGAAATTTGCTCCCAGGATGTAGGCTTACTGTTCACCTCACAGATTGTCTCTTTTGCTGAGAAGAAACTTTTTAGTTTGAATTCATCCCATTTATTAATTCTTGGTTTTAATTCTTGCACTATAGGAGTCTTATTAAGGAAGTTGGGGCCTAATCCCACATGATGAAAATCAGGGCCTACTTTTTCTTTTACTAGACATAGAGTCTCTGGTTTAATTCCTAGGTCCTTGATCCACTTTGAGTTGAGTGTTGTGCATGATGAGAGAGAGGGGTTTATTTTAATTTTGTTGCATATGGATTTCCAGGTTTCCCAGCATCATTTTAGAAGAGGCTATCTTTTTGCCAATGAATGTTTTTGGCACCTTTGTCTGGTATAAGATAATTGTAATTTTGTGGGTTAGGGTCTGTGTCCTCTATTCTGTACCATCAGAAAACCAGTCTGATTTGGTGCCAATACCATGCTTTTTTTGCTATTATTGCTCTGTAGTATAGTTTAAGGTCTGGTATAGTGATGCCACTTGTCACTCTTCCTGTTAATGATTTCTTTAGCTATTCTGGATCTCTTATTTTTCCACATGAATTTCTTGATTGATTTTTCTATTTCTATGAGGAAATCATTGGGATTTTTATCAGAATTTCATTAAATTTGTATAGTGCTTTCGGCAGTATGGTCATTTTGATAATATTAATTCTGCCTATCAGAGTGCAAGGTAGATTATTCCATAATTTGAGATCTTTTTTTATTTCTTTCTCTAGGGTTCTTTAGTTTTTATTGTATAGATTTTTCACCTCTTTCATTGATTCCCAAGTACTTTATTTATTTTTGAGGTTATTGTAAATGGGGTAGTTTTTCTCATTTCTTTCTCAGAGGATTTGTCACTGACATACAGAAATGCCTTTGATTTATGGATGTTGATTTTGTATTCTGCTCCTGTGCTGGATTTATTTACTAGTTGTAGACGTTTTCTGGTGGAGATTTTTGGGTCTTCTAGGTATAGAATCATATCATCAGCAAATAGTGCTAATTTAAGTTCTTCATTTCCTATACATATGCCTTTAATTTTTTTTATCTGTCTAATTGCTCTGGTCAGTGTTTCAAAAACTATGCTGAATAGAAGTAGTGAAAGAGGGCATCTTGTCTTGTTCCAGTTCTAAAACTTACTTTTGTTTGAAGGTGTCACATTTCATCTGTTTCTTCTGGCATGTTGATCCATCTCTCATCATGCAAAGATGAGAGACTAAGTCCAAGAGGGATCTAAGAGCCAGCACTAACAAAACTTAATTAGTTATTGAATATGGGGAGCAAAATAAATGTATAATTTCTTGGTTATTGTCAAGTTTGTGACCTAATTGACAAAATGAATTGTTTTTGATAGATCAAAGGTTAATTATAGAATGCATAGAAAGTTCAAGTGTTAAAAATGAGTTCAACTTTCAACCAAGTCTTTGGTGCTGAAATGGCCTCCATATACAAGAAAGGGTAGAGCTTTGAAACTTGCAAAGTGTCTAGTATAAAAGGTTTTCACAGAGTTAGAATGAAAAATAAAATTTAGATGAGTAGAAATATTTCCCATAGCAATATGTAGAAAATAGTGCTTGAAAATACTGAACTCACTAATAGATGCTACAGCATAAAGACAAGACCTTAGTTATTAGGTTTTAGTACTAGGTTTGACTAATCTGTCATGTTAGAAAAATTAGTCATTAGTAATCTCAATATAGCCTTATATATCAAATATAAGACAGTTATTAATATGGTATTGTTTGTATGGAATTACTTTCCACAGTGTAGTAAATTTTTTAAAAATGTTCTTTTTCTTTTCTTCATATTGAAGAAGAATTACAACTGATTTATGTGTGCATATGGGTATGTGTGTTGACATGTGGTGTTGAGATTTGAACCCAGAGCTTCATGTATGCAAGACAAGTACTCTACCACTGAGTTAATCCTCAATTTCTTCATCTGATTTTTAAAAATTATCCATCTATCTATCTATCTATCTATCTATGTATCTATCTATGTATCTATCTATCTATCCTTGGTACCAGGGAATAAACACAGGGGTTCTTAACCACTGAGCAACATCCCCAACAATTTTTATTTTAATTTTTTTTTTTATTTTGAGACAAGGTACCACTAAGCTGCTTATATGCTGAGGCTGGACTTAAACTTGCTATCCTCCTTTCTCAGCCCCTCAAGCCACTGGGATTGTAGGTGTGTGCCACTGCACCTAGCTTGCATCTGGTTTTAAACAAACTTTATTATATAAGGCTACATTGTAATAGTGCAAAAAATATACACACAAAATACAATGGAAACTAAAATAAAACACTATAATTAAATATTAAGAATCTAATATTCAATGATTGAGATGACACAGACTTTAATTTCTAAATTAACACCAGAAAAATAGGAGTTGTTATTCTCTTCTTTAAATAAATACATGTCATACTTAGTAAGATTCTACAAAGTATTAAAAATTCTACAAAATTTAAAAATCTGAGGATTTTTAAAGTAAATGAAAAACAGTGAAAAACCTGCATTCTCTCATATTTGTAGGAACTGATACATTTTTACTAGATTGATTTTATTTTGGCTTTTTGATTGACTAGTTTCCTTTTATGCATTAATGTTGAAATATTACAATATGCCAGTCTTTCTAAATATTTTAAATGTACAGTGACTCAGGTGGAATAAAAATGTATTTCTTACTTACCTAATATCTAAAATAGGTATTCATAAAGTGAGAAGATACGTTTCAAAATATGACATAAGAACCCAGTTACTTTCAATCATGTAACTGTATCTCCATGTACCTTTCAAGTTTTCTTTGCTGGTCTGTATCAAGGAGGCAGCAAAGTCAGAAGCAAATAGGGTCACTGTGAGAATATTGCATTGACCAAAACAGGCATAATTGCCTCTTTAAGAGAACTTAGTCAATGAAGTATTCGTGTCATCCCAGCTACTCAGGAGGCCAGGGCAACAGAATCACTTGTTCAAAGACAGCTGTACAGCTTCCCCAAAACCTGCTTCAAAATAAATATAAATAAATAAATAGCTTGGAGATGTAATCTAGTAGTGAAGTATTGACAGGCATGCCATAGATCCTGAGATCAATCTGTAGGGCTGTGGGAGAAAAAAGCAAAGGTCTCTTTAGAGACTTGTTATTTAACAATTTTTCTGGACAGCAGAGGAGTGAAATTAGCTCAAGAAATGCCTACTACAGGCTTTGGGGGGAAGTTCACAGTGTTTCTCATTCACCTGTTTTTTTGCATCTTCTGCTCATGTACTAGTTCAGTGTAAAAAATCATGTTGTGCTCTAGCATATATCCACATACATAGTTAAGCTACTTTGGCTTCCACAAATTCATAGTAGAACAAACAAAATAAAATTAAATCACCAATACACAGTTTTGAGTGGATGGTATTCTTGGCTGAATACTTCAGGAATTTTCTGAAAATTTCTTTAGTGGAAATTATTAGCCATATTTTTTCCTATTTCTTTATTTTTCCCCATTCTCAATATCACATCCATATCCAAAAACATCCAAAGTATTTTATAAACAAAGGCAGTTATCATCTTGAAAGAATTCTTATTTAAGTTGCTTAGAATTTAGCATTCTTCTCCATTGTATACGACTTCATACACAGAGATGCTCATGTACAATTTTGCAGGCATTTTTTGACATTTAAATTCTGAGCGCTGAGGTGCTGGGGTTGTGGCTCAGTGGTGGAATGCTCGCCTAAAACACTGGGTTTGATGAGGCACTGGGTTCGATCTTCAGCACCACATGAAAATTAAATAAAAATATTGTGTCCACCTATAACTCAAAATATTTTTCAAAAAAATTAATAATAAATAAATAAATAAATTCTGAGCACTGAGCTAAGACTTGGAGATATAAAGATACAAAAGACATAACAGCTATGTTCAGCATCTACCAGGGAAAGCAAACACATAGATAGAAACTTTAGTTTAAATTATGAATGTTTATAGGTGTTCTAAGAATGCCAAGGGAAACCATATACTAAGAGAGATTCCCTGAGATATCAAGGAGAAGAAGTTTTCCTAGCTTAAGGAGTGACAGAAGTGAAGCATTAAAATGCACCTTGTATGTTGAAAGGGCCTTGATTCACTGAGTAGCTTGGCTGAGATGAGACTCTAAAGTCCATTATAAAACAAATGGTATTGGAGCCTTGGAGAAATTAAGAGCTGGATAGATGCACCTTCAAGCTGACTGTTCACCCACTCCCCCTCTTGTTCACACTCCAAAGACATGTGCATGTGTATATGTGATATGCACTATCACACATGCACACACACACACACACACACACACACACACACACATAAACACACAATCTTGGTGCCTCCAGAAATTAGAAAGCCCAAGTAGAATCTGTCTCTGCTGTGATGCTGCCCTTCCAGGCTCCCTTGTCATTCCTTGTCTTAATACAGCTGTGTCCATAACCCAGAGAACCTAGTGCTAACCCTGTGTATCAGGAGTTTTGGTACTATACATCTGCTGAGCGTCTGGCCACATCAGAGTATTTCACAGCACATGATAATCTGGATCTGTGGGGGTAGCCTGAAGAGGGCTGACCCTTGTCATAGAATGCTTAGGAAATGGCTCTTCTAAAGAACTGACAAAGGATGTCTTATTCAGCTGCAAGACCTGCAGGAATGGGCACAACTACTCACCTGGTTGCTGATGGCCTAGAACTAGTGCTGGGGTCTTTCTTATAGTTCAGGACCACTAAGATACCTTCCCGTCAACTACTTAATAAACACAGAGAAAAGTGTACAGCTATCAGGTGAGCTGAGAAGGCTCAAACAGATATACCATGGCTTAGCTGCAGCTGCCTACAGCCACCCATGATATGGCTTGCTCCTCAGCTCCTCATAAAAGAAATGGAAATGATGGAGATAGAGGCTGTTGATTGCACATGTTAGCCTGCTGTAGCGCCAGGGCCAGCCATATACAGACATAGTGAGTAGTGGAGCAATAATATTTCCTTTCTAGTACTCATACTAGTCTTAAGGCAGTAGGGGAGTAATTAGCAGCACACACTGACTAGTCCTCAGTCTTCTGAAAATGGGACATGGTGGCAGACAGACACTATACCAGGCCTTCATTTTCACCACCATGCCTCCCCAGCTCTTGGGATTGGCTAACCCTTCAGAGGTTGAAGATAACAGAGAAGGCAAATAAATCCCAGGGGAGTCCCTTTAGATTTGTGTTCATGGAAGGGGCAGGAAATGTGGTTGTTCCATCCTCTGAGAAACCTGTGGTAGAATCCAGACTTGGTTCTTCAATGCCAGTCTAGGAAGAATTGATAGAAGACCCTCTATCTTACCATGTAAAAGTCCACACATTGCCTATGTGTATCAGTTAAGATTCTCTAGAGGTGCAAAATCCACAGGATACTTTTAGGAATAGGAAATGATTCATTATAAAGCATTGGTTCATAACAATAGGAGATTGGAAAGTCTAGGTCTGCAGTGTAGAAGTGCAGGCTCCAGTCCCAGGAGAACTCACAGTACAAGTCATACCAATAGGCAGCCTGATGGATAATTCTTGCTCAGGGAAGCCACGTGTTTTCCTCTAGGCCTTTATCTGATTGAATGAGACTCACCCCCATTAGGGAGTACAATCAACTTACTCAGAGTTCACATACTTAAATGCTACTCTCATCAAGAAGCATAAGATGATGCATACAATTACCCATCACAATGTGATGATTAAGGATTCAGTAGAGAAAGGAGCATCCTGGCTTCCATCAACTCTCAGGGCTGATGTTGGAGAGGAGCAGGAAAGGGTGAAGGGCCATGATGAGTATTATGGGGATGTTGAAAAGAGAAATAGTCTTTGAGGTCACAGGCATGTCTTACATTAAGTTTACACCTTGCACTAAAGTGGGTGGACACAGCAGTGCTCTCTCCGTTTTGCCACATGTCCCAATAGCATACTCATGAACCACATTGTGAGGGTACCTTGATATTTTTATCTCTTTAAAAGGTGTTTCTACTGCAATGTTTTGACTTAGTCATTCATTTTAAACATATTATAAAACTTTTGTTTTACTGATGCTGATTTTTCTCAAGATAATTTTTAATAATGCCTTCCATTTTTAAAGTGCGCTCATCAATGCCTTGCTCACCTGGGGAAGATAAACTTCACTCACTTATGAAGGGTTGAATGGCTCTGTAGCTGCATGTATGGCCTCGGCTAATTTGCTACCCATCATTTTTAGGACAAGGATTTAAGAATATTTGTGTGATGATGGACAGAATCCTAGCATTTGTCATCCTTATAGTCACAAGTGCTACTCACAGGGAAACACAATAACCATCATATGCACTCATAAGGAAAAAAATAACTGATATTATGATCTATAAAAACTTATTACCCATCAATAATTTTATAATCATAAACACGGTTGCTTACAGTGACCAGGCTAGATGCTATTATGTGTCCAATCCATAAAATTTACATATCCTAGATTTTAGAACATGATTGATATACTATTCTTTCCATCCTATTATTTTGATCAGTTGCCTAAGCTCCCTAGGGGGGCCATAACCTCCACTGTGAACTAGATTCCACTTAGGAACATCATTTTTGCATCATCTTCTTCTCTCCTGAGTCAATAGCACCCTTTGCTAATGGAAATGGGATGATCCCTACTAGAATAACATTTCTCTGTGAAGCTTTTTCTGTTTTTTTTGTTGTTGTTGTTGTTGTTCAACCAATTTATTCCTTTGTCCATTTAATTGGAAAACTCCTTAAAAATATTGTCTACACCTAAAATCTATAGTCATTCATCTACTTTTATCAGTTCAACCTGATGAAGTTATATTATAATCTGCATGACTTCACCAAATTTTTTATTAATGTCAAAAAGGTAAAACCATAAAGCCAGTTCTGAATTTGCATTATTTGACCCTCATACCATTTTTTAACAATTGTAAATAATTTTCCCTCTTTCTTGGAGCATTTCTTCTCTTGGGTTCTGGATTTCTATCACTTTCCATTGTTTCTCTACTGACATACCTGATGCATCTGATTTCCCTGACATGCACAGTTATTCTCTGGTCTCCATGACTAGATAGCTTCTGTTCTCCAGCCCTGTGTGTGTGTGTGTGTGTGTGTATATATATATATATATATATATATATATATATATATATATATATATATATCTTATTATTTTTGTATGTATAATGCCAAACTCCTTGTCAATATTGAATAGCAGGTGATTTGAAGTTACTTCCAGCAGTCATTTTTACTTGGATGATCTGTTGGTATCACAAACTTGACATTTCTAAGACTGAACTTCTCATTTTTGTCAATATATTACTACTGATCATTTAATGTAGTAAATTGTTTGTTTGTGTGTGTGTGTGTGTGTGTGTGTGTGTGTGTGTTTGAAATTAAAAAAAAAAAAACATGGTCATCCAACTCCACTTCTATTTTTTTTTCCTGAGAGGATGTTGGCTCTATGTAATTTCTTTACCTGGCTTCTTGTTAAACTGCTTATTTGAAAAAAATGTTCAGCTTCATAAATAGACTACATGATCTATCATCCTTTGATTCACAGGGGACAGAATACTGAACAAAAGGAAAGCCATAAACTGTAAAACGAATCTCCCTTCTTCTTTTATCATTTGCTCCAGACTCAAGGCCATGCTGTCAACTACTCAATTTCTTCCTAATGTATTAATCAAGACTTGAATGGAATGGAAGTGAACAAATAATGCAGAATCCTCAAGAAAATATTGGAGCAAAACAAATGCTGTGACCAAAATGCTCAAAGAGAAATGAACCAGAATACAGTATTATTATTTTTTTCCAAGAAATACTTCATGGGTTTTCAAAATGACAATTATAGAACTAATGCACAATTACTGTCACATGTAGTTTAGCAATTAATTTTGAAGACATTTGTCTAAAGGTTTCACAACAGAATATAAAATGGTTCTTATTGTTATGTAATGTTAGTTTCAATTCACAGAAAATCTTTTACCATCAGCTCTGCTTCTGATGGGTCTGATGTATTTCTTTGTGGAATAGAATGCCCCCTTGTAGATGTGATTAGGCATCTTCCTAAGACTGTTTGAACACGGATACCTGCCAACTAATACATCTTATGAAAAGCTTCAATTTAGACATAAATTTTTCTACGGCAAGAAATCTATAATTTATAATTAGAATCTCTTGCTGTTTAATATTTGTAGATAATACAGAGTATGCAAAGATTATGAAATATGGAAAGCTGAATTCATTATTCATAACCCATAACATACAGTAAATATTCTTTGAAATACAACAACTTTGAGGAATCCATATTCTATTATTTTTGAATGTCTTGCACACAGTATCTCTGGACAGCACCACACACACACACCCTCATTTTTCCAGATTGGGATTCTGGGCAGAGTTGACACTTGCTGTTTTTAATTTTCATTTCATCATAAGCAGTTTAAGACTGTTGCCAGTGGTAATTTGCAATTTTTATCAAGACCTCTTTATTATAGCTTCTGACAGGACAGATGCTGTAATTAATCATGCAAGACAACTGGGGATAGTGGTCACACAGCTCTCAAAGAGAAGCCACCATAGAGCAAAAAAGAGGAGGAAGAAATGGGCACTGAAATAATTATTTTGGCTTTAAAATTAGCATTCACCATCCATTTTAATAGCAATAACCACATCATTCCAGATAGTTGTGGCCCCCAAAGAGAAGATGATTGCTTTTCTCTATTTACCTTGTAGCTGCATCTTAACAAAAAGAATATTATAAAGGTATTTCCAGTACTTTTTAAGGACTCTGGTTTTAGCGTGATTAATCAGAATTCTTAGCTACGAATATCACGTTTCCAAATGAAAATGAAACAACGAAGCTGGGGTGGAAATTAATGGAGCACGTGCCCTATTTCCCCATCTTATATGTATTCAAGGAAACCCAAAGTGAAATTTGACATAGCATTTTATTTGAAAAGTGAACAGTTTCCTCGTTGTTGCATCAAAATACAATCCACAGTTTTTACTGAAATGTGTTTATTCTATAGCAAGATAAAAGCATTTTGTTTCAGTTTAAGCAAAATACAAACAACTTAATCGCTGCTATCGTTAACTCATAAAAAAGTATAAAAACACAGTAAGCAACATAGCAATGAATGGTTTATTGTCGCGACCCCCCTTGCCCGCAAGGAAGACGCGACTCAGGAATCTTCTTTCAGCAGTTTATTCAGGCCCTTGATATTCTTCTAATAATTCTTCTACTACTCCCTCGGATGCCCCTCCCAGCCTTAATAAAGCACCGTGAACCCCAATGCAAAGCTGCCACGTGTACCCTTCTCACAGGGTGCTAGAAAATGATACGCCAACTTTCTCTGATAAGGAGCTGGGAACACGCCAACTCTCTTTGATATGGAGTTGTCCTTCACAGACCACAACGGAGCCAGCGCCATCATGTAATGGCGACCACAGTCCGCAGGAACGGCTCACCACAGTTTATGTCACCAGTGTTTACGTTAAAGTCTCATTTAGGAAAACTTTACAACACATGATATGAAAACTTACAACTTTGAAAGAAAATATTTACATTGATTATTCAGATGTAGTGTGCCTTTTAAATATTCTACCGGTATTAAATCATAATAAAAACTCTTGCTTTTTTTCTTTTTAAATCTTAACTTTTGTAATAACTGTTTTCATTTAAGTGCATTTCCCTTTTAAAAATACAGTGTTTTTATTTTTCGAAACTTGTCACTCAAAACATGGAATATAGTATTCACATTTCTTTTCTTCTAATTGCAATGAACGAGATGGGCTAACAGTGGTCATAGATATTGTTACAACATATACTGTGGCTTGATTTGGAGAAGTCCTGGATAAAAAGTGGAAATGAGTCAATAATTGAATTTAATCACTTGCATTTTTTTCTAGAGAGATTTAGGAAAAAAAATAAGAGCTTTGGCAAAAGTCTGTGATTTACATTATTATTTTTTTTCATGACAAAAAAATGCCATCAACAATTTACATCATACAAATGTTTGTATGAAACTGGATCTTCATATTTCAGGTAGTTGCAACTGTGCTTTTTATTTTTATTTTATTTTATTTTTAGAGCTTCGGAAGTTCAAACAGCCTGGAAGTGTGGTTAACTCACTTCTGGAGAAATAAGGCCATTTTCTATGACTCAGAGAGGCCAGTTTATAGTCATCAGTAATGTCCCAGGATTCATTAAATGGTTTGATTCACATATTGTAGATATAGCTTGAATAAATAAAAAAAAAGGCATCACATAAAAGAGCACAGCTTTCCTTGTTTAAAAACGAAGTGATTGATAGTCAGCTAAGAGGTGGTACCCAGCTACACTGTAGTTCTTATTGCCTATCTAATAGACACTCGAGAGGACCGTTTGATCTGTTACACATTTCTGCATAACCAACACCAGCTTACACGTTCCAGCCCCGTGTACCTTCCCCTCCTGTGTCGCTCTCCTCTGCACGCAAATCCACCTGCTGCGTGCATCTTCAGAAAATACTGACCAGTGACAATACTTGAGTCTGTGTCTGAGACTGGATTTGCGACTGGTGCTGCTGAGAGGCTGGCTGGGGGCTCCGGATGGCAGGGATGGGGGATGTAATCTGAGAGGTGACAGGAGAGTGCTTCCGGGGAGAAGGCTGAGACTGGTGCTGCATGTGTTGCAGCTGCTGCAGCTGGATGTGCTGCTGCAGCTGCTGTTGGTTGATTTGCTGCTGGAGATGCTGCTGCTACTGCTGCTGCTGCAGGTGCTGCTGCATGTGCTGCTGCATGTGGTGCTGGAGTTGCTGCTGCTGCATCTGTTGCATCTGTTGCATCTGTTGCTGCTGCTGCAATTTCATCTGATGCTGTTGGGTTGCTCACTTGGGTGGAGTTGGCTAAGCCAACCATGGTGGTCCCCATGGAGCTTATCAGCAGAGCCCCAATGTTCGAGGGCATGTTGGCCTCCATGGTGACCGATGTGATAATCTGGTTCATGGGGAGTCTCATGGTTAAGGGTTTGGGGAGCGATTGACCTAGGGAGCGACTGTGAGAGAGTCTGAGGTGAGGCTGGTACCGTTCCATGTTGAGCCAGCGGAGTGTTGAGAAGGAGGGAGGAAGTCAGATTGGTCGTCGCCAGGGTCTGCTGAACAAAACGAATGGTCTGGGCAGCCTTAGAAACAAGGCTGGCCCTGTATGCAGCCAGGGCCTTCAGGTATTCCTTTTTGGCAGCTTCTGTTTTCCTTTTATATACCTGCTTCTGCTCTTCTCCAAGACTGTCCCACATAGACGCGACGATTTTTGAGACCTCTCCGAAGGTTGCATTGGGGTTTTGACCTTTAATTGCAGCCTGTGTGTCTCTGAAAAACAGGGCATATGCAGATACTGGCTTCTGCGGCTCATTGGGATCTTTCTTTTTCTTTTTCTTTGGAGTCTTGGGCTTCTTGCCAGAATCTGGAGCGGCTCTTTTCTCTCCAATGGCTCTACTGGCCTCCTCCGCATCCTCCTCATTGATGGAGCTGGAAGGCGAGGGCGTGGCCGATTTGCTTGCTGGAGGTGAAGGAGAGGTATGGGGCATGCTGGCTCCTCCCAAATTCAAGCCCAGCTGGGCACTGAGCTGGGCCTGGTTGATGGTGGTGAGCTGGGCAGGAGGCATGATCCCTGATCGCGCAGCATCTGTCATGTGGACGATGGACCTCATGATCATGGAGGGGTCCTGGCGGTACTGAGAGACTTGTGTGTGGCTCTGATCCATATGTAACCCACTGCTATGAAGCACACCATCTTGTTCCACAAGATTTCTTGAGATCCTAATAGAAGGAAGATCCAGGCTTTGAGGAGGAAACTGGGGTGTGAATTCGCTTCCCTGGGAAGGCAATTAGTGGATCACTGAGAGCTTGAAAGGGTAGCAGTACATCAGGCATGCCCAGGGCGGGGTCAGACTCTGGAGGAGGCTTGATGGGTGGGATTTCAAAGTCCTCGTCCCCCAGGCTTGGCGTATGGAATATCTCCTCGCTGGCAGCAAAGAATGTGCTGTTGGCTTCTGCCATGCTCATGTAGTTATTATTATTTCCAAACTTGCTGTAGCCCTAGTACCCCAGGCACTGCGCGAAGTCCAGGCCGGCGGGGTCCCCGGCCGCCCCTGGGTACAACCTCACATCCATGCCAGGGCCGAGGGCCAGGACTGGGGCTCGCCGGGGCCGGTGCCCGCCTCCTCGCAACCACTAGATCCACCGTCCGGGGCGCCCGACTGGGGGCTCCCGGGGTTGGCGCGCGGGACTCGGGGCTGGAGGGGCGTAGCGACCGGAGCCCAAGGAGCCCGAGAGCCGCGATCGCCTCACACAAAGGCGCGGCCACGCGAGCCGCGGGAGAGCCCGAGGCGGCCAGGGGAACGCGCCGCGGCCAGGGGGACGCGCCCCGCCAAGGCACCCAGATAGCCTGCGCGCGGGCCAGGCGCCCAGGTCGCAGGGCACAGCGCAGGGGCCCGGGGCGGCGCGGGTTGTTCAGGTGCGCTGGGCGAGGCTGGGACAGCGGCTGCGGTGGCGACGGCGGCTGGCCGCGCTCCTCCTCCTCCTCCCAGGGCCGACTGAGGAGAGGAGCCACGGAGACAAGGGGCCCGGCCCCTCCCCCCTGTAATATTTTTTAAAATATATTTTTTTCTTATGAGATGATAGGTAGTGCATTCTCATGTCAGCTACTGTGCACTATTTTTCATATCATTTTGTTCAGTATCCATTTTTTATTTATAAGCTAATTGTGCTTTTCCTTAATTGTTGAATTATTCTGAAATGATGGGATTAGTTTTGAATTCAGTTATTCTCAGTAGAATATCAAAGTGTAACTGAATATAGAGTCTGTCATCTTGGTAGGAATGAGAGACATAAATTCTTCATTGAATGGAAATATCTGGCATTTATTAGTCAATATAATTAAAGCAAGTCATAGGTAAGAAAAATTCTTTCTTTTTATAAAATAGCACATTTTTTCCTTCCTGACAGCTATTTTGACATACATCAGTAAATTACAAATACTTTAATGATTCAAATTAATTTGGAATTATTTTAAATGACCATCTCATTCAACTGCTAATGTTAAAAGGAAGATAAGTACTTTTTAAATTTAGTAGTTGATTGGCATATATAGTTTTTTGATTGTGTCTTATATACTGATTTTCCCATTGATGCATGATTACAAAGTGCATATATATTTATACATATATTTCATTATATATTACATATACATACTTTTATATATATATATATATATATATATATATATATATATATATATATACCCATACACAAACAAACACAGACTTCTTTTTTTAGAAAACTACTAGTAATAGATTGTTACTCTTTGATATAGTATATCCAGTTTCCTTGAAGATGTCTTTAATATGAAAGGATTACTTTGGTGTCAATGTAAAGTCATCCTGCTTTTAAACTTCATACCTATCTCTTAATAATTATTGTTTTGAGAGCAAATCTGGATTCCTTAACCTCATTTGTTTTTTCACAGCTGTAAAATTATATAATAAACCACACTGTGGAGATATAAGGACTGATTGTGATTACATATGTTTTAAAAGTTCTCAGTAAATGGATTACAAATCATCAGTTAGCAAAAGATAATTATTTTAAAATAGAAGTCTTCCAAACCTAAGCTACCTTTCATAGTTAAGGAAACTATATGATGTATGGTTAGGTTAATCCTTTGCCATGAAGAAGTGTTCTTTCTTGAACAAACGCAACTTAGAAACAAAATCTAGTTACTGTTGAGAGGAAGTGAGTGGATGGCATGAGATAATGGGAGGTAGGTGGATGCTGAACAACAACAATGCTAAGAGAAGCACTTCAGCATTGTGTATTAGACACTGCTTCAAATGATTTGAATATATTACCTCATTTAATGTTTGTAATCATCTTATACAATACGTTCTCTATAATATCACCCCTATCATACCAATGAAGCAAGAAAAATGACCTGCCTACTGCAATTACCCAAGACCCCAGATTTAAACTCAAATGAGAGACTCTGTTCTTCAACATTGAGACAAACTGTGAAGTCTACAATGATGTCTTAGTTATTTTATTATTATTATAATTATACAATAATCATTGTAAGTCAGGACCAGTACTTCAGTATGTATATGCCTGGAAGCTCCTCATATCCACAAATGGAATAACAATATACATTGTCTAATGTGTTGTTCTTTGAGAAAAAATGTATTATATGTGACTTTTTGTGATCTCTGTTTGCCACTTAAGAGAAAAAAGACAATGTGCTTGAAAAAACCCTATTGACAAAGAAGTGATGCACATATTTCAATCTGATCTGTAAATAAATATATTTACTAAAGTTATACTGAACTAATGAAGTCATCTTCACCTGGGCCAAATTTTTTAAATTTCTTCTTAGGTAGTTCTACCAAATATTTTGTATAATTAAAATTTTGTTTGATTCTAAGCTGATGATTTTACACAATTTTAATAATACAGGAATATTTTCATTTTAGAGAATTGAAGGAAAATGACTTCTATAGTTAAGGAATTAAAATTTGGATGATGAATACTATAAACACAAAGCAAAAGGGAATATATACTTTGACTCTTATTTGCTAAATAGCAATAAGTCTTGCAATCACTATAGAGATTTCTTTAAAAACTAGGAGTAGAACACCATATCACCCAGCTCTCTCACTCCTCAGTATATTTCCAAAGAATTTAACATCAGCAAAATACACTGATACAAACACATCAATATTTATAGCAGCACAATTTACAATAGCCAAACTATAGAGCCAACCTAGGTGACCATCAACAGATGAAGATATAAGAAAATATGTTATATATACACATAAAATATTGCTCAGCCATAAAGAAGAATTACTTTGTGAAATTTTCTGTTAAATACATGAAACTGCCATCCTAAGTGAAATAAACCAGTCCCAAGAAGTCAAAGGTATAATCTTTTCTCTGATATGAGAAAATTAATTAAAAATTGGAGGGAGGGTTCTGGATTAAAAACATAAAAGAGAGAAATGGGGGGCAGAAAAAGGAAGAGATAATTTCACTGAAATAGAAGGATCAGTAGAGTAGATGACTAGGATTGAGAAGGAGGAAGAAGGGACAGGAAAAGGGAAAAAACACTGAATGTGACTAAACACTGAATATGTGCATGAATGTGGCATGGTAAGTCTTGGCATTGGGGATACCCACAGGACACTGACTAAAAAGAAAATAGTAAACTATTGGTTGATTGATGAGGGATTAGTGGAGTGGAGGAGGAAAGCTGTGAGTGGCAGATATGGTGGGCCGAGTGCTGGGGGCTGAATTTGAGTGCACTGTGTTCCATGCTTTTGTGATTATATCAGGGTATACCCTGGTGTTTATATATAACTAAAAATAACAAGTTAAAAATGCTTTGGTGGAATGTCCATAAGGATAATTTCTGAGCTATACTTATGCCCAGGGAACTTAAAATAACCCAACCAGGAAACTCAAAAAGAAAAATTATTCATTGGGAGCAGAAAAAAAATTACTAACTTCCATTGTTTTATTTTTCATCTCTGAAATTAAACACTTCAGTAGATTTTAGGGGTTTTTTGTTGTTGTTTGTTTGTTCTGTGGGTTCTTTTTTTTTTTTTTCTTTTGGTATTAGGGATTGAAACCAGTAGCATTAACCACTGTCATATTCTCAGCACTTTTTCACATTTTATTTAGAGATGGTCTGAGTTGCTTAGGGCCTTGCTGAATTGCTGAAGCTGGCTTTGAGATGTAAATACTCCTGCCTCAGCCTCCTGAGCCATTTGGCATTACAGGCATCTGCCACCATGTCTGGCACTTTGGTAGTTTTTACCACAAGCTTTGCTCATTGCCAAATCTTATTACCATCCCAGCATCATCTTCTCCATGCCTGACTGACTGATGGAGAAAAGGATGGCTTTCTCACTTATAGTTTAAGCCACTGGATAATGAATGGTGCAATTTTCTCTCATGGGACATGTTGGAGAAAGTTTAGGTGTAATATGTTCAGGGAAGTTTAACCATAGACAGCTATAGAAAATTCACTGGACAATGTCCAGTAGACAGTTAGCTAAGTAAGTGTGCATTTTTTGAAAAAAACATCTTAAATATAAGACTAAATTTTAGCGTCCAAATCTCAAAATAACTGAAAGCCAAGAAGCATTGCTGAGCTGGAGACAGATCCAATACAAATGAGAAAATAACATTGGTATTGTTATGGGGCAACCTTTCAAAAAACATACTAAATCTGAATTTGAAATGAATAAAAAAATTTATTTTATCTATTTTGCCAATTGCCAATTTTACTTGGTCAGGGACTATTTCTGACAGAGCCCAATTTGGCTCTCTGAAAGGAAAGCTGCCTTGAGCTGTTTGTGGTCCAAATAATTAAGGAAGAAGACCTCATCCTATTGAATTTTGCAAATCACAAGGAAGTGGACTACAGGGCAGAGAAGGCAGTTAGCAGAGCAAAAACAGACAACCATACAGAAAGTTATGTTAACAAATACTTACTGAGCATATGTTCCATGTCAGGAATTTCTCCTGGAATATTTTCAGCATTACCCCCAATGCCAAAGATTTAAATGCAAGTAGGGTATGGCCCCTACTTTCAGAAAATAAAAGAAGAATGGGGAAGTTTGTAGTAGGGACTTTGATATGGTATTCAACATTGGAATTAGATTTTACCTGGAGATGAATAAATCTCTTTAGAGGAAGTAAGAAAATGGAAAATGAGCTCTACCTGAAAAGATGAAGGAGGCACTGGTAGTCAATGGGGAATACAAAGATTTTTCAAAGAGCAGAATGAGCCATTTGCACCTGATCCTGATGAATTCTGATGATCCTGATGAAGATCCATGAATTCCAGTAAGGCCAGGATTGAGAAACATAGAACTTAGTTCTATGTTGGAAACATAGAAATTAGGATGTATGTGAAGAGGCTTGCATGCCATTCTCAAGAGTTTAGACTGTACCTATCAAATATCAAGTTTGTGTATTACAGAAATATAATAGGTATCAGCAATTTAGATTATCACTCATTTTCCTCTGTGGTTATCAGTTTCTCCTGATGCTCAGTCATTTTGAATTGAATAAATCTGAATTATGTAGATGCATGTAGACAAGTTTTTCCAGTCCTGGCCACTTCAAGCACTACTTTCTCTGGTCTTGCTATTAAGGTGTATTATAAATCAAGTGTTTATGGATAATCAGCTATTTGGAACTCTCACATAATAGACATTTCATATCAATCATATTACTAAATTGATAGAATAAAGTTAAGAGAACCATAGTGAGAAACTAACAGAGAACCTGTAAATAAGAATCTATGAGGGTAGCAAGAGTGAAGCATGAACAGAAAGAGCCAAGGACATTTCTACACACTTTGATCCATTCAGGCCAAAAGCTGAAGACCCTTCTGGTATTCAGTATTTTGGTCCAATAAATTCTGTAAAAAACCACTAAACAGACAAAGTGAATGTACTTAGGTTTTTGCCATTTACAACCAAAATAGGAGTAACTATTTTTTAAAATCTTATGAAAATTGAAATAAGTAGTTTCATAATTTTTTTACATAAATGAATCAAAAGCAAAAAGCCCCAAAGATGGGAGGACCTGAAGAAAAAATTGGAGCAGGGTATATAGATATAAAATTATCTCAATAGTTAAGTAACACTGGGAAATAAGAAAGAAGGGTCATTTCTTGGTAACTAATGGATATAGTGTCAGTTTTTACACTTTAGAGATTTTTGTACTTACTAGGAATTAATTTGTATGAGAAATATAAGACTGGAATTCTGGAGAAAGATTAATCCAAAATGTTTAAATTTAGGATTTGCTAACATTTTTGAGAGTGAGTACTTGGGAGTTAATCAAATATGTGTGTGTCTTGGAAATCAAAGGTGGAAGATTTCCCAGAGAAAGGGATAAAGTTCACTGTGAAAGTAAGCATAGAATTTAGAAAACTGAGGGGGCAGTTAAAGCCCCCTTTTTCTTCCATGTTAAACCCCATCAACAGAATTCTCCTGAAAAGAAGAATGGTTAAAAAAATGAAACAAGTTGATACTAATCATAATTTCAGTAAAACTAGCAATGAAAAGTATACAACATCTGGAATGATACATAAAGAAGAACATTTTAGAATAGGTTTAAGAGATATTAAAAACACTTATTTTTTAAATGAAATTATGTAGGAAGTAGAAGGAAGCAAAGTGAGGAGGGAATACAACAAAAGAATAAATGCACAGGAAAAAAAGAACTTTTATATAGTTCTAATGGAGGGAGAAAACTTTGGGACTATATGGGAGACAATTTCACCTGGACTAATGACAAAGTAAAGAGGAAAATGGTTTTTGGGCAAAAGGAGGAAAAAACATAATGCTACTGTTTTTACTTCCATGAAGCACAAGGTAGGCGACATACTGAGAATAAGCCCCATGAGAACTAAGAGTTGAGAGTTCAGGTTTAAAATATACATTGTGAATAACAGAAAAAGGTCCAGATCAGCTATTCAGATATAAAAGGGCTTTTTGTTGTTGGCCTTGGCATATTTTTATTTTGTTGTTTTAATTTCACAAATGTAACTAAATTTGCAGAGAAGGTAGATCCCCAATTGCAATCTATCTTTACAACCTGCCTGTGAGCTTCCTGGTGTAGAATCTGAGAAACAAAGTGATAAGTGGTATCCAAGTCTCCACTGACTGCATAATTATGGTGAAAAGATCAATAAGTAAATGAAGACTGGTGGTTTAAAAACATGGCACAGTGAATGACAGGATGGGTACAAGATTTTAGCTTAATATTTTGCAATATCAAAATCTCAATAAACTGGGAGAACAGGTTCATTAAAGGACTGGCTTAGCTAGAAGGTAATCAGAGAATTACCAAGATTTACTTTAAGAAAACATTTATTTTAAATGATGTTGCATGTATGGATAGATAATACTGAAAAAATTGTATACTATTATTCATATTACAGAAAACTCAAATATAATAGGTCTCAAATTCCTTGGCATGAAGTGCAGACAACAGTAGGGAGCCCAGGGCAGGGGTAGTGTTCTGGAAATAGATATTGAATTAGTAACTTGGATATTAGGAGGGAATTTATAAGTTGGGATATAAAAAATGAAGAAAATGGGCTGAAATAAAATTAGGCCACACTCATAAGAACCTGTATTTAAAAGATTTCTACCACATATTCACAGAATTAAGTTTACAGTCCACTAATATATTCTCAAAATAAAATGAGGAGTGTGTCATTTTTTAATATTGTCTTGGGCAAAACTTCTGTGTTATTAGTTCTCACAAATTATTGTTTAATTAATCACTCCAAACAAATTATTTGTAAAGCTAAGCTTAATTTAGTTCAATGTTACTCTTTCTCTGTTGACCATGCTCAAATAGTGTATTTTATATTGTAGTACTATGGCATCTTCCAGGAAGCTAGAAGCTAAATGACTGAAAATTAAGTGGCTATGATTCCCTAACTTTGGCAACATCCTTCACATCAGGGAAAATATTCAACTCTTGCTTTCTGAGTCTGGATTATTTCTTAGAATGCTCTTCCAGTGTTGGTTCTGGCTTGACTGGAGTGGAAAGGGTGGTGGTGGGCCATGCAGCCTAGCCTGTTATGCAGGTACAGGCCAGGGCCCAGGGGAGTTGGGTACACTGACCTGTCTCTGCTGCCATGCCCCTTGTGAGCAAAACTGAAGTGATCTCTGAGCCAAAGTTTCGGGTTCAAGTGGTAACCAATAGCATGTGTACTTTTCCAAACCATCATTAGCATAAATTTGGACCAGTTGCATTGCTACATTTTCCAAACCCTGATTAGCATGAATGTGGACAAAAAGCATTGACCCAAGGATCATAAAATCCTAGCAGAATAAGCTCTAGTGACAAACTGTTATGGAGTTTTCAAAGTTTCCTGTCATTTGGATTCAGAACACTGGAACTCTGCAAAAGAGAATTGGCTTCATGCTTCTGTGATCTGCTGGAATTAAGATCTGCTTGGCTGCAGAAGCTTGCCTCTTGCATGGAACCTACCCACCAACCAGTACAAGCAAGAATCTCTACTTGGACTAAAGGGTCTTCATAGTGAAGTGTGTGTACTTTTTCATATATATGAATGCAGATGAGATTTGTTGCTGTGGAAGGTTAAATAATGAAGTTTTAAAAGTGATGCCAGAATCCACTTTTCATTGAATACCAAATAATTATTTAGTAGAGGTAAGGATAGGTTGCATGCTTGAGATTTATAGATTATTATATGTGTTTTTGTTCCTGGGATAAATCCCAAATGGAGAATGATCCTTTAAACTTTTTGTTGAATTCAATGAGGTAGAATTTTGTTGAGGATTTCTGTTTTTATGTTCATTGGAGGCATTGATTTTTCTTTATCTTGTTTTCTCATCTGGTTGATATTTGTATAATGATGATCTGACAAAATTATTTGGAAAAATGTTTCTTCCCTTTAAGTACTCTTTATTAAATTATTTATTTATTTTTTAGTTGCTGATGGACCTTTATTTTATTTATTTATATGCATTGCTGAGGATCAAACACAGTGCCTCACACATGCCAGGCAAGTGCACTACAGCTGAGCCCCCAGGTGGCAGCACCACCCTCTTAAATACTTTTGAAAATTTTGAGAAAGAGATGGTATTCTTTAAACATTTGATAGAGTCTGATTGTGTCATTGCTTTGCCTTAAAACTTTCAGGGTGTTTGAAATGAAGATTATAATCCTTCACATGACCTGAAAGGCTTATATGATCCTTATCTGCCTTCTTTCCCAAAGCATGGCTCTCATTTCCATTTCCAAGATACATAAAGTTTTTAGAACATGCTGTTTGACATTTGCACATATTGTTTCCTTTGCCTGGAAATTCTTTCCCTGACCCCTACATTTTGCCAAGGTGATTCCAATTTATCCTACGTGGTGTTTCTTAAATATATACTTCTCCAGGGGGCTTCCCTAATACTCCTCCTTCTCCAGCTTAGATTGTCCCTCTGTTTAATGTTCTCAAGGCACTCCATGCTTCTTCATAGCCATTAACAAAATTGCAATAATGTAGCTATCTGTGCTATTTTTGGTTTAATGTTGAACTCTTTTGCTAGTCTGCATTTTTTCCTTTTTATTCTACACCATGATGATGAGTGAGAGTAATGAACTAATATGTTTAAACACCATGTTATTCCTGAAATAAGTTCTACATTTTTTCCAAAATGAAATATAATAGACAATTTGTAACAATCCCAAAAGTATTCAAACTACTTTATCCTTCTAGTAATAACTGTGATTTATTGACAAGAAATACTTAATAAAACATTGATGTTGGGTCACGTGTTGCTTAGCATACTGTAAGCTAAATTATTAATCAGTTTACTCTGATATGACTGTGTTATTCGATTCTCAAATCAAGACAATTTGAAAAGCTAAAGGGATGCAATAAATTGTTGAGTGGGAACAATAGCAGAAGACAGGACTGCCTTTGGTAAACCAGGATACATGATCACCCTGGCTGTTACAGGTTATATTCATTTGTCTACATCTGCCAGATTTACTAGATTTGGAAGCATATTTTTTTTTGCATTATTTCTTTCTGTCAAATATTTAACTACAAAGTAATCATTAGAGAAACAATATTTTATTTCCTCTTTTTAGGAGAGTAAGGGTATGTTTTCTGTGTGTGTGTGTGTGTGTGTGTGTGTGTGTGTTTGTGTGTTCACCAGTTTTTGATTTGGTTATTGGCATGAGAATGTTCCCTTTTTATACACACTCAGAATCAACTTCAAAGTTATATGTGTATATATTATTTACTTGGCACAAATATAATACCCTTAAATAATGAAATGTGAATCAAAATAGCATAAAGGGTTTAAATTGGAAGTGAAGAAGACCGACATTGGCATTGAGCATTCAAACCTCCTAGGCAGGAATGTGAAAGCAGAGATAAAATTTTTCTTTTATTTTTTCCTATGTTTATGAAAGATAAAATGTGAATAAATACTGTTCATTCTGATTTAAATGTACAAAGTACCCTAATATAACCTAGTGAAGACAGAAGTAATAGCTAAAAGCTGATAAATGTGTATGTAGAAAGTCCCTTAAAATGTAATAACTATTCTGTCAGAGAAGAAGCAAGGACATTATAATCAGGCAATTGGGACTCTATTAATTATTTGTCAATTGGACAATAAAGAAAATAGCTTGATATAGGGATGCTGGATCTAGAAATAGCTGCAGAGGTGATAGAATCTTGACTTTAATTTGAGCATATCTGTTGTATGTCTTCAGCATCATAAGGTCCCATATCAGACAACAGAGTTGATATATAAATGTTGCAATAGCTAAACATCAGATTGTATAAAAATATGATCATAATGTAAAAAAATCTCTTGTTTTAGTTTTTAATTGAATCTTTAAAAATGGGCTCCAAAGTATATCTACAACATATAAAAATATTAAAGATATTTCAGATTTATTATTCAAATGTCTGCAACTTTAAGTTCCCACTTATTCTTTATTCTTCCACTACAGTCCTGAGTATTGTACCTGCAGGAGATCTCTGCTAAGTCTCCTCCAATACAATGTGTTGAAATTGAATGTATTGCTTTTCAATATTTTCCCCTCCTTGAACTTTTGTTTGATAATAAAGTTTCATTTTAGGTAATAGGGCTTCATGGTCTCAGGTTGGAGTCTCTGAAAGCAGATGCTGAGATGGTGTTTGGGTTGTGTGAGAGTTTGTTTTTTTTAATTGTCTCCTTTCAAAGCAAAATTTCCATGATTGCTGGATGAAGACTCAAAGCTCTGAGCCAGCATGGGATATGAAATTGTCCTCAGCTGCCTTCTCCCTTTGTGTCTGTCCTGTCTTTGGATGCTGGCTGCTCCGGGAAGGTGTGACCTTGAGGCAAGTGGTGAACCTGAAAGAGCCCCTTGTGAAGGGCATCTGCTGGACTTGCTTGCTCTCCCACAGCTGAGCAGCAAGTTCTCCAGGGAGGCGTCACTGTCTCCATCATATTCTACACCCCCCTCACATATACACAGACTCACTAAGTACAATAAATATTGACACTAATTTGTTTTCCTCTGTTGGATCCTTTACAACTTTGCTATGCCTCTCTTAATTCTTTTTTATTATATTATTTTTTATTTTCCTTTTTTCTTTCTTTTCATATTTATGTCCACTTCCTTGGCCATTGTAATGCCAGGAAGCCTAGATGGTTTTCTTTCACGCAGTGCTAAATTAAACAGTTACTTGTCCTTTGCTTCTAGACAAGGTCTACACCTGCCTTCTTTTTTTCTTTTACCTTTTAAAGTTAATTAATTGATTAATTAATTGTACTTAGCTATATATGACAGCAGAATGCATTTTAATTCATTGTACACAATTGCAGCACAACTTTTCATTTTTCTAGTTGTACATGATATAGTGTTGCACCCTATGTGCAGTCAGACATGTACCTTGGTTAATGATGTCCATCACTTTTAACCATCTTTCTTGCCCCCATGCCCCCTCCACACACCTGCCTCCCCTTTGTCCCATCAAAGTTTCTCCATTTTTCCCATGGCCTCCTCCCCCCCATTATTGATAAGCATCCACTTATCAGAGTGGCTTTTGGTTTTCTGTGATTGGTTCACTTCTCTTAGCATAATATTCTCTAACTCTATCCATTTACCTGAAAATGCCATAATTTTATTCTCTTTTAAACCTGGTAATATTCCATTGAGTATATATACCACTGATTATTTATCCATTCATTGATTTAAGGGTATCTTGTTTTTTCCCGTGGTTTAGCTATTGTGAATTGAGCTGGTATAAACATTGATGTGTCTGCATTACTGTAGTATGCTGATTCTAAGTCCTTTGGGTATAGACTGAGGAGTGAGATAGCTAGGTCAAATGGTGATTCCATTTCAAGCTTCCTAAGGATTTCCATACTGCTTTCCAGATTGGTTGCATCAATTTGCTATCCCACCAGAAATGTATGAGTGTGTCTTTCCCCCACATCCTCACCAACATTTATTGTTGTCTGTATTCTTGATAACTGCCAGTTCTGAATGATGAGAGATGAAACCTTAAGAGTAGTTTTGATTTTGCACTTCTCTAATTACTAGATATTTTGAACATTTTTTATATATTTGTTGATCAAATGTATGTTTTTTTTTTTCTGAGACGTGTATGTTCAGCTCCTTAGCCCATTTATTCATTCATTGTGTTGTTTTTGGTGTTAAGTTTTTTGAGTTTTTTTATGTATCCTGTGGATGAGTGCTCTATCTGACATGCATGTGGCAAAAAAAAATGCTCAAAAACATAGGCTTTCTTCACCTCATTGATTTTTTCTTTTGCTGAGAGAAAGATTTTTAGTTTTTAGTTTGAGTCCATCCCGTTTGATAATTCTTGATTTTATTTATTGCACTTTAGCTGTCTTGTTAAGGAAGTCAGGGTCTAATCGGACATGATGAAGATTTGGGCCTACATTTTTTTTTTCAGTTAGGTGTAGGGTCTCTGGTCTGCTTTCAAGGTTATTAGTCCACTTTGAGTTGAGTTTTCAGCATGGTGATAGATTGGGATTTATTTTTATTTTTCTGCCTGTGGTTTTCCAGTTACATGGCATTTAGTTATACTAATTAGTCTATTTCAGTTACTTTTTGTTTTGTTTTGTTTAGACAGGGTCTCACTATATTGCTCAGGCTGGCCTACCTCAAATGCCTGGTCTCAGATGATCCTCCTGCCTCAGCCTCCTGAATGACTGGGATTAGAGGTGTATGTGACTATGACAAGACTGTTGTGAGGATATTGTGCTAAAGAGTATTTGAGTAAAGGACAGAGTCCAGAAAGTGTAACTATCTCTAAAGAGTGTTACAAAACAATGCAATCCTAGTCACTAGGTTTTATGTTAAAACAACCAAGAACTGTGGAATATATTCCCATGGGAATAAATATTTTTCTAATTGTCTTCAAATTAAGTATTTTAACTTAAAGATCAATTCTGAGAGGGTTGACTTAATGCAGAGTAGTTCTTGCAGGATAATAATATCCTGCCAATAGAATAAAATTCTGTGAGATCCCACAAAAGAAGCAACATAGATATTTTCATGTAGCACACCCCCTTATATATCCATTAGAGGAAAGGCTAAGCTGCCATAACAGAAACTTCTCCCTCATGTCCAGAGTATATAAGTAGTACAAGAAGAGTGAGGGTAATTACTCTATAAAGTTTTCCAAGAATCTGAGTACTTCTATCTGTTTTGCTTTTTCATGAACCAAGGGGAAGAAAGAAGTGAAGTATTTTCATTTTTAAATATTTCATTTCACTCTTTAATTGCACCCAACACTCCCAGTACTTCCCAGTGATTAAAGTATATTTGTATAAGCAAATTAATGAAAAACTGAAAAATTCAGTTAAAAGCTGTAACACAAGTGAAGCTGCTTTATTAGTAATGTTATACTTAAAGCAACATCTCAGGGTTTCATAAATTGACTTCCAGATCACTCAGGTATAATCAAATCAAACCTTTATTGAAGCACACTGGTGGTGACTGACCAAGAACATAAGGTCTGTTCCAGATCAGCCCAAAAAAATTGTAAGGGCATTTATTTTAAGCTTGAAAACTGCAAAAGGTACATGGGGTTTAGCCAATGCAAGCAAGCCAAGTTACAGAAGTGGGAGATTGCTGTGAGGTGGTGGGAAGCTTAGTCAATCACAATTAGCCCATTCACCTCAGTTACAGAAACAGAGCCCGTTTAGATTGTTCCTTGTTCTTGAGGGTTTCTACAACAAAAAGGAAGACAACTTGCCGCAGTCAAATAGCCTTTTTATTTGGCATGGCTGTTTTACAAATTGGAATTAATAAACAAAATGAAGTCACTTTGGCTTGAATATCACAGTAACAGAAGGGGGGCATACATACCAGAGCCATTTGCCACATTATTCACTAAATATTGCCACACATAGAGAATACAGAGTGGTAGTAGAAAATTCTTCTCTTATGGAAATCATAGCTTAGCAGAAGAGATAAACAAGTAAAACCAATAAAAGACAGATATTGTCATGGTGAATTACAATATCCTAAGATGGCAGAATGGAGATATACCACAGGAAACATGTCCTGATGGAGAAGATAAGGAAATGAAGAAAGGGAAATGTTAAGAGGCTGTAGAACCATTGGTATCTTAATGGTTCAACTTTTCTCTTGAAGATCATTATCCATTATTGAATAATTTTAAAGTGGAAAGAAATTATAAAATATGCTTTGGGGAGATATCATTTGGTGACCTCTTTGGGAAGAACAATGTTGAAGGTATGACATTTAAAACTAAAGGAGGAAGGTCTAGAAGAAGGGGGTGGGGCTACAGGAAGTTACTTTTCATGCAACTTTCCTGGCCTAAAATCAAGAAAGCAGATAAACAGGTTCTCAATGTGGTAAGTGAAAAGAGGGATTTTACTGGATTTAATACTGGACTCTCAGAATAGCTTAGGTACTCAGAAGTGTGGATATAATAAAATTAAATAAGAAAATGCAAAGACAGTTTAAGCAGTGTCTATAGTAGATACAATGCAGGCAAATGGGGAGAGGTACTAAAGAAACTTAGGTGGCACTGTGGCATGTGTTGATATGGAGAAATCAGAGATGAAGTACACTGTCAGAATGATTTAGTGGATGAGGCTACATTGTAAATTCATGTTGAAAAGATTCTGAGGATCTCCAAGTTGTCCACAATAGCCAAGACAGGCACCATTTTCCCTACCACACTAAGATGGCTAACAGCTGTGGAATGAAGCCCAAGCATGACCTGTTTAATCCAAGCTGGGTTCAAAAACAAAACCAGGCAGAGACCTGCCACATGAGTCAGAGTGTGCCTAGGAAGCCAAGAGAAATTCAGGTGTAGATGGTGTTATATCCAGGGGAATATGGGACATTCAGACCCTAGAGATCCCAGGTCCCTCTCACCCACTGAGTCTGGAGTTCACAGGACCAACTGGGGCAGACTGGTTATTTGATCAGGCAGGTCTTGGAAGTGAGTGTGCTCCTGGGAACTGAGCCCAGGAGACTGGGAGGCATTGGATCCATAGGTGGCATAGGGGTTGAAGAATTGGCCCTTCCTCATAAGTGGAACCTAGGGGAGACTCCAGGGATGCAAACTCTCAGCACGGATCTGCAGCTGCCAGGCTCTGGAAGTATGCTGCTTTAAAATCTCAGATCAACCATCACTCAACAAAGCACAAGGGTCAGGAGATCCACCTCTGGGAACTCTGCTCACAAAACTCTAGAACAACCACTATGAGAGTAGAGCAGAAAACACTCTCCAATGCACCCCACCTCATACTGCCCAGAACTTCAAACAGCAACTTAATGAGAAACACAAAAAGAGGAAGAAGGATTGGACAGCCTCTGGCTACTACTCATGTTTGCAATGAACACCTCAAGAAAAAATGGAATGAAAGACACTTGGGGAAAGAAAACCAACACATATTCTCATTGGCAATTTTTGACCACTACAACAGAAATGATTCCTTAATTTTTTCATTAAGAACCTCTTTCCTCTTTTTTTCTATCTCTCTCTCTCAATCTCTCTTTATATTGTGTGCTTAATGGTTCATGGACATTTGTACAAATACATATTGGTCTCACTTTACTAATTTCTACAATTTTTGAAGGTAGTTATTTTTCATGATTCTGTTTTTTTGAGACGCATTTTTTATTAGAATAATTTGGTTTTTTTGTCTTGTCTATTTCTCTTGATTCTCTTTCTCTCTTTTCTTTTTCTAACAGCTAAATTTTGTTGTTCTATACTCTTTCATTAATATTTTACTTCTATTTTCTCTCTTTTCTCAAATTTATCATATCCTACATTTCTTCTGCATTTTCTTTTCACCTTTTGAAATAAAAAAATCCCTTCTGCAAACTTACTCTTTTTAATCTTGGCAATTGTTTACCATAACATTTCTGTTTACTATGCCAATTTACATTGTAGATGTCACTATAGGAATTAAGTATTTAGTTTAATACTGTGTTGGGGTAAGGTGAGGGGTTTCATTCCCTAGGGAGGTGAGGTGATGAAGTCATCACACATGAACAGACTCCAGGAGTCAGGCTTGGTGGCAGTGAGCTCATTTTATTGTGGAATAGTTACAGTTTATATAGGGCCTGTCTACCAATCATAATTGTATAAGCCAGCAGTACAATATCTTGAAGCCAATCATCATAAAGATCAAAGTTAACCATGGTATGTGGAAGTAAGGGAGCTTGCCAAGTGGGTGGGGACAGCAGGAAGGGTCACCCCTGGATGTTTCCAGTGGCCTGTCCTAGAACAAACAGGTGTTCCTATTTGCTCACACTGAGATGTTTTTTCACCTATACCCATTCCATGGCTGTCATCCACACTGCAGGCTTGTTCTTTCTCACATTTTCACCCTTTTATTTTTTGTATGCATGTACTATAATAGCTTTCTTAGTTTCTATCTTATTAACTTGATTGTGTAGGTACTTTATAAAGACATATAGTATAACAATACAGATAACTCCCATGCCAGCGATAACCCAGTTGGTGGGGTCAATCAGAGCAGAAAACTTATCCCACAGCCTCTGAAGGAAGAAAGGGTTGAGGATTAGGTTTGCTTTATTTTCATTTAAAATAAGAATATGGGAATGCAGAGTCATAGTAAAATTACTTAAGGCTATATTCCAGGGCCCTTTTAACCATTTGGCTAATTCAAGCTGGGCCTTTGTAACATTTTCCACAGGGATCACTGTTTGACAGACATACAAATATTGAGGGCTAAAGGGTATCCTAACATTCAGTTGAAGTATATCAATCTTTTCATCCATGAGATCAATCTGTTGTTGTAGCATTAGGATACTTCCTGCAATTTCTGGTTAAGTTGCTCTAATACAGTTAAGCCTTCAGTGGAGCATTGAACTACCTGGTTGATAGTGGCAATGTTAGCTGTAGCCTGGGCTAAAGCCATGGCAGCTGCTTCTGCAGCTAGGGTGGAAGCAATAATGGCAGCAATAATATCTAAGTCCCATTTTGGACATGAGAGGGAGATCTCTTTGGTGAAGTGTACTTGTTGGACAGAGGATTTTCATCTTTTGGGAACCATAGTAAGGAGGGAGTCCTCATGAGCTCCACTGTCTTAATGGAGTAATTCCAGCAATTGGTCAACATACAGGAGGAATTAGTACAGTCAAGGTGACAACTGGTGGGGTGGATTGAAGAATGTACAAAGAAAATAGGTGGTTTAACACACATGTGCCCCCCACACCAGTAGCATGGGTAGCAACAGGGGAATCAAAGGAGCCATCAAACCAGATTGCACCCATGGTGACAGTAGGGCTAATACCCATGAATTTATAAGATCCACATATTAATTGTTTATCCAGTTGTGCAAGACCAGGGGATTGTCTGTTTTTTAGATTCTGGACATTAGTCATCTAGTTCATATGTTTCTCAAAGGTATTGTCTCTAATGTAGAATCCTCCTATGATGTAGGGCCAAGATCAACTAATGAGCTCATCCAAGAGGAAGAATAGTCAGATGATGGAAAGGGAGTTTCTCCATGTTATGGCCTCTAGAGGCATCTAGAGCTCTCTGTATATTTGTGCCATGGGAAGGGCTACAAGAATGGTTGGGGCCATGAGTGGAGCTCTCTAGCTTGAAGAGGCATGGTAACCCCTTTAGGGAGGTCACTACTGGTAATTGTTCTTGATTCCCCTTGTAGAGAGAGGGGCCTATACCCTACAATACACCATCTCTCTAGTTCCCAGAGGGTGTCATTATGGAGGCATAATACACACTGGAATATTCTCTTCATGTTGGAAACTTTAGCAAGAAGTGAAAAGGTCCATGTATGATTGACTTTAAGTGATAGGTTCCAAAGATACTGTACTATAGGATCCAAGGTCACAGGACATTGAGAGATAACATTAGTAGTAAACAATAAGGGCAAGACTGTGTCATCTAGGCCAAGAGGTAACAAAATTCCAGAAGTTGGTGCTCCTACCCATCATGCATGTGCTTGTGAGTTAGCGGTAATAATGGAACACATTAACAGAAAAAGAGTGCGTACTCCTGACTTACGGCATGTGTCACATCCTGGGCTTGTTGAGCCACACTTTTTGTGTCCTTCCCAAGTCATTTTTTGTGCTCTTATACAATGAGATCATCTGTGATGGTGTGCATTGTTTCTTCTCAATGGTGGTGGGGGTGGGGGTGTCAGCAGGCAAAGCATTACCTGGGGTGTCATTAAGACAGAGCTTCTTCAGGTGCTTCGCTAGTGGTTCCATGATTCTGGGTAAGAGATTCATGTTGTAGGAATGGGTGTATGTTCTTTTCTGGGATCCAGATGGCCTGAGAGGCCCTTTCTGGAAAGACAAAAGCAAAACCTTACCCTTGTGTTAGCAGTGGATGTGGGCCATTCCACTGATTAGCCATTGAGTTCTTCCAGTGAACTAGGAGGAGCCAGGTAGTGTGGGGGAACGATCCCCAATGTTTAACAGCTGGGGAAATGCCTGATGCATCAAGGGTTAAAAAATTAAAGTTATTAATGATTGTGTCCAGAGAGTATTAGGTCCCCTTTATTTTTCCCTTTTTATTTTTGTAATTGAGTTTTTAGGGTTTGGTGGGCTCTTTCTACTATACCTTGTCCCTGGGGGGTTATACAGGATACCAGTTGTATGAGTGAAGTTCCAATTATGTAGGAATTCTTTAAATTTTGCATAGGTCACACTATTATCTGTTTTGATTGCCCAAGGTACACCCATGCAGAGTATTGCTTGCTTTAATGCTTTGAAGACATGGTTAGTTGTTTCTCCTGTCAAGGCAGCAGCATATATGAAGTTGGAGAAAGTGTCAATGATAACATTCATAAACTTCTTCAGTTTTCTAAAAGAGGAAACGTGGGATATGTCTCATTGCCAGAGTTTATTGGGTGCAAGCCCTCTGGGATTGACTCCTTGTGGTTGTAGAGGTCCTAGTGGGACTAAAGGGGCACAGGCTTTGCAGGTATGTACAAGATGTTTAAATTGTTGAATTGTAAGATCTGGAAACAGTCGTTTAATTGCTGCAGGGGAAAGATGAAGTTGTGCATGTAAATGTTGGACTTGTTCAATACTAGATAGAGAGCTAGTAAAACTTAATCTGTCCACTTCATGATTGCCTTCAGCTAGCGGGCCTGGAAGGCTAATATGGGATCTAAGATGCTGGATATACCAGGGTTGATGTCTTTTTTCAATGAGTTCACTCATAGTAAAAATCATAATGTCAATCAATGAACCTTTGGGTCGGAAAGTGGAAAACCCAAAGTTATGGCATAATTGTACAGCATAGTGACTGTCAGAGAAAATATTAATGAGGCTCGGGTGGGCCTTTAAAGTTTCCATAATTGCTTGTAGCTCTCACTTTTACAGACCCATTATGTTTCCCCTTGAGGATGGTTTAAGGCTTGGAATGTATGGTGGCACCCCAGGTCTCATTGTTAGCATCAGTGAAAGCTGAGACTGCATTGGGAATAGGTACCCTTTTGGTACAGCATGTTCCAAAGCTTGAATGGGCAAGCTCTTAAAGCTCTGTTGGAATCTAATAGAGGGATAGTGACAATTGATTTCTTCATTGAAGCCCCCCAGTATAGCCTGGTGTAACATTGTTTTGTACTAGATAATTGAATATCTTCTTGCTGAGAGGGGTGGTTAAAATGTCAGCTGTTTGTTATATAAATGTTTGGATAAAGTCCACAGTTTTAGTGCTAGGAAGCCAATATCACTGAAAAGTGAGATGGCCTTTTGAAGATTGCTGAAAGCTATGTATGACCAATAAAGAGGCCCCTTTTGGTAAAATACTCCAATTGGTAGATAATAGGGCCAGCAAAGGCAAGAATGGATCATACCTTTCTAACTGTATGGATGACACATTGTCATTCATTTTGTGTAGGGTTATACTTGCCTCTATGGGTAAGGTGTCTAGGGGAACTGGAAGGGACATCCTCCTGTAATAGGGAAAAGAGAGGCTGTAATTCCTGGGGCAGCATTCCAAGAAAAGACCTTATCCAGTTAATTTGTCTGCACAATTGTTGCAATTTGGTAAGAGTGTAGGTATCTTTGATTAATAACTGTGGATGGGCAGGGAATATTACATTACCAATGTTATATCCCAGGAAGGTAAAAGGGGCTATCTTTTGGACTTTCTCAGGTGCTCTTGTGAGCCCTATACTCTATAGGTTAGCTACCAATTGCTGCAAGATTAGGTCTAGTGTGGCAGTATCCTCATGGGCTATGAGGATATCATCCATGTAATGCATATTGAGGCACTGTTGATGTAAGGACCTTGTAGCAAGGCTGACATAGAGCTGACATAAAGTGGGGATATTTTTCATCCCTTGAGATAGAACATTCCATTGATACCTCCTGGCTGGCATCTGACAATTTTGTTTATAAACTGAAAAGGCAAAATATAAATGGTCTCAAGGATGTAATGGAATGGAAAAGAAGCAGTCCTTTATGTTCACCACATGAATGTGGTAAGTCTTTTGGATGCCAGAGGGGGTGAGGCAACCAAGGTGGAAGGGTTCCCATTTTTACCATATGTTCATGGTACAATCATGAAGGAGCTTCCATTTCTGGGTGTCTTTCTTGTGAATTACAAATACTGGTATATTGTGGGGACCAACTGAGTGCTCAATATCCTTGCCCAATTGTTCAGTAACTATTGCTTTCAAATGTCTTAGTTTCTCCTGGGGAATAGGCCACTGCTCAATCCAAATGGGATTCATTGTGTCCCATTGTAGGGAGATAGGTTTAGGGGATGAGTTCAGCAGGACAGTGGGCCTTAGAATGGGGGTTTCTCCCTGATTATCTTGTTTTATCATGTACTAAAATCTCACTATAAAAAGCCTTGTCATCAGTGGTCAGCATGGCATCTATATTGGTAAGGAAGTTTTGTCCCATAGATTGCAGGGAATTCTTTCTTTCAATGGGGGTAATGGCTCCGGAATTATCATCTGGATCCTCCCAGATTACTGGCTGGGTTGTCTCCCTAGAAGATTGGAGTCCCGCGGTGCCCCATATGTTGGATTCCTGCCTAGTCTCCCAGGGCATGGCTTGAGTCTCTTCCCATCAGAGCAGTGTCATGTCCACTCCTGTGTGTCCACCACTCCCTGGAAGGGTTGACTGTCCAGTTTGATTAACATCCTAGCCTTGTCCATTCCTATAAGCATAGTCCAGATAACTTTGGGATGGAGGATCCCTCTTGTTAGTTGGGCTGAAGGTTGCCCTTCTTCCCATTTAAAGAAAGTGGCCCAAGCTTAGTTCTGCAATGCTACCTCCTTTGGCATTTGGGACAAATCGAAGGGGGCTTTAGTGAGGCAGACTGATTGGAGTAGGAGCACTGGTTTTTGAAGTGATGAGTGTCACTGCAGCTCCAGCAAGTAGACCCCTTGTTTGGCCCTGGATGGTTGGTTTGGGGAGATGTAGAGTTGGTGGTTATGTTAGTAAGGGAGGCAAGGACCTGGTTGACTAGGTTCGTTTGAGTCCTAGGTCCTTTGTTGCCCACTGTAACCATTTAAAAGCTTATTTCTAACAGGGGCTATGGCAGTTCTAGTCTCAGAAGTTGTGCCCTCCTAGACCAATACCTTAATGAACTCTTCTGTGGCACCCTCATGAGAGACCTTGCACACTACAGCCTGGGTAACTCTGGAGAGAAATTCTGGGAACCACTCATTGGGTTTTTGAATTAAGGAACTGAGCTGGAATTCAGCCTGCATAGAGGTGCTTATAGGTGCTCTGTACACTCAGGTGGACCTGATCAGAGTATTGGGCCACTCCAACAACAGCCTGATTTTTGGGGGGTACTATGGTTTCCTTCACCCTTAAGCATATCTGTGGTAATGGCAACTTGGGCAGCAGCATTGCAGATGGCCTGTTGGTCACATTCATCATTAAAATAAGCTTTCCACTGTAGGAACTGTGGTCTTGTTAGGATGCCCTGCATGAGGATGATCCAATCATAGAGAGTCTGGAGATTATCTGCCCACTGGTCCATAAACTGCTCCATATAGGGAGAATCCAGACCATCTTCTAGGGTGGCCTTATGTATGGCGGCTAGATCCTTTTGGGTTGGAGCAATCCAAGGCTGATTTGCTGCATTGGGCCCTACTTTGACAGGGAAAGCCTAGATGGCATGGGAACTCATGTTAAGTAAGTCTGAGTACTGATGTAAAAAGTGGTTATTAGGGTAGGGCGGTGGTGTGGCTGTGGAGCTGGAAGAGACTGGCCACTAGATGGCAGTAGAGGACAAGGTTAAAGGGAGTGTTCTGCGGGTGGCTGCTTGCAAGAGGCTGACCTGGCAGTTATGGGCTGGGTATGGGGATGGGCCCTCTTATTCCTGTGGGCAGGTTCTGGTGCCTCAGAGGAATTGTCGGTGGAGACTCCTTAGGGTGCATTTCCTTCCATGAGGAGGGGGATGGCAGTGGCAATGAAACCTTCAAGTCTAATGTCAGATCTTTCAGCTACAAGGACATTGTGCTGGCTGACAACATTGTCCTCCATTGTTCCTCCCAAATATGCTATGATGGTGGTATGCACTGGAAAGAAGGGGTGGGAGTATGCCTGGCTTTCTTGAATTTTCCTTTTCCAAACCAACACAAGGACGCCATGCCAGAACTTTTTGTCTCAGAGTGTATCAGTGGACATCAAGGGTGCCAAGCAAACTACATTGTCCCAGAAGTCAAAGATATCGGGGTCATTGGTTTTGAGACTGCGGCTACAAACAAGCGCCTGAAGGGCTTTAATTTGTAGCTCTCTCTGAGAGGGAGGAACGTTGCCCATAATGGAAACGGTTATTAAAGGGAAAGGATCCTGAGCTCAAAGAGCCAAAAAAGAATGGCCACTATGGCACTCAAAAGGAAGAGAAGTCCTAGAATCGGGGCCACTGATGTTGAGGGAGTAGGTGGAAGGAACGGGGGATATGGAAAAGATGCATCATGTTGAAATGTGCTATTAGGGAGGGAGACTTCCCTGGCTGTCACCCCAGGGCCATATATCCATCACTGTGTCTCAGAAGCGAAGGGTGGCTGCAAGCCATGACTTTCTTGGTTCAGGAACTGGGGAGACCAAACCCTTATGTGTGCCTTCTGGATGAACCAAGGAGCTCCCACTTTGTGACTAACTAGGGAGCAGGGGTTCGGGGGAGGTTATGTTCCTCCCTAACAAATCCTAACAAAGAGGGGACAAACCAAAACCACAAACTTTTGTCCCCCATCCCTGAAAGCAAAAGAGGGCAAGAGGACTAAGCACTCACCAGGCTCAGACATAAGCTGATCAGGGGCACTCACCTAGTCTTTGTTGCCACAAAGGAAGTTGTTCCAAGAAGGCCCCATGATGGGCCCAAGATGTTGGGATAAGGTGTTGAATTGGGTCCTGTGGGGAGGTGAAGTGACAAAGTCATCACACAGGAACAGACTCTAGGAGTCAGGCATGCTGGCACTGAGCTCATTTTTTTGAGGAAGAGCTACAGTTTGTATAGGGAATGTCTACCAATCATAATTGTATAAGCCAGCAGTACAATATCTTAAAGCCAATCATCATAAAGATCAAAACTAGGGGCTGGGGATGTGGCTCAAGCGGTAGCGCGCATGCCTAGCATGCGTGCGGCCAGGGTTCGATCCTCAGCACCACATACCAACAAAGATGTTGTGTCCGCTGAGAATTAAGAAAAAGTAAATAAATGTTAAAATTCTCTCTCTCTCTCTCTGTCCCCCCTTCTCTCACTCTCTCTTTAAAAAAAAAAAAAAAAGATCAAAACTAAGCTTAATATGAGAAAGTTAGGGAGCCTGCCAAGCTGTCAGGGATATCAGGAAGGGTCACCACAAGATGTTTCCAATGGCCTGTCCTAGAGCAAACAGGTGTTCCTATTCGCTCACACTGAGAGGTTTCTCAGCTATACCCATTCCATGGCTGTCATCCACACCACTGGCTGGTTCTTTCCCACAATATTGTATATTGTTTACACTAATAGTTATTATTTGTCTCCCTCAACCCATGAATTGCTAGAAAACTTCATGAACACTATAAGTTCTTAGTGTAGAATCTCTGTCACCTTGACCCATACTGACAATTGGGTAGACACACAAACAAAATGAAAAAGCAAGAAAACAAACCATCCCAAACATACGAAAATATCTGAATAACAGAATCCATGGACACTACAGTGGATAAAATGTAAGAGAAGGAGTTTAGAAAGTTCATAGTTAAACTGATCTAAGAGGTAAGGAATGAAAGCAGAGACAAAAAAATATATATAATCTTGTAAATAAAGTTGATCATGGAGAAGAGATGTTAAGAGACTATGAACAGAACTTTCAAGAAATATGAGCTAATGGAAAAAGGGCAAATTTAAGATTTATCAGGCTAGATGAAGCCTTGGAGATACAAAATTAAGGAATGCACAAACTTTTCAGTGGAATATAAGAAATTTTCCAAACCTTAAGAACAAAATGGAAAATCAAATGTAAGAGGTATACAGGACTCCAAATATGTAACACTACAACTTACCCACACCAAAGCAAATTTTTATGAAAGTGTCTAACATACAGAATAAGGAAAAAATTTTAACAGCCATCAGAGAATAAAAAGGTAACCTAATAAAAAGGAAACTAATCTGAATCTGCTAACCTCTCAACCAATCCTCAAAGCTAGGAAGTTTTGCAATAATATATACCAAGCTCTCAAGGAAAATAGATGACAACTAAAAATACTATACATAGCACATTTAAGTTTCAGAATTGATGATGAAGGAAAAACCTTCCATGATAAACAAAACTTAAAAAAATTGATGATGAAGGAAAAACCTTCCATGATAAACAAAACTAGAAAGCCTGAAGTACATGCACAATAAAATGTTTCATAACAAAGAAATGAAAAATAAGGTTGAAAGCAAAAAGAAAGAGGAACTACATTAGGAGAATAGTCAATAAAATGGGAAACTAATACAAATTAAAAGCTAGAAATAAATCAAAATGACAGCGGATAAAAATTATTATTTAAAAATAACATTGATTTTAAATGGCATAAAGTCAACAATCAAAAGACATAGGATGGCAAATTGTATTAAAATAAGACCCCCAAAATATGCAGTCTTCAGGAGACATACCTCATAGGCAAAGACATCCACAGACTGAAGGAGAAAGAATGGGAAAAAAAATATTACATGGCTCTGATAAACAAGCAAGGGTTTCTATCATCATATCACAAAAAAAGTGGAGTTGAAGACAAAGTTAATTATAAGAGGCAAAGATGATCATTTTATATGCTTAAGGGAACCATACAAAAATCAGAAATAGCAACATTAATACTTACACTCTAAACAATGGAGTATCTACTTACATAAAACTTATATCAAGTAAAAAACAGACCACAATAAAATAATACTGGATGATTATAACACACCACTTGCATCACTGAATGGATCTTCCAAACAAAAACTAAATAAACAAAATATATAACAAAAAATACAATTAATAATTTAGACAGCATACATGTATAGAATATTTTCTCTATCAATGACTAAATATGCATTCTTCTCAGCAGCACAAGTTTTCTAAAATAGACCCTATCTTAGGCCACAAAGCAACTCTTAGAATGCATAATATGCATTCTAACAGATCATAATGAAATGAGATTAGAAATCAATGATAAAATAAAAAAATGATGCTACTCTAACACCTGAAGAATAAATAATACACTATTGAATGATGACTGGATGGTAGAAGAAATATGAATTAAAATAAAAACAAAAAGAAACAGAGGTAAATGAGAATAATAATACAACATATCTAATTCTCTGGGACACTATGAAGGTGGTTCTAAGGAAAGTTCATAACAATCAACTCATTCACTAAAAGAATAGAAAGTCGGAGGGAGGAGCGGGCGTCCGGGCCGTGAGTCGACCAGTGGCGGCGGGCAGGGCCGTCGGGACATGCCCCGGCGGGCGCGGGGACCTGGGGGCCGCGCGGGCAGGCTCTGCCTCGGCTCGGCAGGTGAGCCGGGCGGGCGCCGGGGTCCGAGTCCATGGTCCGGGGAGGCGCCGGGTCCCGCGGCCGGCGTCTCCCCGGCTGTGGGCAGCACTGGGCAGCCGCTGGCGTGGGGCGGCCGCCCAGCCTTGGCTGGCTGGTCGGTGAGTGGGGGCGCGGCCCTTGCAGGCGCAGCGAGGACCCCGTGGCGCGCGGCGGGACAGCCCCGGGAGGAGCGGGCGCCCAGCAAGCCCCAGCCCCGGGTGCCTCGGATCCCCATGGGGACTTCCTGACGCCCCGGCCGCGCTCAGAGCCTCCAGCCATGGACTTGGAGAAGCCCAAGGACACGCTGGTGCCCTCCGAGGACCTCAGCACTGAGAGTCAGTGGGACGCGGTTCCTGAGGCCCTCGGCAGCCTGAGTCCGGTGGACCTCGAGGGGTCAAGCGTTCAGGGCCTGGTGCAGCAGCTTGAGGCTCTGCCCGGAGACCTGATGGGCCTGCCCCCAGACAGCGCACCCTGCCCTCTGCACATTGCCACTGGCCAGGGCCTGGACCCCCACGACACGACTGACGCCCACGGTTTGGTCTCTTGTCTGCTCAGGCTGGTCGGGATGATCTTCTGAGCCTTCTGCAGGGTGAGGGGCACTCACCTTCTAAACCTGGTCCCCAGAGCCTGTCCATCCCCTGTTGCAGCCCCCTGAGGATGCAGATGAAGAGTCCCAGCCGCCTGAATGGGCAGAGGGAGCCTCTGCTGAGCAGGGTGGTAGCAGGAGCTCCAGCAGCTCCCCTGAGCCCTGGCTGGAGACCTCTCCTTTGGTCACACCCGAAGAGCCACCTGCAGGTGTCCAGGTAGTGCCTGCTCCACCCTCTAGGTGTTCTCTGCAGCCTGGACTCAAGCAGGGGGACACTGCCCCTCTTCTGTCTCCTTCCAGAGCCCCAAGACCCTGGCTTCATACCCTGCCCTCCAGGAGGGTGAGTGCCCTTCCCACCCTGCCTAGGGATTAGGGTTCCAGACAGCCAGAGCCTGCTTCCTAGGTGGCGCTGAGGGTTACCATGAGGATGAAGTTCTCAGGAAGCTCTTGGCAGTTTGGATCAGAGTTTAGATGGCCAGGAAACAGAGTCCAGAGAATGTTCTGGAGTGAGTAGCAGGTGGCAAGGCGGACATGGCTCTGTAGCAGTTGGTTCCAGAGTGAACGCTGGCAAATGACCATCTGCAGGCCAATCTGGCCCTGGTCTCTTCTCACAGGTCTCTTGAGCTGAGATCCGCTTTTGCATTTTTTTTACCTGGTTAAAAATTTGAAAGGAAAGTGAGGTGAGATTCAGGTTTCAGTGTTAATAAAGTTTAACCAAAAAAAAAAAAAAAAAAAAAGAATAGAAAGTCGCTAAATAAATAATCTAACATTAAATCTTAAGGACTTAGAAAAAGAAGAACAAATCAACAACAAAACAATAGAACAGAGAAAATATTTAAAATGAAATCTGAAATTAATGAATTTGAAATAATAACAAATTTTTTTTAAAAAAATTAATGTAACAAAAATTTGTTCTTTGAAAACAAATAAATAAAATATGTAAACCCTTAGCCACACTAACCAAAAGAAAGATGGAAAACACTTAAATTATTAAAATCTATGATGAAAAAGGTAATGTGACCAAGGACATTACTGAAATGTAGAAGACAATCAGAGAAACTATTTTGAAAATTAATACTGTATTAAATTTGAAAATCTAGAGTACACTGACAAATTTCTAGAGATATATGATTCACCAAAATTGAACCAGGAGGATATAGAAAATTTAAACAGATCAACTTCAAGTCATGAAATTGAAGATGCCATCAAAAGCCTACCAAAAAATGACTGGAAGAATTTGCAGCAAAGTTCAATAAGACCTTCAAAGAGAGCTAACACCATCATCCTCAAAGTATTCAACAAAATAGATAAGGAGGGAATCCTACCAAGTTCATTCTATGAAGCTAGTATCACCCTGATTATCAAAGACACATCAAGGCCTGAAAACTTCAGACTAATATGGTGGATGAACAGAGATGCAAAAATTCTTAATAAAATAATGGATATCACATATGAAAATACATTTAAAAGAGAGTTTTCAATGACCAAATGGATTTTATCACAAGGATATATGTTTGGTTCAACCTACAGACATCAATAAATATAATTCATCACAAAAATAGACTTAAAAACAAGAATCATTTTATTATCTCAATATATACAAAAGAGGATTGGATAAAATATAACATCCACTCATGTTTAAAACACTAGAAAACCTAGGGATAGTAGGAAAAAATGTTGATGACATGATTCTATAGTTCAAAAACCAAAAAAAAAAAAAAAAAAAGCTTCACCAGAAAGCTTCTTAGAACTCATAAATTAATTGAGCAAAGTGATAGGATATAAAATTAGTGCCCATTAGTCAATTGTGTTTTCAAACATCAATGACGAAATAGCTGAAAAAGAAATTAAGTAAACTGTCCTACTTACAATAGCCTCACAAAAATAAAATAAATAAGCTACTTGGGAATCCATCTAACAAATTAGGTGAAAGGTCACTACAATGAACGCTATAGAACACTAATGAAAAAAATTTTGAAAGACTCTAGAAAATTGAAATATCTCCCATGGTCTTGGATAGGCAGACTTAATATTGTAAAATGGCCATACTATCAAGAGTGCCATAGAGATTTAGTGCAATTCTTATTAATTCTGATATTTTTCATAGAAATAGAATAATTAGTCACTAAATAATTAGTTATTTGGAAAAAAATAAGAGGCCGCCTAGAATGGCCAAAGCAATTCTTAGAAAAGTAATGCAGAAGGCATCATAATACTAGGCCTTAAATTATATCACGAAGCTACAATAACAAACAGCATATTACTAACACCAAAACAGACATGAAGATCAATGGAATAGAAGACACAGAGAAAAACCCATATGAATTCAGTTATCTCATGCTACATAAAGGCACCAAAAACATATATTGGAAAAAAAGTCTTTTCACAACAAATGGTGCTGGGAAAACTGGAAATCCACTTGTAGCAGAAGACAATTTAGTTCCTATTTCTCATCTTCTACAAAATTCAAATCAAAGTGTATCAAAGACATGCATATTAGACCAAAAGCCCTCCACCTACTTGAAGAAAATATAGACCCAACACTCAAACATGTCAGTGTAGAAACATTCTTCCTTAACAAGACTCCTAAAGCACTAGAAGTAAAATTTTAAAAATCAGTAAATGGCAGTAAACGGGATGGTATTAAATAAATACACCTCAGATAATGCATTAATTTTCAGAATATTCAAAAAACTAAAAAAGCTTGACATCAAAATATATGTATATGTATAGGTGAGTGTGTTTCTCTCTCTCTCTCTCTCTCTCTCTCTCTCTCTCTCTATATATATATATATATATATATATATATATATATATATATACGCACACTCACCTATCAATAAATGGGCAGGAAGACATATGGATGGTCAACAAATAAAAAGAATTGTTCAACATCACTAGCAATTAAAGAAATGAAAATTAAAACTACACTGAAATTTTATCTCAATCAAAATGTCAGTTATCCAGAATGCAAGTAACACTAAATGTTGCTGAGGGAAACAGCACATTCTTACATTGCTGGTGGGACTAAAAATGGGTGCAACTACTCAGGAAATCAGCATGGCAGTTCCTCAAATATTAGGAATGGAACCACCATTTGACCAAGTTATAACACACTTCAAAAACTTCAGAAAAAAAATTAAGCCATGTGAAAGGGACTTTTTTTTTTAATTTTTTTTATTGTTGGTCGTTCAAAATGTTACATATTTCTTAATACATCATATTTCACAGTTTGATTCAAGTGGGTTATGAACTCCCAATTTTACCCCATATACAGATTGCTGTATCACATCAGTTACCCTTCCATTGATTTACATATTGCCTTTCTAGTGTCTGATGTATTCTGCTGTCTGTCCTAATCTCTACTATCCCCCCTCCCCTCCCCTCCCCTCCCCTTTTCTCTCTCTACTCCCTCTACTGTAAATCATTTCTTTCACTTGTATTATCTTATCTTACCCCTCCTTTCCTCTTATATGTAATTTTGTATAACCCTGAGGATCACCTTCCATTTCCATGCGATTTTCTTTCTCACTCCCTTTCCCTCCCACCTCTCATCCCTGTTTAATGTTAATCTTCTTCTCAAGCTCTTCCTCCCTACCCTGTTCTTGGTTACTCCCCTTATATCAAAGGAGTCATTTGGCATTTGTTTTTTAAAGATTGACTAGCTTCACTTAGCATAATCTGCTCTAATGCCATCCATTTCCCTCCAAATTCTATGATTTTGTCATTTTTTAATGCAGAGTAATACTCCATTGTGTATAAATGCCACATTTTTTATATCCATTCATCTATTGAAGGGCATCTAGGTTGGTTCCACAATCTTGCTATGGAGAATTGTGCTGCTATGAACATCGATGTAGCAGTGTCCCTGTAGCATGCTCTTATTAGGTCTTTAGGGAATAGTCCCAGAAGGGGAATAGCTGGGTCAAATGGTGGTTCCATTCCCAGCTTTCCAAGAAATCTCCATACTGCTTTCCACATTGGCTGCACCAATTTGCAGTCCCACCAACAATGAACAAGTGTGCCCTTTTCCCTGCATCCTCTCCAGCACTTGTTGTTGTTTGACTTCCTAATTGCTGCCAATCTTACTGGAGTGAGATGGTATCTTAGGGTGATTTTGATTTGCATTTCTCTGACTGCTAGCGATGGTGAGCATTTTTTCATGTACTTATTGATTGATTGAATGTCCTCCTCTGAGAAGTGTCTGTTCAGGTCCTTGGCCCATTTATTGGTTGGGTTATTTTTTATCTTATTGTCTAATTTTTTGAGTTCTTTGTATACTCTGGATATTAGGGCTCTATCTGAAGTGTGTGAAGTAAAGATTTGTTCCCAGGATGTAGGCTCCCTGTTTATCTCTCTTATTGTTTCTTTTGCTGAGAAAACACTTTTTTAGTTTGAGTAAGTCCCATTTGTTGATTCTAGTTGTTAACTCTTGCGCTATGGGTGTCCTATTGAGGAATTTGGAGCCCGACCCCACAGTATGTAGATCATAACTAACTTTTTCTTCTATCAGACACCATGTCTCTGATTTAATATCAAGCTCCTTGATCCATTTTGAGTTAACTTTTGTGCATGGCGAGAGATAGGAATTCAGATTCATTTTGATGCAAATGGATTTCCAGTTTTCCCAGCACCATTTGTTGAAGATGCTATCCTTCCTCCATTACATGCTTTTAGCCCCGTTATCAAATATAAAATAGTTGTAGTTTTGTGGATTGGTTACTGTGTCCTCTATTCTGTACCATTGGTCCACCCACCTGTTTTGGTACCAGTACTGTCACGACCCCCTTGCCCGCAAGGAAGACGTGACTCAGGAATCTTCTTTCAGCAGTTTATTCAGGCCCTTGATATTCTTCTAATAATTCTTCTAATCCCCGGAATAATAATTGGATGCCCCTCCCAGCCTTAATAAAGCACCGCGAACCCCAATGCGAAGCTGCCACGTGGACCCTTCTCACAGGGTGCTAGAGAACGACAAGCCAACTTTCTCTGATAAGGAGTTGACAATACGCCAACTCTCTCTGATAAGGAGTTGTCCTTCACAGACCACAGCGGAGCCAGCGCCATCATGTAATGGCGACCACAGTCCGCAGGAACGGCTCACCACAGCTCCCCCTTTTTGTTTCACTAAGACAATACAGGCGAGAGTAGAGGTCCTATCCCACTGTGCAGAAGTGGCTGCATAGTATGGTCCAGCCCTAGGGGGCGCCTTCCCCAGATCTGACACCATATCAGCCGACGCCTTTTTTCGTGGGGCGGGGCGGAGACACGTCAAACCCGCATGCAATAGGACATGCTCCCCTTGAGGTCCCTCTTCTCAATGGATCACTCAAGTGCAGTGCCTTGCCTCGCATCCTGTATCATGACGATGGTGAGTAAGAGGAAATAGCTGAGGTTGAACTGTGGCTGTGCAGAAGTACAACTACAAACAAGTTGGCAGCACCCTGAAAGAAAGGCACGGACTTTAAAGTGATAGATAAAGACCAGTGTGGAAACCCTTCTGCGTGCAATGGCAACAAGACCTGCAGAGTGCAAGGGCTTTCCAGCACTAAAAGAAAGACAAAAGAAGGACATGTCGTACCCAGTGCAATGTTAGAATAACTTGGGGTGCAACGACCATGTCAAAGACACTAGTGTAGAAACCCATCTGCGTGCAATGGTAGCAAGACCGGCAGAGTGCAAGGGCTTTCTGACACTAAGAGAATAACGAGGAAAGACATGTCAATCCCAGTGCAATGTTATAATAACTTGGGGTGCAATGACCATGTCAAAGATTTACTGTTTAAGATGCGCAAGCCAGACCTGAGGTGAGTTGCCATGTTCTAAAGCAGCAAGAGCTTGTATGATCATAGCCTTATCTTGAGCACTACGAGCTTTTAGGCGACAGAGAAACCACAAACAGAGGAACATACCAAAACAACACAGTGCACCAAAAATGCCTACTCCCACCCACTCCTTAATAAAGGAAAAGGCAGAAGATATCCAATTGGTGAATTGACCCAGAGTCACGGGATTGACACGGGTACTATTCAAGACAGCTATCTGGGTTAGTTGAGACTGGATCATGTCTTCCGCTTCCATGGACCAATTCCCAGCCAGATATCCACCAATGATGTGGGAAGCATTCCTGGAATCATTAAATCTGACAGAGGTTATACATAAATGTGCACGTTGGTCAATGCAGCCTAAAAGTACGAGGTCAGCCAATTCCTCTACCTGAGCTTGAAGAAAATCTATTCTTTGGTTGGCAGCTAAAATCCCTGACAAAATATGTTGATTAATCGCATTTTGCGATTTAAGTATAGTGGACGTTTGTTGAACAACTTGATTAATGGTGGCAGCAGTTTGTACTTGACTGGCCATGGCTACTCCGGCCGTAACTGCTACAGCAGCAGATGCCGCCACGGCTGTCACTATAGCTGCTGTGATTCCAAAATATCTGCGGACTCTAAGTAGCTCTACAATAGGAAAGTTATCTGGATCCGCAGTGACTGGGATTGGGACAAAAGTTGGAATTTTCATAATCACTGCTACAGTCCAAGAACCATTCCAACACTCAGATAAGAAACAGGTAATATTAGAACAATCCAGCATCCACGATGAGGTGTCATTAGCTAAAAGGAACAGGAACGGGGATTGGATACAGACCATTGCAGGAGGCAATGTGGCACTATGTAACAGAGAGTTGAACGAAACAGATGTAAGCCTATTACCTCGTTCACTCTCCTTAGTAGTGCCAGAAACATTAGCCAGCCAACTTTTGGCTCCTAGTAATTGAGCCAATGCAGAAATATCGGCTGAAGCCCCCTTCTCATTGGAAATGAGCCATTGAAACCAGGACCAACCTGTTCCTGTAGAGGAGTTGGCATTGTTGTTAAAGTTATAAACATATCTCTTCAGAGGGGGGGAAAAGGAGAAACCTTTAGCAACTTGATGTTTCTCCCAAGAATGATCCTGACAAGGCGTAAATGTCGGGGGAAAACCAAAATTAGGGGTACAGTAAGGAGAGGCCTTGAAATGAGTGGCATTGCAAGTACTATTAGAAGAAGGAGGCATTGGGATTAGTACCTCGGAGATAATAGCTAAAGTAGTTATGGTTAAAACAGAGCTAGTTGCGGGGGTCCCTGAGCCTGATTGCTTCCCTGAAACTACTTGGCTCAATACAGCACTGAGAATGCTCCCTGAGACTCGACTGGACCGCAATGGGTCCTCCCAGTTAGTCAAATTTTTGGTCTTAAGGCTAATACAATTAGTGTTCCCAAGGCTGAAACAAAAAACTCCTGTGAGATTAACTTGAGACTGATTAAAAATATTTTCCATGTCCCCTCTAGGAGAGGTACAAGGAGCAGACATCTCACATGAGGTAGAAAAAAGAGTGGGGAGGACACTAGAATTACTATGAACTGGCATTGGCATTGGCCATGCCCATGCCACTGCCCACCACTGCATTGGTGCCATCTGTACCTTTGGCACCAGCATCAGAGCCAGAGCACTCATCAGAATGAAGCTCCTCATCATGGGACTGTTGTGGCACCTCCTGCTGCTGGTTAGTAGATCTCGAGACTCTTCTTGTCAGGCGTTCAGGGATCCACAGCGGCTCCGTGCGATCCTGGGGAAAAACACATACAGATCCTCGTGCCCATGTCAGCATGGGGTCAGGGACGTTCCATTGGCCCGTAAGAACATCTTTCCACTTAACATAGCCAGTCACAGAGGGCTGAGGGGACACATGTCTATCGGCCGCAGAGCGGCCATGAATATCCAAATTCAAAAAATTAATGGTAAAAAGAGCTAAGGACAGGCGTTCTTTAGGAGTGTGGTCAACTCCTATTCCCCCTTTTTGTTTTTCTAAGGTTTCTTTTAAGGTGCGGTGGGCACGTTCAACAATGCCTTGCCCTTGAGGATTGTAAGGCAACCCATGAGCAAGTTGTACTCCCATAGTAGAACAAAAAGATGTAAACTGTCTGCCCGTATAAGCAGGTCCATTATCAGTCTTAAGGGATGCAGGTGCACCCCATGCTGCCCATGCCTCTAAGCAATGAGTAATAACATTACGTGCCTTTTCTCCCGATAAAGCAGAAGCATGAATAATTCCAGAGTATGTGTCAATAGAAACATGTACATATTTGAGGGTACCAAAGTCAGGCACGTGAGTTACGTCCATTTGCCAGACAACCAATGGCTTCAATCCTCGTGGGTTTACACCATAAGTAGGAGGATGAAGAAATGTGACACAATGGGGACATTGTAATACTATCTGACGAGCATCTGCTCTGGAGATGGAAAAACGTCTGCGCAGTGTCATAGCATTGACATGAAAGTTGTGATGAAACAATTTAGCTTCTTCTAAGGAGGAGGCCAAGCATACCAACTGGTTTCTAGTTGCCGAGTCAGTACAGGCATTACCCTGTGATAACGGGCCAGGAAGAGAGGTGTGAGCCCGAATGTGCATTGGATAGAAAGGGCAGCACGGCTACGGATAAGCTGTTGAAGCTGATTAAAGTAAGCAGATACATTATGGGTGTCACTAATAGCTCCGACAGCCTCCAGAATTTTGAGCGCCTGCACCACATAGATGGAGTCCGAAATGAGATTGAAAGGAAAAGAACACTGTTTAAAAACTTCAGTGACAATTTGTAGTTCCACCCATTGTGGATTTCCAGGAGCAAATTGATGCTGGACAGGGGGAGAGTCATTAATCACATAAGCTCCCATTCCAGACTTAGAGCCATCAGTAAAAATGTTAACAGCCCCCGGAATTGGAGTGGGTGAAGTTACTCTAGGGAAAATGATAGGATTCTCTTTAACAAAATGGAGTAATGGATGAGAAGGGTAATGATTATCAATATCCCCTTGAAACGAGCAACATAGAATGGCCCAGTTGTCTGGCACACAAAACATTAATTTGAGCTTTAGAATAGGGTATGATAAGAGAAGAAGGTGCTTGTAGGAAAAATTGAATGCTCTGTTGAATCCCTCTAAGTGCTAATGCTGCAACAGCATCAGGATAGTATTCTAAAGATTTTCCTGGGGATACATGTGGGTGGATCCATAGTAAAGGCCCATCTTGCCACAGTACTCCAGTAGGCTGCCGCATAGTGGCAAGCACACATAACTGGAAAGGTTTATCACTCTGGAGCCTGCATAGAGTAGCATGTTGTATAGCTTCTTCTATTTTTATAAGGGCCGCTCTGGCCTCTTTAGTGAGGGTACGAGGGGAAGTAAGATCTGGATCACCCTTAAGAATAGCATACAAAGGCTGGAGCACGATATTAGGAATATGTAAATAACCTCTTATCCAATTAATATCTCCCAACAGTTTTTGAAAATCACTTAGAGTTTGGAGATCTTGAGTTCTTATAGTAACTTTTTGTGGTTTTAACATGTCATATCCAATCGTCACTCCCAAATACTGAATAGAATCCCCTGTTTGAACCTTTTCAGGTGCAATATGTAATCCATATTGAGCTAACAACTTCACCAAGTCTTTATAGGCCTCATTAACTGACTGTTGTAATTTGGCTGCCAATAATACATCATCCATATAATGAATAATCTTGATGGAAGGATATTGTTGTCTGAGAGGTGCCAGTGCCTTCCCTACATACATCTGACAGATCGTAGGACTGTTAGACATTTCCTGTGGTAAAACAACCCACTCAAACCTTTGATCTGGTTCCTCATGATTACACGAGGGAAGGGTGAAGGCAAAACGCTGTGAGTCTTTAGGATGCAAAGGAATAGAAAATAAACAGTCTTTAATATCAATAGCAATGATATGCCAGCCCTGAGGAACAGAGGAAAGCAGCGGTAGCCCTCTTTGAATGGGCCACATAAGTTGCATTTGAGCATTAACTGCTCGTAAATCATGCAGTAGGCGCCACTTCCCTAATTTTTTCTTAATGACAAATATGGGAGTATTCCATGGAGAAGTAGAATGTTGAATGTGGCCCAAGTCAAGTTGTTCTTTAACTAGGTCATGGGCTGCTGGCAATTTAGCCGAGGGAAGGGGCCACTGAGGCACCCAAACAGGCTCCTCGGTGAGCCAAGTTATGGGTATTTGAGCTTGATAAGGGGCATGGCTCTATCAGGATCTCCAAAAATCTTTCCAGCAGCATCCACCATCCTTGCTACAAAATCTGAAAAGGGTTTTGTAGGGCCTTGTATAATTTTAGTCAGGTTACCAGACACCTCTCCTCTATTTGGAAGTGATTTCCATGCCCGAATGCAAATATTATTAATCTGGTTATATACTTCAGGAGGAAATCCTGTCTGTTGATTAGCAAATCTCCCTTGCCCCAAAAGCATGTCTTTGTCCCAATGGGGGTGTCCTGCTGCATGATTTTGGGCGGCCTGCTCTGCTGCGCCCTCTAGCACAAATGCTCTCCAGTCCAAATATTTGCCTGGGGAGACGCAAGCCCGAACGAGGCTAGCCCAATCAGAGGGAGTCATGCAGTATCTAGACAGATTCTCTACCTGAGTTAGTGTAAAAGCGGCATCGACCCCATAAGTGCGCACAGACTCTGCCAGGGTCTTTACAATTTTGAAATCCAAAAGCTCATGAAATCTTCCCCTATTATCATCCTGAAAAACTGGATAAACAAGACCCATCTCAGCGTTAACAACCCTCCATGTTTGGGCGTGGAAACTTTGTCCCGAAACACCCCCACCATACGGAGGCGGATCGGGAGGCCGTCCGTCCTTGAGCCCTTGCTTATCTCTGTTTCCTTTAGCTAAACTCCCTAGCTGCCGGGACAGCGTCTCCAGCTCCTCCTCTTCATTATTTTCTACCTCTGACCCACTTTTGCATGGGGGCGTGCGCAGCACACTGAGATCTGGATACAGTCTCCTCCCGTTCTCCACGCCCCGCACACTCCCCTCTTCCTGAGACACTTTACTCTCTGTTGTTTCTGATTTTTCCTTATGTAATTGTTCTAAAACTTCTTGCCCTTTAACAAGCGCTTCTTGGCATCTGCCATCCGTAAGGCAACTACGGACCATCTTCCAGAGGGGTATCACCCCGCCCTCTAGCATGCCTTGCTCACGAGCAAAATCAAGGTCTTTGCCTAATTTATCTCAGCTGGGTGTAGTGAGGCTGCCTGAAAATGCAAACCACGGTGCAGCAGTATCTACCCTCTGTAAAAATCTCTCTAAGGTACTGCGTTTCACCTCCAGTCCCTTGGAACGTAAAAGGCCATCTAGGGCACGAAGAAGTGGACTTGAAGTCACGGCACCCATGACGCAACACAAGAAAACACAGAAATCGAAAGTGAAAGTACAAAAAAACAAAACGAAAATACACAGAAAACAAAACGAGAATACAGAGTGCAATTGCTATGAGATGTAACGCCCTCTTTTTATTTACAGAGGAGCAGGTACCTTTTAATGCTCCCTCTTTATGTATAGAGGAGCCTCCGCTTTTTAACAGCGGGTCCCACCTTACCTGGGACTTACCGGCGCACCTCCCTGACTGCTGAAAGTTCTGGTTCCTGGTGTTTTCTTTTTTCTCCCGGGTCTCGGCACCACTTGTCACGACCCCCTTGCCCGCAAGGAAGACGTGACTCAGGAATCTTCTTTCAGCAGTTTATTCAGGCCCTTGATATTCTTCTAATAATTCTTCTAATCTCCGGAATAATAATTGGATGCCCCTCCCAGCCTTAATAAAGCACCGCGAACCCCAATGCGAAGCTGCCACGTGGACCCTTCTCACAGGGTGCTAGAGAACGACACACCAACTTTCTCTGATAAGGAGTTGTCCTTCACAGACCACAGAGGAGCCAGCGCCATCATGTAATGGCGACCACAGTCCCCAGGAACGGCTCACCACACAGTACCATGCTGTTTTTGTTACTATTGTTCTGTAGTATAGTTTGAAGTCTGGTATCGATATACCGCCTGATTCACACTTCCTGCTTAGAATTGTTTTTGCTATTCTGGGTCTTTTATTATTCCATATGAATTTCATGGTTGTTTTATCTATTTCTACAAAAAATGCTGTTGGGATTTTGATTGGCATTGCATTGAACTTATAGAGAACTTTTGGTAATATCACCATTTTGATGATGTTAGTTCTGCCTATCCATGAACAGGGTATATTTTTCCATCTTCTAAGGTCTTCTTCTATATCTCTCTTTAGGGTTCTGTAATTTTAATTGTATAAGTCTTTCACCTCTTTTGTTAGGTTGATTCCCAAGTATTTTATTTTTGGGGGGGATATTGTGAATGGAGTAGTTGTCCTCATTTCCGTTTCAGAGGATTTGTCGCTGATATACAGGAATGCATTTGATTTATGCGTGTTGATCTTATATCCTGCCACTTTGCTGAATTCATTTATTAGCTCTAATAGTTTCTTTGTAGACCCTTTTGGGTCTGCTAGATATAGAATCATGTCATCTGCAAATAGTGATAATTTAAGTTCTTCTTTTCCTATTTTTATGCCTTTAATTTCTTTCATCTGTCTAATTGTTCTGGCCAGTGTTTCGAGGACTATGTTGAACAGAAGTGGTGAGAGAGGGCATCCCTGTCTTGTACCAGATCTTAGAGGGAATGCCTTCAATTTTTCTCCATTCAGAATGATGCTGGCCTGTGGCTTATCATAGATTGCTTTTACAATGTTGAGGTATGATCCAGTTATCCCTAATTTTTCTAGAGTTTTGAACATAAAGGGCTGCTGTACTTTGTCGAATGCTTTTTCTGCATCTATCGAGATGATCATATGGTTCTTATTTTTAAGTCTATTGATGTGGTGAATAACATTTATTGATTTCCGTATATTGAACCAGCCTTGCATCCCAGGGATGAATCCTACTTGATCATGGTGTATAATTTTTTTGATATGTATTTGAATCCAATTCGCCAGAATTTTATTGAGGATTTTTGCATCTAGGTTCATTAGAGATATTGGTCTGTAGTTTTCTTTCTTTGAAGTGTCTTTGTCTGGATTAGGCATCAGGGTGATGTTGGCCTTGTAGAATGTATTTGGAAGTTCTCCCTCTTTTTCTATTTCCTGAAATAGCTTGAAAAGTATTGGTGTTAGTTCCTCTTTAAAGGTTTTGTAAAACTCTGCTGTATACCCATCCGGTCCTGGGCTTTTCTTAGTTGGTAGTCTTTTGATGGTTTCTTCTATTTCCTCTATTGTTATTGGTCTGTTTAGGTTGTCTATATCCTCCTGACTCAATCTGGGCAGATCATATGACTTAAGAAATTTATCTATGCCTTCACTATCTTCTATTTTATTGGAGTATAAGGATTCAAAATAATTTCTGATTATCTTCTGTATTTCTGAAGTGTCTGTTCTGATATTGCCTTTTTCATCCCGTATGCTAGTAATTTGGGTTCTCTCTCTTCTTCTCTTCATTAGCATAGCTAAGGGTCTGTCGATTTTATTTATTTTTTCAAAGAACCAACTTTTAGTTTTGTCAATTTTTTCAATTGTTTCTCTTGTTTCAATTTCATTAATTTCAGCTCTGATTTTAATTATTTATTGCCTTCTACTTCTTTTGCTGTTGTTTTGCTCTTCTTTTTCTAGGATTTTGAGATGAAGCATGAGATCATTTATTTGTTGCTTTTTTCTTTTTTTAAGGAATGAACTCCAAGCAATGAATTTTCCTCTTAGAACTGCTTTCAATGTGTCCCATAGATTCCGATATGTTGTGTCTGTGTTTTCATTTAGCTCTAAGAAGTTTTTAATTTCCTCCTTGATGTCTTCTGAAACCCATTGATCATTCAGTAACTTATTGTTCATTCTCCAAGTGATGCTTGATTTTTCCTTCCTTCTTTTATCATTGATTTTCAGTTTCATTCTATTATGATCAGATAAGATGCATGGTATTATCTCTACTCCTTTATATTGTCTAAGAGTTGCCCTGTGACATAATATATGGTCTATTTTTGAGGAGGTTCCATGTGCTGCTGAGAAAAAGTATAATTAATTACTTGATGTTGGGTGGTATAGTCTATATATGTCAATTAAGTCTAGGTTGTTAATTGTGTTATTGAGTTCTATAGTTTCCTTATTTAACTTTTGTTTGGAAGATATGTCCAGTGGTGAGAGAGGTGTGTTGAAGTCTCACACGATTATTGTATGGTGGTCTATTAGACTCTTGAACTTGAGAAGAGTTTGCTTGATGAACATAGCTGCACCATTATTTGGGGCATATATATTTATGATTGTTATGTCTTGTTGGTGTAAGGTTCCCTTGAGCAGTATGAAGTGTCCTTCTTTAACCCTTTTGATTAAATTTGGCTTGAAATCTATTTTATTAGATATGAGTATGAACACTCCTGCTTGTTTCAGCAGTCCATATGAGTGGTATGATTTTTCCCAACTGTGAAAGGGACTTTTTAAAAGAGCTACTTCTACTCCTATTTCAGACCTCTATTGGAGGTCTGCTTTCCTTTTGATAAGGATGGAATTCTGTATTGTCCCTTTTATTCCTCCACTTTCCCCTTTACTAAAACCTCACCTATCATGTTTTCTTGAAACAATATCTTTGAAACCTTGAACACACATACTATGTGAGTACACATACTTTTTTGAAATTTAATTATGCTCTCTAGAAGACGAACACTCTCCAGGTGCTTTAGCAAATTAGAAAGGTATGGACCCTGGGTAGCTTTCCAAATCTTCATGTAAAGGTGAGGAAAAGTAAGATTTCTTTCTATTTCTGTCATGGATTCTCTATGATGTAAACCTTAAGCATCTCTCTCTCTCTCTCTCTCTCTCTCTCTCTCTCTCTCTCTCACACACACACACACACACACACACACACACACATACATTTTATAAAATAAAGAAATCATCTAAATCCATAATTAGAAAATTTTACTTCTTTCTAAAGGCAACATTATCTGGAAAGGTACCCTGACTGACAGTGTAAAGAACCTTTTCTAATAATTTTACATAGCAGTTTGTTTTCCCTGTTTAGACCCTGGGGTGTGCATACTCATATGGAGAAGTTGTAAGAGGCTGATCTTAGATGAAATAACTACCTACTCCTAGTCTAAATTTTTCAAAAAATATGTGCTAAAACCTTGAAATTTTCTGTTTAAAATAATGTAATATTCCCTCTTTTGGTCTTGGCTACCAGAAGAATTGTAGAAAATGATATGCTCTCCTTGTGGCAGTCCAAAGCTAGATTGAGCATCAAGGTTGAATCTTCTATGAATTATTTATGTGCTAAAATATTCTATTTATGTTAATGCCAAAATATAATGGTAATCTAAAATACTGTAAAGTATTACATTTCTGTGGAGAGAGTAAGAATAAAGCCCATTTTTATTCAGTAAATAACCCGTATATATGGTCCATATGCCTCCAAAAAGTAGATATTTCTAAGATGCTTGTTTTGATTTATCATAACAGCAGTAAAAATCACAAAAAATTGTAAGATAAATGTTATTTAAAGTTACCATGAAGGTGCATGAATTACTCTTTGCAACATATAGTATTAGAACAACTGATTATTGAAATCTAAAGAATTAAATTGAATACCTGTGTCTCCCCACACATAAACTTTAACTCAAAAGAATCATAAACCAAAATGCAAGAGATAAAACTAGAAAACTCTTATAAAAATATAAGACTAAGTATTCACAAACTTGGGTTAGGCAAGTTTGTTAGGTAAGACATTAACATTCTAGTCATAAAAAATTACAGATTGGATTTAACCAAAATTAAAAATTTAGAACTTCAAATAATACCTACTAGGTGGGATATTTTTTTAAAAAAAGCAGACAATAACAAGTACTAATAAGAATGAGGAGCTACTTCAAATTTTCGACTCTCATGGCTGCGATGAACATGAAATGACAAAGCCACTTTGAAAAATAAGTGCAGTTTCTTAAAATGTGAGGTACAAATCCAGAAATTCACTACTGGTTATTTACCCAAGAAAAATTAAAACATATGTCTATATGCAGTTATGTTCATGAATGTTCATAGCACCATTATCAATAAAAGCATAAAAATGGAAATAGATAACAATCAATAGATAAGTGGAAAATAAAATATAGCATATTGTACAATGGTATAATGAAATAAATAGTAATGAATTTTGTAGCATAAGTGTTCCTCAAGGATATTTTAAGTAATAAAAGCCATTCATAAAGGATAATATGATTAAATTTATATAATATTCTAGCATAGGAAAATCTTAGAGATGAAAGCTGAGTACAGATTAACTAAGGCCAGTGGAGGGAACATGCCAATGGACATGACATTACTTTTTGGGGATTATAAAAATGTTCAAAATTAGATTATGATTTTGGTTTCACAACTCTGAAAGTGTACAATTAAAATAAATAAATTTTATGATATGATATCTCATGAATGCTGCTTAAAAATAAAATATTCTATTGCTATTATGAATTGTTATATTTATATTATATTTATATTTGTTGCTGACCTCTTGCTTTTTTTAATGTATTTTTGTTCCTACCATTTGACTCATCACAGCACAAGTATTAAATTAGATTAATGAACTCTGGGTACTGGTAGTTTGAAAAGGGGAACTGTATAGGGTATTTCCATCAAAAATAAAATGAAGTATAAGTGATGGTGCAAAGGTTATGGCATGAGATGATTTACTTCTTTGCAAAAGACATTCTTTTGTTCATTTCCTCTGTCTGTGCTAGCTATCCCACCACCATCGGCATGAATGCATTTACTGATGCTATTCAAGGAAGAAAGCCCATCGTTATTTCATTACTGGGCATTCTCTCAAAATATTTTATGAGCATTCATTTTAAAACATAGAAAAGAATTTGAGGTTGTAAGAAGAAAATGGATTTAGCTTCTTAGGAAAGCACAAGAAATTGTGTTGTATCTCTTCTTCTGAAGGGATGAAATTATCTCAAACAGAAAGACAAGGAGTAACTGTAATATAGAAATTTGAATTCTATTTATATGATTTAAACTCCAAATTAATGCCCCTTTCCCAGGAAGTTTCTCATACTACAGTTCACCTGATGACATATATTTATATTTTATAAAAGAAATGATAGGAATGCCATAGGTTCTCTTTTTCACACACACACATACACACACACACACACACACAAAAATTGTTTTGGTTCATTAATGCTTTCCTTATTTCTACTTTCCTCTGGAAAATTATTCTCAGAACAATTTTTTGATAAATAAAATAAAATGAACACTGCTTATTTACTTACATAATTTTTAGATGAAATTAAAACTTAATTTTGTATGATTCATGCATTGAGAAAATTCTTAAGATAAAATAGTATGGTTTATCAAATTACCATAGTTATTTAATTTACAGCTATGATAGAGACAGAATATTTGGTAAATTATAATTGATATTACATTCCTCCATGAAAATATAGTTCATAGAACTTCTAAGGAGGAGACATTTTCACAATACATTTATTAGAAAATATCTGTTTAAATAACAAACAACTGAGTTATTTAATTCAGATTGCATAAAGTTTCAAATATTTAAGTATACAATCATTAAAAATATAGCTGTGAAGCAGGTTCATTTTGTACTGATTATCAACCTATTAGTTACACATAGACAACAAGAAAAAAAACAGAAGCCTAGGATTCATTGTGAGCTGGTCTGAAGGCTAAGAAGTCACTAAAAAGGTGCAACACTAAAGGTAAATGACCAAGTATTAGCATGATCAATATCAGGGTTCTTAGTCTTTAGACTTCCAACATAGAGAGGCTGATATGAGAATCCTACATAAGCAATAAATCCTTAAAGAATTATAAAATGATTAGAAAATTGTTGACCCCTAGCTTCTGATGAAATCTCACATACAAATCTGGAGAAATTGTCTGGAGAAAGCCACAGTTCCTTCAAATATCCATTGAACTAATTTTAAAAATAGAAGTTTAAAATGAGAAGATTAATAAATACAAGAGCAAAATCAATAGAAAGGACAAATAACAAATTAAAAAAAACCAGGGATTTCAATAATGAGATACAGAGTCCATAACTTAGTATGAATATTTTTAAAAAGTAAAATATTGAATAAACATTGATTTTAGAGTGATATTGATAAATCCAGCTAATTTCCCTCTTAATATTGGAATCATCTCCCCACAAATTCATGAAAGGCTTTACTATAAAATACTGCAATTTCTAAACTTGCCTGGAATGCCTGCCCATGCTTTGAACTCACTCATGCCTGGCTTTCCCTGACCAGATAGCAACCCTCGCTAAAACTTTAGTGGCTTCTAAATTCTGGCTCTCCCTGGCCACATAATGACCTTCTATGAAGCTCTAATGACACCTCATAAATTCTGATGTTGGGATCTAAATTTACTCCCTAAATGCTGATCCATTTAGACTATTAACCAGTCTTTGTGTTATGTTTGTCAAAATCCCATTATCTATAAGTTCTCAAGACACCCCCCCCCCTTTTGCAATTTTCTGTGCTACATAGCTGTGCTCATAGAGAGCTGTGGGGCTGTCTTCTGTTCCCATAGGTTTCAGGAGAGACAGCCCCGCCTGGTCGGAAATACAAGCTTGCTTTAATTTGATTTAAATTAAGAGTCAGTGGTCTTTTCTTTGCATTGTAGTTTAGCATTTGGAGGCCCCAGAGAGACCTGGACTGAAAAAGTTGTTAAGCCAGGCCTTAACTCCAGGACTTCAGACTGGAGAGCCACACTAGGGGGTGTGCACCTTGGGATGTCCCAAGGCCCCAGGGTGTGCCTTCAGTTTCTCGGATTGCTGGAGTTAACTGCCGCACTAAAACAATTAGTAAGCATTTGCTGGAGGAGGCCTCCATAGGTTAGTGGCACTTTTATAACATCTGGTATTCAGTTAAGGAAGATCTCATCTGAAGACAGAGAGGTTGCCTGGTGAGGCACACAAATGACCTGTCCTCTGGTACTTATTCAGTAAGGAATTCCTCTGGAAGAACAGTGAGGTAGTTAACAGGGTACTATGCACTCCTGTCCCAGAGCAGTATCAAGACATCAGTTTTGGTGCCTGGTTCTTGTTTTCTTGTGTTTTGTTCTGTGTTGTATGGTTTTTTTTTTTTCTGCTGTTTGTTGTGTAACTTCTTTAGTAAAAACTTAATACAGTTGAACATCAAAATAGGTAATAAAGCAAGTAAGCCTGATACCCTTTTAAGCTGTGTTTTAAAGAACTTTGATACACATTACTCCCCTTTGTAAAGTGGGATTAGGGAAGCAATATTTTCTTTTTTCCCACTAGTTGGCTGCCTTGAATACACCCATTGCAGAAGGAAATACCTGCTTGGGATCTAAGAATTGAATATCTCCCAAATTAACAAGAGAATCCTAACCTGTTTTGGGGTACCCTGGAAACCCCTACCAAAATTAACTCTTCAAAAATCCCTTGTGCTGCCAGATCAAGAGAGTCACAACCTCTCTTTTCCTTTTTCTCAAAACCCTATCCTCATTATTGGAATTAATTGGGTTTGAGGACAGAAACCAAACTCTCAGTTACAAATTTCTACACCCCGGGGGGGGGGTGCTCCAGAGAAGCTACTAATGCACTTCTTGGTGAAACCTAGCTCTCTAGCAAACTGCATGCTGAGGATGTAAGAAGAACTATTTGAGAGCTGACTACTGGAAAGTTAGGAGATATTGGAGTGTGCCTCGGGTTGAACTGAACCAGAGGAGCTAATTCTGTAAGTAAAGGGAGGGAATGAAGGACTCCCAGCAGCTGCTGAAGCTCCTTTTGCTTTGGGAAACTCCTGTCTTCCTTCTCTGCAATGTAAGGATTGCTCCATCTTTGTCTACTTTATTCAGTTTCCCCTTTTTTAAGTAAAGTCGCCACACCAAAACCCTTGATTTTACACTTCTGGTTACCTGCCTGTGAGAATATCTGGTCCATTTGTGGGGATATCCATGATGCCACTGATGTAGGAATTATAATTAAATGTGAGTTGGAAATTTGGTGAGATTTTTTTCCTTATCTAGTCTGTCTGTTTTAAAGGTTCTGGTCTGTCAGCCATAGTTTGGAGCTCCTTTTTCTCTGTCTGTCATCATGTCTTTGTTTGTGTCTGTTTTTTACCCTTTAAGACATGGGCAAAAGTGTGTTGATATTATGGATTGTTTCTTGGAAATGATCTTGGCTGAATTGGCTACCTATAGATGTAAATGTGTCTAAAAGATGATGTTTTATTGTAACAATCTGGCATATGAATAGGTTTTTGAAGCATTGTACAATCTTGCAGATAAAAGTTGGTTTGTCATAGATAAAATAATTAATAAGTAGTTTTAACAATCAAAAACTGAGTTAAATGCAAAGGTGCTGCCTTGAATGCTTAAGCACAGCTGAACTCTCAGGAGGACCCCTCCTTTCCCTCAGCTCCTCTTTATCCTTTCACCACCAGTGCTGCTGTGTTACTTTCTTTCTTTCTGGAGGATGATATGAGCACCAGATGGCTACTTACATGCAACTAATGCACCCACAACACTTTAAAATTCAGGTGAAAGTTTTCCCAGCCTAGGAGACTCTCAATCACCATTCAATACAGAGAAGGCATGTTGGGCTCTGTCTGCTGAGGCCATTTTTTACTTTTCTGTCCAGGCCTAGAGAGCCATTGACCCGAATACACAGTGTCCTAAGTTCTGACCTGCCTTAGATTTGTGGAGGTAACCTTAGCAAAATTTACCCTCAAATATTCCTAGTATGCTTCTTCTGCTTCCTATAAGGGACCAAAAGTCAATTTCCCCTTGAATAGAAATGCCAGCTTTTCTGTTCTCACCTCTTACCTTAGACCTTTGAAAATATTGAAACAGCCTATTACCAAAAGGTTTACTCCCCCTGAGTTATGAGCAAGCTTCTAGAGCAAGATTTATCCTGTTTGTCACTGAAAGAGAAAGACAAAACCTAGGAATGGCCACACAAAGAAGTGAACCTGCTCAACAACAAATGACTTATCTTAGTAAGGAATTTAACATCATGGCTTTGTTCCCAAAGTTAATAGAAAGTAAGTATCATAATTTTACACATCCAAACATCTCCAACTAAGGACTAAAAAAAATGTTTAAAATGCCTTAGGCATGAGGTTTCTGCTCAGAACAGCAGTTTTCCCTAGCTCCTTCCAGACCTAAGCCAGGACTTACATTGAAATGCAAATGAAAACTCAGTTGGAGACTGGTCTTAATCCCTTAAAAAAAAGGAAATTAAAATTTCTCTTTACCTGAATTTATATTAGACAATACCAGAAAGTAAATTGTAGGATACTTTACTAATTAGTGGCTGGTCATTTTTTTTAGAACACTTGCTTTTTCTTAGAGACTGTATTTTTGAGCTCATGATTTTGATATTATACACCTAGGTTAGTGTTTTTCCAATCAGCCCTATTTTTATTCAACTATGGAGTTTTTAAACAGTGCAATGGAACTTTGACCTGCAAAAAGCTACAAGGCCTTTACTATTCTGTTATGTGTGCACACTTGTGTTATATGTTCTATATCTGTATCTCCATACTTCCATATATCATGTACATGATATGAAAATTGGCAGATATATAAGGAGCCCTCATAAAATTAAAAATTGAATCCAAATACCTTTCATTCACGTGATTTAAAATGGTTCAATTTAAATTGGGTAAACACATGAAAATAAATATGTCTTTAAGTTATACTTAACTCACAAGTCTCTCTAGTGATCAAAAAGTTAATAATAAAATATAAATATCTATAACATGTCTAATTATTCTTTGGTTCTAGAAATTTTTTTCAACAAGCAAAATGGCTAATACTGTTCAATTTACTTCTCTGATATTTTGGTAAAATAAGTAAAATAGATTTGACATGAGATTACTCATATTTATTAGTAATTTTGTTTGTTAGACATTTGATTAATTTACAAGGTTAAAATGCTAACTGTTAAATATACTATCAAGTACTCTTAACTTTTTCAATTTCATTTGGTAACATTATTGATGTTTTCATAAATTGGTCAATGAAAGAAAGTGTTTAAAGTTACTTTGTCCGCACTAACAAGGTTTTACTAAAAATGTAAAGTCCCAATGGGCATAATTCTATATACTTAAACATTATTTTTTCATAAAATGGTAGACAAATGTAATTTCATATACAAAGGTTTATTGAAGATGTTTAAGTGTGAAGGGCCAAAAGTTTCAACTGCTTCTATTAAGAGTGATGTAAACAACATAAAGTATTTATTTTTATTAAAATTAAATAATTTGCCTAAACTCAAAAATTTACAAGGATTGTTTCATATTGTGAACAAAAGGAGGATAACAGATAAAAAAGAAAAATTAGAAGTTCTATATGACTTGGTTTCATATATGTAAAAAAAATTAGTCAAGGCTATTTGATGTTTTTCTTTAAGGTCAAATGTTAATATACTGATATAAACCAAAGTTTAATCTGTATGTTAAAAATGAGGATTTCTTAAAACATTGATTTACCTCTAACATTATGTTTATTAAGTCTCATTTTTTTGAGCAAGTAATCTAAAAAAAAATAAAGATTATACAATTATGGTTAAACAACAACTTTTATTTTAAAATATTATAATGGCATTTCCTAAGAGCTAAATTTAATATAAAAACATCAAGGTAATTATGATGCTATTGTTATTTTTTGTATGTTAAATATGTTTATATCTTCCAGGTATACAAGTTTTTAAGGTATAATCTTTAAAAGAACATTATATTAAGCTGGTGTTCTTCAAACTAAAGTTGTATGGTAATTTTGGGTTTGTAAGGATGATAAACTTTATTGGAGATTTATTTATACCATTTATTGTTCTATAACTGGACCTTTTATCACTAAGATTTAGAGTTTTATGTTACCTTTTATACTGGGGTACAATTTAAATGTATTTTAAGTTAATGAGAACCCAAAGTATGTAAATGTTAATATTAAAGAACACAGTATTTTGCAACTTTTCCACAAAGGTTAAAAGTTCTCAGCCTTTTTGTAATTCATGTTTTAAATGTAATATCATATTGTGTTAGCTAATATTCATGTGACCTTAAACAACAATATATGTAAACTTTATAAAATGACATTTAAGAAACAAAAATCATCTTCAAACTAGAACACTTTTCTTAAGATCTATATAGATTTATAAAGAGCCCTGCCTTACCTGAGATAAGGCTCTGCTTTCCATCTTAATGCATGTCAGAATGACTGCACAGCAGGCCAGATCTCAGTTCATTTACAGTTGTATTGAAATATTGATTTTTGTTGCTAAGATTACTAGGATCTCAAATAGGGGTTATAATATAACTCAGTCAAAATTGAAGCTAGATAATACACAAAGTAATATGTTTTTTACTTTGGTTAATTTTATTTTTTATTTTCATTAAAAACTGTCTAAATGTTGCTAGTTAATGTTTTACAGAGTTATTGCTTCAAGAACACACAACCTGGGTTAATTTAAGATAATAAGCCATCACTTAAAGGACAGATAGAATAGCAAGATCCCAATTGGTATGAGGTTACAGACATTAAAGTTAAAGCCCAGTATTCTTAATATATGAGATTGGTGAGACTGACTTGCTAGATGTTTAAGATCAAGTCTTAAAAATTTAAGTTGAATTAAAAGGAACCAAGAACCAATATTTGGCTCTTTCCCTCTGATTCAATGTAAACCCAGGGAACAGGGAACTTCTCTAAAGAGCTTTGCAACTCTGGGCCACATAAACTCCTGATCAGAAAGATTAATGAGACCCCTGGAGAACAGAAAGTCAATCGATGCACTTGCCATGAAGAGGAGGGTTATTGGAGAAGGACACATCCCTAGTGCTTCCCAGGGAAGCCACATGGTCAGCAAGACCTGGAACCCTCCTAGAGCAAATGGCACTTGCATAACTAAGAAATTGCTCTCAAGTTCCCTCAAGAGTGACTCCCGTGGAAACTCAGCTGACTCTTAATAATAGATATAAACAAAAGTCAGTTTAACTTGCTTCATCTTAAACACCTAGGAAAACCAGTTAAAACCAAAACATACCCACTCCCAGGCATTTAAATATAAATAATAATAGTTAAATATAACTTAAGATATATACTTATGTTAGTCCCTAAAATAAGTAAGACCAGAGGCTACAAAAGGGATTTTCAGGTAGGAAATGCCTGATAACTATTAAAAGAAACTATCAAGAGGAACTGCCAGAGTCAGAAGTTTTTAGTTATTTTTAGGCCTACAGATATTCCTAACTTACAAAGGTAGATCTGATGTTTACTAGTATGATTATCCAGCCCTAAGTTACAGAAATAAAGGGTTCTCTACTAGACATAGAGGTCATGCCAGCAAAATCTTACAAGATCATAGGACATTGAGTAGCTTAACTACATCTCATGGAAATGAACATCTGAAACATTAAAAGTTAAATGTTGTGTTTACATTCCTGATAACTCTAAAGATGTTAAAGGTTTACATTCCTATGTAAAGGCCTTGTCCACTCTGGCATTTTTATGGGGACAGCTTCTCAATCTTCACACTTCCTGGTGAAAAAAAATATTAACTTCTGCCATCTTCATGTTATTAATTGACATGTTTCAGAGGTGGCAATATTTGTTCAGCACTCATGTTTTTGTTTCTCTTTCATAAAAGCACCCATCTGCACAGGACTTTACTACCTGTTCTTCCACAACCAGACTTTAATCTGACCTGAACTCCCATATTGTTCCCTTTCAGCTCAGGGAAATGAAATATAAAAATATTAAAATTAAAAGTGAATGTTTGAAGCATTTATCTTTTAATCAACTTTTTCATTGCTGTGACTTAAAATATCCGACAAGAACAGTTTTAGAGGAGAAAAGTTTATTTGGGTCCCACAGTTTCAGAGGTCTTAGTCCATTGATGGGATGAATCTGTTGCTCTGGGCCTGAGGTGAGGCAAAATAACATGACACATGTTTAATTTTTTTTCTGTGTGTGGTAAGAATATATAAAATCTACTCTTAACCCTTTTCAATTGCATGATATAGATTCTTAATAACTATTGTAACCATGATGCACTATAGACTTCTTTAACTTAATCCTGCTGTGAAAATGAAAATTTGCATCCTTTGACTAAAATATCTTTAATATCTCCAACCCTCAGCTTCTGATAATCACCATTTCACCCTGTTTCTATGGGTCTGACATTGTCAGATTCCACAGGTAAAGTGATATCATGTACTAGTAGTTGTTATTATGTACCAGATTTATTTCACCTAACAAAGTGTCCTCCAGGTTCCTTCCTGTAGTCAAAAATGACAGGCTTTACTTCATTACTGTATAATATTCCATTGTATCATATGCCATATTTCATTTATCCATTCATTATTTGATGGATACATAGGTTGATTACATATATTGACTATTGAGAGTAATACTAAAATAAACATGGGAGTGCAGATGTCTTTGTGATGGGCTGATTTCTTATCTCTTGGATATATATCCAGTAGTGGGACAACTGGATCAAATGATATACATCATTTTACATAATGTCTGTGCTAATTACATCTCACCAGAAATTTACAAGAATCCTCTTTTCTCTATTTTCTTACATTTTTTATGTTTATTATGATTTATATGTGATGTGTCCCACAAAAGCTCATGCAAGAAAGTGAAAGTGAAATGGTTGTGTTATGAAAGGTTTAACCTAATCTGTGTATTCATTCCCTAATAATCCCCTATTAGGTATTAACTGGGTAGTAACTGTAAGTAGGTAGGGTGTGCTGCAGGAGGTGGGTCATTGGGCCATGACTTTGGGGTAAAATTTTTGTTTTTCTTTTGCAGAGGGGAGGTCTATTCTCTCTGCTTCCTGGTTCAATGTCCTAATCTGTTTTTCTCTGCCATACTCTTCTACCAGGATGTTCTGCCTCACCTGTGGCTCAAACCAATTAAGTCATCCATGTATGTATTGAGAACTTTGAAAACACAAGCCCCCAAATAAATTTTTTTATCCTTAAAATTGTTCTTGTCAGGTCTTTGGTCAAAGCAGTGAAAAGGTTTACTAAATGTTAATTTATTATAGTTACTATTGTAATAGGTATAGATGATATCTTAATATCATTTTAATTGGCATTTCCCTTGTAGCTTAGTATTATTGAGCATCTTTCATATTCACTGTACTTCTTGTCCCTTTTATGTACTCTTTTAAGAAATGTCTAATCTGGTCCTTTTCCCATTTTCTAATTAGGCTGTTTTTCTTACTATTGAGTTAAAGCACTTGCTTACCTTTCTGAATATTAATTCCTTATTTGGGGTACCATTTACAAATATAGACTCTCAATCTATCTAATGCATTTGTTCCTGTTGTTACCATTTGTGAGCAGAATTATTTTAGTTTTTATTGCCTGTGCTTTTGGTGTCCTACCCAAAAAATTATTTTTAGGGCCAATGTCATGGAGTTTTTCCATGTTTTATCCTATTTCTTATGGTGTGGGGTCTTATGTTGAATACTTTAATGCATTTTGAGTTGATTTTTATATATGGCAGGAGAATAGGGTCTCATTTCATTTTTCTGCACATGGATATCAATTTCCAACAATTATTGAAGTTATTGTTATTTCCCTATTATGAGTTCTTGGCATCTTTTTAAAAAATAAATTGATTATAAATGAGTGAATATATTTCTGAGGTTTATTTCTGTTCCATTGGTCAGTCTCTTCTATGTCAGTACTAAAACTATTTTAATTACTTTACATTTTGTAGTATATTTAGGGATCAGAAAGTTTAATGGCTTTATGAGTTTAATTTTGTATTGTCCAAAATCATATGTTGAAGTTCTTGAACCCGATATCTCAAAACATGGGTGTATGTGGAGAGTTTCAATGAGGTTATTATGGAAAATTCAGTTATTATGGTCATCTCTAATCCAATATGACTACTTTTCTTATAAGAAAAGGAAATTAGAATGAAAATATGTTCAAAGGGAAAACTACATGAAGACCCAGGGAGAAAATGGTCTCCTGAAGCCAAGGAGAGATTCTAAATCTTCCTACACTTAAGAAGAAACTAAACCAGTTTAGATCTTGATCTGTGAGGAAATAAATTTCTGTTGTTTAAGCAATTTAGTCTATGGTATTTTGGATGGCAACCCTAGAAAACTAATAACATATCTAATCTCCACTGCTGTTTGCCATATGAGTGAGACATTGTTTAAATCTGAAAAATGTAACAGGCTTTAAATCTCAAAGTAAATTACATTTAATTCCATGTTTTATCAAATGTTTGTGAAATTTTGAATCAAGTATATCTTGAATTAAAAGGCCACACAACTAGCCATTTGGCAAATTCTTTTATTTGGATGTTCCTTTATTATGATAATAACTATTATTGCTTTGATTTTAAATCTGACTTTACCATTTATTTTCCTTGAATCCATAGATAAGTTTCTCTCAATCTCATTGGCTTAACATCCTCAGTGGTAAAATGCCAGATAATTATGTCTGCCTTATACAGGTATTATGAGAACAATATTAATGACATAGACTGACTGATAACTATATGAAATAACTGGAAGTTGCAGATAATTTCCTCAGGAATAAATTTTCCAAAGCTAATATTCTATCAAATAAAATTACAATTTTCTGATCAATGGCTATTTGAATTAGTTTTCTCTATGATTATTTAGTTTAGGGTACTTTCAATATATAAAACAGATTATGTAGTTATGCATTTTAAATAAATTGATTTTCTTGCATTTTAATCAATAAGATACTCAATATGGTAATAAACTTGTGTTAATTTAATATACAACAGATTCTGGAATAGCATACAATCCCTGTGGATTAAATTCATTTAAATTTGAGGTACTAGTCAATAAATGTTAATATGTGAAGTTGAAATGGCAGAATTTAATTTAGATGAAGTTTGGAGTTCACCTAATTTGACTCCCTCATTTTCTAAGATGGTCTCTGAATTCTAAATCCTTTTAACAGCTGAACACAAGCATCAGATTTTATTGGTAGAATATTTTGCTTAGTGCTAAAGCATACAAAGTATACTTTTTCTAGAGGCATGATTTTAATTTTTTATAAAGCTATTGTGTGAGATGTACTTTTAGTGATATAAAAATAAAAGCAGCAAATAGGAAAGCACAAGGCCACAATAGAATTATGATTTTGCAAACTCTTCCCTGAGCTGTAACTAATCTGATTAGTTTGGCTTAGGAGAACCATTTTAGTGTATGAAAAATCCTTCTAAAAATATTTAACTAGCTTGAATTCAAATGATAAAATAGATGAAAAATAAATATGAAGAAGGGAAAATTTCTATCACCTATATATGGACTGATGTTTAAATGTGTTTTGTGCAAAACAGAAATATCAAGTCATTTAAACCCATTATGACATTTTTAATTTTAGACACAGAAATATGTACTTCAAAAATCTTGTCTAAATTATTTTATTTTAAAAAGTATAATTACTGAAATAATATGCCATTAAATATATGTAATAATCTCACCATTACTATCTAGTTCTAAGTAAACTTTTAAGACAGGAAATTTTTTTTATTTAAATAATCACTTTAATGCATAATAGTCACATATTGCATTTTTTTCCTAGTGGTTCACTATGCTAAAACATCCCATACATTTTTTCTTGTGGTGGGGGGCAGGCACTGGGGACTCAACCCAGGGGTGCTTTATTACTGAGTTACATCTCTGTCCCTTTCTATTTTTTTTTTTATTTTGAGATTGGTCTTGCTGAGTTGGATCTCATTAAATTGCTGAGCCTAGATTCAAAATTATGACCCTTTTGCATCAGCCTTCACAGAAGGTGTAATTCTAGGCATGTGCCATTGCACCTGGCTTGCTTTATTCATTTTGAAAAGTATCAGTATTAAATACTTAAAAAAAAGTGGCATAAAATTATTCTTGGACAGTGGTTTTCATGTTAATGAGACCTCATGCTGATTCTTTAAATAGTGGACTATTATACATAATAATTTAAATACTAAACTATAATTAAATCAATATATTTTGTTTATATAGACAATGCTTCATTATTTCACTTGGTTAACACTACTCTTGTAATATCAACTAGGTAACAGGAAAAATATGGGCCTCAGTAGACATACAAATTATCCAAAACCACAAGAACAAAAAAGACATAAATAAAATGTAAAAGTTGGGCTGGGGATGTGGCTCAATCGGTAGCGCACCCACCTGGCATGCGTGCGGCCTGGGTTCAATCCTCAGCACCACTTACAAACAAAGATGTTGTGTCCGCCGAGAACTAAAAAATAAATATTAAAAAAATTCTCTCTCTCTCTCTCTCTCTCTCTCTCTCTCTCTCTCTCTCTCTCTCTCTCCTCTCTCACTCTCTCTTTAAAAAAAATGTAAAAGTTAACTTATTTTGTTACAGAGCAAGGTCCATCCACAGAACTAAAGTGGTCACTTGTGACCACCTGCTCTTTGCAACTCACAGGAAAAAATTCAATCAAGCCACACATGGTAATAGTAAGCAGCAGTTTATAAGGGAAATTAAAAAGCTAAAAGGGACATTGTTAAGGGGAAAAAAGTAGAGAGTGGGTCCTCTCAGAGAGGAGAGGGATGGTGCAACACCCGATACTGCCCTTCAGTTTTATTGAGTGTCTCAGAGAAATTTCCAGAGATTCCTGCCTGAGTCCAGCTTTGGACTTTTGACTGACAATGGGATTGCACCAGATTTCCTAATCTCCACTGCACATGCTATTACCCACAGGCATGCAGGCAAAACCCAGGGAGGTGAAATTTTACTATTATAATGACATGCAAAATTTCCAAAGGCAATTCTGTGTCACAGTGGCCTATGCTGACATGTTCCAATTGCAACTTGTTCTTACAGATTCTATGGTTTGTGGGTTTACTTCTAATAATCCTGTCCTGAGTTCTGGAACTTTGGCCTGCATAAAGGTCACAAGAGTCACCCCTTGGAGGGTAACTTGCTGTCTTTGTGTTAGCAAGGAAGTGCCTTTGGGCCACATTTTTTCCTACAGATAAAAGGTTGCTTGCTGAAGAATGTAACATATACTTTTGACATAAGCCAGAGCAGGGCCAGAGAGGCCCTAAGTAAATTACTTTTTAAAATAAAGCACTGTTTATAGATTTATCCCTTTAACTTCAGATTTCCACTGCTCATGTCTGCCTACTACCTATCAATTTTATCAAAAATTAATGCACATTCATATATTACTGTATTGGAATCATACATTTAGAATCCAGTCAGGACAGATGGTACCATTTACTCAGAAAAGAAGCAGAGATGACTTATCATCATTACTTTGAAATCAGTGAAAAGTTAACATGAGGCTAAAAAATGCTGCTTTTCTGGGAATGTTAAAATGATACATGGTAAAGAACTGAACACAAATGGATAAATAAAATTAATCTATGAAATTACCTAGAAACATTTAAAATTTGTATAAGGTATATATTAAATCTCCAGAAGTTTTGATTAATAATTAAAGAAAATTAGTTTTTCTCTGAAAATAATCAAGATAAAGTACAGATGATCTTTTTCAGAATTAGCTCTTAAGTATCTAAATCTTTTAATAAGTTTAAAGTAAAACAAATCAGCTCTAGAGAAAGTTATGGAATTTTTTTTTAAAAATACTAAATTTTACTTACCTCTATTTAATGTAATCGTTAAAGAATATAAAAATGCAACCTGTCATGTATTGTCAGTTGATAAATACAAATCAGAAAACTTGAATCCCAAAGTATTAGATTACCAATAATCACTCTACCACATCACTTTGTAGATATCTGAAACACAACTATATTTGTGACTTAAAAATATTTTTTTTGTTTTTAAAATATATACCAATCACTAGGAACATATTTGATAATTGGATGACCATTGTATAAAAGTAATATTGTAACATCCTTAAAAAAAAGTTTACTTGACTTTTTTTTTAAGTGTACCCAAATTACTACAGGTGATTGTTCATTGAATTTTCACTGTTGTTTAAGAACATCCCTTTGTATTCATTCTGCTATCAAAATAATTTGAATCATTTCTTTTATGCTGAGACAGTTACTATGATCTGTGGGTATTTTTGCAAATCTCTCCTGATACACCTATGGAAGAATGTATCTCTATTATAATCCCCAGAGTGACATTGTTCCAGCATAAAGATAACCATGCACAGCTTCATAATATAACTTTTGCACGTCTTCGTAATATAACTTTCAGTTGTTTTCCAAAGCAGCTACATCAATTGCAATCCAACATCACTGTAAGATTTTCCTTTGATTCACATTCTCTGAAAATCTTGAAATTTTAATTTTTGCCATTCCAGTTTGTGTCAAAAATGCTATGACTCAATGACTTTAATTATCACTGTCATGACTACAAATCAAGGGGAAAATAATTTCTGTTGTTGATTGACCATTCTTCTCTTCTCTTCTATAAAATGTTTATTATTCTGCTGGCTAATGTTTCTATCCATTAGTTTACTTTTATTAAATGCATAGTTATTATTATGCATTGTTAGTTATTGTTTAAATAATGATTCTCTGAGGGTTACACATTATGTATGAAAAATGTCTTCCATGAAGAGTGTAGTATGTCTTCATTTCCTTCTTTGTGTTTTTAGAAGTATAGTATTTTAACATAATGTAATATAAGTACAATTTTTAATGGTTGATATGTTTATAGCTCATTTAAAAAATATTTCTCATCTTTAATGAAAAATATTTTTAATATTAGTAAATTAGTAATGTTAGTAAAAATATTTCTATATTTTCTTCTATTGTTCTGTTTTTCATATACCTCTTTTTCTTTTTATGTGGGTCTTTCACCTTTGACTTAAGATTGAATCAGTCCATAGTTAACATATCAAAACATGTAAATAATTATTTTGACATATGTTTAAAATACAAGGAAAACTTCACAGGAACCCAAATATAGTAGTCCACAGATTCACATCTATTGCCTATTAACAAATACCATGCTTTCTTTTAAAGTTCTTAGGCTTAAGTTGCAAAATCCACTGGTAAATTTGGGGCCAAAAAGAGTATAAGTAACTACAAAACTCATAGTCTACTTTACAGATGCTGACCAAAATTAACATAAACAGAAATTAATGTGTAGGATTTAAATATAAGGCAGACTTAGAAAAAACACTTGGTAATTTGGTAATACTCTTCTATGTGACTCTTGAATAAAACAAGCAATTAACATTACAGTTAAACAGATGATAGTTTTTGGAACATTTTATATAAAAGCTCATTTTAATAAAAATGTCACTTAATACTTAAATGAGAAAAAAAGGAAAGAAACAAAATTTGACAATCAAGAATTTAGAAAATGAGCAATACAAACCCAAGGAAACAATAAGTGTGTTAATTAGATAAAATTTAATTAACATATTAAAATTAGACTTGATAAATGAAAAATTCTTCTGGTAATGAAAAAACTAGGCAATAAACAAAACCAACCACATCAGTACTGGTAGGAAAATTTGGGACACACACAAAAATTCCTGCACTTATATTTCTAATATGTGAATGCATAGTTGTAATAGACATACTCAGCAATGTAGCCAAGCCTCTTTTAGACTTCTGATTCACATATTGAGGAATATTATGACAATAAAGGCCACATAAATGCTTGTTGACTGTCTCCTCTGCAAAAGTGATACATAAGAAAAACAATATTACAGTTTTCTAGTATAGAAGTAGAATCTCATAGCAAAAGCCCAATATCCCCAATAGCTCTGCAGGGAGAGAGAAAGAGTAACCATCATGAAATACATCATAGACTTCTCCAAAACAGAGAATGTGACTGTGCAGGGAAAGGACTCTGCCAAAGCCATATTCCATCTGTTGAAAGGATACTTCCCAGACTCTAATACAATATAGTCTTCCTGCCTCAACTACAAAAAATATCAACAACAATAAAAACCATATAGTCAATAGCTGTCATTGCCTTGAGGACACAGATTTAGAATGCTGCAGATTTAATAAGAGTCTGGGGGTCAGCTTGATGCCTGGAGAAACACTTGTGAAAGACACAGGACTGAGACAGAGTTTAAACTTACTCTTTACTACCATGCCAATAGATTATAGTGTAATGAAAGAGTACATAAACTGAGAGAGAGCTACAAGACAGCTATTCTTGTTGAGAGGGTAGCACTTAGTGAAATCAAAAGTTAAGAGGGAAGATAAACAAAAAGACCAAAAGATATTAGTGAATTTTGAAGCTGCTAGTACCTAAACCTGGAGCAAACATTGAATACATTCTTAACTTCTAGTTTGACTAACATGAATTTTTTCATTAAAGACCTCATTATTTCAAGTCCAATTATCAAATACAAGGCATCACAAAAAAGAAAGATGAAAACACAGTTTAAAATGTCAAAACAGTATTCAGATCCAAAAATGACAATATTTTATATAATTATCAGACAGAATATTTAATTATTAATATGCAAAGTGATTTAATAGATAAAAGTAGACAAATACAAGAATATATGAGTAATGAAGGTGGAGAGATGAAAAAGATGCTACCAGAAATTTAAAATATACACACAGAGTAACAGCAAGGAAATATACCTCTGAGGAGCTCAGTAGTAGACTAAGCAAAGATGGATATCATTGTGCTCCAAAACAAGTCAACTGAAACTTCCTAAACTTAATTGTAAAGAAGGAAAATAAATAACAAAAAACTTAACAAAAATTGTAAAGAAGGAAAATAAATAACAAAAAACAACAAAATTCATAAAGTATAGAAAAATTTCAAAGAAATAGGAAACACATCATTGAAAGAAACTACCATAAAATTTTGAAGTGATAAATATCAAAAACCATTTTTTTAAATTAATGACATGACAAACCACAGATGAAGCGAACTCAGAGGAAAACAATTACCAAAATACCAAAAATACTATGTAGAGGCATATCACATTCAAACTGCATAAAAACAGAAAACACAAAAAACAGAAAACCAAACACACACACAAAGAGCAACAACAAAATTTATCTTTAGAGGACTAAGGATAGGAATTACATATTCTCAACAGAAACAACAAAATCAAAAAGAATTCAGCAAACAACTTGAAGTATTAAAAAAATTCTATATCCAGAAAAAAATCCTCTAAAAATGTAGAAATTTGAATTTTCTCAAACAATATCTGAGGAAATTCATGACCAACAGATCTGTCCTAGAAGAATATTAATTTAGCAAATGTTTTATAGGCAAATGAAAAAATGATAAATGTCAAAAATTAGACCTATGTAAGGAAAAGGAGAGCAAAGGAGAAGGGATGGGTTAAGGGTAAAACTGGCTTTTATTTCTCTTTTTTGATCTGAATGATAACTATTTAAGGCATCAGTAGTACAATGTATGGACCAAATATAGCATATGTCTAAGTAAAATGAATGAGATAAATATCAGAAGTGAGAAAAAGAGAAAGTGGAAATATTCTTATAAGTTACCTATGACAAATTTGGAGTGATAAAGTGCTATTTGCAGATAGGCTTATGCTAGTTAAAGTGATATATTTTAAAATCTGGGTCAACATCATAATAAATTTAAAGAGGAAACTATGCTAAAAGATAAATGGAACCATATAAAGTATTAGATTACAATACAGAAGGCAGTAAAAGACAATGAGTAAAAGAAAGAACAAAAGCAAATAATATAGAACAAATATTAATATGGTGAATATTCTTTCAAGTTATATTAATAATAACTTCAAAACGTCTAAACACATCAACTAAAACAAGTTTTCAGGGTGGGCACTTTATGTTGTTTGTAAGAAACTCATTCTAAATATGAAGACTCAGATAATTTAAAAGTAATTTTCTGGAGAAAGATCTACTAGGCTAACACTAAATCAAAACAAATCTGGAACATGTATGGTCAGGCAATGGTGGCAACCAAAAGGAGGCAGATTTAAAAAGGCCACTGAAAGCAGCATTATTAAGATTCAACTCCCAGGCAGAAGTCTATCAGATTAACAGCAGATAGGAAGAAGGTCTAAGGAGAAACTGCATGGGGGCTCTACTGGACTGGAATTTTTATGGGGCTTATGGCAGAAAGTGAGGGCTTGGGATAGGAAAAGGGGTTTTTCAGAGTTGCTTGTCCCACTGGAGTTGGTCCCAGGAACTGGCTGAGATCCAGGATTGGCCAGTAGACCCTGCTGATTGACAGGCGGTTCCATCAGTGCCTGATTGATGTTTCTTTTGCATGTGCAGGCTGCTTGTTGCTTTGCTCCTAAGTCACCACCATTGACCTGACAAAACAGTTATATTAATATCAGATAAAGCAGACTTTAGAGCAATAAAAAGAAATCAAACTTATAAAAAAAGTTTGTTTTATTTCATAATAAAATTTACAGGATTTTTTTGGAAAAAAATCTCCCGATATTATAAACTAAGTGATACAGTTCTAAACAACTTACTACTCAATGAATTTTCAAGAACAAGTTTAGAAATATTTTGAAGTAAATGAAAATACAGATTACAAAAATTTGTATGATACAAGTGAACAATGGTTATATAAAGGAATTTATAGCATAAAATTCTTATATTGGAAAAGTAGTTCTAAAATCAATAACCCAAGTTTTAGTAAAAGTAAAGCAAAGGGAGTCCTAAAGCATACAAGAAATGAGCAGGGGTAAAATTATCAAAATTAATGCAGAAATTTAAAAAAATGAAAAGCAGTAAGTAATAGAAAGAATCAACAAAACCACAGTTGGTATTTTGACAATATCTATAAATTAATATAAATTCTAGCCAGGCTAGCAAGATAATAAATGAAGAGAACACATAAGAAGCCAACATGATAAAGGAAATCATGTGGATCTTAAAGATGATACAAGAGCACTATGAACAACCAACCCTATGCCCTCAAAACTGGTAGCCTAAATGAAACACAAACTAACATAATTCACAAATAAAATAGGAAGTCTGAATAGCACTACATATTTACTAAGAAATTGAATCAATAATTAATAACCTTCCAAATAGTAAAGTATCAGTCTCCATTGGTTCACTGGTGAGTTCTACCCTAAATTTATAGTTTTCTAAGTCCTCCACAATCTCTCCCCAAGCATAGAAGCAGAGAAACTACTGCCTAACACATTCTATAAGGCTACCATCACCCTAAACGTAAAAAGACATTGCAAAAAAGGAAACATATAAATAACTTTTTCTTAGTAACACAAACACAAAAACCCTCAATAAAATATTAGCAAATAAAACGCAACAATGTCTGAAAATGCACATATTCTAGGTTTGCAAGGATGCTTCAACATTTTAAAATATACTCAATATGATCCACTACATTAACATGCTGACAGAAGAAAATATATGAGTTGGCATAAAAAAATTATTTGCAAAATCCAATATATTCATAATAAATATTAAAAATCATTGTCTTATAAAAAACATGTACAAAACACCTCATTAAAACATCATACTTAAAGTGAACAATTGGATGATATTTCCAAGAGAAAAGCAAGGGTGCCCCTTATCACTATTTCTATTCAACATCATATGGGAAGCCCTCACCAGTTCAAGAATAAAGAAAAAAAAAAAAATATATATATATATATATATATATATATTAAAAGGAAGAAACAAGATATCATTGTTTTCAGAAGACATTCTTATCTATGTAGAAAATCCAAAATAAAAAATCTTAGAAATAAGTGCTTCCACTCCTCCTATGCTCTCCTACCCTATCCCACTATGAGTCAATCTCCTTATATCAGAGAGAACATTTGGCATTTGTTTTTTTGGGATTGGCTGACTTTACTTAGCATTTTCTTTTCCAATGCAATTTATTTACCTCTAAATGCCACGGTTTTGTTCTTTTTGAATGCTGAGTAAAATTATATTGTTTATATATGCCACATTTTTTTATTCATTCATCTACTGAAGGACATCTAGTTTGGCTCCACAGTTTAGCTATTGTTAATTACATACTATAAACATTAATGTGGCTTTGTCCCTGTAGTATGCTGTTTTTAAGTCCTTGGGTATAGTCTGAAGAGAGGAATAGCTAGGTCAAATGGTGGTTCCATACCCAGTTTTCCAAGGAATCTCCATACTGCTTCCCAAATTAGCTACATCAATTTGCAGTCCCACCAGCAATGTATGAGTGTACCTTTTTCCCCACATCCTCACAAACACTTATTACTGTTTGTCTTCATAATAGCTGCCATTCTGACTGGAGTGAGATGATATCTTAGAGTGATTTTGATTTGCATTTCTTGATTGCTTGATATGATGAGCATTTTTTTCATATATTTATTGATTGATTGTATATCCTCTTCTGAGAAGTGTCTGTTCAGGTACTTAGCCCATGTGTTGATTGGGTTATTTATTTTTTCAGTGTTTAGCTTTTTGAGTTCTTTATATACCCTAGAAATTAGTGCTCTATCTGATGTGAGAGGGGTAAAAATTTGCTCCCAGGATGTAGGCTGTCTGTTCACCTCACAGATTGTTTCTTTTGCTGAGAAGAATTTTTTTTTTTTAGTTTGAATCCATCCCATTTATTGATTCTTAGTTTTAATTCTTACACTATAGGAGTCTTATTAAGGAAGTTGGGCCTAATTCCACATGATATAGATTAGGGCATAGGGCAGAGTGGTGGGAGGGAAAGGGAGGGGGCTGGGGATTAGCAAGGATGGTGGAATGTAATGGACGTCACTATACAAAGTACATGTATGAAGACTTGAATTGGGTGTAAACATACCTTATATAGAAACAGAGATTAAAAATGTGATATATATATATATATATATATATATATAATTATAATGCAAAAAACAAAGAATAGCATTACCTTAGATTAGGTAGAGGGAAATGAAGGAAGGGAAGGCAGGAGATGTGGGTATAAGAGAGTGGAATAAAACAGACATTATTACTTTATGTATGTATGTGGATGTATGAGCAATATGATTATACAATATGTGTACCCAGAAAAATGAGAAATTATATCCCATCTATATATGATATATCAAAGTATATAAGTGAATTCTGCTGTCATGTATAACTAATTAAAACAAATAAAAAATTTTAAAAAAGAAATAAGTGCATATAGCAAGGTCACAGTATACAAGGTCAATACTTTAAAGTCCATTTTGGCCTCATAAAATATGTTTAGAAGTATATCCTCTGCTTGTACTATTTGGAAGAGTAGTGACAGAAGGGGATATGGACAATGGGAAATATAGTCAAGAAGGTACCTAGTGGAAATGTACAGGATAAGCAAGTTTATAGATCTACTGTACAATGTAGGATGGGGGTGATGAAATTGTGCTATTTATGGTACTTATATTAAATGAGAATACTTCATTTTTTCTTGGTATGGAAACAAAAAGGCTTCTAGAACACGAGTTGTAGGATCCAAGCTCAAACTATTTAGAAAAAACTTGCTGTGGGCTCACCCTATTTCTTCCTGTACATGTTGAAACATCTCTTAGAGATGGTTCTTACTGATATGTTTGCATTCAAATTAATGAATTTTATACTGGGGGTTGTAAATTCTTAGAGAATAGGGTAATTGTGTGTGTGTGTGTGTGTTTGTGTGTGTGTGTGTGTGTGTGTGTGTGTGAGAGAGAGAGAGAGAGAGAGAGAGAGAGAGAGAGAGAGAGAGAGAAAGACTGAAGGATTCAGCAATCCCAAATCTTAATAGATTTATTCTCTAAATTTTATTATAAAACTTTTCAGACAACAAAGCTGAGAAAACATTGTAGTGAACCCTTGTTGACTTATCACCTAGATTCTGTCATTAATATCGTATTATAGTTATTTTATCATCTGTGAATCTTCTTTTTCTATTCTATCTATCCATCCCTCTTTCAATCTGAGAATATTTTTGATGCATTTCAAAGTAAATTGGAGCCATAGATACAGTTCTTCCTAAATCTTTCACAATGCTCATATTTAACTAAAATTCAATATTCACTTACAGGCCTTTTGTTTCAGTGATGATTTACATTCAGTGAAAGGTATGGGTCTTGAGTACACATTCACTGAAGTTTTGATATATATGCACCCATGTAACAGCCAAATCCTTCTCAAGGCAGAACATCTAACCATCATCTTGGCAGTTCCCCAAGCCCCTTCATAGTCAATTTCTACCTCTCCTGGCTACCATTGTTCTGATGTTTCCTCCAGATGAGCTGTGGAGGAGATTCTTCCCTTTAATATATGTTTTGAGATTCACCTGTATTGTTCTGTGTACTGAGAGTTTATTTATTTTTATTGCTCATTGATATATCATTTTATGGGTATTCTATAGTTTACCCATACCTTCAGATGAGATTTTCCTGGTTTTTGGATATACTGAATAAAGTTTTCATGAATATACTTATGCAACTTTTTTATAAATTTTTGAGTAAATACCAAGGAGTGGAATTGCTGGGTCATGAGACAGATTATGTTTAGTTTTTAAAATATACAGTTAGAAGTTATCAAAGTGGTTAGACAATCTTATGATCCTTCTAACAATGTAGAGTATTTCTCCATATCCTTGATATTGTTGAGTATTGTCTTTTTTTCCCTCCAAATGTAGTCATAGTCATTCTGATGAATTGTAGGTAAAAACTGATCTTGAGAGTAATAATGATGTCAGATGTGGTGGCACACACCTGTAATCCCAGTAACTCTGGAGGCAGAGACAGGAGGATCACAGGCTTGAGACCAGCCTGAGAAATTTAGCAATATCTTATGTCAAAATTTAAAAAGTAAAATAAAAAAGAGGATGCAGCTCAGTGTAGAGCTAGGGCACCTCTGGGTTTAATCCCTAGTAAAACAATACAAAGAGTAATAATAACACTTGTTATGATGGAGTGTTTAAGATCACTCTAGCAAAAATTGCAATTGATGTTTCTTGGATTTCACTTAGAAACTCATCACTCTGGCTATTGGGTGTGACCTTAGCTCTCTAAGAACTAACCCTAACATTTTCTAATTGACAGATGGATGTGCTCCCTGAAATGCTGATTTTCAGGGTGATTCTTCTAGTATAAACAGCTCAAAGGAGTTTCTTGGTGTAGTTCAGATGCTTAGCTTTCACCCTTTGACATTTCTTAGCATTTTTTTTCAGACAAATGTCTTAGAACATATTGGAATTTCTCTTCTTTTTCTGAGTTTTGCACCCAGCAACAAATTGATGATTTAAATGTCAAAAGAGGTATACTCCAAATAAAATGCAGAATAAACAATTTTGATGACTTAGATCTTTCTCTTCTACCATTGTTACATTTTAAGCCTCTTCTTATTCTCTCCCCACCATAAATAAATAAATAAATAAATAAACAAACAAACAAACAAAAACCCACATGAAAAAAGTGAGCAAGGAGTTTGTTGAAAAAAGGGGCTCAGCACTGAGTCCTTTCATCTTGAGTGACTACCTTGAACTTGGGGCCTCAGTTTTCTCTCTTGTAGAAAAACAAGGCTGGAACAAATGAAATATAAGATGTTTTGCTTTTTTGAAATATCAAAAATAATTGTTTTTTTATAATAAAATTTTAATGCTTGAAGGTAAATATTTTTCTTCTTTTAATTTTTTAAATTATGTGTTTCTTTAATATTTCTTGAATCCCCTCCAGCAGATTCATAATCCTCTAATATATTCAAGGAAACATGTCTCTTTTATATTTTGCATTGAAGGTTTCTGTAATTATGCCCTTTACTGAATCAGATGCTGTAGTACACTTGTGTAGGAGGGTCCTTTCTCATGCTGGGGAAATGTGATTCTCTTGCATTTTCTTGGAGATCTTTTTAGATACACTGAGAATTTTCAACACTTTTTTCCTTCACTTCCATTGTCATTATGAGTTGTTCAGTTGTGTTTTATAATGAAGTGGTGGTGGTATAGAGGGGACTGAGAAATAATGTTTAAGAGAGTCTACTTATAGGCAATTATTTAGGAACACAAAGGAAGGGGGTTGGAATAGCCAGAGAGGATTAGCTTCATGGAAAATAGCCCAAATCTTAGTTCAAACAAGATAAGGGCTGAAGAGATAGAATCAGCTTATAAAGGTATTTTGATTTGCACTGTTGCTAATGCCTTAAATGAGTGAAGATTTTTCTGGGCTTTCCTTCCCTGCAGTACCAGGAAGAGAAAATAGCCTGGTCACAGAGCAAATTTATCACTACAGATAACCTGCAGTCTCCAAATTCTGGCAAGATCTAAGGTTTCAAGAATTCTTGAGCAAACACACCATGTACCTCCCTGCATTGATAGTGATTTTTGGTGCTAATCTGAAAGCACTGCAGGTGATACTGAAGGTCAAATGAAGGTAGAGAAGCCACAAACAGCAAAGACACACCACCCAACTGCAAGCTAATTGGGAAGAAAATGGTTGCAAACTGACAAACTGTGGCCTGATAACTGAAAACTCAAAGGGACAAAAGATTCATGTTATTTAAAGGGGTAGCTTTGTCTATTTAAATTGTGCTAACAAAAGGAATGAAACTCCCCTCATGGGATGGGAAGTTCTATTGGAAGATATTGCTATCCTAGCTTTATGCCCTCCTGTGTCACAAACCCTGAATATGTGCTTTGTGTCCTCAGGTATTTATTGGTTAATTTATATATTCAAAGTAAGGCAGCAGCAGAAAAAAAAACAATTACACACTGTTGCACAGACAGCACTAAGATGAAGTGTACAATTCTGATATGTGGATTTAAAAAAAAATAATAATTTGATCTGAAATTGTACATGTGTTAAACTCCAGAGAAAGTGAGAAGCTTATAATGGCTCTTCTTGGAATTTTAAAAAAGAGTCTTTGAAGGTATCAATTTATTGAAAATCAAGAATCAAAGGTACAATTCCAGCTATAATTCCATTGCTGACAAGAACCATTTTGGGCTTGACTTTAATCAAAGTGGCCACTCGAGGAAGCTTCTTTTTTCTATCATATGGTTATACTAACTGTTAACTATGAATATATATAATATAATATAATATAACTATATATAATATATAATTCTTATTTTTTTCTGAAGTCTTTATAGAATGCCTACAAATCTTATGTATATTTCCTTATATTTTCAACCTGAATTATAATGAGTAAAATTATATTTTAAGCTAAAGAAAACTAAAGTATATAATAAGTAAATTAAGCTTAAAACTTGGCAAGGTTTTCAAAAAAGACTCTCTAACAATCTACAATGACAATGCTTGGCAATTAGCAACAAATTGTCTACATTTTGCTATATTTTTAATAGGAATATTAAAATCCAGAGAGGTTTAAAAATATATTTATTGTACAAAAGAAGTTGGGGTACAGAAGAGTTTTCATCAACCTTTTCCTCTTGTCTCCAAGAAGAATTCTTGGGTTTTCCCTGCCATGAATTCTGATAGTCCTGTGTATTTTGTGAATCATTAATGTATGAAGTTCAGTATTAAACATCACTACAACATTTTAATTTGGTTTGATGACAGGCAACTGTGCTTAAGAGAAAGTAATATAAGCTAGAGTAAGATAATTTAAAATCAGTCTTAAATTGGTAGAACACATGTGCAAAGGCCTGAGTTTAATCCCTAGCACTGGAAAAAAATTAAAAAAGAAAAAAAGAAAGAAAAAGAAAATTGTAAATTTAGCTACTTCTCATTTATGTTTCCAGAGAGAACTTTCTTCTAGAGCAATGCTACTCCTCCTCCTCCTCCTCCTACTACTACTACTAACACCCAAGTAAACTTGTAGTCCAAAGGAATTTGATAGCTGGTATGGTGGTACAACCTGTGATCCCAGCAGCGTGGGAGGCTGAGGCAGGGGGATTTCAAATTCAAAACCAGCCTGTCGTTATGTGGCAAAATTGTGATGTATGCAGTAGAGGGGAGAAATTGAATGCTTTGTTCACTCAAATTACTTAATACAGTTTCACTTTCTAGGTTCTTTTTAAAAAATATTTTTAGGTAGAAGTGGACACTACATCTTTATTTTATTTTTATGTGGTGCTGAGGATTGAACCTAGTGCCTCACACATTCTAGGTGATCACTCTACCTCTGAGCCACAATCAAGAAAACAATGATCCTTAATGCTAGGCACTGCAGTAGACATAATCAATTCACAGCAAACAATTCTAGATTAATTCTAAGCACTGCAAAGCACACTTAATCATGATAGTCTAATGATAGACTTTCCCTCTGCAGGCTAAATTCAAAAGTCTTAAGCCTTAGGCTTTTTGTCCAGCAGATGCACACTAACTCAGACTGCGGTGACCAGGTTTGGAACCAAGGCAGGCTTTTCCTGTCATGGAGTGAACTATCAGTTGAAAAGAGGGCCATAGAAAGAAGTTGTGGATCTCACCTAGGTCCAGACAAGGCTGTAGAATTTGAGAACAATGAGGATCATGCAGAAGATCAGGAAGTGATGATGAGTGATTGGATATCAGGTCCTCATCAGACTCTCCAGCTCAAGTGCACCCTTGTTTCAGCTTGCTGAATCCCTGTTCATCAGCTCAATATTTATACCAAACATTTATAAGTTTGTCTTGTATGTAAGCTCCAATGGACTAATTCTGTTACATTGTTCCAGTTGATCCTAATAGTCACTAGAAGGTTGTCAAGTGCTCTGAGATGTATTGAATCTAAATATTGACTAAAGCACAAGAATGAGGATGGTTCCTCTAGTTGTACATAAATAGGCATTGCAATTTCAACTTCCATCTGTCTATATTCATTAGAATATAAACTTCCATCTTGTAAAACAGAGCCTGGCTTTTCCTGAATCCATCTTGGTTCTACCCATTCCTTTAGATCAAAATTCTTATGGAGCTCTCTCAGATACGGGTCAATGTATTACCATAGGTTTGCACATGCATATATTGTAGAGTAAGGAAAAGAATCCTTAAAGAATTGTATTCTAATTTTATTTTTCCTGTTTTGTTCCAATCTTATGTCCTTTTTAAACTTGTCTGTAAGATGTGGAAATTGACGTGGATATGGTGATATGTGCTTTGGTCCTGCTATTAAGATCAGTGTTACAGCCTGTTAAGGTATTATGTCTTGTAGTATTTCTTCTGGATAATATGTACATATCTGAAGGAGTTGCAATTTGGGATCTTGTATCTAATGAGAAGGGATAAGTGTATGTTAGTTGGGTCAGGGAGAAGCAGAAGAGCTACATTGTGGGTAAAATTATAAAAGGAATAAGGCTCTTCTTAAGCTTTTGTGGAGCAATATCAGTAGTGGCAAATCTATTATGTTCTAATATTACTATATTGTCTATATTTCCTATATTCTGACAAGATTTTGTATTAAAGTGGGAGTCATGAAAATTAGGAATAAATAGATGGGATATTTGACTTTTAAAATCATCCCAAATGGGTGGTACTTTATATATATATATATCTACCCCCAGCATAAGCTTATTCTGAAATTCAAGGTTCTAGCAATGAGCATAGCTCTGAAGTACACACCAAAAAACTACAGGGTTATATATTAGATACAATGACAAATATTTCTTTACATTTTTTATTAAAACATCTGTCAAATCCTAATAAGTGGTCTCACTTTCCATTGTTTCCAGCTTCTCTTAAATCCTAAATATCTTGATTTTCTTGTGAATCTGTTATGAATTATCTGCCACAGCAACTCAACTAAGATGTGTCTATATAGTAAGAAATCTGGTAGCACACAGAAAAGTCTTAAACTTAAATTTAAGATTACTTACTGCAATTTTACAAGAATCATTTTGTTACAATCAATATAAGACAAAATGTTGGAATCAAGTGGAAGGCAGAAGCAATTTTCAGTCAATGTGATAAAATGATATTCTGGGTTTCACGGTCTGTTTCTCAAGAAGTCCAGGTAGGTGTTAACACAGATAAGTGAGTCCAGTGGTATCCAAGATAGCTGTAAAGTGCAGGTAATATTCATATTCATAATATCTACTTCTGCATAATCAGAAGTGATTGTAGAGTGGTCATTCAGCCATCTAATGTTACCTACATGTGTTTTAAGTTCTTCTTGTCTGATTTTAATTTCTTTATTCCATTTAGCATGCATCCTGAAAATTTTAAGGCTATCATGAGTATTAGCAGTGAATAGTGTTTTTTATGTCCTGTGACAAATTTAGAATGTGCCAGCATATGGTGTCAAACTTGAGAAGCCTATAGAATGAATCTGCCCAAGAGCATTGTCTATTAATTACATTATGTTTGTACACTAATTAATCTGTTTCCATTACATGTAATATCTGTGAGACAATTTGATTTGTTTTATTAAGGTTTGCTATATCCAATGTTATTTGGTCATCCTGTCTTTGTAATTGGTCTACATTATGCCCATATTTGAAGTTGCCTCATATGTTCCAATTGTATGTCTGGTATATCCTCATCTTCTTCAAATAACATATTAGTTTGTAATGTGTGTTTCATATGTATCTGCTGATTTGAGAATGCTGTTACATTTTTACATGAATTAATGTGTAAAGTCAACTTCCATGTGTTGGATACAATATGGCATCCTGCTTCATGAGTTGTTTTACATTCACCAAAACATATATTGGTGTCAGGATATCCAGAGTAATAATATTAATAATCCTCACTCTGGGAGATTCTGTCAGATGTGTCTTGTGTAGTTGTCATTGTTTGTATTGTAGGGCATATGTATTTACAAGGATAAGTTATGCTAAAGATATTAGGTGAACAGACTGCAAAAGATTATTTCCCAATGGTATTACTTATTCTTGTGGGTCAATTATAGTGACATTAAATATATGTAACTAATGATGGTTAATATGTCCTAAGTATATGTAAGTCGATGTGCCAACTGGTATCACTGACTCCTCTGGTAACATTGTTCCATTTAGGATAATGCCTGATCTTAGTGATTTATGAAACTTTTTTCTATTTTCCTGTATAGTGTGCATCCATGATATGCTGTGTATGCATCTGTGAACAGAATTTTTAGTAAAGATAATTTACAAAGTGCAACATGTGTCTCTAATGGGATCTAGTATGATTTTATATGAGTTTGATTGTTCACCTTGTCCTGTATTCAGCAAATGTTGTAATCTGCTTTGGTCTGTTCTTGTAACAGTTCCAATTGTGTACATTCATATTTGAATGATATTATCTTCATTTTCTTATTCATTTTCTGTATAAAAGCATCATAATATTGTTTTGGGCTGTTAGTGTCTGAACTATACTTTGCCTCTGTAGTTAAGCTTGATGTATAATTTCTGTGATTGTATATAAAGATTTAGAAATCATTTTTATTCCATGAATTTCTTTATCTCCAATGTGTTCCAGGGCTGTAATTCTAACATCTAAGTCCTCTATGTTTTGCATTAACAATTTTTCCTAATGCTAGTCCAGCTATATAAATCCATTCTAAGATCTCTTGTTCTCCTAATGTGTAGTCTCTGTATTGTTGGAATGTGCCATGTTGTATCCTGATAGTATCTCCTATATAGCTCCTTAGCATGTGCCATGTTGTATCCTGAGGGTAGCTCCTTAGCATATATTGCTGTTTCAATAGTCAATGTGATCCTCTGAATTATGGGATTTACAATTACTTGTAGAGAAATTTGTATATTTGGTATTATATAAGGTGCTCTGGTGATTGTGGTTAATCTTGGACTTTCTCTATATAGTTTCATTCCTGAAGGGTAATGTGCTGTAAATAGTGGCATTAATACCTCCTCTATCAATTATACATGGTTGGAGGGGTGTTTCTTGATGTAACATCTTTCAAAGAACATAGGTAATACATGTTCCTTTTCTTGCCATGATTTTTGGTAATTAAATATCTGTTAAATAGAGGTGCATAAACAACAAAATCATATTGAATTAATTCTCATGGCTTATTCCATTGTGGTAGTAGCATATAGAAATGGTATGGCATATTAATATGATCTACTCTATATTGTGCTACCCTATCAAAATTCATACCTGCTGTTTTCCACAATGATAAAAGTCTTTTATCTTCTCCTTTTATCTTATACCTGTGGTAGAAATAGGTATATTCATTTTTATATTCCATCAGTATGTCTGGTGTTACATAATAATTTATCCATACAGCTCTACTTATTTTAAGTTGATGGTCTGATCCTTTGTCTGGGTATGGTATTATGCATGGTTGGTTGTCTGTTTTTATGTCTAAGGGAGTTTTAAAGTCTAATGTGTTGTACATATGTATTGCAGGTATTTGGTCACACATAAAGAATACAGATAATCTGGATGTGCATTTATTGTCATCTATACTATAGGATATATTCATGAGTCTTTTTACTTTCATTAGTTCTTGAAGAGACATGACCAACATTTTGTTATTGGTCCAGGATTCTGTTTGGGGATCATATTGTGGGCTACATGGCATTATTAATGATGCATTAGGAAGTACGATATAGTCAAAGAATGCTTCTAGATTCTTTTCTAGAAGCATGGAATGTAGCTTAGGTAAGTCACAATGTGTACCATTGTGTGTCCAATTCCATGAAACATTATAAGTTAAGTGTTCTCCTGTTGTATAGTTTATTAATCTGAATTTTTACATGCTGATGCTAATGTATAGTTTTTCTTCTTATCCTTGCAAAGATATTACTTGTTAGCATAATGTGAGAAATTATTGAAATGTGTGAATGTGGTATCTTGTGCTATTTTTTTAAAAAAAATATTATATTTGGTGTCTATAGCTTGAAGTACGTCTCCAAAGTTGTTTGTTTTTATATTCCTATACATAGATAAATTCTTGATTATAGTTAAAGCAAGGGCATCCTAAGAATGCTTGTGAAGTTTTTCTTGTATAAGGCTGGGATCAGGGTATCTGAGGATAGAAACTGTTCAGTGTACCTGTCAATGTGCATTGTTTTAAAGCAAAGGTGATCACAATGTAAGCATCTCTGTTTTAGAGATGACCAGATTTGTTTTACCATTTTATAAGGCTGAGGTATGGGATCTGTAATAATTATAGGAAATGTGTATGTTTGTATACCTAATGCTAATATGTCTGACCATGTCTCAGCTGTTGGAAATGAGCCATTATCTATCTTAAAATCTGATGTCCCATGTACTAAGTCAAATTTACCATAGTATGGGAGATTAGGAAAATCTATTACACACCATACTGTGGTATTTTCATTACAATTCCCTGGAATGAAGTTCCATACATCCTCAGGACATGTAAAAATAAATGCTGAATGATTGTAATGATGGAATTATTTCTCAGAATAATATGGTTTGATTATGTAATTGGTTTGTGTAGGAGGTTCTTAGGGATTGTCCCCATTGGGGTATGTGTATATTAAAATGCATTGCTTGTTATTTATCTCTATACATGAGGTTTGTGGGAATATAGGTGAAAAGAAAAGTGCTAGAAATTTTAATTCTGTAACCTGTTTGCATAAAATATAGGTTCTTGTGTAATGTATTCATATATGTATGTTGCCTGTGTTCCATTAGGTTTGAATTCTGTGAGTAATTTTTTCTGTGGATTTAAGTGAAGTGAAGTAGAAGGGGTAAATGGCCTCCAGGGAAGTTAAGTTTATATAATATTCAATGTATGTACATCTTAAAGTATTTGTGTCAGTTAAATCTCTGTGTGCCAGTGGTGATAATGCTTTGGTGGTTTTATAGTATTCATCACAACTAAGATATTGGTATATGTCTGTTCTATAATGAGCATATTTTGAGAAAAAGGCTTTAGTTATGAATGTCTGAACAAATTATATCTCTCCCTATCTACTATTCTGTTAGTTTCAATGTATTTGTTCTTTATAGGCCATATGTTATTAATATCAACACTCTGTATTGACAGTGTAGGATTAGGGTTTGATGTCTGTGCTGTCAAAAATGGTATTGATAGAAGCAATATTTGATACATCAGTACATACATTGTCACTGTGTGAATGTCATGTCTGTCTGACTGTACAGAGAGGAAAGAGGTTATTAGTATATGTCTTTTATTTTGGTGAGTTTTAACTCTCCTCTTCCTGATGATGTCCACACAGTATTTTCTGTGACTTATAATATGATTTCTCCTCGTGTAGTGCTAGAATCTTTCCTATGTCTCCTGATTATTTTGTATGGTAATAATAAGGGGTTATCTTGCACATTAAAAGTGAGGAGAATACTTTGTCTAGGTATAACTTCCCCAACTGGGGAGAGCCTGTTTCTCCAAGTCTATTGTTGAAATTCATTGTAGCTTCTTGTAAGGCTTTCTGTAAGGGTTCACCTTTGTGTGAAAACAGTTCATTTTTAAGTAATCCATTCCATATTTCTAAATTCCCTGTTGCTGTTGGATTGTATGACAAATGATAATCCCATTGTATATCAAGAAATAGTTATTAAATGTTTGACTAATTTTTCTGTGAAATGGATGACCTGATCAGATTCTATGATAGTGGGTATGCCATGAGCTGCTATCCAACATAGGATAAGTTCTATGGTTATGTGTTGTGTTGGTTTCTTAGCTGCAAGTGTCATCCCAATACCTGTACATGTGTCTACCAATGTGGCAACATACTTATTATGGAAATCCTTAAGAGGTCCTATATAAAGTCAATTTGTATTCTATAATTAAAGATTTTATATTCTAAATATGGTTGGGGAATTTTAGGTAGATTAAATCTTAATTTCATTTTTGGGCATGTGGTGCACCTGTGTAAAGCAGTTTTGATGGCATTCCATGTTACATCTAAGTTCCGTCTTTGGAACCAGTCATATAATGCATGTACTCCTATATGACTTAATTGCTCAGTAACTTCATAATATCATGTTCAGTAATGTTTATTACTGTGTTATCATGTTTGATGTTTTTCCATGTTCCTTTAAATTTGTGTTTAAATGGATATTTGGTGAGTTTTAGTTCCCAATGCCTTTGTAGCTTGATTGTAGTTATTTTTGATAATTTATCTACTTTGTTGTTTAAGAGTACTGGTATCTGTGACCCTGTTTGTTGTGCATCTACATGTGTAACTTTTATGTTAATTTTGGTACTGGCTTCATATAGTTCGTTCCATATATCTCTTGACCATAAAGATTTTCCATTGATATGGAATCTGAAGAAGCCCATTTCCCTGACCATAGTGCTATGCCATTTGCAACACACCATGGATCTGCATATATATATATATATACATTTTGTTAAGAAGGCCTCTCTAATTACTAATGCAACTGCTATTAGTTCTGAATATTGTGCTGTTTTGTGTTCTCCTTGCTGTGTCAAGATCTTGCCTGTCTTAGGGTTATATACTGCTGCTTTCCACTCAGTAACTCCTTTCACTACTGTATTTGATCCACCTGTAAACCATGCATTTTGTATATTTTCATTGTGCCCAGGCCCCCATGTGCCTATATTATTCAATGTGGGTTGTGTTGGGATATCAGGCAATGGTACAAATGGTAGCTTTGCTACTTCTTCTGTAATTTTATATGTGCCTAGTTTCTGAACCTCCTCTTCTAGAAATTGTTGGTACCATTGCCACATCAGGACTTTCTTTTTCCATCCAATATTTTGTGTCTTTTTTGGATGCATTTACACCAGTCTTTAAGTGAAATTGGAGTTCTTAATATAATGTGATCATTGGTCATGGTTTTAGCTGGTTTTAGTGCCTCAAAGGCAAACCATGCCAATTTTTGAAATAATGAATCTCTATTGAATGCATACGGAAATCTTTTATAAAAGAATCCTATTGGTTGGGGCTTAGTTTTGTTATTATAAAGTACCCATAAACCATAGTTCCGTGTTAAAATGGTGTCCCCTATCATAGTTCCTTGGAGGTTATGAAAGTTTCTAAATTCTGTTATATATTGTTTTAATATATCTCAAGATTTTTGGTGATGTGATTCCCAGATAAATTTCTGTGATTTCCTTGTTATTGCATATTTTGATTGTAAAATAAGATTTAAATATGGTATAATATTCCTATCAATTATTGAGCTCCTTTATTATTGGTAGGAGGTTGTAGTCCCAATATTCTATCTATAATTTAATCTGGGATTGCCTTCCTTCTGCTGTAACCAAAACTCCTAAAAATTTTAGCATTTGATCTGGTCCCTGTACTTTCTCTCTGTTGATTGTCTATCATTTTTCTAATAGATGTTTCATTACTTACTCTGACATTTCATGCAGATGTTGTTTATCATATCCTGTTATTAGTATATCATCTACATATGTATATACTGAGACATCTTTAATTCTAAGATCCTTATGGGATTCTTATAGTTCAATATGCATTATTAGTGGACTATTTTATAGCCTAGTGGTAATCTTTTTGATCTGGTACTATACTTTTGAAGCAATACTGCACAGAATTCCACAAAAATGTGGTTATCTCTAGATTCTTCTGCTTTGGAGATAGCAAAGAACATACCTGACAAATTTATATTTACAAAAAAATTAAAATTGTTGGAATGTATTTGTTGTAACATTGTGGTAATGTTTGGCAAGCCTCCTGGCATCTGTGGTGTCAGTCCATTGACTGCTCTATAATCTACTGTAAATCTCCATTTACCATTAGGTTTTAAAATAAGCCAAATTGGGCTATTATAGTCAAATGAGATATGTCTTTCTATGATGTCTTCCCTTAACAATTTTTCAATTTTATTAGTTATTTCAGTGTGTCCTTCTTTTATTGGATATTACTTTGTGGAGCAATGTTTAATTTTAGGTAGGACTATAGGGTCCATTAGTAAAGAAGCTAGGTGTGTCTGAGACTTGGTCATATTATTTTTAAACTTTTTGTAAGTTATCCATGATGGAAAAATTTTAGGTATAATGTCCATCCCTAGGAACTTAAAAGATGTTTCAGCTAAAAGTGTCATGGTTTTAATGATTTCTCTGTCCCATAAAGATATAGTTACATTTTTCCATTTTGTATTAATTTCTGTTTCCTATTTCTATTATCTTATGATCATTTTGCATAATATTATATGTCACTCCCAAAATAGTTACTTGGCTTCCTATATCTATTAGGAATTTTTTTGTTTCTATTTTTTCTGTTTTTTAAAGGTAAATCTATATATATTCTATTATTCCCAGGTTGTTATAGTATTGAAAATGCTGTCTGACTACTGGGTTTTCTTGTCTGTTGAATGTCATGTACCTATTATAAATTGGTGTGTTTGTGTGCCTGAAGTTGCTGTTGTGTTTAGGTAAGTTGTTGTTTTGTCTTCTTTGCTTGTTGTTTGGTATGGGTCCTCTGTTTGAATGAAATCTGCATCCTGAGTGGAGTCTCTGGCCTTGTCTTCTTAATGGTGTACTGCTCCTGGGCCTCCTGGGTGTGGAATCCCTCCCTGACAGGGCCTTTCCTCTGGGTAGCTTTGTGTTTACACAAGGCTGCCTTTGCTGTCTGTTGTTATGATTAGGGAATCTAATCTGGTTTTGTGAGGACTAAACTGGAACAGTAAACTGGTGTGATGAAGATTGAGCTGAGAAAGAATAAGATCTAGCACCATTCAGCTCTTTAGCTTCTTTAAAATAAGTAACTACATCTTGTTGTGTATGCATGCCTTGTAATGCTGATGTTAAAGTTACTCAGAGATGAGGTGGACTACCTGTAATTATTAGACTTTTCATCTGAGATAACAGCCCTGCCTGTAATGTCATGTTACATGTGTGTGTGTGTGTGTGTGTGTGTGTGTGTGTATGTGTATTGTATATCATAAAATATATTCCTAATTTTCTAGTTAAAAATTTTAGTATTCTACTAAAATAAATTCTAGTAGAATACAGCTAAATTAATACTTTTAGCTGTATTCTACTAAAAGTTTTCACTTCAACTTCCTGTTCATTATCACTATCATCTGACCCCTTTTCCTTGGCATTTTGATCACCTTTAGTGTAGTTACCCGTAAAACTTCACAATTGTCTGGGTGACTTTTTTGCCTTTTCTACTAAGGTTTTTCCTTTAGTTCTAACTTCACATATGTCATTAATATTTTTATCTAGCAATCCTGGGATTTATTTTGGAGTGGCTCTAGCAATAATTGGCTTAACTCCCTCTGGGTGGGATAGGGAGGATATCGATTCCTTTAGTTCTCTTGTTAAATCCTGGCAGTTTCCCTTGCACTGTTCTCTCCAGGGACTAGTAGAGCTAAGTTCCTTGCTACTTTCTTTCTTTTTAAAGATGTTCTTTAATTTCCTCATTTTGTCAATATGCTGTAGACCAATTTAGTATACTTTTTACTATAATACCTCACAAAAGATGTATCTGTGTCTATTTGTTTTAGTGCTTTTGCAATTTGATTTTCTAGGTATCTTTCCTATCCAGTTCATGTACTTTTGTATGTATCTGTCTAGGAAGCACATTGTATAGTTTGGTATGTGATGGTGTATCTGTATGGTGTTATTACCAATTCGATATGTGTCTTTGCAGAAGGTGTAATATCCAGTTAGGTTATTGCTATAATTGCCAATATAAATGTTATAATAAGTTTAACTGTCTTATAAAAAATTTCTGAATTTTGTATGTTGTTGCCACACAGGCAGGACAAGACATTTCTCACAGACATTAAGTATCTGTTTCCTTGACTGCTGAGTATGCCAACTGTCATAAGGGGGGCCAAATTGTGACATACGCAGTCTAGGGGAGAAATAAAGAATGTCTACATGCTTCTGCCTCTTTCAATACTTTATTCACTCAAATTACTCAATACATTTTTACTCTATTGGTTCTTAATCAAGAAAATGACAATCCTTAATGCTAGGCACTGCAATAGACATAATCAATTCACAGCAAATAATTCTAGATTAATCAATTCACAGGAAACAACTCTAGATTAATTCTAAACACCGAAAAACACAATTAATCATGACAGGCTAAGGACAGACATTCCCTCTGCATGCTGAGTTCAAAAGTCTTAAGCCTTAGGCTTTATGTCCAGCAGATGCACTCAATTAGACCACGGTGATCAGGTCCAGAACCAAGGTAGGCTTTTCCTGGAGTGGAGTGGCCGACCAGTTGAGGAGAGGGTCATAGGGAGAAATTATGGCTCTCACCAAGGTACAGATGAAACAGAAAATTTTGAGAGTGATGAGAATCACTCAGAGGATCAGGAACAATGACAAGTGATTGGATGTCAAGTCCTCATCAGGCTCTCCAGCTCGAGTGCATCCTTGTTTTGACTGGCTGAATCCCTGTTCATCAGCTCTATTATTTATACTAAATTTGGGGTCTTTTGACTCCCCTTTCAATCTTCATCAGTTACCACAATATTTCTCCATGACATCATTTACCCTGGGGTCAGAAAGATGTGGTCTGGTGGTATCCACCCTGATCTGTTTGCCTTTCCTCTTATCAGGTAAGAACAGCCTGCCAGGGACTTCACTCTGTTTATCAGGATGAGGGGAAATAACTTGCTTGAGGCCATACTGGAGGGAAATGAAAATGGGCCAAGAGTTAATTCTGCCCTTCAACACAAATTAGATGACTAGTGCCTGCCAATGGTGGGTTTCTTGTGTATATTTCAGCCAGAAAGAACTTCAACACCTATTTTCTAGCTACTTCTGAACCAGGACTAACTCATTGAACGTAAAGGGTCCCTCTTCTCATTGCATGAAACTTGGAACCTAATATAATGCAAATGAGAGACTCCAGCCAGAGTTCTTTATTCTTTTTAAATAATATGAATTTTGGATTGATGCACAATATCTTTCTTTTGATTAAGTGTTGCTAAGAATCTTGTCCAGTGCCTCAAACAGGTGAGGCAAGTGCTTTAGCACTGAGAAAGGGATTGCAGCCCATTTATGCAAATTTCCAAACTGCTTCTCCTGAGGCTTCACAAAAGAGAGCCCTGAGGCAAAGCACTATCTCCCCTTCAGGGGAACAAAACAATAGGCAAAAATAAAGTTATGGAATAAGTTTTTGACAGAACTAAAGCTATGGCAATAATTTTTTTTCTGCTGCTCATCCTGCTTAAATATTAACCTATCCACTCAGGGTTATCCTCTGAAAGCCATACCTTTCACAGTGATTTATGAGTTTCACAGTGATGCTCAGCATTCTCTTCATTAAGCCTACAGATTGCCATTTTAGACGGCATGAAACTGGTAAACATGTTTACACCTACCAATCAGCACCTTTCTGGTAGTTGCCAAATTTCAGGAAGAATAGAGGAATAAATTAATGAAGAAGGTCTTCCCCATCCACAAGACAAGTAGCATTCTATTCATTAGCCAGGATAAGTGCTGTGAATGTTTCCATTAGACAGAACACATCCACTGATGCATTTTTTTTTGCATTTTTTTTGATTTCTCAGTAGAATGACAAAGAAAGAGGGACATATCAGCATAAAAGTGTAGCCTTCAGCAAAAGGACTCACTACATACAGTCAATTCAAAATGCAGCAAATGCTTATCCATCCACATACCAAGGGAATATTAGGAAAAAACATATCCAAACACTCAACCAACACACACACACACACACACACACACACACACACACACACACACACCCTTGGAGAGGGTCTGCATCCATCCAGTGTCACCTGTTTGGTTATACTCTTGGTCAGATAAAATTTCCTCTCTTGTTTCAGTTCTAGTGTCCATAGGCAAACTCACCAGAGTTCTCATGATCCAGCAGTGATCCTGTACCTTCATTCTCAGGAAAAGCCCCTCCTCAGTGCTTTCGTGTCATTTCAACACCCACCGATCAGTAGATTCCAAGAAAGTATGACTCTGTAGTTGGTGAGTCCGAACAAGTGAGGAGACTGGAATCATGTCTGGCTCTGGGTGCCTAGCTATCTGAATTTCAACTGCAGAAAGTTCCATTGCCAAGGAAACGAGGGGATGTCACTGAGTGGACAGAAGTGAGATGAGGTCACTTCCCTGGCAACCAGGTTCTCCTAGCAGTTGTTTCCAAGGGCCCCATGAGAAGAAGGTTGCACCCATCTTCCTGTGACATTTTAACAACTTGAAAAACTTATACCACACACCAGTTGCAAAGTCTCCAGACAGGCCTAGTTTTGTCCATCTTCCTTAAATTAAGAAGACACAGCTATATTCAGACATATCCCCTTATTCTCTGTTAAATTATGACACAAAGAAAAGACCACCAACTCCAATTATTAATCCAATTAAAGCAAGCTTATATTTCTGGCCAGGACTCTCTCTCCCCAAAACCTTGGGCTTGGGAACAATATCTCAGCTCTCTAAGAACATAGTTTTATAGGAGAAAATGTTGCAAAGAAGACATCTTGTGAACTTAACAGTTAACAGGATTTTGACACACACAATACCCCTCCTGAAAATAAAAAAAGTTTAAATGACTGAAACTTAAGAGTGCTCTTCTTTCCAAATTAAAGACCTAGTGTGTACTAATGGTAGGTTTGTTGTGTGTATTTGAGCCAAGGAAGAACTCAACTATCTATGTCTTATCTAATTCATTGCCAGGAAAATCTCATTTGACACAAAGGATTTCTATTCTCACTTCATGAATGTCACAAGTCTAACTAGATGCAGTTTACAGACTCCAGCAATTTTTAATTTTTATATATTTATTTTGGGATGGATACACAATATATTTATTTTTATGAGGTGCTGAGGATCTAAGTCAGTGCCTCACAGATGTGAGGCAAGCGCTTTACCAGTGAGGGACAGATGAAGTCCCTTTATCCAAATTTCAAAACTACTTTTGTTAGACCAGGACGCAAGAAAAGACCACTGACTCCAATAAAATCAAATTAAAGCAAGCTTATTATTTCGACCGGCCGGACTGCCTTTTCCTCCCAAAACGGCAGGAACAAGACAGCAGCCCCAGCTTTCCTACAGCCCAGCTTTATAGCCCAGAAAGTTACACAAAAGGGGGGTTACAGATAACAGAACTCTGACAAGCATCACACTAATGGTAGTTTACAATTTTTGCTGGCCCCAATATCAGAATTTATGAAGACCATTAGAGCCTCAGAGAGGGTCGTTGTCTGGCCAGGGAAGGCCAATATTTATGAGGTGTCACTAAAGTTTCAGAGAGGGCTGCTATCTGGTCAGAGAGCCAGGCATGGGTGAGTTCAAGGCACGGGCAGGCATTCCAAGCAGGTTCAGAATTTGCAGTAATTTATAGTAAAACCGAAATTAGCTTTTCATGGCTTTGTGGTGAGAGGGCTCCCAATTTAATAAAAGATCAGGTTGGGTTTATCACTTTTCCTGAGGCTTCACAAAAGAGAGGCCGGAGGCAAATCACGACCTCACATTTGTGAGAACAGAAAATTAGAGAAGAACAAAGCCATGGGCAGACATTTTCCACAGGACCAAGACTATGACAATTAATTACTTCTACTGCTCATTTTACTTGGATTTCTATCTATCCAGGCAGTGATTTCCTCTTAAAACCTCACCTTTCACAGTAATTTCTGAGTTTCACAGTGATGTTCAACATTCCCTTCACCAAGCCAATAGAAGGCCATTTCAGGGGGCTTGGAGGTGGTACACATCTTCACACAAAACTTCAAGCATATTCTTGGTAGTGGCCAAATTTCAGGAGCAATATTGAAACTTGTGAACATAGTAAGAGTTCCTCATCTGCAAGGAAACAGCAGTCTATTCATAAATCTGCCAGGATGAATGCTGGGAATATTTTCATCAGACAGAATATATCCAGTGATGCATTATTTTTTCTTCTATCTAGGATGACAGATGAAGAAGGATATATCAACAAAGAATCAGAAACTATTAGCAAAATGACTCACTACTGAACAATCAATTAAAACAAAAAATAGTTTTCCTTCCACATTCTTAGGTATTATGAGAAAAAAACAAACCCAAGTTCAAGCACACATCCACAAACATACATGAACACTCATACCCACACCCACACACCTGTAGAGGGTCTTTGTCTATCCACAGTGTCATCTGATGGTGCCTCTCCTGTCTTAACTGTGGTCTCCTTGGGCAAACTCACCACAGTTGTCATGTCCCAGTAATGATCCTGTACCTTCATTCTGAGGAAAGATCCCTCCTCAGTGCTTTCATGGCATTTGTCTATCCACATATCAGTAGATACCAAGAAAGTATGACTCTGTATGTGGTGATTCAAGACAAGTGAGAAGACTGGAACTGTGTCTTGCTTTGGATGCCTAGCTACCCGGATTCCAAGTTCAGTGAGTTCCATAGTGAAGGAAATGTGGTGAGGTCACTTCCTTGAAAAGAGTGAGATGATATCACTTCCTTTACAACCACTTTCTTCTACCAGGTGTTTTCAAGGGCCTCATGACATAGAGGCTTAACCCATCTTCCTGTGACATTTTCACAAGTTGACCAAGTTTTACCAACACACCCAGGATCAGGTATCCAGACAGGCCTGGTTTTGTCCATCTTTACTGGATGGGGAGATAATATACCTTCATTTTGACTCTCTCTCTCTCTCTCTCTCTCTCTCTCTCTCTCTCTATATATATATATATATATATATATATATATATATATATATATATATATATATATATATATATATACCCCTGCTGAGAACCTTAAAGGTAGATGCAAGAATGATCCCTGGGGAATATGAAGGAATGAAGGAAGTGATGTAGGGTATGAGAGGCCTAATATCATCTTCTAGAAAAAAAAAAAAAACATAGTCAGATGATAAAACCAGCCTAATTTCCTCTTAAGATCAGAAACCATCTTGTCAAAAGTTATAAAAGATTCATTTTTTTCTGTAAAATATTAGGAATTCTATTTAGTATAGCCATATTTTCATGTTTTAAACTTGCTTGGAATGCCTGCTCATGACTTGAACTCACCCATGCCTGGCTTTCCCTGACCAGATAACAATCCACACTAAAATCTTAGTGGCAACTCACAAATTTTGTGTTTCCCTGAACAGATAACAACTCTCTCTGAAACCTCAGTGGTGCCTCATAAATTCTGGTGTTGAGATGTGAATTTACTCCCTAACTTGAAATGTTGAACCATTTAGATCATTAATCTACTATCTCCCTTTGTATTTTCTCAAGTAATGATTTCCTGATTCCCACTATCATCACAGTCAAGTTCAGATTATATGCCAAAATTTAGTCTATCACAGTTGGATTTATGTACTGGCAATATACTGTGAGGTAAAATAAGGGCAAAGCTGTATATATCCATTTCATTCTTTACCATTTAACCATCACCACTATCATTTCAGAATATTTGTATCACTCCTAAAAGAAACTCCAGACCCATTATTCATCACTCTCAATGTCTTCTACTCTCAGCCCCTAGTAACTACTAATCTACCTTCATTTCTATGGATTTGTTTACTCTAAACAGTTCACATAAATTAAATCATATAACGTGACCCTTTGTGTCACAGTACAGGAACAAAATAGGGCATCAATAAACTTTGAAGACTCAATGGAGAAGCAATATAGGAAGAAAGAATTTATAGTCTAGGAAGAGATCTCAAAATTTTAAAGGTAGGAGAAACTTTAAGTGTTATCTAGTCCAAATATTTAATTTTCTAGGTGAGGAAATCTAGATCTAGAAAATTCCTTGACTAACCCAGGGACAGTCAGCTATTTAGTGGCAGAAGTGTGACTTAAAAATACAAAAAGTTTGATTCACAATTTAGGAGTTTTTCTAAACCGACTCTCCAAAGTAAAGTTTCTTTTTGCTTTCACCTCCTCTACTATGATGCAGTGACCAGTACCTCACCAGGTATTGGGCTTGTTTACTTGCTTGTGTATAAACATGGTTGGGTCTTTTTCTGGCATTTTAAAATAAGCATGCTTCAAGAAAATTCCCAAATCATTTTCTCAAAATAACCAGGCCACTTTTAATCTCTTATATTCTGTTGCTACTGTTGCTTCTCCTCCCTTTGAGCAAGTGATTTGTGGAGGTCTCTTACTAAAGAACAAGCCCTGCTTAATTTTCAAATCTCACAAGCTTATAGCCCAATGAAGTGAGTTCACACATTCTCAGAGAATATTTCTTATGTATACTATATAATTTTTTTTCTGATTCATTATCTTAAAATTGAAAAGATTTTCAAACTCTGGACTTGAAGATTACAACTCTTTTAAATGTATTTTGCTTATGCATTTGTTTGCATACTGGATCCACAAACATCTGAAACTTCACAGGGCATCCATATCATTTACTCTTGTTTGATATATTGTCTCTCTGACAAGCATTAATGATCTTATTGAGAGTCAAGATTTTTGTGTGGGGAAAAACATTCACTCCAGGCTTACCTCTTGACCTACATCTCAAATACTCTATTTTAAATGGTGGCACAATTACTATTTTACCCCTTCTGTGTGTTAATCCAAAACAAAGATTAACCAGTTGTTATTTTGTTTATTGAGACCTAAACTACTCTTTTCCCCCCATTCCAAGTGAAGCAAAACTCAGTTTTTTTACATTTGTCCAAAAAAGTCATGCTTGATACACTAAGGATTTATTTTTTATACTAAGAATTTCTACACATTTCCCCATAGTTTTCATGGGAAAATCCCATGAACTGAATTATATCCAACACAAGAATTCTGAATTTCAACTAGATGACCTTCTTTACATATATATTATATGAAAGGTAACTTTGCTCTAAGGGAGTGTATGTCAGGGGAAATGGGTTGAAAGATTAATAAAGCTCAAAGGAACAGAGATTTTCTCTAATAATTAATTTGACCATTTTATTTTAAATGGAAAAGTGAACTTAGTGAATAAAGGAAAGTCTTTTCATAAAATAGTGTTAGACAAGAGGACATCCCAGGCAGAAAGGGTGTGGGTGAAGAAATAAAGGGGAGGGGAAGAAACAAACCTCCCTCTTAAGCTCCAGCATGTACAAATATTAATTCAAAATGGATCTTGGTTCTGGCATGGTGGCACACACTTGTAATCCCTGCAGCTTGGGAGGCTGAGATAGGAGGATCATGAGTTCAAAGCCAGACTCAATAAAAAAGATATGCTAAGCAAGTGAGTGAGACCCTGTATATAAATAAAAAATACAAAAATAGGGCTGGAGATGTAGCTCAGTGGTTGAGTGCCCCTGAGTTCAATCTCCAGTACCAAAAAATGAAATAAACAAAGAAACAAAGAAAGAAAATCATGAATTTAAAAGTAAAACATAAAGCCATAAGGAAAAAGAAAGTGAGGGGAATTTTCTTTGTCAAAGTTCACCCTGTGACTTAGACTTGTCACAGAGCTTGTTTTAATAAATTATTATTCACTAATTTAACAAATTCCATTTGGCTCTAATAATTCTGGTACTCCATGCTAATTCAGAGAAAATGGTTTCCACTATAGTAGCTGGATATTTGTTCCTGTTCTTTTGATCTTGAAAGATCTTTTCCATGCTACTTCAATTACTCATTCAGCATTCACTAGACCACTGCCATGTGCTAGGCATCCTGCAGAATTAGAAGCTGAGGGACTCAGATTCAAAAGGTGAAAGAGTGGGTTCTTATTCTAGTGAGATTTAAAATTCCTTTAGGAACAACAACAAAGCTTTTCCTAAGTTTTCACCAGGTGAGCACAGCCAGTGAGTGCTCTGCATACCTGACACATTTTGGTGATTGGCCAATCTTGAGTTCTGCTACACTGGCTAACCTGGCCTGTTTGAAGACTGAAGTCTACAGAAGGCAAATCCTCCATAAGGTGAAAGAGGAACACAGGCCATTTCAGGGGGGGCTGGTGGCTCATTTCTTGGACTGCACAGGCAATGGTTATCTCAGCCTCCCAAGCTGCATCATGACAATGGCTGGAGAGAACCTGGCCAGGTCAAGAAAATGCCCCAAGCTCCACAGGTGCTTCCTCCCAGTGCACAGCTCCTGGTTACCTGCCTCAGAACTAAATATGCTGCTGTGTCCTCACCCAGGCCCCTTCCTGCAGCGTCTCAAAAATGAATCTTAAAGTTGCTACACAGTTTGATGTGGATGTTGCACTGCATTTTTGTTTCCTTCTCCATATCCTTGTAATGTGTGGAATTTTTCCTTGTGGAACATCCACCTATAGCCTCCCCTTTCTCTCTTTCTCTGCCTAGCATTTCCTCTTGTCCTTAGATAAGTTTGGACCCCAGAAAAAAAACTTTAAAATTAAACTTAAAGTCTCAAGTAAATGTGGAAAAACTGTTAAAATAATGAGCTTTGGACTAACAATGCCCAAGTGATCTTTCTCCACAGACCTGGGCTCTGGATAGTGCTCACCTAAGCTGGAAATGCCTCCCTCTCACCTGGGCTCCTGAGGCCTTTTCCAGCCCAAACTGCCTCAGGCTCATGAATAATCATCTAGGCCTTCCCAGGTGGGGCAACTGTTCCTCATGAATAATCATCTAGGCCTTCCAGGGCCTGAGAGGCTTTCTCGTGAATACTGTAGTTTCTTTCCACTGGTTTATGGAGTGGAGATGGAACTCAGCCTTGTGAATGTGCAAAGCAGGGGCAAGTGGCAGATAAAGCACCACCTCAGAGCTTGGCTCTAGCACAGGCTCTGGGACCCTCCAACTCCTACTGCACTTCAGGGCTTGAGAGAAATGCATAGGAGCTCCTGATGCCTCGGGAGCCATGAGCCACCAAGGACCTGCACCAGGTTCAGGGTGCCTGTAGAAGCTTGCACCCCAGGTGTGTCCCTCCTGGGCAACCTGTATGAAAGGATAGCCTCCTAGAGCTTTCTGAGGTAGTGCCTGCCTGCCATGGTGAGGCACCAGGCTGTGCATAGGCTGTGTGTTGCGGTCCCAGAGAGAGCCCAGGCCAGCACAGAGAAGCAGGGTTCAGGACAGGCTAGGGCAGCAGTTCCAGGGTCTCCTCACAGCACTTCTTGTGTCCAAGTAAATATTTTGCACCCTGTAGCACTTCCTTCCCTAAACTCCCTTGGGCTTCTGCAGTGAGATTATGGGACAGTTAAAGAAAGACTGGGCTTCTTGACACTTGGTTTTATCTTGTTCCTGAAGTAAAGGGAAAAAATGATTCAAGCTGCTGAGAACAAGAATTTGAACTAAATGAATGATGTGTAGTTAGCAATTTATCATGGCCTTCATGCAAGCCAAGTTGCATATCAATATCTAGCCCCTTTAAATTGGTCTTTCTTGATTGGCAGAAGGATCTCCATGTGAGTTATGTGCTTGTGGAAAAGCCTAAGGTTTAATAAACTGGAACAGGAAATGTCAGGGGCTGTAAGTGACTGGCTGCTGCTGCCTGCTTGAATGACCAGCTGAACCTCTACCTCTCTGAAGTTAAGAAAAAGTACTTACAATTTATTCTGAGATACTACCTTGGGTAAGAAAATTTTTATAACCAAGATTGTAAAGAAAAGATTAAAAATAAATTATTTATTATTTTTTAAGCAGGAACTGACATTTTTGGTGAAAGTACACAAATGACTCTATGCCAACTTAGAGTCCAAAGAACAGGGAGCAAAGTAGGTAAAACAGTCTGTATCATTATAGAATTTGAATTTCTATTGCTTATGAGGTCAAAATTAAAAAAAAGAAAGGGGTGGGGAAAACTGTAAGAGGTCCATGGAGGATTGTGTTAGTTGCAGAGCAGGCTGAACAAATGTTAGCTGCAGGGTGGGCTGAAAACCCGACCCTCATTCATCTGGTTTCTTATCGCTTGTTTGCCTCAAGTCTGAACACTCAACCCCATTGGAGGCTGAACACTCACCTGTCTGGTGCAATGGAAACCTACATATATCCCCTGCCCATTCTGCCTAAAAGCAGAAGAAAACACCCTTAGCAACTGCTGTATGATTCAATCAATGTATGCCAACAAGGCAGCTTGCAGGGCTCCAAGACTCCATTAGATTTTGGCTATAAAAACTCTCTCCTGCTGGGATCCTCTCTCTTGCTCTCTCTTTCTTCTCTTAATTTTGCTCTTACACTCTCCCTTTAATTCTCTTTCTCTTTCTTCCCTCTTTCCTCTCTCACCCTCTCTCTATCTCTCACTTTGCTTTCCTCTCTCCCTCTTGCTGCTGCTTCTTCTTCTTCTTCTTCTTCTTCTTCTTCTTCTTCTTCTTCTTCTTCTTCTTCTTCTTCTTCATCTTCTCTCTCTCTCTCTCTCTCTCTCTCTCTCTCTCTCTCTCTCTCCCTTTTCTGTCAGTCAGACACTGCCACAATAAAGACCTCTTGGCCACTCTGAGTGTCGTGGTCACTTTCCTTTCAGATTGCCATACACCACCTCCAATCACATCAGTAAATAACCACTTTAAGTTTCATATAGTTTGGTTTCTACTTACAACCCCATCTCATCTAATCTCATTAGAAATACTGCTAAAAGGAGAGATTGGTGTGAAGAAGTAATTCAAATTGTATATTTTACCTAGAGTGATTTTCATTGCTTGGCTTAGAACTCTTAATTGCAGATTCTGGAGAAAGACCTGAAATACAACCTTATCTCCTCTACTAGAGGTCCAGTGTTTGGAACTTCTTCTCTGTTAGGTATAGCAGCAATTGAATTTTTCAACGAATTAACTAGAATGCTGTTAGTGAGTAACTACCCTATGCTACCCTTGGTGAAGGGCTTCCCAACATAACTTATCTATCCCTTCTCTCTCAGCACATGGTTATGATAAGGTATTATCTTTCTTTATAAAATTTTACTAATAGAGGCAAGAGTAATTAATGTACAATATAATTTCATTTTTTAAAATATGGCATCAGCAGGTTTGATTTTATCTGTGGTCTTTCTTCTGGGCTTGTAGATGGCCATCTCCACTGTCTTCCCATGGTCATTCCTCTGTGCATGTAAATATCCTAACTTGCTCTTCTTATAAAGACACTGGCCATATTGCATTAGGGCTCATCATAATGATCACATTTTAACTTGGTTATCTGGTTTTTTTTAATGTTTTAGAACTTTTATTTTTTTAATGTGGTGCTAAGGATTGAACCCAGTGCCTCACATGTGCTAGACAAGTGCTAGACAAGTGCTCTGCCACTAAGCTACAGCCTAAGCCCTTAATTACATCTTTAAGCACATTATCTCTAAAAGCATCCATACTCTGAAGAACTGAGGTTTAAGATTTCACTTATGATTAATGAGAAACACTTCAATTCAAGGCTATGTATTATAACATCTTAGTTTACAGCTTCAATGATATCTCATCGGCCTTATGAGAGAAAACAGAAGAAAGTTTTGCCATATTTTGTGATTGTATTTAAGGTCACAATCTTCTAGTTTGTGAGTCCTTGCCATGTGCTGGTAGACAATTTCCATTAAGCTGGTAACACATATTCTGTTACTTGTAGCAACACATTTGATTTTTTTTAAAGTAAAATCTGTATCAATTGATATTAGTTTTAAATGTAAATGGCAATGATGTCCAGTGAAAAATGTTTGATGTGAAATACACATTTTTTTCCATTTAAAATTTATTAAATAGGGAGGTTACTGGGCTTATAAACTAGGTTGGCTCCACATGACCCAAGTACTACAGGTTTTTTTCATATTGTTGATTATCCACCAGAGGTCCAATTTCTAAGGTTGAAGTTATATCTGCACTTCAGCCATCTTCTTTCAGAGATAACTTTGGAATCATCATACACTTCTTCTTTTTATCACCTGCCTTATTTTAGTAATAGAGCCACAAATAGCAATAAGGGAAGCAGACATTGATTCCCTTACTTCTAGGTTTCCAAATTCCCAATGAAGAAGAGGAGGTGAATATTGACTATTGGAAGGTGGACTCAGATACACCAAAGTTATAAACATAAGGATAATAGAGAAAAACAATGAATATCCTAATGTTAGGATGACCCAGAGTAAATTTAAGGCATTAAAGAAAGAGAAAGGCTTTTAAGGCATTCAAAAAGACAGAAGTGAAGAAAATAGCTTCAAATGTAGGACAGACAAGAAAAGTAACTGAAGAAAATTTATCAACCATTATCATCCTCTGTCTCTTTAAATAATCAATTATTATTGTCCTATTATTATTCTCCAACTATGATTGTCCTCTACTTATTACCTCTCCAGTACATTTTTATGCTTTTTTCTCCCTTTTGGCAGTTAAAAACTGAACAGAAGAATAATTTATTGTGACATTATTTATTTGGTTCTTTTGGTTTCAATTTCATATGACACAGGCCTTTAATTAAGAAAAGTTTTAAAATACTTTTAAAAATTTTTAAAAATTAGATGAAAGAATTTATACCAAATATATGAAACAATCATCAACACTAAGTGAGGGTCTGTTATCACTAATTTAAATTCTATGGTGTTCAATCTAGAAATAGTGTAGGACAGAGATGAGAAAAGCTAAGACAAAAGTCAAGAATGAGGTCAAAGATGGGATACAGCTGGGACGCTTGGAAAGACAAGCCACACATTCTCACTTACTATTTCTTCTACTCCTCTTGTTGTCTTATGGCACTTGAAATGCTGAAATCCTCCAGGAAATGGCTTACCCATCTCTTTTTTTTTAAGTCATAACCTGTAAAACAGGATAAATTTGGTCTCATACTTCTTAGTGTCAATGTTACCACATTTACATCATCAGCATTGGCATTTTTACTTGTCGTTGGAATTATACACTGAAGTGCTTACATAATATTCCCATTTAAATATGTTAGAGACATATTTAACATATCTGAAAGAAATATCTATGATTCTTAGATCCAGCTGATAAAATCTTTCTCAGTTGTTTTAGTCCAGGACCTCAGAGAAATAGTCCTGTTATGCAATTAAATATGAAAGAAAATTATTAGGGCATATTAGTTTCCTGTGTTTGCTGTAATAAAATTCCAATTTACTTTTTAACAACCATGGAAGAAAGAAGTGAGCATCAGTATGTTGGAAAGGCCACATTGCCTCCACATTCTGTAGAGGAAATTTCCTCCCTTGAATATTCCAGTTTCTTTGATCATTGAAATTCCTCATCTTTCTTGGATTGTAGTCACACTACACCTATGTCTCCCTCTGTGTTCACATCACATCCTTCCCTTCTTTATATGGTCTCATTTTCTGTTATATGAAAGATTCTTCTGGCATACCCATATAATATCACTTTTTATTGGATTTAAGTCAGACAAAGATAATCCAGAATGGTTTCTTAATTGAAAAACCTCAATTTCATTACATATGCAAAAATTCTTTTCTCAAAGAAGTTAACATTTACCAATATCAAAGTTTCAGATGAAAAAATATCTTTATGGAAGTGACAATTCAACCTACTGTAGTCATCCTCTGGCCTGTCAGAATTCATGTGCATCTTATGTGCAAAATATATTTAATCAATCCTACCATCCCCAGAAATCTCAACCAGAATCTCATCTCTGTATCATCATCTTTATATCATCATCTATGTAGCTCAAAATTTACAACTCATCATTTAACTCATTTAAATAGGTGAGACTCTGGATATAATCCAAAATCAGATAAAATTACTCTCCATTTGTGGAACTATGAATCAAGAAAGCAAATTATTTGCCTTCAAAATTTATGGTAGGACTGATATAACCTATATATTTTATTTCAGAAGAAAGAAATTATATGTAAAGGAGATTCACCAGTCCTAATCAAGTTCAAATCTAGCAAGAAAAATTTTGTTAGGTTTTAAGGCCTGGATGGTAATTTTTGACTTGCAGCTCCCCTCACTAGACTCAAAGATGGCCACAGGCCTCAGATTCCATTTAGTTTATTCACTCTTCCCCTTGCTCTACAAGCATCTGCCTTAAAATTTATTCTGCCTTTTCCTTAAAGGGTCATACATATTTGCAGCTTAATGGCTCAACATCCTTAATTCTTGCCTTCAGAATTTTGGAAGTCTGAGGGTTTCTAACATATGCCTGAATTTTGTTTTTGTTAGCCCACATAAAAAAAATCTGGTTTTATCAGTGCTATTTCTGAACTAAACCATTCTCAAAAATCTGCTTGTCTATCTGTATGCATCACAAAGATACACATTATTAGAAAGAACAGTCCTCTACATAGCTTTCATGCACCATTTGTAGTTTTGGCTTCTGATGAAATCTTTAAATAGATACATGATTTAAAATTTTTCAGCATATAGCTGACCAGATTGACTTTTTTATGATTTTGTTCTTGTAATTTTATTAACAATACATAAATATTAATGGACAGGCACCACCAACTTGACTGACCTAAATTAACTATCCTGTGGAAAAAGTGTTTTTTATATTATCCATCTTACCAATTATTCTTCATAAGCTGGTTAAAAATGTCATGTTGAACCCAAGTTTACATAATAAATAAGTTTAACTTTTACAATCAGCCACTATATGTATAAAAAACAAGCAGCCAAGCAATGACACATTTCTTCAACTTTTTAAAACACTTGCCCAAGTTGCTTGCTGCAATTAGAAGTACATGGCTTACAAAGAAATATGAGATAAAAAAAATTCTGTGAAACTGTCCATCATTAATGCTTTTCTGATGGGCAGGAATTATACTGATGTATCAAAAATACATTTTAAAGAATATTGGAAAAATACCCTTGCTTATTTATTTAATTTCTTACCCCTTAAATGACCACATTAATAAATCTTACAGTCAATTGAAACATCTTAACATGTGAGTTATGCAATGTTCACCATGGCAAAGGGCAGATCAAGAGCCAAATGCCTGGAAAGCTGAGAAATGCTACACATTCCTTTCTGTCTCTGCTTTATTGACTTGGATACAAGTACATATGCCTGGAAACAAAAGACAGAACCTTTAAGTATTTCTACAGTGATAACAATTAGCTTCCCCCTCAAATAAAAGTAGACATGTTAAGTCCAGCCACACAGAAAAGAACAGGCAGCTCCTGGAATGTCAGCAGGGGTCCTCACCTGTGTCTCAGGTCGTGACACAGGTGGTCATCTCCACTGTCATGCAGCCCAGGGGTCAGAAGTGGATATTCTCACTCAGAAGACAGTCTGGTGGCTTCCATCTCTACAGCACGGTTTGTTCCAGTATTTACAATGCATTTCAGTGGGCCACCTGTATACTGAACATCCTCATCAGATGACATCCAGGGCATCAGTAGATCATCACCCTGACTGCATGTGAGCAAAAGGCTTGTCCTTGCACAAACTCTGGACAATCCATCAGCTGAGAGAAGTCTATCTGTGGCATACTTCTGGGAGAAGGGCCTTGGATTGGCCACTTTTCTGGTTCTATCTTCTCATTTTCTCATCCACAACTTCTACTTCTGTGCTATCCTTTAAAATGAGATTAAGGTTTAGGTGAGAACCTGAACACAGTGAAATCCAGAAATCAGTGAAAAAGGCAAGAAACCTTGTTCATCCATCTTTCTCTGAAGAAAGAAGTCATGTTCCAAGTTTTCTATACTGAAGCAATATTCAATTCAATGCTTAAATATTCTTTAAGCAATGCTTCTTCTGCATGATACACCTGTACACCCATACTGTCCTCATAGTAATACATCATACTGGCGTTAATTTCTGTTTGAAATGGCTGATCTGTCCTTTCACCATATTCTCGGTAACCATATGAATAATCAAAGTGCACTCTGGGGTTTCCTCTGCCTCATCCTTTTCCCCGTCCTGGTCCTCTTCCTCCACCCCTGAAGGAACGTCAGATATGACCCCCTCACTCTGCACACTGGACAGTTCATCTTGATCATCTCTTTTTTCTTTGTCTCACTCCAAACTTCATGTGTTATGTCTCCTGTTATCATAGGAGGATTTATTTGCTTCAGATTGACACGGAGAGCTGTTGCAGGATCCAGGTCTCTCCTGACTCTCTGGTCTGTTACTCCTCATTTCAACCTTCTCTCCTTTTTTCCTTTTCTAATTTGTTCCTTCTTATTTCCTTGGATGACGACACACTCTGAGACTGCAAAACGGATTTTCCAGTGCTCACTAACTCTCTGGGTTTTGGCCAGTTTGCCATATCGCGGAAATCACTGGCCTTATTGGATTTCCTTGTCTAGAGTTTTCCTGCGTTTATACTGAGCTCTGCCTGCAAGGTCTCCAGCCTGGGCTGCAGCGCCCAGTAATGGGAGGGATAAGTGCTCAGGAGGCTTTTTGGTCCAGGGGTTCTCCTTGGGCAGTGGCAGCCTCTCCTCAGGGCCCCAGCCCAGCAGCTCCTGGGTGTCCTTGGCTGGTGGCTCCCCGACAAAGGGGCCCCGGGTCTCCCACATCTTGTGAACCCGGTGGAGCACCCAGGCCTGCAGGAGTACCCATGCCTGCAGAGGCATAGCTGCCTGGGGCACACTGTGGCCCAGCAATGGCAGCTTAGTACTCTCCCCACACCCCTGTGCTCCTGGCCACCCTCTCCGCCTCCCTTCTCTCCTGCTCCAAAAAAGAAAAAAATAGGCTGTCCCCTTAACACTTTCCTTGGGAATCCCTTAAGCTAAAGTTCATCACAAATTCTGCTTTGCATTAAAAAAAAACCTCAAGACAAGTTTTTTTCACTATATTTCAGAATTACCTTTCCTCACATTCTCAATTATATATTCTTCACTTCTCCCTTAACACACAGCAGGAGGGGACCTAACACTCATATTTATGCCAATGTTCTGTTTATGGAATATATTTATCAACTAAGGCACTAGAGATTTCTAAGTTCTCACCAGACCAGTTTTGAAATTCCTGTCTACCAACAGTCCCTTTAGATTTTTTTTAGTCATGATTCTCCAAATTCTTCCAGTCTTCAACTTTTATCCAATTCTAAAGTCTCATTAATAATTTCTGGCCCTTCAGTATCCATGTATTTGTTTTATAGCTGATAACATTGGATGACATTGGTTCTTCTGTCTGTCCCAAATTTTCTTCTTCCTATTTCTTAGAGTAACAAGTCATTTGCTATGGCACTCAGATAATTCTGGGTCATCTCTTTATCTCAAGACCCTTTACTTTGTTAAAAATGCAAAGATAATATTTTCCTTAACAGTGTAATCTGTATGGGTTTCAGAATTTGCACATGGAGACTTCACATTGAAAACCACCATTTCATCCACTCCATGTGAAACATGCCTGTGTGAGAGGACATGGATGCTGCCTATAGGTTGTTGATAAAGTAAACTGACCACAATGAAAACCTGTACCTAATGGTAAGTTTATGAAAGGCTTATGTGGAAGTGTTGTAAACAATAGGAAAGATTTCCCAAAGCAATCTTTCTGCCATATTCATTGTATCTTTGTAGATTGCTCATTTAGCTCCTATCTGCATCTCATCTCTTCCAGCCTGCAGCAACAGCTGTCTAACTCCTCCTCCTATTTCCCTATAATACAGACCTCACACTATACTCACTGTTATGCTTTGAGCACATTCCAAATTTCTGTCTTTATATAACAAAGACATAATGAGATAAACCATGGATATGCTGGAGTTGTAAAAGAATAAATTATATTTATTTATTTAATAACACTTAAATAGTACTTGCTATATACTGAATTAGGCTAAGAACTTCTAAATATTAATAATACTAACTAGACCTTCAAAAATTATCTTCATTTCACATATGAGTCGTTCTGTGCATTGAGATAGGGTGGGTTTAGTGTCCTGTGCAAAGTTGCAAACTCAGTAATGGTATGAAACTAATGGACAGGCAAGTTCAAAGATCAAAAACATGGAGGTCAAATATCAACTATTAGTTGTAAAATATCAGAGGATGGATATAGATGTATTTGTGGTTTCCTAACAATCACATTAGAGTAACATTAACCAGTGAGATTATGGGCTTCTTAATAGTCCAGAAGGGACCCTCTGTTCAGGAAAGCTGTTTAGAAAATAAGCCATAGACTAAGTCATTTTTGTCTCGGGTCTCCTCAAATCCCTCATCAGTGAGCCTCTCTTACTCTTCTGGACCCAACTGAATAAAGGTAGACAGGAGGCTGAAATATAACCTTATCTCTCCATATGGGAGCATGTGAAGTAAAGAACACATTTTCCCATCTCACTCTTTCCCTGAGCTTACACTCCTCTTTTGCTTTTGTTGCAACTTTTCATCACTGCCCTAAAATGCATTCCCATATACTCATATTAGATTCCTGAAAGTTTTAGTGGCATGATATTATTTTTATTTTTAAAGGAAAAGCTTATTGATAAAAGGTGGTTGTTTTCAATTTTAAAATTTATATAACATGAAAAGACCTGCTTTCTCATATTTTCTTATATTGTTATCTTACTGATTGTTTTTATTGAACATAATAGTTAAAAGATAAATGAATCTTAATGATTCCTTATTCACAGCTCTGAACTTCATAAGGAAACTTCATGAATTCATTATTTTTGTTTTAGATTATTTATCTTACAATGTTATTATGAATAAACATGTTTTTAGATGGAAAAAACACCAAATTCATTTGTAATGTATTTTATATAATATATTTAACAATTTTACATATAATTATAAAATATATTAATATAGGGCCTAAAAAAAGACAAAAAAAAGGAAAATTCTCACTATGAGGCAAAGAGAAAAGAATTGTAAAGATGCGAGAACTTTGTTGCACTTAGTTTCAGAACAACTCAAACAATGAACTGTTGAACCCATATTTTGAAGAGTTTTTTAAGACATATCTATGCTAAAATGGCTGTTATTCAATACATACTTGTTGAATGAATGGCTAACAAATAATAATAAATTACTTTTGAAACAGTCATGACTTCCTACTGAAATGGCTTTTTCTGACCTTCCATACTTATCCCTTAGGTCTCACCTTGAATGTCACCTTATCTGAAAAACATTCTTGGCATTATACTCCTATATAAAAATGGGACAGAGGCAAAGGAAGTACTGTGTTCCTAGATGTACCATAAAGGGATGGCCTCTGTTCCTAGCTCTCTATTATATATGTAATTAGTTCTACACAAAATTTTGCATAATTTCACCTAAATAAGGTCTAATGCAGTTTTAAATCTTCAGTAGATACTTTTAAATGCACATTAACATTTGATTTATATTGTTAAAATCAACACACTAATGTTGCTATTTATAATTTCCCACAGTTTAGAAAATACTTTTATTTAAGATTGTGTGTTTAAAGGTTCTGTGGTTAAATGAATTATTTATTTTCAGCTTTATGAGATGCTTTTTATGAAAGTAAGTTGCCCTTGTGTTCTTGGCCACAGTTCTCTTTCTCCCTGTTAATATAGCAATTGCCATCAGCTGCTTCCCCAAAGCTAGAAGATGTCATAAAAGGTTTTTGAAATTTAAAATGTATGGAAATTGAAAGTTAATGTTATATAGGGAAAAGTAAATTTATTATGTGGGCAAAATATTTCTTTAGATGTGAGGCTTATATAAAAACCTGTGTTAATAATTGTGCAGATACACAAATAATCTCATTTTTTAATTTCTATAAAAGAAGCTGGGCTGGAATGAGATTGACAATGACAATTTTATGTCATTATTTGCAATGACTTTTGAAAGTATTTTTGTGTTATCACCTGGTTCACCTGCACATTCTATGAATATTCAAATTTTATGGTCGGTGTATTCTCTAACATTAACTCTGTTAAATATTGGCTACTAATCCTAATATTATGTTAAAACTAAGTCTAATATAATGAGAATACAGTTAGATCATATGAAGTTTTACATATCATTTGTTTTTCCCTTTCCATTATCAATGGTATAGTTATATAACTAGTCACATATTCATTATAATATGTATCCATGTATCCTCAAATTTAAGAAATGCATAATATCATGACTCTCATTACAATCTACCCAGGGTCAGAATGTGATATTTATATATATATATATATATATATATTCATATATTCATATATATTATCACATGAACATTCTTATGAGTACTCTAATGTTGGAAGATACAAATTCCCTTATCAGAACACAAACCATAAAAGTTGGCTGAACTGAAAATTAACCTAATGTGGTAACCATATTTAAACAATTTTTTACATAAGAGCATGTAGTATAAAATCAATATTTATGTGGACTTTGAATGATGTATACTCAATTATCAAAGGCATATTTCATATCTATTATTATATACTCATGTATATGATATATGTACAGTCTACAAATCTGAGTAACATTGTACACTAACCTGAGTTATTACATGTACATTTAAATGGATTTTCATGCAAATTTTCAATAGTTCAATTTCAGGAATATTTATGTTTCCTGATATTCTTATTCATTCCTTCATGCTTGCAGTAACCTTTATAATATTAAATACTAACTTTAATATTACCACTGTAACTATACCTAATTTAGCACAAATCCATATATATTCATATGAGATGTGATGTGTATTTTGACTTATAATTTTAATTATGAATGGTTAAATTAGTATATATTCATCATATGATATATCCATTCATTCCAAGTCCAAAACTTTGTATTCGTATGATTCACTTTAAATCATTTCTAGTTTTAATACACATCTAGTCATCCATATTTTCCTACTCTGTTTGACATGAATATTCTTATAATTATACATGGTTTTCAAAATATATATTTATTTTCTTTTTCAAAAATATTTTATTTGTTTATTTTTAGGTGGTGCTGAGGATCAAACCAGAGCCTCACACAATCTAGGCAAACACTCTACCACCAAACCACAACCACAACCCTACATATTCATTTTCTACAAAAAAATTCAAACTCAATATGTAATAGTAACCCTGATATTACCACTATACCTATACATAGTTTGAATTAATTAATTTTCATGAATATCAGATTCCATATATATTTTAAAATGTAATTTAATTCATCCATGTTGAATTTCCATCAAATATTTTATATATTCATTATATTATATATTTACGCATCATCTAGTTAAAAATTGGTATTCATAGAACTCACAGTACACTTTTTTCTATCTAAAAACACTAATTTATAGGATTTCCAAACATTTTCACATGTATAGTAGAATAAATACTCATGTTACCTAATGCACACATTTATTTAATAATAGTAAATTACTGACACAATATTCAAAACTAACCCTGAACTGATGTTTATACCAAAACCTAATCTTAAATAAAAGCATGTATGGCTATAAACATACATGGTTATGTTCATAAATATATTGAAATTTCAATGATATTTTTGCATATATATTTTGTGTCTTTGTAATATTATATATATTTCGCTATTCCCAATTTAAAAACATTCATGATCATATAACTCACATGATACTTTTCCCTATCTCAGAACTTAAAGATGTATATCTGTTCTCAAACATATTTTCTCCTGTACATCCTTTTGAGTCCTGTATGCTGACATTCACATTCAGAATCTAACACAAACCCCACTGAAAACGAAAATCAATACTAATCTTAAACTTATTCTTCTTCCTAAATCTACATTTGAAACCTACACACTGAATGTTTCAGTGGATTTTGACATGCACATTGAGTACACTTTCATATATTATCATATATTGACTTCTATGGGACATCCATGCAGCCCCTAACTTAAAAAATAAGTGTCTAAATTACATACCTAATGCCCTTCTATGTTTCAGATCTTACATATTTTTATGTTTTCATACATATTTTCACCTATACATTCTTATGAATATCATGTTTCCCCATACCAATATTCTTCCACTAGAGTGACTCCTAACCCAAACAAAAATGGCATGTTAATCCTAACCTTACTCTCTTACCTAAATCTAATTTCATGAATAGAGTTGTTTTTCCAGTACTGGTATGTAGGGGACTATACACCTGCTGAGAACCTCAAAGGTAGATGCCAGAACGATCCCTGGGGAATATTAAGGTTGCTCTGTAGGCTCTGAGATGCCCAATGTCATCTTCCAGGACAAAAAAAAAAACATGGTCAGAATGAAGGGATGTGTCTGAAGCAATCCAGAAAAGATGGACAAAACCAGGCCTGTCAGAATACTTGATGCCAGGTGCATTGGTATAACTTTCAACTTGTGAAAATGCCAAAGGAAGATGGGTGCAGCCTCCATCCCATGAGGCTCTTGGAAACACCTGGTAGGAGACAGTGGTTGCCAAGGAAGTGACCTCACTTCACTTCTTTGAAGGTAGTGACCCCACCTAACTTCATTGTTGATGGAAATCTCTGAGCTTGGAATCCAGGTAGCTAGGCACCCAGAGCCACACACAGTCACAGTCTGCTTACATGTTTAGACTCAACAAGTGCAGAGTTATATATACTTTCTTGATATCTACTGATCTGTGGATTGGCAAATTCCAGAAAAGCACCAGGAAGGGCCCTTTCCTGAGAATGAAAGTACTTGATCATCACTGGGTCATGGCAACTTCAGTGAGTTTGCCCAAGGAGACCAGAGGTGAGACAGGACAGGCCATTGAAGGTGATCATAGTTTAACCCATCATCAGATGACATTTTGGATAGATGCAGAAGTTCAGGGGTATGTCTTGGTATGTTTTTGTAAATATGTTTTAATTTGTGGTTTTTGTCTCATATTCCCTGAGAATATGGAGGGAAAATTCATTTATTTGGTATTTAATTGACTGTAGAGTGGTGAGTCATTTTGCTGAAGGCTATTGTTTCTATGTTGTTATGCCCTATGAATCTGTCATCCTAGGGAGAAGGAAAAAGTACATCAGTATATATGTTTTGTGTAGTGAAAACATTTCCAGCACTACTGTTGAATGAACTGCTGTTTGCCTTGCAGATGGGAAACAGCTAATATAGCCTTTAGATCCTGTATTCCTCCTGAAATCTGGCTGCTACCCAGAAAGTGTTCATAAAAGATGTGTACCACCTCCAAACCTTCTGAAATGACTTGGTGAAAGGAGTGCTAAGCATCACTGTGAAATTTAGAAATCACTGACAGGTAAGGTTTTCAGGGGAGAATTCTGCCTGGATAGATGGCAATCCAAGTTGGCAAGTAGTAGAAGTAATTACCAGAGTCTTAGTCCTGTTTAAAACTCTTTTCAGGGTTTTTTCTTTCATATTGTTCTGTTCCCATAAATGTAAGTAAATTCTTTCCCTCAGGACTTTCATTTGTAAAGCCTCAGGAAAAGCAATTTCAAAATCTGGATGGAGGGCTTGCATCTGTCTCTCAGTGTGAAAGCATTCTATCTAGATATGTCCAGTGACACCCAGTGGATAACTGAAACTGCTGATAGTTCTGAACCCTGTATAAATAATAGTCCATCAGTATCTATGAGGTATTGATATTTATATATATCTATAATATATATTTATATAAAGTATCCCTTATATAAATGTAAATCCCTTATATAAAATATATTTATATTTTTATATATTTATATAAGGCATCCCTTATATAAATAATACCTAGTATTTATATATAATGCACATACTCCTGTACATTTCAAATCATCTCTAATTATGTATAATACCTCATACAATATACACATTATGTAAATTGTTATGCTATATTGTTTATGGGATAATGACAAGAAAAACTGTACTGTATATGAGAAAGGAATTTTTAAATATTATTGATTCATAGTTGATTGAATCCATGGATGTGGAATGCACAGATAATAAGAGGTTGAACCATATAGAAGTTGTACCATATAGGAGTTGTAATATATTTCTTCTTTTTAAAAAATCAGCTGTAGATGGACACAATAATTTTATTTGTTTGTTTTATATGGTCCTCAGGATTGAACCAAGTGCCTCACACATGCTAGGCCAGTGTTTTACCACTGTGCTACAACTTCAGCCCTGTAGTATAGTTTTTCATATCCACACAAACCCATGAAAAAGTTTAATTTATAAATTAGGTGTGGCAGGAGACTAATATTAACTCATAATAAAATTGAACAATTATGCTAAATGAAATAAGCCAGTCCAAAATTATCAAAGTGAAATAGTTTCTCTGATTTGCAGAGGCTATTCTAAAATGCATCAGGAAGTAAAAGGGAGAAAGAAAGAAAAAATGAGAAAGAGAATTTCATTAAAATAGCAGAAATATCAGTAGAGAAGTTGAAGGAGATTGAGGTGAAGAAAGAAAGAAAAGGAAAACAGTGTATAAATCTGACTGTACATTTTTGGTACATACAAGAATATATGACAGTGAATCCCAACATCAAGTATATCTGCAAGACACTAATTTAAAACAACAATGACAACAAAACTATAAATAAACTGCAGGAACACCAGTGGAGTAATTGGAGGGGTGCAGGGGGAGGGAGGAGGGGGGAATGGAGAAATGCTGGGGACTGAATTAGAACAATTTATATTCCATGCTTTTGTGATTATGTAAAAATGTATCTTAATGTTATATATGGCTAAAAATCAATAAAAATAAAAAGAACAATCTCTTAAAAATAAAACAGAACAATTATAACAGTATACTGTGACAAAATTGATCACATTACTATGTTTGTTCTTTAGGGAGATTATTAAGTGAAATAAGGATTACTTGAATACAAGCACTATAATTCCTCAATAGCTTATCTGATAACTAAGATGGTTATTGGGCAGGTAACATATACAGTGTGGAAACTCTAGACAAATTGATGATTCACATTCCAAGTGGAATGGGATAGGATGGTGCAAGATTTCATCATGATTCAGAATAGCTTAATTTAAAGTTTATAAACATTTATTTCTAGAATTTTCTGTTTTATAATTTTGGATCTCCATTGACTATGGTAACTGAAACTGCTGAAAATGGAACTGTGGAAAAAGAATGGTTACTGTAAATATGAACAGGAATATGGTTTCACAAAGTAATGGAGGCCCTTAATTAATATGCATGCTTTTTAAAGGTATATGACCAGACAACAAAGTTTTCCTCTGTCTTCTTGTCCATGTTGTCTGATATTTCAACAATTTTACTTTCCATAGCACTTCATTTTACTTCTACTATTCCCTTCAGATTGAAATGAATGGAAAAAGTGATCCCCTTCTCTTTTTCCTATAAGCTCTACACCTGAATTGGACTTTAGTTTCTGTGCCTGTCATTGGTGATTAGGTATGACAATTTAAATGCAGGACTTCAGTCCATCCTGAAAGGTTTGCCAACTTTAGACAGTGGCTAATCTCAGATAAAATTTAATAACACCATTAGAATTTAACTAATTTAAAAATATAAGCATATTTCATTCAGTCATTGTTTTCTTCCTAATTTTTAATAATGTAAAATTTGACTCAGATATTTTTGTATGATGCTGTTTTCTTAAGAATAGTATAATCTTACAGGGCTGGGGTTGTAGCTCAGTGGTAGAGTGCTCACCTAGCATATGTGAGGCCCTGGGTTGGATCCTTAGCATCACATAAAAATACATATAAATAAAGTTATTTGTCCAGCTACAAGTAAAAAATAAGTGTTTTTAAAAAAAGAATAGTGTAATCTTAACATTTCCCCTTCTAGCAAAAATTTAAACAGTAAATTTAAAAAGTAAATTCTAAGTACATGGCTATTACTTTTATTTTTTATTAATGCATTATAATTATACATGATATAAGGGTTGATTTTTACATAATTTTACAAGCATAGATTATAATTTGTTTCAATTCAGTCCCTAGGACTTCCCCCTTCTCCTCTTCCCTTCCCATTTCCTTTCCTCTACTCTACAGTAGGTCTTTCTTCCTATTTATTTATAGATTTTTTTCAATTTAGAAAATACATATAAAAAATACAATACAAATTATACAAAATCTAAACAGTGAAGAATATCTTAATATTACAATTAACATTTTTATCTATATTTATATAAAATGCTTCTGTATAAAGTTGTTTTTACAAAAAAAACCACAAAAACTTATATTACACATATTATTTTATATTTGGATTTTTTGTGTAATATCTTTCTGAGTCCTCATTTCATTTAGGTACCATTCTATGTGATAATATAGGAAGTGTGTTTATAAAATATTACAAACACTGTCTGGAACATAATAAGCAATCAAATGTCATTTGTTTTTGTAATTGCCTTATCATAAATGTGAAATTTGTGTTGCTGTTTTCCTATTTGTAAAACTTTACTTTGAAACAATCTCAAATATACAAAAAATGTAAGATTAGTACACAGAATATTTCTTTTGCTTAAGTCATTTGAATAAGTTGATAGTACAGTGCCTTTCAGCCTAAAATTCTTTAGTGCCTATAAATGAGAATATTCTCCTTAGATTACCTGAATTCACCCATCAAATTCAGAAAACTAACATTAATACATCACTAAATCTGATCAAAGCTCATTTCATATTTTTCCCAATTATCCCCAAAGTATTCTTGACAACAAAAAGTTCCAGTTTAGAATCCTATATTACATTTAATTGCAGTGTCTCTTTATTATCTTCCATTTGGGACACTTCCCAATATTTCCTTAACTTTCATGACCTTGACACTTTTGAAAGCTGCGGGCCATTATTTTGTAGAATGTCTCTTCACTTTCTGTTAGTCTTTTGTTGTTGTTGTTGTCTTATTGGGGATTGAACCCAGGGCCTTGTTCATGTGAGGCAAGCACTCTATCAACTGAGCTATATGCCCAGCGCTTCTGTTAGTCTTAATGGTCCATCATGATCATATTTGGATTTTGTTTCTTCAGGAATTGCACAGGTTATCTGGTCTTTTCAATGCATCCTATCAGTTGGCACCTGATTTTTATTTGTCTCATACTGACAAAAACTTGATTATGGTGGTATTGGTCAGATTTCTCTAATGTTATTTTTTTCTTCTCTTTCTAGTTAGCATTATTTATGGGTCAATGAGGAGTATTTTTGGAACATTCCTCATCAAACTTTCAATATTTCATGTAATTATTTATATGAGTATGGAGTCAGCCTCATTCAAAGATTTACAATGTTATTTATTTTGGTGCCAATTGCTCTCAGATTTGGCCAGTCGGAGGCCCTTTCAATTTGTTTCTGTGTGGTTTAAACATATATCTATCATTGTTCTTTACCTCTAAGTTCATTTTGTACTTTTTCTGTACAAAATGAACTTTTTTCTGTACTTTTTTGTACTTTTTTCCTTAGCAGAGAATGGTTTCTGGAACCAAAATCTGTGTGCCAAAAGTACTCATTGATATTGGGATATTGCTGCTCCTAAGCCCAATTGGTAGAAGAGTTAGGGAACATACCCATATACATATTAATATCTGTATTTCTATATGTTTATACATGGAAGACCATGAGTTCTGTCTAATACCTCAAGTTCTAATTCAAGACCATTCTAATTTTTCTTTTTTCATATTTTTACTTCTCAATAACTAACATTAAAAAAAATGTGACTCCCAATATTTGACTGGTTCTGATGTAGGCCAACACTAAATCTGTTAATGTACTTTTGCCCTCCCCCTCTTTAATACCCTCCTTACTCTTGGCCTCCAACAGTCTATGCCTGGCTGCAGCTGCCAGCTCCCAGAATGAATATCCTCCTCATTTTTTTCAGGCTTCAACTTACTGTGCCAGGTCTCCCCTAGTCCCCCTATCAGGGCATGTCTGCTTTGATGGGCCCCAATAACAGGAATTTGACTGAACTGTTCAGGAAAGGAAATGAAAAGAACAGATTCTATTCTTTGATTTTTAAGTTGATGTTACCTATTTTCTCACTACCAGGATTTTTAAAGATTACTACCCTTCTATTGAATGTTAAGGTATCTCACATGTTCTTGTTGTGGTTGTTCTTATAAATAGTGATTTACTGCAGGCAACCTCCACATTTTTTATTACAATTTATGGGAATTTTGCTTGCCAAATTGAGTGTTGTTCAAACTAATACTAACTAGCTTGCTGGGCATGATGGTGCACACCTGTAGTTCCAGCTACTCAAAATGCTAAGGAGGCTGAATTTCTTGAATCCAGAATTTTGAGGTCAGCCTGGTAGCATAATGATATCTCATCTCAAAAAAATATACAAACAATGACAACAACAGCAAACAAAAACCCCAACACTAGTTTACTCATTTATTATTATTGCTGGTTTAGTTTCTACCTAATTATATTATAGAAATAATGGCTTAATAAATGAGGCTGCTGGGACTAAAATGAGTTTTCAGATAATTTTGGCATTATTTGAAAAACTCCTACTGTTTTCTCATAATAACCATTTTTAGTGAAGCTAATTTCAAAATCTATTGCATGTAATCTATTCCTAGTTATTTAAAAATAAGAATATGAGTTTTTAAAAAGTCTGATGTCCTTTGCATGTCATAGAAAGAACTTCACTGGACTCCCAAACTACCTCTTTTGCCACTTTTCATTTTGATTAGTTTATCACATCATTTATCCTTCCTCAAGTTGCCACCTTGTTTTTATTTCTGCAATAATGCTGTGTTCCTCAAGGGATAGGTACCAAACAATGAGGTGAAAAAAAGTGTATTTGATATTTCATGAGCATTATATTTCTAATCACCAAAAAAAAAAATAAATCTTTATTTGACTTCCTTACAACTAATTCATAGTTTAGAACTATTTATATTTTGACATACACATGAGGGAGACACTATAACCTTTTTCTGTAATTAGGCCTCTGAAGTTTCCATAAGGCCCTCCTCTGTGCCTTTGCTCTTACTGAACATTAGTACTGTGCAGCTTGCCTCCAATAGAAATCACATGATTTTCTGTCCCATAGTATTTGGCTGCACATCTACTAAAACACTTAGTACTTACTTGTGTAATATTTTTTAATAGTCTCTCCTGACTATACCATGAAGTCTATGAGAAAACTTAAGTGTTCTTATCTAGCCATTCATTTCCTGCAGGTAGCCTAGTGATTTATCTCATGTAGAAACTCATTAAATGTTGTCAAACTGAATAACTTATTTTCTTGTTTATAGATGCAGCTGGTGGCCCTTATAACAGAGACTTAATTATTTCTCTTAAAATGTTTGACACTTAATTCATTAGTATCTGCTAGGATAAAATTTGACATGTCCAAGTATCCAGTTTGCCAATACCTCAAACTATTCAGAAAATAGGCAGTATAGGAATAAACAATATAAAAATGCCATAAGATTCTTATGCAAAAAGATGGTTTGCTAGTGATTTTTTCCTCCATCTTGCCCAGTATTCTGACAAGCAGGTTACATCTTTTGATTTTCTAGATTTATCTCTATACATATTCATGTTCATTAATTTGATCTATTTTTTTTTAAATCAGAGAACTTTCTTAGATAAGGTCCAGCATTCTAAGCATTTTCAATTTGTACACACTAAAGGTAATTTAAGGGAAAAAAATAAAATTCTGTTATTAGATAGATTCCACATCACTGGTTCTTTTGCTGTATAATTATAATTTATCTGTGTCCTACAGGAGCCACAGCATGGCATAATTCATTCCTATTCTATCTGTCCTGCTTCATACTATAAATAAAGCTCCAAAGGTCATGTTTTAAATGTGGAGCCATCTGAGTAGGACATTTTCCAATGGCAGTGAATCTCATATGCTGGTTAATATCATCTTCAGTGACATATAAAAAGCAACAACTTGATTTTTCCTCAGAAAGCTAGATTTTTATTAAATATAAAGGATTATCTTTTATTCCAAGATTGTCCCTCATACTTATTGATGATTTAAATTGAATTTTGCTCTTTTTTTTAATGAAACATTCATGACCAGGTACTGTGAATCTGTACCCTTATAATGTGAAATACTTGAGACAACATATGTTTCAGAATTTAGGTTCATTTTGGATTCTGGAAAGGTAATAAAGTCCATGTATCCTATATTACATAACAGCCACAGCAGGGTCTGAGAGGACACTCCCTAATCAATTACAGTAATGTTTCTGCAGTGAAACATAAGAATATTTATTCTACATGATAGAATAAGCGGGTGAATAGCCTCATGTCAGTTTAGGTCAGGCTTTAATGCCAGATGAGGATGGTTAGTTGAGATGTTGATGACAAATGAGTTACAGACAAGAATAAAAAGGCATGTTTGATTTTCAAATGTTTGGATTTTGCAATTGTGGATGAGAGGTTGCCTTTTAAAATGTTCTTAGTTTGAAAAATTAAGTTGGCTACCCTGTACAGGACAACAAGATGTTTTTTGAAATTTCACTGGTCCACAAAATCTGAAAGCATAGGAAACACTCCTTGAAAGCTATTGAAGTGAGTGTAGCTATACTTTTATATTCATCCCTAGCCAATAATAATTTCCCTTTCCATTTTGTTTGCAAGGAAATACATCATCAGTTATAATCTTTGAATGTTGGAAGATTCCCAAACATGCTTTTTTAATTGAAATAATCAAATTTATCTTGTGGCAATTTTCAGAGATTAGGGCAGGATAGGTTGCAGTCTAAACCCATCTACAATGTCAAATGATGGGTTAGGATTTTCCTAAAGGAATGGGTTCTAACCAGAAAGGTCTTCTTGGTTGTATTTGTTTGGATTAAATAGAATTGTGAACATAAGACTTGAGGTTGGTCTGTGTTGGGTAAGGGCACAAATATCTATGTGAATTTAGGTTAACTTTGTCATTTGTAGTTTATGTGCCTATTCATCAAATGGAGCTAATAGTTCTCACCCAACAAGTACAAAATGAGTTAGCAGTCACAAAAGTACTTGGATGAGGAGGACACTTTAACATGTCAAATGGCTGTTTTGAGAAATAATTTATATAGTATGAAGCAACAAAATAAAAATAACACAGATATACAATTCTTATCTTAGCAAATTTGTCCAGAAAGTAGACTTCGTACTTTATCCTAGCTAGGCTATAATTAACTATTGCTTAAAAACTCTATTTTTCTTAGCCATTGTGTCAGTTATTTATAGAGTTCTAAATTTAAAATCTACTAAAATCTAAATTTAAAATCTACTACACAGGTACTTTATCCTAGCTAGGCTATAATTAACTCTTGCTTAAAAACTATATTTTTCTTAGCCATTATTTCAGTTATTTATAGTATTCTAAATTTAAAATCACCTTTTTGCCTGCTTTGTGAAATGTACCTGCCTGATCTCAATTTCCTTCTTGGGAAAGTAGAGATAAAAAAGATAATAAATTAATTAAATCAAGTACATTAAAGTGCACCATGTAAAATAAGGTGACATTACTTGTGTTTGTTAAATGTTTTTTCCCTTCTATATGTTTAATTTTTTAAAATATTTATTTTTTAGTTGTAGTTACACACAATACCTTTATTTTATTTATTTACTTATATGTGGTGCTGAGGATTGGACCCAGGGCCTTGCAATGCTACGCGCATGCTGTACCACTGAGCCACAATCCCAGCCCTAAATTTTAAATTATATATAAAACCATTTGAGAAATCTGTCCTGTAGACTAAAATAAAACTTAGGTATTTTAACAACAAAACTACACTAGAACACTATACATGACAGCCTTTCTATGAATGGCATTGAACTGGCAGAAGGCAGTTGGACATACTGTTACATACTGAGTGTTCAATAAATATAACCTGGATAGATGAAAAGTAGGGAGGAAAGAAAAGAGAGAGAGATGCTAGCCTTTGGGCTTAGGTTCCTTATATCTTGCCAAGGGCCAATGTCTCGGCTTGGCACCAGAATCACGAGCCACCACACAGCTTTGTAGGTTCAAACAGCAATTCTTTATTCCCGCTCTCACACCGCCTCCACACAGGTCCAGGGACAATCGCGTTCTCCCATCTCTTGCACAATTCACCTACTCCACGAGGCTATCTCCAAATCCCATTTTAATCTCACGAGAACTCAACGGGAACAAGCAGCAGGAACACCCTAATCCCAGCAATAATCTTCAACTTCCAACTTCCCTAAAACCCATTATCTTAAACTAGCAACGCCTTAAACTCAAGGAGCCGGTTACTTCCTCAAACCTGATCAGCTCTAAACCCGGATCCGCAAGGTCACCTTATTAAAGCATGCATGCAATGTCCCATCGAATGTCCTCTAAGCAGCATGGGGTACGCTTGGCAAGGAAATTTCGATGCGTCATTCCTACTTGATAATGGCCCTCAGCAATATCTCTTCTCCATATCATGGCTACCATTCTTAAATGAAATGCAAAAACTAATTCCTTACAAAATCTACAGCATGGGAACTGAGAATTAATGGATTTGAAAGCTCTCTGGGGAAACATAAAAATTTTCTAAAATTATCATGGTGGATATTGGCACAATTCAGTAAATTTACTAAAAAACATTGAATTGTATACTTTTCCAGGTGAATTTTATGATATATATTATAATCCAATAAATCTATTTTTTAAAATTCAAATTACATTTTATTTTAAAAGCTTTGAGGTTCCTTCAGAGGTACATATAACTTAATAAAACATATTTACATATAAATATATGTAATTATCAGATGAGGCTGAATGTGCTGGTGCTATAGTAGGGGAATAAAACAGGATACAGCAGACCCAACAACTGGAGCTTAATCCAGAAGATTCATGAATTCCAAGGCAAGCCAGGTGATTTTGCAGGATCTAAGCTGCCATTTCTTAAATGGCTGTGACTTAAATGGATCTGATACTAGGCAGTTTACATATATTATCAAATTTAACTTTACATTTCTTTTTTTTTTTTTTTGGTACCAGGTTATTAAACCTAGGAGTGCTTAAACACTGAGCCACATCCCCAGCTCTTTTTAAAATACTTTATTTACGAAGATAATCTCATTAAGTTGCTAAGGGCCTCATTAATTTGCTGAGACTGTCTTTGAACTCAAGATCTTCATGCCTAGGCCTCTTGAGCCCTGAGGATTACAGGTGTGTACCACCGCACCTCACTATGTATATTATTAAATTATTTTAATATGTCGTGGATTGATTTTCAAAATACTTTGAGAACAGGTTTATATTCAGATATTTTGATCTTTAATTGAAACTCACTCCTGTTAGTTGTGTGTGCCAGTGACGGTAAAGTCTTCAGATAGAAAATTGTTTTTTATACAGTTTCTTAGGCATATCCTATTTTTGTATACAATAATGGACACTTGCACTTGGAAACACCATTAAATATGTTTTACCTCAGAATTAGGATAAATAGAAGGATGATATGATAATCTCCATATTAAAAAAGGAAGATGATTTGTTCACCAATTAATTGGGTTTAAAATATTCTAGGGATTGACATACTTGTTCGCATATAGGAATAAATATATCATACTGTTTAAATCGGAGATTATTACTCTTCAAATCCAAAGTATCCTATGAAATCACAGGATGAGTGCATCACCCAGTGGAAGATGTTGTTAAGTGCAAGTGATTGTGAGCCCTCCCAATGGTACTTGTCTTTCCAGCTGGGATTCTATAAGATGCTCCCCAAAGACACTTAACTTTTCTCTTGGGAAGTTAAGAGGAATAGACCTCCATATTTATTTCCAATTTTTATGAGGAGTCCATACTTTTTCCATTTGAAGAAGAGGTGGAAACTTCCTCTTTCTTTGGCAATAAAATGGGTGAGGATAGCTTATGCAGCTTTAAAAAATAGCCCCTCTTATATCAGCATTTTCTGAAGTGTGGTATACATATTACTAGAAGTAGACAAACACACATAATTTAAATTTGCTTCTTATTTTGATGCTTATTAAAAAAGACAATGCCTTGGTTGTACCATACTTATCATTATATAAATGTTATTGGTGAAGTTAAGACTAGAGCAGGTGTCAACACCCTATCCAGACCAAGTGATGAATTACTGATGCAGTGCTCAGGTATGCCTGAAAAAGTGTTGCTACATTTAAAATATATATATATATATATATATATATATATTTATATATATATATATATATATATATATATATATCTGTTGTTGTATATAACTTTATTTTATTTATTTTTCTATGTGGTGCCTCACACATGCCAGGAAATCACTAAGCCACTGAGACACAACCCAAGCCCTGTTACTGCATTTTTATAGGGTACAGAAAATCTTATTTTCATAAAATGGTAATAATTAAATATACAACATTTACACACAATTGTGAACTGGAATCAAACCTGTGCTCTGTTTTTTCTTCCTATTTTATTGTTCAAGTCAACATGAATCAATAGGTAAAAATGGAATTTTTTAAATATAAAGGGATAATCTGTGAGCAAAATGTTAATACAAGGGAATGATTGTGATGAAATCAATTATGTATTTTTAGATATTGAGACCAAATTTAGTAATTGCTTGGATCATCTACTACTTTATAGAGTGACCAGCTGTAAAGAACACTATTATCCCACAAATATGATAAAAACATATTTGAATTTCGTTTTTTTCATAAGCATATTGAGAATGAACCTATTACCTTGTATGCCATAAGTTTAGGGACATGCATTTGGTGTGATTCTTTTTTAACCACAAGTGTTATTTTGAAACAAACACACACAAAAAATGCTGCACACAAAAAATATATTAAAAAGATTCCTCAAAAATTTCAACATAGAATTAATCATATAATCTGGATATTCCACTCCTAGATACATACCAAAAGAATTGAAAATTGATAACTAAACAAATCTACAACTATGTAGAACTGTGTACCAGGGTAGCACTATTCACAATAGCCAAAGGGTATACAGGGGAGAATGGGGATCAGTTTTCTCTTGGGGTGGTGAAAATTTTTTGTAACAAGATACAAGGCATGGACAGGTTGGGCTGCTGCAGCTGCAGCTGTGGGAGTCGGGCGCTTCGTGTAAAAGGTCCCAGATGCATCTGCGGTTCCAGCCCCGCCACCCTCAGCCTCTCCCACCCTAGTCTCCGGGCTGGGTTCTGAGGGAAAGAGAAGGCGCTAGCCTCTGGAGCCCCTTGGACACCCCTGGCAGCCTCCGACACCGCCCTCCTTCCCTTCACTGAGGCTGGCCTCCTCAGGGCTAGGCTACTCTTCAGGAAGGCGGCTGTGTGCTATGGAGAGTCCTGCTGCCCTCCAGCCTTGCTCCTTTGCCTGCCCCTGCAGGGGCCCGCCCTTCTGCTCGCCTTCTTCATCAGCTGGTTGGAGCAGCGTGGTCCAGGAGGTCTCTGGGATGAGAAAGTGGTAGCTCCTCTGGCTCCATGATGTCCATGGGTGGACACTTTGAAAATCTGCTGAGGAAATTCAAGCTGGTGTTCCTAGGAGAGCAGAGCGTTGGAAAAACGTCCCTGATCACCAGATTCATGAATGACAGTTTTGACAACACTTATCAGGCAACAATTGGCATTGACTTTTTATCAAAAATCATGTACTTGGAGGATCCAACAGTATGATTGCAGTTATGGGACACAGCAGGTCAAGAGCGGTTCAGGACCTTGATTCCTAGCTACATTCGTGACTCCACTCTGGCAGTTGTTGTTTATGATATGACAAAAGTTAACTCATTCCAGCAAATACAAAATGGATTGATGATGTCAGAACAGAAAGAGGAAGTGATGTTATCACCATGCTAGTAGGAAATAAAACATCTTGCTGACAAGAGGCAAGTTTCAATTGAGGAAGGAGAGAGGGAAGCCAAAGAGCTGAATGTTATGTTCATTGAAACCAGAGCAGAAGCAGGATACAATGTAAAGCAGCTCTTCCGACGTGTCCAGCGGCTTTGCCTGGGATGGAAAGCACACAGGACAGAAGCAGAGAAGATATGATTGATATTAAACTGGAAAAGCCTCAGGAGCATCCAGTCAGTGAAGGAAGCTGTTCCTGCTAATCCCTCATGGCATCTTCAACCCTTCTCCAGAAGCTCACTGCTTTGGCCTTCTTTACTCTCATTGATTGCAGTGTGAATATTGGCTTGAACCTTTTCCCTTTAGTAATAACGTATTGCAATTCATCATTGCTGCCTATATCGTGGACATGATTCATTAGCTTCACATGCACAAAAAAGTCAGTGTCTTTATTATTTATATTTTACAAAGAACCAAAAGATTCCAGCATATTCCAGTGATAACCTTAAATATCAGATACATTTTCTTAACATTTTTCTTTTTTAATGTTATGATAATGTACTTTAAAATGATGGAAATCTCAACAATATGAGCATGGCTTGGTTAAGGAGCAATATGTTCTCAGCAGCATTTACACTACCTACTTGATCTTTCCCTGATTTTCTTAACTTTCTCTTATCTGCATTCCCTATTCTCATCCTCTCACAAAACCAACAGGAGGTGGTAATGCAGCAAACCCATTGGAATTATCCTTCAATTTTACAGATAGCCACTTGCTTTAGGCCAAGATGTCCAAAATTATTCTTGAGCACAGATATAAATTACTTAGACCTTCTTTGAGGTCAAAACATGGTGGACAATGCTTAAATGAGGAAAGGGTTCTGGTATATGCTCAAAATTAATCCTAATGAACATACTGAGTACTTATAAGTAGATGAGCATAAAATTTATTTCTGACCAAGACAAATGACTTTTTCACATGTACTTTATTAGACTCTGGGAGAAAAAAAAATAACCTAGTGCTTCAGAACAGGTTTTTATTTTTTTTTTTATTGGTTGTTCAAAACATTACAAAGCTTTTGACAACAGGTTTTTAATGTTTAATTATTCATCATAAAATCAGTTCTAATTAACTCTTTCTCTCAAGTTTTTAAAATTGTTGATATAGCTATTGTTTGTTTTAAAACAAAAAACTATACCACCACCCTTTTAAGCAACAGATTTTGCTTGTATTTTCTTTCTTTTAAAAAATGCTATGCAGGCAAGGCATTGTGAAAATCAAATTCCTTTAAGAAACAGTGGAAGTATTAAATTTGATGACTTGATCAAAATTATGAAAAATAGAGATAATAATACCTAAAGCTTACCCACAAAACCCTCACAGAATAGCAAATACCCTACTCTGAACATTTTAAGTAAAAATTAAAATGAAAATAATTTTTTGTAAGCTCCTAGAGGTAGATAAGAACATTGAAAAGGGAAAGGAGAGAATGGAAATAAAAGTCAATATTATGCAGATTTATCCTTTATTTTTTAGCGTTTTTTAAAAATGTTGGGTCTTTCAAGCTGGTTTTGCTTTTTATTAGATCTGTATTGTTTGGTTAATTAACTAGTGATTTAGTTTTATATTTAAGCTACCATTAATCTTTTTTTCTTTGGTGATATTTATTTCTTTGACTTTTTTTAGATTTGAATTTTTAGATAATTTGGTGAGTCATTTAGAGCTTCATCACCATGGCAATATGCATTTTTCTTAAAACACTGCAAACAAATATACTAGGAGTGCACCCTTTTAATCTTTACTAGTTACTGTGAGATTGCTGTGTAAGTTAATAAACACATATGTAAATACATTGTTTGCAGGAAAAAAATTTCTGAGCTAAAGCTCATGAAAAGCCTGCTGAATTTATGTTGTAAGCATTACTTAACACAGTATAAAGAAAAAAAGACAACAAAATAACTTCATACTTCCTTGTCTCCTCATTGCTACAAAACCCTTAACTCAGAAAACCTTGCTCCCCTCTATTCCTCTTCCTCATTCACTTCTCATTTATTGTCACCTTGTAATATTCAGAGAGAACTTGGATTATGGATCTGAATAGAGAAATGTTTTCAGGTGATCATTAGCCCACATACCTGTAACTTATACTCAAAGATGAGATGCAGTTGTAAAGTGCTTTTATAATAGAATGTTATTGCTAAAAGAAAAAAAAAAGATAGAAGGCATGATTCCATAACATTCTGAATGCACTAGATGCCCTGAATTTGAATTATTCATTTTAAAACCATAAATTTTATGTCATGAGAATTTTACCTCAATTAAAAAAATGCAAAGATCTATCTATCCTGTAGTGTGGTATGTTTAATAAATAGAATGATGTTAGGGTATGTATAAGCATTACTTGATTTAGGAATTACATATCTATTTCATGTATTTTTTATGGTAAATCATATTAACTTTCTACTTTTAGGAATATAAATTTTTTTAAGATGAATTTTAAGTTTAAAAGGATTAATATAAAATAAAGAAATAATAAAGTACTACAGATGACAAATGAAGACAATTAAGAGATGAGTGAAAACAGTAGAAACTTCAAGAAATACTGTATTTTATGTTCAAGCCAATTAATTTTTAATGAGAAAATATTGAGTACTAATTGTTGTTCATCAAAGTTGAACAAAATTTGTTTCTTTCCATCAGGAATTTCATCTAATAAAGATGATAAACTATATTCATAGATAATTTTAGGCAGAGGCTAAATGTGCTAAGTGCTCAGACAGACTGAGATCAAGATCAGGAACCTGTTTGGTTACCAGTACCATTCAAGAAAATGAATGGAGAGAGAGGGGGATAGAGAGAGAGAGAGAGAGAGAGAGAGAGAGAGAGAGAGAGAGAGAGAGAGAGAGAGAGAGAGAAATGAACTAAAGCCAAAGATAGCAACTTAGTTTAGGCATTGTTGGTTGGTAGAAGGGATATTGATGGGACACTATTTTAGAGAACAATTTTCCTTCAAAGTTAGAGATGAGGAGCTGCAGTAATTAGCAAATGCACAAGCAGTGTATTTAAGTTCTATGCACTGTATTACTTTCTGTCTGTACTTTTTCTCTCTCAGTAACCTGACAGTTATCTGGGTTCCCTGTCCTTGATGATAGTATGTTAAAGCACTTAAGAATGTGGGCTCTGAAGCTCAATTGCCTTGGTTCAAATTTCAGTTCCTTTAGTTATATGTCATGTAAAGTTAGTAACATCACTTGCTTTTACTATCTTAGTTTTCCAACTTGTAAAATGAGAATACTATTATTATCTACATTACAAATTTGCAGTAAGGATTAAATCAAATGATTAAGTGGATAAAGCATTTTTTTTTATTATGGTGCTGGGAATCAGATCCAAGACCTGGTGTATAACAGGTAAATTCTTCATTACTGAGCTTCATTATCCCAGCCTTGACAAAGTGCTTTTAACATTGATTTGAACTTAGTAAGTGATGAATAAATGATAGCCATTATCATTATTTTTGGTCTATTAGTCCTGTACTGTCTACCTCCTAAAAATATTTTTGAATGTCCCTCAATACCACTGCCTTAGTTTAAGACCTAATGTAGTCACAGTTGCAATTTTACCCTAACTACTTGCTTCATCTCATCGAAATTCAGAGGGCTAACAACTTCTTGATACACTTTTGCTTAGTCTCATATATTCAACTCAGGTGACATCTTTTGAAACTTTCCCCAATCCTGTACTACCCTAGTCCAGTTAGAGCCATCCACCTGCATTTATGTCACCTTGAGAATACCCCAGTTATAGCACATCTCATGGTCCTGTGACTACTTGATGATCCTTAGGCTATGAAACCTTGAAAGCTGCTGGTACAAAGTATATACTTATTGAATGCTTAAGTAGATGAATGGATGATTTCTGCCTGTGGACTGCTGGCTCACAGTCTATACTCAGAAAGTTAAGGTGAACACACTGAAGAATAAATAACTATGAACATTGTGTGGTAAGTGCTGTAAGAGTTCAGGGAAAAAGGAGTATTTGGTGAGTGTTGGAGTAATATAATTAGGCCTCAAAAAGGTAGGGCTTGATTTGGAATTGAAGAAAAATTAAAACTTGTGTGAAAAGAAGGGCAACCACAATCTGTGCAAGGGAGATATTTTATGAGTTCAATGGATGGTGACATAAAAAACATGTAACATTTGCAAAACAGAAGACACCAGTCTAACTAGGGTGTTTGGGTAGGAGTTATATGTTGAAAATGACAAGTAGGTCCCATACACAATGTGTGTTCTAAGGATATGTTTTCAAATTATTAGGACTTTAGAGATTATATACATGATAATGAGATTTCTGAGCCAGCCTAAGATACTGTAATTAACCTACTTAAGTAGTCAAAGTGGCCTAGGACAGCACTGGCCTGCGCTCTGGGGCCTGTAGAAGCAGAGGGTCAGAAAAGTTGTGGTGGATTTGGGACAAGAAGATAAAGTGATAGAGGAAGTCAAGCTTTGTATTTAGCCTATGGCCCTCTCTACACCACTTTTTACATGTCAGTTTCTTGGTTCTACAGCTCAGTTTCTCTATCATATCCCAAGACTTCTGTGCTGCTAACTACCTTGAAAAAAGCAGTAGAGTTGAGGGTGCTGGGTCTCATCTCCAGCCTTTCCCACTCCCTCAGGGTAACAGCTCTTTGCTATTTAAAGAGACTTGATTGAATTCATTCAGGACAATGTGACAATGACTGATAGCTACCTCATTCTGGCAGCTGTATTTCCTATAATTTTAACAGCCTACTCCTTAGCTCAGCTCAAATGAACTTGTAATTGCTGGAATTTTTGACTGTAGTACAGACCAATAATGGGGTGGGATAAGGGTTGAAGAAAGAGAGTTCCACTGTGTAAGATATTTTCATAAGGGAAACCTTGGCTAAAAGATTTTCATAGTTCCCTTTCTTCTTCACCTCCCTCCCCCAACTTGTTCTTGTGTATTTTTCTCCACAGAGTTGCAAGTTGTGTAGTTTTTTTCATAGGTTCACAGCAGTTCTTGGTAAGTATTGTTATTCATTTGTGCACAAATCTGGGACAGCCTGTAATGGAAAATAGGGTTCATTACAAAGGCAGAAGCTACAGTTAAGGGGTCCTTGAAAGTGGAGCCTACAAAATACATCTACACAAATAAGTAGAGAAGGTTTTTGAGTAGAATATTGAGATAATGAAAGCAATAAAGAAAGCACAATTAATTCTAAATTTTGGATTATAAATGATGGGGTGTCTACTTGAATCTTGGCTTGTAATGATTAATACAAAATCTTATTTGTACCTGCTGTTTTTTATTTTACTTTTTATTAAAACTGTTAATGTCCAGTTCCCTAGTCATCTGACTTTTCTCTGAACAGACATCCTTTAAGATTAACGCTCTTTGAGGCTTTTGTGTTCTTGTATTCCCAAGTAGCCCAAAGATCTTATACATTGTTTCTATATTTCAAAATTCAAATCCAATGTTAGCAAAACACCAAGACTACTTTATAAAACAACATTTTTCTTTTTAGTAAAAGTCTCCAGCCTTTTTAACTGTCCCCCAGAACACAACAGAGATAGAAGTTAATTATCTGCATCTGTTAGCCCACACAGCTGCAGGAGATTCTGCCCTCCTCCCCAAGCTATGCATGGTAAACCATATTGCAAATAGACTTTTTCCCTGTTGCTTTCTTCTTTATAATGTTCATTATGTTAATACCTTTGATGTTTCTACCCTCCATGTCTGCAGAAAGGAAGAGGCAAGGTAGTGGGGGAGATAGACATATCAGACACTTTCTTAAGCCTAAATTATAATGCTGTAATTGGAACAGGATTCATAGGCTTTAATCAAATGTATATATTTTCCTACATATTGAAAGTTAAAGAGTCATTAATATTAGACGCTGGGGCATCTCATTTGCATACTTTACTCTTGACAGCTTGCCATACCATTTGTGTTACTGGGTATTGGTGATGGGCAGTGAGTTTCTTGGTGGAATTTGCTATTTTATTTTCTTGTTCACATCTAATGGAGCAGTTATTGTCAAAATTGGATTTTGTGGTTTAGTCTTTAATCACCACAGGTTGCAGCCATAATTCAATGAGACCTAATAATCCAAACAGTACACTTTCATCTTTTTCAATTTCCAGTCTGTATAAATGACTAGTTTTAGGGGATAATATTTTATTGTGTATTATTCACTGGTCTAGCTGCTGAAAAACCAATTAAATGCATTTTTTACTTTCTAGCATTAACAATACTATTTCGACTTAGAAAACTAATTACTGACATTTCCTTTTTTTGTCTGAGCTAAGTGTTTACCTTGCTCAGTTCAGTTCAGCAGTCACTTATTGAACAAGCCACACACACCCTACATTCATTGATCATAAAGTTGTTGTATATCTGTTATGCTGGGCACCCTGCCAGGAACACACAGGCTCTATCAAGCAAAGAGCAAGTGGAACTATTTAAGAATATTGTTTGCAATTTTAATATTTTATTTATTTTTATGTTTCATATCTTAGTTTTATAAAGTAAGAATTTCTTTTAAATTTTCATTAGAAAAGTAAGCATAGGCATGGAGGAAGAAAGAACCTCTCTCTGCTGCCTTGATTTCACCAAAATTTCCTCCTATTGGGTTATTATGTGATAGGCACTGAGTTAGGTATCATATCAATGTGGGATTTAATTCATGAACTTATCTTGTGAAAAAATGGGGAAACCCCTAAATAGCAATGTCCCCAAACCTACAAGATTAGAAATTCCTCATGCTTCTAACATTAAAGAAATTGGCATGCCCACATTTTACCTTTGTATTGTTTTTTGTTAGAGTTTATTTTATGTTCACTTAAAGTGATTAAAGCTTAAGTAATTACTGATGTGAAAGCATAAAGGTATAGCTAAGACATTGCATCAGAAAACTTTAATGTTTAACATGAGATTTTTAAAAAATTCTACTTATCTGAAACCTGATTTCTTTTGTGTAATAGCTTAAAATCTGATGATTGATGGTGGTGATGGGTTGTATATGGAATTGTTCTTCTACAGTATTTTTGATGAATTTGAAACATTTGGAATTAACATATTGGTCAGAAAATGAATCTTTCAATCAAGACTTTTATACTGTAGTTGTATGTCAATACTAATAAGTTTGATGTTGTATCTTTTCATTTCTGTCATTTGAGTTCTGAAGTATAAGTTCAAATTCTTTTTTTTTTTGTTTTTTTTCATCTTTTAATAAGTTTTATTTAAGATTGATCCCAGAATCCTAACATAACAACTGTTAAATATACAAGCATCAATTAATTTGGAATACCTATTAGAATCACTGGAACACATTTAGTTGGGCCCTTTTACTCTTCCACACAGCACATTCACATGGACAGACTAAGGAAAAGGAGATGAAATTTAAATCAGCATTTTTTTCTTTATTATACTTTTCCAAAATAAAAAATAAAGTACGTTGGAACCTTTTATTATTGTACTTGTCCATGACTGTCTCTTAACTAGGTACCTTTAGAAACTGCCAAATAACTTCTGATCATTAAGTATTAATTTCGTCTTCTCTGTAGGCTTTAACACTATTTACATCACACTTTTGTATATTCTAGCCATCTTTGTTAGTGGTCATTTCATTTAAATTTTTTGGCTAATATCCATTTGTAGCAATGTTTCAAGTGCTTGCCACATACATTTTATTAGGCAAAACTGATTCTATTTCCCATAGTACAATGAAATGGGACTGTCAAGAAAAAAAAAGTAACTCAGTACATATTAGATGCTTTTAGCTTTTTAGCCTGCAATCCCTGAGTAACTTTCAGTACTGCATATTATCAAGCAGAACATGCTCGTGATTATGCCATCACCAAGCATGGTGATTTTAACAGTGCAACACAGGAACCAAGCCTTTTTAAGACATTTTTCCAGAGGCTAGCCTCATCTGTCATTACCTCATCTCTTTCAACTACAGTATATTTTCTTGTACCCACAGATTAAGATGTTAAAAAGTCAAAACCCCATACCTCAAATGTATGCTGAATCCTGGAATGAAAAAGAAACCTTAGGTTTATATTCTAAGGAAATTAGGCTATTATAAAGTAATGCCTTAAGTTCCTTGCTCTAACAACTAAGTTATGCTAAAAGCTCACCTAACCAAGCAAGGATTACTGATGCCCTAACCTATCACTTATCTTCAGTGCTATTTTATCAACAATGGGAACTTCATAAGATACAAAGGGGTTTTATAATTAATTCAAGGTTAGCTTTATTAATATAATCCTTTCAATCTCCAACCTATATAGATCTAAATAAATAAGTTCCTAGAGAAATGAGTCAAACTTAAATCACCTTATATTTTTAGCTAAAGAGCAAAGATGTGAAAATGTTCTTAATGTTAAGTGCCAAACTTCTGTTATTTCCCACCTAAGTTCTTATTTCCCATGGTCCTGTTTTGCACAATCTCAGACTGATGTGTTAACACCAAATAAACTAGTATATACTTAGCAAAAAGATAGCTGGTGACCTCTAGCTTTAATGTTTGTCTACCCAATATTAAGGGATGAATATTACTTCAGAAAGTACTACAGTTCACTTCTAAGTTCTCAAAGGGCTTATTTTTAATACCAAGGTTAAAACAAAGGTGACTCCAGCACTAGTTTGATGCATAGTGTTTTTATGCTTCTCTTACAAAGGTACCTGTTAATAGTGTTAGTATTAAGCAAAAAAACCTGAGTATTAAAAAGTTAAAAAAAAAAAAGCGGTAGCCTGGCTAAATCTATTTTTTTTAAATATAAAAACTTGGGAGGAATGACAACTATGCCTCTCCCCAATCCAAGCTAAAAGTCATCCACATATGAAGAGTACTGTAGTTCTACTGAACATTTTAGGTAAATTTAGGCAATTCATAATTTAATTAGTTTTTATTGCCAATAGAAAATACTAACAGTTCCTTTATAATTTATGCTTAGGTGAGTTCCAGTGCATAGGTATTATAATGTATTGCCAACCCTTAACATATATACCCTTGCTTTTATTACTAAAAACATTAAAACTTGGTTTAAGTTTTTCAAGATCTGCCTCAATCAATCTCAGTTGCAGAATTATGGACTTTTTAGACTCAAACCGTCTCAAAAACTTTAGAGGAAAGAAAAAACTCCAGAAACAATATAGCATTATCTTCCCAGAGAAAACATCTGATAGGAGACTAGGGAGTGACTAATTGAATTATTCTTGGGTACAAGTTTCATTCTCTCTCTTTTTAGAAAACAATATTTTAGTTATATATGGGAAGGAAATTATGGAAAAGTTGTTTAAAGCTCATTTTAGTTTTGACCAAAAAAAATTTCTCAGTTCTACAATTTACAGACAATGTTATCCAATTCACCTAACTGAACACATTTTTAAAGTTTATCCATGAATATAAAATACCCAGATGAAAAAAATTCTCAAAATACTTCTAGCTACGTTTCTTTAAAAAAAAAATGCTTTCAAATTTTTTAAGACTGCTCCCTTGTATTTGCTGTTGAAATCTTCCATTATAGGATTTTATTTTGCTGTCTGGACACAAGGCCACTAAGGGTGTAAGTTGGTCACTGCCCTTGTAAAGGTCAGAGCCAGAGCCCTTCAAAGGCTAGACAAAATTATATACCAAGGAAATCTATGCTGACAGTTATTTTCTATCTTGCATTATTGGTTTTTCTTTTTCCCTATAAATGTCTATATTTATGTTAACATTTTTTTTAAGGGTTCTGGGATGGAACCTAGGACCCTGCACATGTAAGACAAGTGCTCTATTTAACTGAGCTGTTTCCCCACCCCCCGCATTTTTGGCTCAACACATTACATTCTAAGAGCTGCAAAACTTGCTACATAAAAGCACTCCTTGAACCAAAAGTAAGGTCAAGCTTTCCCCCAAGTCAGGATTTGTTCAGAACTAAGTGTTGTTTGAGGTTTTTTATTTTTTGTATTGCCATGGATTGGGGGCAGGAACTAGGAGGGGTGAAGGACAAAGTCTTATATCTGCCAAAACTTGACATTTTTTGAAATTAACTTACCTATTTTCCTCCCCTTTGCTTGTTTAGTTGGTACATCCCCTTTTCTAAATTTAACTACTAAGATTATTTTTCACACAAGTATAAACAACCCTAATCATGAAACTGCTTCTTAGAAGTTTAACACATATCCAGACAGCATTTTTTTCTCCCATCTGTCCCCACTCCTTGCTAATCTGGGAGCTATGGTGGCCTGCCTAGTATTATCTGACCATTTTTTCCTGCTGCGGTTATTAATTTAGGCAATTTAACTACAAGGTATACTTAAGACTTTTTGAAAGGCATAAATAAACTGTAGGACACCTAAACTGATGAGCATTAAAGTTGGAACCTTCCTCATTGATTAAGTATATGAAATCTTCCTTCACAATGTATATTGAAAAGTTAACTCATGCCAGTGATTGCTAGCAGTAATTGCTAAACATACAAAAACCTACTTCATATTGTTAAAATATCTCTATTGTGATCAAATCTTCATCCCAAAAGTTTCAAGTGAACCTACATCACCATCAAAAAACTAACTTGTACCAAAAAAATTCCTAGGAGTATGAAATGAAGTTTAAAAATCTGATTTTACAGTAGCTAAAATAAAATCATAAACACTCAAATATAGCAAACATGAACTTACCAGAAACAGCCTAAAACACAAAAATAAAACTACACTGAAGTCAAATTTTAGTTCTACAGTTTGACTCCTGATTCCTCGCTTCACAGTGAGGGTCCTTTAGAAGATTAAGTGTTCTGTGCAAACCCAATAAAATTACAATTAGGGGATCTAATGTTATCACATAGCTACAGTTAAGTTAGCAGTGTTGTGTAGTAGTGAAATCAACAACTGGCTTACATGATGGCTTCTAAAAGCATCTGTTCCTGGAGTTTCAGGTATCATAAATATGTATATAAAATTATCAGTTGAGGACAGCCATTAGCATTTCATAAAGATGATACAGTGAGCGTTAACTTCTCCCAGACAGTACCTTTTCCCCTCATTAAATGTTAAAAGCAGCCTGGGGGGGAGGAGAAAGGAAGAAATCAAACTTTACTTCATATTATCAATCAGTACACATTTAAATTTTTAAAACCTAAATGTTCCAAGTACAGAGTGAAGAATAAAGCTGTCCAGAAAGCACACACTTAAAATTTCTCCTCTTGGGAGTTGTATAAAGGGATTTTGAACCTTGATGGCGAGAATCCCAAAACACGAGTAAAATGAATTCTTTTTATTGCAAACAAACGTCTAAATTAATTTCTCCACCCACTTTCTTTAGAAAGAAAAAGAAATCAGCAGGCTAAGGAGATACCCATTCAAGAACTGACATGATTAAAAATTAAGATATAAATGGGTGACTCACAATTTCATTAGCTTACAAAGATGGTGGAGTTAACTACTACAAGCACACTACTTATACAGTATTTTGTGGGAGAAGGGTATACAGACATAGCTAACTTCATATAGATCCCATTAGACAACTGGATTTACAACAAGTTTTTTTTTAATAAGAAATGGGCAGAGCCAGCTTTCTTTTCAGAATCAAAATGCAGAACAAATGGAAAAATTATGGTATTTAACTTTCACAAGTTTGAGCCTCCACAAATAATGCAACCAAGTTTTATATTTTTAACAGCCCTTCTACATACACTCCATCTTCTCCATGTTGGTTCCAAGTTTTAGCTTCATTCCCAATTATGCCAATTCCATTGTCATTTAAATTGAAAAAGCCTTCCCAGTCTTTATTGGAAATTACTATTTAGCTTATCCCCTCCACTACTACCCAGCAAACTAGAGAGAGGATGGAGTGTAATATTGAGCAGTACAGAGTCTTAATGCAATTCATGAGGACCACTTAGTCCTTACATGAATCTGGTTGCTAACGTTTCTATTATATTGTGACAATGACTCCCGACTGTTATTCTCTGTTAGAAATAGGGGAGTAAATTCTTAATAAAAGACACCAGGTACAAAGCAACATTTTACTTTTGTTGTGATAAAAAAAAGTCACATTTTACAGATAAAATGTAGAACCCTGAAATACTGACACATTCTCTTATCGTGCACAATGCTGAGGTTCTCTTACGATTCACTTTAAAACTGCAATTAAAAATGTACAAAAAAGAAAAGAAAAATAATCAACCCACAAAGCTTCTAAAAAAGGAACCCACAGGCACTTCCTATTGTGGTATGTTTAAAAAGTTAGCCTACTAAAGAAAACAGTCGACTTCTTGTGAAGGTTTTGGAGAAATATGTATCAGTTCGTTTTATTTGGGTATTCAATAATATCCTTGGTGATAATGCTGACTCCATGGCTTCTGACCCCAGAATTGACCCTGCTGCCACTGGTTGAAGCCCTGAGATTGATTTTTATAGCCACAATTGTTTCCTCGTCCTCTGAAGTTCTGGTTATAGTTCCCTCTGTTGGGCATTCCACCTCTGTTGTAGTTCCCTCTGTTTGAGTAGCCACCTCGGCCAGGAAAAACAGGGCCACAAGGGTATGGATAGCCAATTCCACCACTTCCACCGCCACCACCACCTCTCTGTGGCATATTGCCCCGCCTATTATATCTACCACGATTCCCAGGAGCTCCCCCTCTGAAGTTTCCACCACACATATTGAATCCTCCATGTCCTCTATGGCCACCACCTCTGTTAAACTGGTTCTTGCCACTCTTGTTTTTATTGCTCTTCTTTGAGCCAGTGTTTTGTTTCTTTTCTGGAGGAAGTGCCTTTTTTCTTTCTTCCTTATACTGTTCCAGAAGTTTTAGAGCTTCTTCCTTCTGAAGTTCAAAATAGGTTATTTCATCAAAGCACTCGGCCACCTCTGGTAGAGTAAAGTTACCTTTCATTTTAAGGACTGCATGTTCTGGTAGATCTTTTCCCTCTACTTCTGCTTTCTTCTGTGTTCTCTGCTTGTAGTCTTCATCTTTTGGACAAACTACAACAGCTTTTCGTTGGAAACCTGCAAACAGGCACATTTTTCTCCACTGGGCAGCAGCAGATACATTTGTCTGATCCAGAATGAAATTTCGTTTCTTGCGGGCAGCAATCTCAATAAGCTTTCCAAGACACTGTGGGGCTCTCTGCAACAGTGTGTTCAGTTTTCCAGTATCTGCCATTTGTTTTTTAAAACCTGCCACTATCATTTTATCCATAATGGTATTTGTTCCAAGAATGTTGTATTTACCAGGATTTTCAGCTGCATGTTTAGTAACCCAGGTAGTTTTTCCAGCTCCTGGCAAGCCAATCATCATAACAACTTCACAATCTTTCTTCTCTTCAGGCCCCTTTGGTCCTCTAACTCGATCCTCTAGGGGGACATTCTGGATAAAAGTATAGTCTTCAGGTATTGGAAAATATGGCTTTTCCTTCTGACCAAAATTAAATTCAACTGCACAGTTATGGCAGAGAACATGCGGAAAGAGTGGTCGTCCAGCAAGAACTTCCTTACTAATTTTGAAGGCAGCGCCAAGATCTTGTCCATTCTTGGCATAGGAGAGCTCTACTTCATCGTTTTTAAAGTTAGCAAAACATGTAATAACATCATTTTCATCAAACTTCTCTCCATAATCTTCTGTCTCACAGTTGCATGTTTTAATTCCTTTCAGAGAATACCCATACGAAAATTCTTCTTCACCAAGCAACATTCCACTTGTAGTCAGTGACCAGCCAATTCGAACTTCATGAATGTCAATATCTTTTGTATATAAATGCCTTACAGGAATCTTCTCTGTAACCTTCATCTCAAAGCAGACTTTGCCTTTTGACACACCATAAGATGCCCTTCCTCCAGCCCAAAGAAAAGCAAAACTCTCCATAGTAAGAGAAGAAGCACTGAGGCGATCTCTTGATATTTTAAAATGTAGATCACAATTATAAGTATCAAGACAAACCACTGTGTCATCGAAGTGCTCATCTTCTTCTTCAACAGGTGGCTGAGGAGACTTGGCTCTGCTGTACTTGTTTTCTTCAATGTACTCAAAATATCCTCGGCCATGATCTTCTCAAGGTCTTTTAACACCTCTCTTTTTATCTCAGCCTTTCTGTTCTGTTTTGCCTTGTCCTCCCGCCTGCTGCTGGCCCTGCCTCGCCCCAGGCGGCGCCACCGTCACCGCGAACAGTGAGGTGGGGCCGCAGGTCTTCCCCGTGGCCTCCTTGGCGGCCCCGCGCTGCTGTGGGGGCTGTTGCTGCGGCGTCGCCGGCGGTTGAGGCTGCTGCTCCCCGTGCCCGTTCTCGTCGCCCGCGCCCTCCTCCTCGTCTCCCTCCTCCTCGTCTCCGAGCTCGTCCTCCCCTTCCTGGAAACCTTGATCGTCGCCGTTCTCCTCTTCCGAGGCCGCCTCCTCCTCCTCCATCGGGCCTGAGTCAGCCGCCCCCGCGGCCCCGTTCTCCTCCCCTAGCTCCATCTGGTCGCTGTCCAGCGCAGCAATCCCTTCTTCCTCCTCTTCCTCGTCCTCGTCGCCGCCGGCCGCGGCCTCCTGCTCGAGGCCTGCTCCCGAGCGCCCGGCGGAATCCCCCACCCAGGTCTAGGCTGCCGTTTTCGGGCTCCATGGCGGGGCGGCCGCCGGCCTCCTCGTCGTCCAGCGCGGCCTGGAGTCGATCCATGAGCTCGGCCTTGAGGCCCTTATCGGAAAGGCACCGCTTCTTGAGCTCCTCTTTCAGCTCTGACACCTTCAGCTTTTTAATATTAACAGGCGAGGAACTCATGGTGAGGGCCCTGATTCACCGACAGGTGCTGGTTCAACCTCGGCTCCGCTCCCTCGGCCACTGGTGGCGGCAGCTGCGGCTGGAGATGGGTTCCTGCTGCAGAGCGGACCCGCCTGGTTGTCGAACGGTGCCTAAATTCAAATTCCTGCAGATTATACTTTGAGCAGTTATTTATCTGAGAGGATGGAAAAATATTCTATTTTTATTATTTTAGAAATGTATATTAAGTAAAATATACTGAAATGCATTGAGAAGTCTATCCAAGATTTTTTAGAATTTTCCAATATCTTGTTAATTTCATAAAATGTAGTTTTAAAAACAAATTTTAGGAGATAAAACAAAACATTCTTTTAAAGTAGTATTCACAAACCTTTTCTTTTGGTGGAGGAAGGAGTCAAGGAAAGCTGGACATTTTTTTAAAAAAAAATTAGTGCAAGAAAAACTTTTGAGTAAAAAAAAATGAATATATATATATATATATATATATATATATATATATATATATATATTAACTGTGAGTGTTCACTTTAAAATATTTTCCAGTAAGAAAGATGCAGGATTTTTTCCTGCTTTAGGTTAACTGTGTTGTAAAAGTCTCGTGAGTTGCCATTATTAACTTAGTTTTTCTTTTATGTTAGATTCAGAAACACAGTGACATCTGTCAGGTTCTTTGAAAGGATTTTAGCTGCTGAGGAAGTGTGTTTATGCTTTCAGTCCAAAAGAAATGATTCCCTGGAAAGCACTGGAAAAAATGAGGATATTTCAGAATCATTTTCAGATTATTTTTCATAGTCCTTTTTGATGCTATAAGTTATTTTATCTGTTATAGGTGTTAAGCACTTTTTTATGAAGTAAAAAATTTAGACTATATTTGGAAAAAAATACCCAGCTATATCTGATTTTTAAAAGCTGTTTTATCAAAAGCATAAATTAAAAGTGGTGACAAGTTAGTTGAGCTGTCTCACATTATGTGAGAAAATAGCATATGCTGCAGGACTTTATGAATCATGCTGGTGAGAAATCACCAAGATTTACCAGAAGCAACTTTATCATAAACAAACTTCATTAAAATCAACAGATTCCAATTCATAAAGGTTATAAATGTTTCTAGTATTCATACTGTTCAAAAGATTCCAATCACAGCTCCAATTGCAGCTGATTTGTCACTTTTTAGGGATGGTCGAATATATGCCCATATTTTATTAATTCATACCGAGAGACTGCAGGGCCCCAGACCCAACGTTAAGAATTCTAACCCCCGCGCCCTCTAGAAAGTCCCCATGCATAAGCACTCCCCAGCCGCACAAAGCACTCCCCACAAGCACTCCCCAGCCGCACGTAGCACTCCCCGACTGCATGTAACACTCCAAACGCTATACAATGCCACCGCCAGATGTTCCATATAGATAATCCTGGGAAAGACAAGCCTGAGGAAATAGGGTAAAAACGGGAACAATAAGGACGGGATGTAATTTATGGGTTTCTTTTCTGAGAACATAAAGTGGAAAAAAAACAAGTTTACCCCCCAGGTGACCCCAGGACTGAATTCCGAGGAACCTATAGAATGGCTGTTGCTATGCTAAGCTGAAAACTGACCCCCGCTCCCTATAAAAACTCTGTACCCTGGAGCCTGGGTGTGCCAGTCACCGAAGCTCCCACCGAGGTTTTGCTGTGCACCCACGGGCACCTGTGTGAGAATAAATCCTCCTGCGGTTTGCATCCAGTGTCTTGCGTGGTCCATTCCAGGTTGGGGAATCTGGGGGTCTTTCAATACAAGCCACAAGTCCATATACAACTTAATAAAATATTTTCAGTGAATCACTTTCTTCCTTTTAAGTATTTACCTCTTTTACCTAATGATATGAGTGAACTTATTTAGAAGATAGAATCAAGAAAATACCACAGGTTTTACAATGCAAAATATTGATCATTGGTGGTACACATAGGTAGAATGGAAAAATATGTTAGAAGACCTGATGGGGGGCTAAACTATTTTGACTCAAATCAATCTATATATATATATATATATATATATATATATATATATATATTTAAGTGTGCCTAACTTAGTTTTCTTTACAAAAGAATTAATATTTATTGTTAAGTACATATACACCAAGAGAAAATATTACATATAGGAAACACTTGCTTAGGGAGTTTAAAGCAGGTCTTTTTTAAAAAAATTGTGTAGTTTTTTACTATTTTAGATCATAGTTCATTGCCTCACTTAGCATGAAATAAAAACATCTTATTTAACATGTTCTCATCAGTATTTCTTTATATTACATAAACCTCCTACATGCAAAATTGATATTAAGATTAACATAAAATTTAAAATTATGAAAACTAAGTTAGATTACTTACTCAAGTAGTGTATTTGCTCTCACAACTGATTGGCTGCCAAATATAGGTTAAATCAATTTCTTTGCCTAAACTCTTTGCATTGTAATGGAATAAATTCTGACTGCTTGAAAAATTGTGATCTACTAGAAATGTACCTGTAAAATCATTTTTAAACATTAAATATTTTGAATATAGGATTCATCACAGTTGATATAAATAATTTTGTATGTACATTGTATGGCATCAGTGTTGATTTTTAATGTTTATCATTATCTTCTATAACTTGTCTAAAACACATTATGAGATTTTCATTGAAGTATTGGGTACTTTCTCCAAGACTAAAATATAAATATGAGGTGTGCTTGGAAGTTGCAAAAATATGTTGCATTAATTGAGCAAATGAAGAAAAATATAAAGACTCTTTATGGTCTTTTTCTAAACCTAGTGCAGGTGATGCTTAGCTGTAGCTCTTTATTGATGCTATAGATAGGGTGGTTCTGCTATGCTAGTGAAAGTTAAAATACAAAACATTTCACTTACTGCACACCATGAAGAGAAAGGCTATTTTTTTCTTTGTGCATTTAAAGACCAGTTTGTTTTCTCTTTTTAAAAACATGAGTGATACTTGAAATGTTTCAACAATTTTAAGGAAAATAGATTCTCTATTACAATAGTACAATTTGTGATACAGAAGAAATAGAGTATATTAAGACAAAAGACTTGGGATAATTATTATGTAGATATAATCTTTCAACTTCAGATTTGAACACTTGCAGGATGGTATATCATAAATTTCTTAAGGGATTGTCTAACTAGAAATCAAGTCCTTGGTGACATGTGTTTATGTTACAATCTTTTCAACAGTGGGTAGCCTGAGGAAGAATTTCCTTATCATTGTAAACTGCATTAGCAAAGACTCTGTTCTTGACAGCTGCAAACCATACAAACTACCCTGTCATTTTGCCTAAAGTAATAAAGCTTAAAGGCCAATCATATCTAAGTTGTTTTCTGGTATTTCGATATTCACTGTTTTAAACAGCAAATGATTCCTTCAGGCCAATTTTATGGGGTTAATGCATTGTTAGATTCTAAAGACTCACTGAAATAAACAAGATTAGCACTAGCAATCTTTTTATCTTTTCTTCACAAGCACCAAATTTTAACAATAATAGTATGACTATCTGTTAGGTAAGAATTAGCCAGTGCAGTATCACAGTGAATTTTAGCAAGAAAGATGATTGATGTGAGATGTTTTTGTTAGAATTTTGTTTCTTAAGCTAAAAGACAAACAGTGTTAGTGAACTAGCTTTGGACTCCTTTAGTCTCTGCACTTGTACTCAGTGAGCTTCCTGTATTCAATTATTTTGTTTAATAAGTTAAACTATATTTTATAATAAATGCCAATAGCACAATATTTTATAGCAATTGCTTTCAATTATTTCATCAATAAAGCGAAGTCCCTAGATTTCCTATGAAAAATTATGCAAACTTTATAAATTTTTCTTGTTTGTAGGTGATTCAAAAGATAGACATCATAAAAATGTGCTTTCTAATTTTGACATTTTATTCCAATAAGATTGTCTTTTTTCTAATTCATTGAATATATCAAGATTTAAGAAATCTTATTTAGTAGAATAAACTTTTTAAATTGATAATCTCAAATTAGAAAGAATATTTAGTTCCTCTCAGAGTCACTACAAACTTTTACTTGTGAGTCTGCTTAATCTGTTTGTACTATATATACACACTCTCATAAAATTGTGTCAAGAAATAATATAGCTAACACCTATGAACTATTTTTGGTCAGTCTGTAACATTTTTAGCATGTTCTTTGGGAATATGCCTTGTGTGTACTTGCAGAAGGGTTAACTTATCATTTATTAATGGAAAAAATCATTGAGATACAAGTGATCTTTTAGATCATTTGGAGAATTTACACTCCCTTTAATTAATGCAGGAGTTACTTTGTGATACCTCTCAAAGATGGCAATACATTTCCTGCTTGAATATGGTCAGTGACAAAGAGCTCACTGCCTCACTAAGGCAGCAATTTTCATTCAAGGACAGCTCTTATTTTGTTGAGCAAAATCAGTTCCTCCTATCTTTAAATCTCCTGATCCCAACATAGCTATATAGATTTTTTTTCTCTATTACATTGGAGCTTGAAAATCTCATGTGCCATGGTTTCCAGATCCTATACTCTCCCAGTTATCCTCACCTATTAATCTTTATGTGTAATATGCATTTAAATGGGATCCACTGTATGGTCCCACTAGGAAAAGGCATCTCTCTCTTTAAAACAGATTTCTGCTTGTCTAAAATATCCTGAGATTATGCTAATTTTTAACTATGGAATTTATACTTGTCCCTCATGAATTTAGAGTTTGCACACTTTTGTTTTGGAGGTTTATGATTGGATTGCTTGCTCCTTGTTGTCAGTGTTTATTCTTTCAGCTGCTTAGGCATGTGCAAGTACAAGTTAAAATTTTGTCTTCAGCCCTATTGCATATATTCTTTAAACCTTCATTTTATTTATTTATTTATTTATTTATTTATTTATTTATTTATTTATTTATTTATTTATATGTGGTACTGAGGATCAAACCCAGTGCCACATACATGAAAGGGAAGTGATCTACCACTGAACAACAACCCCAGCCTGCATATATCTTAAAGACCTCTTGACACCATTTAATGTAACTGAAAAACACTATCAAACAACAACAACAAAACACTATTAAATCTTAAGGATAGCTAGTGTTTTTGTTGCTTTTAGATATTTCAAATAATTTTGTTTGGCAATAATTTATGTAGGTTCATTATTTTTGTGGTTATATGTGTCTTGCTTTTACATAAGCTTCCACTTTCCCAAACACCACATCATTCTCCCAGAGCGAATAAAGGCATAATTGTAAATTTTCACACCATCATGGGAAATCCAGAGTTACTGAGAATTCCAAACATTCAACTTGACATTTAGCATATATAGGTGAGACCTCTGTGGAGCCAAATTTGGGGGAGAGGGATGAATAAGAAAGACTGTGAGAAATAGGTGATATAAACCTGATACTCTTGGGGAATCCATACATAAAGAGGTTCATGGATAATCCAATTTCACTAGTACTCAGTTCATTTTCAATTACCCTGAAAGTTGAAAATATCATAAGTCAAAATGCATTTAGTACACCTAATCTACTCAACAGTCCAGCCTACCAATACAGTACAATGCAGAATTTGGTTATTTATCCTTAAGATGGTGTGGTTGACTGGGATCTGCATCTTTGCTGTAGCTGCCCGGCATCCTAAAAGATTATCATACCACATATGATTAATTATAGAAAAGGAAAAATTCAGAATCAGAATTGTTATACTCAATGTATATCACTTTTACACTTTTACACTAATGTAAAGTTTAAAAACAAGTCAAACTATCATTATGTCCTTGCCCATCTCCCTCCCTCTCTCTCTCTCTCTCTCTATATATATATATATATATATATAGAGAGAGAGAGAGAGAGAGAGAGAGAGACATGATTTTTTTTTTGAGCACCAGGGAATGAAATCAGGGGCACTTGATCACTGACCCACATCCCCAGTCCTATCTTTTATTTTATTTAGAGACAGAATTGCTTAGCATTTTACTATTGCAGAGGCTGGTTTGAACTCAAGATCTTTCTGCCTCAGCCTCTGGAACCACAGGAATTAGAAGTGTGTGCCACTGCACTTAGCTTATATTAAGTTCAAAATGTTTAGCAGTTACTCACTATTATATGTCAGGCATAACTCTTGTGAGTATTAGGAATATAGATTTGCATCCATTCAGAAAGACACTTCTTCATCTCCTGTACTACCTTTATTTATAAAGAATTAAATTATTTATTTTGCTGTTGTTAAAATTCAGAACCAAGACAAATCGTTTAAATAAAATTTTGTTTACTGTAATTTTAGTATTGATGATGGATGCAAGGGCAATGAAAACATTATAGAAGCAAATCATGTCTGGAATAAATGAGGAGAAATAAGTAGGAGATAGGTACCGAATTTCAAAGTGCCTATCGTACAGCATAGAAAATGAAGTTTATGCCTAAACTTAATGGTATTCTTTTGTTTTGTTTTGTTTTGTTTTTTAAAAAATAGTGTTTTATTAACTACCACACTGTTATAATACACTTGAAACATACAATAAGGTAGCCTTTAAATCTGAGGTGGTTTTAAAGATAACAAATGAACAGAATTCCAAATTTCTGAAGTAGGTGAACTGCTGCAGTTATAGGTATACATTTAGGAAAATTGTATAGCTCTTACAAGACCATCAATGTCACTTTATTTTGTACATTTTTAATTGAAAATATAAACAATAATTAAAAAATAAAAAGAAAATACAGCATAATAAAAAACATACGTTTCTCAATTAAATGTATTGGATACATATAAATTTTAAGGGAAGAAGCAAAAAAAGAAAAATGGTTGATATTTAAGTGCAGACTGACTACCTACACAAAAAAAACAAACAAAAAAACTTGAAAAATATCATAAAACATCTAGTTTTCTATGACTAATATCCATATGGTTGGAGTATTGTCACTATGGAAGTGATTTTGTTATGTTTGCATATGTTATACTTTATTGGTAATTTACATGATGGCTTTTAAGGCCCTGGCAGACATGGTTTTTGGAAACAAGATTGGATAAAAATCACCGCTAAGACGCAATACACCTTATTTATTTTTCTTTCTTTCTTTTTTTTTTTTTTTGGTCCTCCAATATTCAAGAAAAGGGCTAATTCACTATAACATTTTCTTAGCACCCAAATGCTTCAACCTATACATTTTAAACTTTTTTTAAACATTGGTTATATTTCCCAACTTCGTTATTGAAAGAATATTAACAAGACATTATTTTGGCAAATTAAATCTTAAACATGGCTTTTCAACAGGATTTAAAAGGTGACTATCTCTAGAGTTTCATGTTAAAATGTAGTTTTCAAAATCTTACAAGAGTAATGCTTAAAATATTGTACATAGTTAACCTAATTAAAATAATTAGCTTCAAAATGACAAATTGATAAGCTAAGTAAAGCCTACACTATGTAGCATTTGCTTGGAAACTTGATTTGTCAGTTATGCATAATAAAAATTCCAGTCATCAAGAAAATTACAAAAATTTTTATCATAACATGATTTCTTTCACCCACCAACTTTTTTTTTAATCTTACAATAGATAAATACCAACATGTTCTCATTTTTACACTAAACCACACAGGATTGATGCATTTGGTTAGACTACCATTCGCATTGTTAACTTCAATTTTCTCTTTATATAACTTGGTAAAATTTCATTTTTTCTAGATTCCAAAAGTACCTACAAAACCCATGCAATTTTAGCATTTTAATATACTATGGAATATCATACAAAGTAAGGCATTTCAGTGTCATGTATAACCAAGTTACTGTCAATCCAAAAATGTTTGCACATCAATAAAAAGATATCTAAGAGCTTAGGAACAATATTCTTCTCACTACTGTATAAAAATAACCACAATGAATAAGTATTTGTGTAATATTTACTCCATTGTCTTATTTTCAGAAACTATCACAAGCTGTAAAGGTATTTCAGTGTTGGTAAGAATATCCTGATTGCTGGTGGCAGAAGTATTAACAGTTCCTATCCCTGAAACAGAACCTTGTTTAATATTTGCAAGGATAAGTGTTGTTCCTCCTGCAGTTATCAGAATATCATCTTGCCCAGCTTCCACAGAGGCTATCACTGTACTGCTAGAGTGGATAACTTTTTTGTTTTGATGTGTTTTAATATGTTTGGCAAGGTGGTCACTTCTCATAAAACGTTTTGAACATTCTGGACAAACAAATTTCTTCTCACCTGTATGTGTCCTTCTGTGCCTCTGTAATTCATCACTTCGAGTAAATCTTTTGCCACAGAACATCTAGTTACAAATAAAAGGGCGCTCTCCAGAATGCCAACACAGATGCACTCTCAGATGTGAGGTCTTCCCATAGACTTTACCACACCCTGGTATATGACAAATGTGTTGCTTCTTTTTCCCAAGATTGGTACCTCTCCCATCGCCTTCTTTACAGTTGGGACAGGTGCAAGCTACCCTCCGTAGTCTTTTTCCTTCTTGATGTTGTTGGTCCCCTTCTTCATCTACCACCTGTACTCTTAAGTGTGTTAGATCATTGGTATTTAATGTAGAATCACCACTGAGCTGCCACTCTTCAGGATCAGGTTCTTCTTCCTTGATCCTAATATCTGCAGGACTGTCAGCATTCTCTCCTGGATGTAGCTGTATACCAGTAGAATCTATAGAGTTTACTGTAACTGTCTGTAGATTTGGCAACTGACCAGTGCTTAGACTAACTGGAGTTGAAGTCAAGGCTCCACCTGCTGCAACTTGACCAAGTGTGAGTGTCTGGACAGGCGTCAAGGTTATTTGTTGGGCAGCAGTATTCTGTATTTGCAAATTCTGCAAGTTCTGGACCCCTTGTACTTGAAATGTTTGCCAAGTTATCTGTCCAGAAGGGGTCACTGTCTGTGCCTGAATTAAAAAGGTTCCAGGATTCAGCTGCAACTGAAGATTTTGCAAAGCCTGTTTTGACAATATATTTTGACCACTGGCTTGCACACCATGGATTGTCTGTGGTGTAATACCTTGCACAATTTGGGATTGACTGGTTGGCTGCTGCGAATCTTGAAGCTGTAGATGTTGTACAACAGGCTGTGCTGTAGAAACCTGAATATTCTGAGCCTGTGTCTCCTTGGAAACAGGTGACTAGATATAATTTCCCTGAAGATCTGAAGAATGAACTTGCCCACTAGAATTAGTCAAGCTATTTGTATTTTGTTGTAATATACCTGTACTATCTATCGTAACAGGCAACTGTGATGAAGAGGATGTTGGCACAAATAAATCTGTATCAGTATTAGTTTCATTAATATCAGGAGAAACCCGCTCACCAGTCCTTTCTGAATTGTCTGAACTATCCATAGCTTGTCCTGTGTTTATCAAATGTCCATCGGCATTAATGCCTGCAGTCATTGTCTCAGAACTGCCCGAGAGTCCCAAAGAATCTAGATCGACACTATTGATTGGTACAAAGGTAATATTTCCTGGCAGACCAAGAGGCACATTAGCAACTACTTGGGTTTGGCCAGGAAAAGATGAACCACCAATTGCAACTCCCTGAACGTGGACTTGACCAGTCTGTGGTATGAGACTCTGGATATTAGCAGGAGGTGTTCCAGAGGCAAGTAAGGTTTGATTAGAGCCAGGAATGATCTGAATTTGACTGCTTTCTTGATTTATACCCCCATTATCTGAAGAGCCTGTGAAACCAATCTGAACCTGCTGACCATCTGTTGAGTGAATCTGTGGTATTACTTGATATTGAACATTGGGCACTGTACCATTTGATGAATCTGATCCTGGTGCAACTGAAAATATTTGTTGATTCTGCAAATTTTGAAGGGGAAGGACATACTGCCCACTAGAAGTAGCAGCACTTGGAATCTGTACTAGATTACCAGCTTCATCTTTTATAGTTGTAGGTGTGGCTGGCAAAACCTCCCATCGGTTTGGTGCTCCTCCTAACTGGGCAGAAGCCAAATCACCTGTCGCTCCGGCGGCGGCGTCTGGGGCCCCGGCTGCTGCGGCTGCCTCCTCCTCGTCGCCCGGCGATGGCGGCCTTATTTTCCTGCAGGTAGCGGCCAACAGAGCAAGCGGTGACGGCTGAGGGTCCTGGGCCGCCGCCGCAGCCCCAGCCACCGCGCCCTTTCCGTGCTGCTGCTGCTGCATATACTTGCCCTGGCTGCCACCGCCGCTGCCGCCGCTGGCTGTCCACGTCCAAGGCAGCTATTTCCTCTTGTTTCACGGGCTTTTCTGGAGCTGCAGGCACACCGCGGGGGGGCGGGGGGAGGAATGCCGGGGGGAGGGGAGGGAAGGGGGCCCGCGGGCCATGGGGAAATTACTCCCTCCTAGCCCGACCGAGGCCCCTTCCCCTCCCCCACCCCAATGGTATTCTTTTGAACAAGTAGAATGCCATCCTTCATGTTGGGCAGGGAAAAATTTATTCTTTAGATGTTTTTATATCATATAAGGGTACACATATTGCTTTCCAAAAAGCAATAATTTGGTCCCAGAATACAGCATGAAATCTTAGTTTAAAATAAAATGATTTTGTTTCCACTTACACTGAAATTTTTTTACTGGAGTAACTTGCTATGATGAAGTTTCCTATTATTTTTATCCATTTTTTCACATTTATCATATGGTAAGACAAGAAAATACCCAATTTGTTTTGAGAGTGCTTCTTAAACTATTGATTGAGAAGTTAAAAAAAATCCCTCAATAAGGGAAATATAAACAAAACCAGTTTAAAACATTAATTTATCTTGTATAACAGATATTCTCAATTTCATATGAGACATATTTATTCCCAATGTAAAAATGTGCTGGTTTAGCTTAGTTAAACATAATACTCTTTATTGAGTGCAACTGTAAAAGTGCTAAGCAACTTGCATGATGTTATCCCAAAACTTTTTAAAGTAAGTCTTCTCCCTGTTTACATATAAGTACAATCCCTTTACTCTAAGGATGTCTCTTCTATTTGAATGGTACTTCCCCAACACTTTTATTTTTTTTGGGGGGGGGAGTATCAGGGATTGAAGCCAGAGGCACTTAAACCTTGAGCCACATCCTCAGACCTTTCTATTTTTTACTTTGAGACAGTGTCTTGCTGAGTTGCTTAGGGACTCCCTAAGTGGCTGAGGCTGGCTTTGAACTTATGATAATCTTGCCTCAGCTCTTGAGCTGCTGGGAATAAAGGCATGCACAACTCTTTCCAGGAATTACATTTATTTTTGCATAATCACATCAATGCAGAAATGAGTAAAAAGTAAGATGCTAGGCATTAAAACTTTGGTATTTCTTTGCTTTCTTCAGATGTAGGTTGCTTTGTGATAATTTGTATGATCCAAATCTTTTTTAAGTTAATAAGTAGTAGTGCCACATTTTTAATAAAATCATAGAATTCTTAATAAAATTTGATGTAAAAAATAGAAGTATTCAAAATTACTCCATTGACATCAGAACTTTCAAAAGTACAAAAGTGAGTGCAAAATATAAGTTGGTCAGTGTTAATTGTATTGAACAACTGAAGGACTCAGCTGAGTGTTGTGGCACATATGTTATCCTAGTTACTCAGGAGGCTGTAACATGAGGATCACAAGTTTAAGGCCTACCTCAGCAACTTAGTGAGTCCCTGTGTCAAAATAAAAATGGATGGTGGTGATAGGAATGTAGCTCAATGACAGAATGCCCCTCAGTTCACTCTCCATTACTGAAAAAAGGAAAAATTGAAGGAATCTATGTTTCTATCTTAAAACATTTTCAGTTTGTTTAAAAAGGTTCAAAATCAGAAAAAATATTTAGGCTGCTATGTACATTACAATAGCCAAGTTATGGAACCAGCACAGGTGCCCATCAACCTAAGAATGGATAAAAATATGTGGTATATATGAACAGTAGAATTCTACTCAGCCATAAAGAATAATGAAATTATGGCATTTGTTGGCAAATTAATGGAACTGGAGAACATCATGCTAAGCAAAATAAGCCAGACTCAGAAAGTCAAGTGTTGAATATTTTCTTTTATGAAAAAGCTAGAGATAGGGAAAAAAAATTCAAAAAGAAAAATAGAATGGAAACCAATAGATGAAGTTGCTTGAGAGGGAGGGAGAAGGAGAATGTATGAGGGCATACTAGTAAACAAAATCTACCAAATTATGCTTGATTTATGTAAATGTACCACAGAGAATTCTGCATGTATATATAAAGTTAATACATTATATGTGCATTATATATACTATATATATATTTATATATATACATGTGTGTATATATATACATATATATTGCATTTAAATAATAATTATAGAAGGGACATCAATAGGGGAAAGCAAGCAAATCAGGGGTACTTTGGAATGAGATTGATCAAATTATGAAAGTATGAATGTGGCATAATGAATCCCACTATTATGCATAAGTATAATGCACCAATAAATAATTTAAAAGAAACAAAGGCCACTATAAAATAATAGTTGACAACCTGAGTGTTCCCTCACATCTCTGGAAATGGCACAGATTGTTGCAAACACTTTAAAAATCTTCATATATGTCAGTTTAAAAATAGATTTATTTTAATTTGAAAAGGAAAGAAATTCAATAATCTTAAAAATATTTACCTAATTCTATAACAGTGGCAAACAATTATATGGTTGTTGGCCCTTCAATATTTGGCCTTTGGCAGATGAGTGGGGACAATGTTAAAATTTGGGTTGTTACTCAGTTAATGTTGAATGAAATAGGAACTGTAAAATAACAAGTGATGAGCAAGTGTGCTACTGTTTCTGAGCTTTTAAACCTGATTCACCAGGAAGTGACTCTAGCCTGAAAAGTGGCATTTCTCAACTTGGAGTTGAATGTAGGGAAGTTCTTAACTCAAATCGATTTGTCTACCTCTCTAGACACTGTTTCTTATCATGGGAATTGCAAGGGCTTGATTACGATTGCAAAAAGTTCAAATACTGTATTTTTGAGTACCAAAAGTTTAAGAACCATAAGTGAGGAGAATAATGGATGAAGTGGCAAGCTGAGTCTAGGGTATGTGGATAGTTGTGCTAAACTTATGCTTATACTATCCCTCTGACTCCTTCCTTCTCACATTTAAATCTCTCACTGCAGGTGTTTCAAAAATTTTAAATGATTCTTATTCATGATTTTCAAGGTTCCTTGTATCATCTTCTATTTTAATTTTTCATTTTTCTGGTTTCAAAAATATAGAGTGTTTCACCAATCAATTAGATGAGACCTTGAAATCTTAAAAAGAGCATAATTATCTTGTTAAGAGCTCTTTGAATCCAAGAGCTCAAAGGCACTTTAGAAATCACTCTTTTGATTGTACTTTGAAATGCCTAATCACTTTTCCTCCACCTAGGTACATTTTTATTTGATGATTCAACCCAATCTTAGTTTATATTTCATTTTTCAAAAAATACCATTTCATCACCTGTATTACAAGTTAATGTTAAAGATCAGTTTACTGTAAGATTCAAATATGTCTCTCTTTATAGATATGATCACATCAGAACTTTCTTGGGTTCTATTGTGAAACATGTTCCAAATTAATAGTTTGATGTAGCTAAAGATAAAAATATTGAAAATGGAAATTTTAAAATTCTATGGATGGAATAGTTTGCTAATAGATGATACAGTAGATAATTCCTTAGCATCACCAGGATGAATCAATTTTTCATTTATTATGAACATTTTTCCTTCAAGGGATGTATGCCTAATCATTTCTGAATGATTCACAGCTGAACAGAAATATGGGGAACTGGAACCAAAATTTTGGTCTTCAGTAGATCAGAGACCTGTCTCCTTAACATATTTTTCATAGATATTTTGCTGAAGTATATAAATAGATGCAATTAAATGCTGCCATGTTTTGAATTATCATAAATTTTGTCTCTTTCATATAAGTATAGTTGCAGTTTATTTTGGGGGAGGGAGGTTAAATCAGCCTTTATTAGAATGTTGTATCAGTTGTGTTTGGAGAAGGTGGTCCTACAGAATAAGGATTTTAAATTAAAGTCCCTAAATGCATCAGTAGGAAAATGGGCTGGAGAAGAACTAGGAATAGTGGTGCCCAGTCTTCTTGTAGGCACACAGATGTGCATGTACGTGGGATTCCCTCACATGGGCACAGGGGTGGCTCAGTGTGTGGTAGACACAGAATGGCTTATACCTTTCCTCACAGAACCAATTTTTAAGGAAAAGGGCAAGAAATAAAAATAAAATAAAACTAAAAGCAGACCTACCTGATCCTTTTAAAAAACATTCTGTAGATTATAAAGGGGAATAGTGAGAGAAAAAAAGTCTGAAAGAAGATCCTGACAGCAACCCCCAGCTTTAAGGAAAGGCTCTAACTAAACCCAAGTGGAAATCCTTAAGTCTGGGAGAAAGCAGCTCACCACACATCTGGACACACTTGTGCTCACTCACTGACAGGTGCACATGCCAGGGTGGCTTGAGATTGTGTCCATCAAAAATATAGGAAAAGAAAAGGAAAAAAATTAATAAAATAAACCACAACAACAATAACAAGAAAAACCCCACAGCAGCCCTCCCTCCCAACTTCCTGCTCAGGTTCCTGGATGCAGCTGCCAGTTGAATTCTCTCCTCCCTGATTTGAGGACAGAGCACCACTTCGGGAATCCCTGGGTCTCTGACTGGGTCTGGCTGCATTTGTTCTTCTGCTACGTGTGGGAAGTCTGGGGGTCTCGAGCAGCAATGGAGGCTTTCAGCTGAAACAAGAGCCATGTTGGCTGTCTCTATATCCATTAGTCATCTGGGTTGGGCCAGCCATCTCTGCTGGGGGACTGCGGCACCATCAGTGAACCATATTCCAGGGTATGGGCCTGGTGGGACTACACTATGCACGTCAGGGACCCCTGGACCTTCGCGGTTTACTTTAAATTCCTATCGTCATGAGGTGATTAGGAAAGCGCGCGCGCGCACACACACACACACACACACACACACTTCAATCTATAGGTTGCCATCAGGGGAGGCAGTGGAAGACTGGGAACCTAAGATGGGGAAAAGCAAAAAAAGAAAATAAAATGCCTCGCTCGACTTCAGAAGCCCGGGGAGCCAGCCTCGCCTGAGTGTGTCACAGTGTTCAAGATGAACCCACTGTGTGTGCCTTCTGGGGGCGGAGGGAGGGGGCCAGAAGCACAGCCAGCCCCCGAGGTCCACTTTTCTGCTGGTGTCAGGCAAAGAAAGAAAGGAAGAAAGCCCACGGAAAGGTCCCTCAGTTATGATCCTTGTCCACCATGAAGCAGCACCCCTCTCCCCAGCTGCGATGAGGCTCTGCAACCAAGGACTGAGATCTTGCTTCAGTAGCAGCATGGCCATCACTTGCTTGCAGAGGGCAGTGTAGTGTGTCCTTTTAGATTTCATGTCAGTGTGTGAGGTTCGCATATCCACTGGCCCATGGCTCACCAGTCTATCACCTCTGCCTGTTGTGGTGGCCTCTGCTGCGCTCAGCAATCCTTGGGATGGACCTGCTCCTGGGTCAGGTGTCACTCTTGTATCTCCATCAGAGTTGAAGTCTGCAGCTGAGGATCATCTCTCCAGTTACATTTTCTTACTCTCCACATCATCCTCTCTAGGGTTCTGTTCAAGGGCTCATTTCTGATTTAGTGTTCGGCATGCTTCCTTAGTCATTCTTAATGGGGCCGCGGATCCTCTGGGCAATGCACGGGTTTGTGGAGCTGCGGGGCCAGGCGGAGGGGCCAGGGGCGCCAGGCCATGAGTATTCGCTATGCCAGTGGGGCCGCCTGGGGCCCGCGGCGTTGCTCCACGGGTCTGCCCACTTGCCTGTGCCACCTGCCCATGTCGCTGGCCAGATCAGCAGTTTATTTTTTGAATTGTGGATATTATTGATTGCTGAGACAGACTTACATATAGCCTGATCCAGAAGAAAATAATCCTTTAATATTATAGTAAGAGAAAATATGTGACTTTTAAAAAATTTAGTGTTTATATGCTAAATATGAACTGATACCCTAATGGACTGGGAACAAAATTTGCAATTAATTGTTATTATTGTTTATATGAATTATACAACATGATATTTGTTGGTAGATAATGTTATCTTATTATATCAGTTAATCTTTTGGAAAGTAATTATTTATTTGATGCTGATCTCTTAGTAAGTATCCTGACTGCTGTTTTTTTTTTTTTTTTTTTTTTTTTTCTTGTTTCCTAATGCAATTCCTGGCATGTAGCAGCTACTGAATGAATGTTGAATGTATGAGTGAATTTAGAGAGGCTAGTTTTTAAGTCTGTAGCAGTGTTTATATATATATCACAATCTTACTGAAGACTAATAATTTAGGGTATCTCTCCTATTAAAGAATGGATACAAAATTTCGATTCTATTCATTGTTGATGATAAATATTCAGATGCAAGCACAAACTGGAAGTAGTTTCATTAGAAATAGTTTGGCAGTCACAAAAATACTTAGTTATGGTGCACCAAATTGTAATTTGATAAAGAAAATAATGTTACAATCTGCTGGAAGGTTGCAATTACTCTTAAAATTAGGAGTTATTTGAGTTATTTTCACATCTTTTATCAAAACAGAGAAAACTATTTGAGACAAATTTATATCTTGAAGCTAGTATGCTTGCACTTAAAGGATAGTGTGTTTGATGTGAGGAATTTGATAAAAAGAATGGCTGACTAGGAGAAAAAGAAACCTGACTAGGGTTTAGAAAAAATATATTTAAAATTAGTACTCAAAAAATCATCCACATTTACTTATGTTTGAAGTTTTTATACTTAAAGTGCTTCAATGCAGTTAAATTATAAGATTAGCAGATATTAGATTTACATGAAATGAATTTTCTACTAAAAATGTTTAAATAAAATGGTTTTTCCACATTACTTGGTTAGCAATAGACAAAAAGTCATAGCTGTGAATATGTATAAGCAATGTACTTTAAAGGAAAAATTATTATGTTGAAATATTAATTTATATTTTTGTTTATTCTCTAATTATATATATATATATATATATATATATATATATATATATATATATATAATTTATTTTGAATCATTTGTTGGAATGTGGAATCAGTCAAAGAGAGCTTGGTGAAGAAACTTTAAATATAAGAGTGTAGGATTTGATTGTTTTTTAGAGAGTAGTGAGTCATTGCATAGTTTTGAGCAAGGGAATGATTTACAATCAATCATTTTATAGTCAAAGCTATAAATATAATCATAATATGTAAAGCTATGCCATAATGTTTATGAAATTTGTAATCATAACCAAATCCAAGTAACTTTTAGTAGAGACTAGAAGTATGGTAGAGGCAGTGAAGAGGAGGTGAAGGGTAAAAACATTCTAGAGAGATGTAGTACTTAAAAGTTGAAGCCATCTGCAGTGGTTTACTCCTGTAATTCCAGTGGCTTTGGAGGTTGAGGTTGGAGGGTTGCAGGTTCAAAGCCAGCCTCACCAACTTATTGAGGCCCTAAGCACCTCAGTGAGACTCTGTCTCTAAACAAGATACAAAAAAAAAAAAAAATATGGCCTGGGGATGTGGCTCAGTGGTTAAGTGCTCCCGAGTTCAATCTGAAATTAAAAAAAAAAGTTGATTAGACATGAGAGATGGGGAAGAGTCAGTGGTCAAAGATGACAAGTATTTTGATGATAACAATTTTCTTTTAGAATCTAAAATATTTGGTCTGTAGTTGCAGCTCAGTGGTGAAATGCTTGCTTCACAGCATGAGAGACTGGGTTTGATGCTCAGCAACACATAAAAATAAATAAATAAAAAGCATTATGTCCATTTACAACTAAAATTATTTTTAAAAAATCCAAAATATTCTTTGTATGTCTCTCTTGAATGTATGACATCAGATACATTTGAGATTCCTAAAATTTCTTTTGACTAACCAAGCTTCCAGAACGGCCATTAAGAAATATGTAGTGAAATGCATTCCCCTGTAGAGTATCTTGAGTCTATGAAAAGACTGGATTTTGAAGATTTAAAAGTGATTATAACTTCAAGAAATAGCTCATGGAGATGAGTGCAGTAAACTTTGGAATAACATCTTCCAACTAGCTGGGCAGACTCTTAACACCTCAACTCCCTGCTATTCTGGCTTTCTGGTTGACTCTTGACTTCCTTTGTCTGCTTCTTATCTCCAATCTGTGAGTCAGAAATTATAATTTAGGTGTGAAACAATTGTTTAAATGTCTATATTGAAGGAAGAAATAAATGCTTCTATCTCAGACAAATTAAGGTTATACTTAATTATTTCACAATTAATAGGATGCTTTTTCAAAACATATACTCATACAACCCAAAATGCTCCAATTATCTTTTATTTAAAATTTCCACTTAAATCAAGAATTTGAATGTTTGATACATATGGCAATATGTCATCAAATGATATGGTCTGTATAAATGATGTCATTTCTACCTAATAAACCAGAGCCCATGGTATTTCTTAAAAAATCTTACTCTCAAAGAAATAAACTCCCCAGTGATTTATAATTTTCATCTCTCTTCCACCCCATACACCAGTCTGGCTTCCAGGGAAACATTAAAAATTTTATTAAGAAATTTTAATTGTTTTAATGCATGGCACAAAAATACTTTGCCCAACTGACTCCTTCCTTAGAATTAATGCACTATGGACAAAGACTTATAAAAGAGTTTTTAAAGAACAGTTTTCATTATTCACTTAACACAATTTACTGTGGCTAGAATATGAAATTACTTGTGATCTAGAAGTTAGCACTGTAGTAATCTTCATTAAAATAGTTTCCTAGGAGTGTAGTAAAATGGTCTGGAAGGCATTTTAGGAGAAAAATCCAATACCATTTCTAGGATTAAAAACTGCATTTATAAAATTGAAGTATGATCATTGTTTTTGAATAGATGAGTGGACTATAAGTGATAGTATGGATTTTTGCTTTTCCTAACAAATAGCTTAAGGCCAGCAATATATATGTTTCTTTCTGGAGAAAATAGTACAGAAGGATAATTTCACATTTATAACAAAGTTTTTAAGAAAAAAATACCCTTTAATGTAATGTAATGTACCTTTAATTGTAAGACAGATATAAAAAAGGAGAAAAATGACAACTTAGAATCTTTGCTTCCATAAGCCCCATATGTGAGATGAACTTGAGAGAACAATACTAAGTGGAATTCCCAAACTTATGAGGTTGAGAGCCTGTCTTCCATTTTTTATATTATTCATTCTTATTTTAAAAAATACTGGCAATTGTATTAAAAGCATATGATTGATTTGATACTGAAATTTTTATATTCATTGATATAATTAGAGATGCTGGTAAGTTTGAAGGTTGTGATTTCTGATATTTATTGTTGGATGTATGTTTACTTTAAGAGAGAAATAAACATTCCCTTAAGACCTGGTCATGAATTATGTAAAGTTGAATATAACTGGGAAATTCAGAAAAGGAAAGGATTTTCTTTATCTTTTTAAAAGTACTTTATTAATGCTTTTCCTTTTCCCAAATGGATTTGTCCCAGTGATTTCTAATTGGTTTTTGGGTGTATGAAATCTGTCTTTATAATAAACACTAAAATTGGATAACTTGGATGTTTGAATATTTAAAAAACTGAAATTTTATGCAGGTGAAACCCAATTTGTTTATAACATGACTTTCAATTTAAACACACCATGGCACAATTGTGACATTTCAGAATTAGTAAGCTACAGATAATGGGAGTAAAATGACACATTGATTACCATATCATCTGGAAGCAGAACTCCTTTAGAAAAAGTTGGCCTGGGTGTTGGAGGGATTTAAATGCCTGTTCCAGTTTCTTCATTCTGGGATTGAAGAAGGCAAGCTGTTGCTGTAGGTATAGTCACACTTCTCAATGGGCAGGCATGCTGTTAGCAGTAGGGTGGAGGATTGTGGTAGAGGGTTTATGTGCAGCCAGAGGATTGTAACCATTTCCTCTGTGCATTGTGAGAGGGACTGTTGACAGCAATGGAAGCACATGCTTTCTCTCAACCTACATCATATCACCATCTTCCCACATAGAGGCATCTCTAATGTCAATGAATATCAAAAAACTTCAGTATCAAATCAGCCATATGTTTTTAATACAACAGATACAACACCCAATATTTTAAAAACAAAACACTGTCGCTTGTACACTTCCTTATTTTATGTGGCTTCTTAAGGACAAGAAGAGCTTTGAGATTTGGTTTTTTTGTTTGTTTGTTTTTTTGATTGCATAGTCAATATAGAATCAATATTCATCAATTCATTTTTTCTTATTTGTTTATTCCTTCTTAAGGAAATAGAGTGAATTCTTACATATCTTTTTAAAAATTTTTTAATTTTTTATTTCTATTTCCCTACCTACCAACCATTTCTCCACTTATTCATCCATCCACTTACCAATCTGTCCATCTGCTTGTCTACATATCTTGTTTCCACCAGAATAGTCCAAGAAATATTAATAGTGAAAAATAATAGATAAATCAGTCTTCCTAAACAGAAGAATTATTTGGGGGCTGGGACTATGGCTTAGCAGTAGAGCGCTCATCTAGCATGTGTGAGGCTCTGGGTTCAATCCTCAGCATCACATCAAAATTTAAAAAAAATAAAGATATTGTGTCCAACTACTTTTAAAAAAAGAATTAATTGGTCAACATTGTGAGACTCTATATAGTTTTAGTAGAATCTGGATTTTATAAGATGAAGGAAAACTAAACTCTTGAAATATGGTAAGTAGAGGGTTCAAACATTAATTTTAAAGTTTTTCAAGGGCAAGATTGAGATATTCAGTGCATATGCTTTTCAGTTTGGATAATTAACTTTCATCCTATTCTAATTATCTAAGGAATGTCATTTATCATTCCATTGATCTAGCCCAATTCTCTCATCTGTATCATAGTACTATTTATGTGATTGTGATGGTTGGCATTGGAATGTGGAATCTGTTCTTTCAAATGCTGATACCAATAATGTAAAATTCTCCCTATATTTAATCTGAGTTACATTTTAGGACATTCAATCTCCTCACTCAATATGCAATAGAAATTTTTAGCATTGGCATTGTTTTTATGGAAATGGAGTGGTAAAAGTGCATAACTTCAATGATTTTTTTATTTTTAAAATATATTTTTAATTTTTATTGTTTGAGGCAGGGTCTTGCTGTGTTGTTTAGCTGATCTTGAATTCCTGGACTCAAGCAATCCTGCCTCAGCCTCTCAAGTAGCTGGTATTATGGGCATGTTCTGTGCGCAGCCTAAAAATATATGTTCATTTTTAAATAAGATATAGTAATTGTACACATATATGTGATACAGTGTGTGTGTGTGTGTAATGTTTATATTTGGGTAATTGACATGTCTACCGCCTCAGACACTTATCATTTCTTTGTGTTAGGAACATTCAAAATCCTCTATTAGCTACATCAAAACACTCAGTTTATTTTGTCAACCACAGTTACCCTATTTAATTGTACTGAATAACTATTAGCAATCCTCTCCTCTATCCCCCTCCCTGACACACAAAGCAGGTGTGTTTATACTGAATTAATTAAACTAAAAAAATCACTTGCCTCTAACAGAATCTCTCAGGTATCCTTGTTGTATTTATAAATTAAGTGTTGAAACAGGAATTGCTTTTTATAGTTTCTGCTATCTGCTATTTTTAATTTTTATGTTTTGTGCATTGGGAACAATGTGGGTTCTGGGTTCAGAAGTGGGTTCAAAATCAGACTCATAGTGAGGCCTTAAACTCTCTAAGCTTCAGTTCCCTGTCTTTAGAATGGGGATGTCATGAGGATTAAGTAGCATACTACAACGTGCCTGGCACAATGCCTGGTACATAGCAGGTGCTGGGTAAATGATCTTATTCTTATATTAAAATAAACATGAGCTATTAATTAGTGTGATTCAATTTTAAATTTGACAGACATATAAGAAGTATGTGCAATAGCTACTCTGGAAAATCATCTTCTAGTATAATCCTACCATCTTGATCTTTGGTGGACTCTGGTATAGCTACATCAGAAAAGAAAGTTTTGGGAAGATAGCAGGTATTTTATAAAATATCATCTATGGTACAGGTTTCCATTAATGAAATCATTTCACACAGATAGATATCTAATTATACTTATGTCATTAAAAATACAAATAACCATCTAAAACTTTGTCTCTCTGGAATCCTTATAGGCAAACACCACATTAAGGAGATACGTTTTTTTATAGCATCTTAAGCAACAAGTAATTTATGCCTTCTTGAAAGAGGTTCAGGCCTTGTCTGGGGTTGTCCTTTGCAGCTCCCACACTTGTGCCACCAATTTTGGGATGCTTCCTCTGCTGTGCTGCCTTCCCAGAGCCCCCGGTGCCGCCATAGCCTGCCTCTGTGCTGTCACGCCCGGCTCTTGCCTCTGGCAACTGCTGCAGTGGGCACCTGGGGCCCAGCATTGGGCCCTAAAGACTGCTCTTTGTGTGAGCCAGGTCGGAGCAGCAGCCAGGCCTCTTGCAGCCTTCTGGGCCCTTGGCTCTGGCTACCGCACGCTGCGCATGGAAGGAGATAAAGCTTTTGTCGAATTCCTGACAAATGAAATTAAGGAAGAAAAGAAAATCCAGAAGCATAAATCCATTCCCAAGATATCTGGAGTGAACGTGACAGAAACTAAATCAGTACAGAAAGTTGCTGGGGAAAAGATTACTTTGAACATTAACAATAGAATCCCAACAACATTTGATGGTGAGGAAGAGGCCTCAGAAGGGCAGAAGGTTGAAGAACAGGAACCTAAACTGATCCACTCCCAGTTGTGTGGTTGAAATTACGGAGGGCGATAGCTAGAAAGCTCTTGTACTAGACTGTCAGTATCCAGAGGATGAGATTGGACAAGAAGAGGAAGCCTAGAATGACATCTTCTCTATTAAGGAAGTTAACTTTCAAACCACTGGCGAGTCTGAATGAAAAGACTATTTACACTCTGAACACAGATTCCTTAGACTGAGCCTTGTATGACCACCTAATGGATTTCCTTGCAGACCGAGGGGTGGACAACACTTTTGCAGATGAGGTGGTGGAACTCAGCACAGCCCTGGCACCAGGAGTACATTAATTTTCTTGAAGACCTCAAAAGTTTTGTCAAGAGCCACTAGAGCAATCAGAGACACTTGAAGGCCTTAATATTATGGTGAGCTTTGACCAGTGAACAAAAACTACCCTTACACCAGACCGTGTGCTTTGAATTGGATGTCATCCTAACATCATGGGGGTGGGGCAGAATAAGCACATTTAAATTATTGCTATCATGCTCTCATTTACTATTCATTTGGTAGTTTTCCTGTACAAACCTATTATTTCTAGATTTTTGTATAACATAATGATGGACAATAAAATTATTTTATCTCCAAAAAAAGAGGTTCGTATGATATTTGTAATTTCTTCATATAAAGATACCTGATAACATTTTACACTTTAGTTGGAGGACAGATCTTTCAATGCTCAAAGATTTAAAGGTTTTTTCCCCATTTTTTTCAATAAACAAGACAAGTTTATTTTATAGATGTTAATTCATTTCAGGAGTTGGAAATTCTAAGTCTGATTTTTATTTAAAATATTCTCCTAATTCTTCATAACAGAAGATGAGCCTGTGTGTGTTTTTGCAAAAATTCTTGTGGTCTAACATTCAAGTTTTGTTTGGGAGGGGTGATAAAGGACAGTAGAAAAGTTATTAATATCTTTAGAATTCAATGTTGTATGCATAATTTGAATATATCTGGAAAACAATGAAAATTATTTCTACCATCTCCAGTTTTTAATTAATTTCTTAAGGGTGGAAGGAAATACTTTGAAAGATTTAGCAGTCAAATTCAAATGACTATGCAAACAGGTGGCAAAATTTCTTCTCCACCTGCCATGCAACTTTATCTCAAGAAATGTTTCATTCAGCAAATGCTGCTGCTAACAAATAATTCTCTTTTTTCAGAGCAAAAAAAAAATGGAGGGGGAAAAATTCTTTGAAGAAAACATTTTTCTTGATTTTTTAAAAAATTGTGAGTATTCTGCAACTTGTATTTGGGGTAAAAATGGGAGTTCATAACCCACTTGAATCAAAGGTATGAAAGATGATATGTCATGAGCTTTGTAATGTTTTTGAACAACCAATAAAAACATAAATAAATAAATGAAGAAGCAATGAGATAATTAAAAAAAACTGTTTTGCAGAATAAATTGGATCTAGGTAGCAAAAATTTAAAAAAATTGTAAGTATGAAAAATATGTATTTTATTTTCTTGGGGGATGGGTGGTGGAAAGCATGAATGAGTGAGTACACTGATTAACCCACCTGTTTTGTAGTATTGTTAAACCATTACTGGCTTTTTTGTTTTGTTTTGTTTCTCTTTTTGTATACCAAAGCACTGGTAGTAACTTTCAGATGTGATAATTATATTAACATGGGATCTTAAAACATTTGTATAATACTTTAAACACTAGCTCAAGAGACCATATTCTTAGTAAAATGATGTTATTAGAATATATTGTTAGACTTAACCTCTGTAAGGAAATGGTGGCAAGCAAAATGTTGCACTGAGAAACCAATTGGCAACTAAATACAAAAAAAGGTAAAGATATTGTTCATATACTTTTGCATTTTTACTTTTCTTTGATTCATTTATTTGGTGTCAGCTAGAAGCTAAAGTGCCAATGCATTAGTTGGCATACACAGCCTCTACTAAGAAAAGTTATGTTTCTCTGTATTTTTGAAACTAATAATTTCAAAAAGCACCAAAATTTAGTTTCCCATTCCTTCCCAGTAAAATTTGACCTGATCTGCCTTTCTATATAACATGAATTGGGGTTTGCAATGATTGAACCAAAGAAAATGAAATGTACATTTTATATTTTACCGGGACAACTCCTCATTTTTTAAGTACCAAAGTACTGGATACAGTGGATTTGTGAAGATTTAGTTCTGGGCATTGGGAGATTATTTGGGCTTTGAACTCAAATACAATTTAAGAGGTGATCTTCCATTTCCTATGTGACAAGTTAATTTGCTATAGCAAATTTTAAGAACGTACCATTATTTATAGAATCTCTAACAAATTAAACTTCTACATAACTATGTTTTTAGAAAATATATTTGAACTGTATTAACAGAGCACTCTCGCTGTAGCCCATCTACCAGGACATGGATGTAGTATAAAATCATGACATTTGCCATAAAAAATAAAAATAAAAGATTTGTCCATTAGATGATTTTAAATTTTCTTTTCAAATATCCATTTTGATGAACATTCCATGTAGACAGTAGGGACTTAATATATGTCTGCACTAGGAACTTCAAAGAATGTCTTCTGCTCTGCTCTGATCATTTTATAGGTTTAGAGTCTTTGTTTTAATTTGCATATTCTGGAATACTGATGAAGTTTAACCTACCATTTTTGTTAACCATTAGTATTTCATGTTTGTGAATTGTGTGCTCATGTGATTTAAATATATTTCTCTTAGGGTGATTGTTAAACTATGGAAATTCTGAGGCAGGATTACAATGTTAGCATCATTTTGTGAACATACAACATACTTAAAATGTTTTCCTTGTTTGTCTTAAAACAACAATGCAAAGAAATGTCATATTCTGTGGATGTTCAGTTTGACCATGTTTATAATTCTTTCCGCAAAATGATACAGGGATGCTTCATCTGTAACCTAATGCTCTTCAAAAAAGTAATTGTTTTCTGTGAGCAAGCACAGTTGACTGATTCATGCCCATTTTTGTGAAAGATTACTTTTGTGTTCTGGGGGTGTTTACATTGTTTTGAAAATAGTAAGTGTCCAATGGATAGGAGTGCCTTGACAGACATATGCAGATTTAATATCATGTGAAGAAAGAGATATTTAATTTTTAGAGGACATATATTATGCTTTTCATGCCAGGCTCTGTGTAGAAAATATAGATACTAATAAAGATACTAGGTGCTTGAATATCCTATTAAACTAATTCTCAATGAATAGAAATCTTCTGATTAGAGATACTACTCACCATCAATGTATTTTTTTTTTACTTTTCCAACTGATTCTGTAATTTTAAATGCCTGGCTACAAAAGTTATTGAGAAGTATACGTGAAGATATGTATTAATATTTCTGTTATGATTATGATATCTAAAGTTTAAAATTTTATCCTTTTCATGAGATCTTCTAAGAATTTTCACATTTTAGATTCTTGAAGCACTGGAAATTTAATTTTGTTATGAGGTAGGTGCTTACATTTTCTTTTCTTCCATGTGATAGTTATTAATTTGGTCAAGTGCTATCTGGTTGCATATAAAATCCTGTGGGATTTTAATTTGAATTGCCTTAATTTCCACAACAGTTAATGGATAATTAATTATAATATTGAGTCTCCCCATTGGTGAACTTAGGGCATGTTAACATTTAATCAGGTTTTCTTATATGTCCTTCAACAATGTTTGTAACCTTCACAACAACAAAAGTCCTGCTTGATGTTTGTTGTTGTTGTTTTTTACTTCCTGCTGTTACAATAGTATTTTCTAACTAGTTTCCACTGTGTACTGGGAAGCTATTAATTTTTGGTCTTTTGTCCTAGAAATTTGCTCTCCTTTCTTGCTACTAAAGAAAACCTTTTTGATTTTGTCTTTTTTGTTCTTATTCTTGTGCCCTTATTCCTTATCTTGTCTTATTGCAAGGATCTCCAGTACAATGTTTGACCTAACAGTCACAATTATCTTACTCTTGCTTTGATAGTACTACAACCAAAATGTCACTATTCATGTGATATTTTCCATATGATTTTTTCTAAATATATTTCATAAGGTTAGAATGATATCCTTCTATTTCTTGTTTACCAAGATTTTATTTTTTAAATTAAATTTAGTGTCTATTATATCATATGCTTTTTCCAAATATCTTCTGAAATGATAACACATTTCTATTTTCTCCTTCAGTCGTGTAATGTAATTAATTATATTGATAATTAACTTCTGATAGTTAACCAGTCTTTTATACCAGCACTAAATCTTTCCAGGTCATATATTTTTGTTTTGTTTCAAACAGATGGTTAAAAATCACAGTGCATTTAACACAAGATGATGGGAGTTGATGCGTTTTAAAGAAATAAAATCATTTTCTCAGACTTAGAACTTAATTTTTTGATTACTGTAATTAGACATTATTATGAACTTACACTATTTCATCTGTCACTTGAAATGTGAAGCAGTTTTTTAAGTTGGTATAATTTAATGAAAAATATATATTATAATTTTGGTTTCTATTTTTCATTTTTTAAAATACTTGGCTTTAATATTATTTGATTAAGCTCTCTTAATATGAGAGATCATGTGTATATGAGATACCTATGGGATTTAGATGATTTGTTTTCATTTCATCATGTATCTTATTTCCTAAAACAGCATTTATATAATCAGAGTCTCAAGCTCAGTACCCAAGTTAACTTTGCCTGCACATATAATGTAGGCTTACCTCTTTTATGAAAGCATATCAGTAACTTCTCTGTCTTCCCATGGTTTTTCAGTCAAGTGGCACAGAACTTTGTGTTGACTGCTTAAAAACAATTTTTCAGAAAGTTGTATTACTTTTAATGCAAATCCCTGTTATTAAATGTCAAACATTAAGTCCATAAATTTATACAAAAGATGCTTTCTTCACACATTCTATAGGGTTTCTACTTTCTTTCCATTAAAATGAATGAAACATAACTCGATTTACAAAAGGATTAAAACATGATTAAGTTTCAGGAGTGATGTCATGTGAAATGCCTAGATGGGAAATAATAGATAATTTATTTTTCCTTTGTCTAAATATCAGAAATGTTTTAAATTAAGTTACTTTATGGCAATTATTATCAGTTTAATTCACCTGACTATGATTAGAATGGATAGGTAAAAAGATGCCTGGAGCAACAGCTGATTTTAACTTTCATTCTTGCAGTTAGATTCCTGGGGATGGGTATGTTTAGTCATTAGTTAAGTAAGGACAACCACATTTTGTCCAGAAATGGAAATTATTCATATATTAAAGGAAATTAGAAAAAAATGTGTGCAGTCTGCAAAAAATAAGATATCATGGGATAAATTATCCATATTCTAATTTTGGGGGGTTGGTAATAAGTGAATTCTGAATTAATCTAAAATGTATTTTCTGTGAGTATCTCTTTTATTGAATATTTATTAATTTTAATTAATATTAAAATGTTATTCAAAATTGAAACAATTTTAAGAAGTTTTATGAATGAATGAATTTTATTCTATACATTTTAATCTAGGAATAAGTAGATAATTTTTTGTACTTAATATAGAGATAAATGTGTAATTCAGACAGTAATTCCATGCTCAATAAAGTAAGAATCTGTAGTTTGCATTCTTATATTTGTCCAATCTCATACTGTTTAAGATAGATCAGAACAAATTTATCTTTAACATTTGAAAAGAGAAAGAAGCATATTACATGTCAGAAGTCTAGACCTGAACTGTGCAATGGAATTTTCCATAGTGAATAAAATCTTCTATAACTGCATTGTCTAATATCATACCCAGCAACAATATAAGGATATTGAGCATTAGAAATGTAGCTAGTACCATAGAGAACTATATTTTGAATTTTATTTAATTTTAATTAATTTTGTCTTGCATACATATATTCACACGTGGCCAGTGTCTACCATATTAGACAGTGCTGGTCTAGAATCAGGTTCTCCAACCTTGTCATCATAGCCATAATCCACTACTACAACATCAACATAACTCTTGTTTTTATAAAATATGCATACCAAATTTGAAGTTCATACCTCTTATTAAAATCTATTTGGCTAATATTTCACATGTGGATCAAGTTACATTTTAAATAACATACTGCCATAAACTAGAAAAATTCTGAACAAAGCAAATGCTGAAAAATTTTATTGTGTGTAGGGAAAACTGATAAAGGCCAATACAATTGACCAGTGCATTTCTACCAGTTTCCATGCCAACAGAACTTTGATTATTGGGATATTTGATGATAACTGACACAATGGAATAAATATGAAATACACATCCTAAGACCCTTTTTATTCTCTATTAATGTTAAAAAATCTCAAACTAAGATTACTTGTTAATAACTTTCTTTAAATAAAAATTTTTCTAAGACTCTGATATGGAACTAAGAGGGCCATAAAAATAAATTTATATTTGAAATATTAGATATAAAATATTAGATCTGTTACTGAGGTCCATACATTCAAAGAGAATTAAACTACCCCTTAAGATTATCCAATGATGTCACAGTAACATTTTAAAAGCCAGAAATAATCAGAAACCACATTTTTACATGGTGAATGACTACTATTATAAAATATTTTGTTAACTACTTTATTTCTAAGTATTGAAATTATGAATTAAAAATTGATAAAGAATTGTTGCATATACTCTGAGGGAACGAAATTTTAAAATAATTTTCCAGGCCTTAAACTCAAAAGCTAGATTCCAAGTTTTAGTTTTTCAGAAAAATGTTTCTATACATTCTTTATTCCAGAATAAGATACAATATATAACTATATATTTTATTTTCTTTAATATTTTTTCAGCAAATTTATTTCAGACATTAATTGTTGTGTAGGTTTTTTCTAAAAGGTATTAATGTTCTTAACATATAAATATACATGTACATATATGCATACATGTATACACTTTTAGAATTAAAACCAACATAGAATTATTTTATTTATTAATACTGCTTGAATAACCTCATTTAGTCATTTTGTGCATGTAGACATATATGAAAGATAAAATATATTTAAAAATAAAATATGATTTCAAAAATTTAAAATGTGAATCTCACACACATAAAAAATGAAAATATGTGCTGAGGTTGTGGCTTAGTGGTAGAATGCTTGCCTAGCACATGCAAGGCCCTGGGCTCAATCCTCAACATCACATAAAAATAAATAAATAAAATAAAGGTATTTTGTCCAAATACAACTAAAAAATAAATATTAAAAAAATTGAAAATATGTCAAAGACTTTTAGTCATTAAAAATGAACACTGGCAAAATGATACAATGGTGTGAGAACTTTATAAACAGTAGTTTTATCATCCATCTCAAAAAGATGCTGAATTAAGTTGTAAGTTAGAGACAAATTTGATTAATATAATATAGAGCAATAAAACAATCTTTTTTCAGAGAGAAAAATATGCACCTTTAGTGAAAAAAAAATATAACTTAATATGTTCCCAGAATTAGGTCCTAATCAAACAGTAAATACTAAGTGTGACAGAAATACATCCCTAACAGAACTGAATTTTTGAATGTGTCTGTCAAACAATGCTCAGTAAGACATTTAAAGTTGTATGTCCATGTACATATGTACAACTATAATGCACCAATTAAAAAATGAGGAAAAAATACAATAACAATAGACATATGGCCTTTATCTTATTTTCAGGCTTTTGATAATTTCTTAACAGAAAGGAAGTATTAGATCTTAGAATTTTTTCATCAGGATAATACTTCTTTTTTTCCAATCCAAAACTCTAAACAAAAAAAAATCTATATAATTTCTTCATAAGCTCTTGAGAGATAAATAATTTAATTTTGCAATTTATGCATCACATTTTACCAACACTGATAACCTTAGAAAACAGAATTTTGTGCATTTTAATGTGGTGACAAAGACTTTAAGTATCATTGTAATTTTTGATCAAACTAGAGTGGAGTCAGCATGCAGGCAATGCAGAATGAAAGCCTTCTTGTTTTCTCTTATTAGTACAGCTACCATTTCAGAGACCATTCTGCTGCCATCTGTCAGACTAAGGCTCTTTTTAGGCTACAAAGATTCTTTGGTTAAGTTATATGGGCTGGTGGTGAGGTGGGGTGTGGTGAAAATCTAAAACTGGAAAGGGGACTATATTAGAAGAAATCCCTCTTTCTTCCTGCCTCCCTCCTTCCCACCCTATTTTTTTCCTCCCTTCCTGCCTTTATCAATTCCTTCCCTTTCTTTGTTCTTTATTTCTAGGTTAAGGAAGCTTATTTCTCCTTTCTGTGCAGGCTCCCAGTGCCTGCACTAGAAGGTGAGGAGACACTAATAGCTCCTAGATAGATGGGATAGGGGAGTGTCACTTAACAAGATGCACAGATCACAATAAACAAGTGAGCAAACAGATAAAAAAAAACATGGTGGGTGCTTCTCCCAGAAGAAGGTTTGTATAATCTGTTTTTTTTTTTTTAAAGGGAAGTTGAAGCAACAGAAAACTCACAGGCAGAAATTTTTCCTGTGTTGGTGTGATAGATACAAAGTTCTTTCCAAGAGTCTTATAGAGATATAATGCAATTTAAAGCAAAGGGCAGTGGGGAGGGGAAGTAGGTAGAGTAGCATGGATATCTGAATTTTAGTTATTGACACATTATAAACGTGCAATAGCAAAAGTGCTGAGGCAAGAATAAACAGAAATCTATATTATGGAAAAGAATTTAGCATAAGTGGTGTTTTGAAAAAATATACTAATATTTTAAGATTTGTGATTGTATTTTTGTTTCCTTCTTTTGATTGTTTATCTTTTCTGTATTTTTAAGAATAAATCTGGCCGGTATGTGCAAGATGGAGGCCACAGCGGCAGTCATGGTGGCTCGGTGTGTGAGGCTGGTGCAGCACAATATCCCAGCTTTGGCATTGTCTCTGAGGACCTCTCCTTGGTTGTTGTGCACAACTACAAAACAAAAGAACAATGCCCACAGCCTGGAAGAGAATGTGCGTCACAATGAGCAGAAGACAGAGCATCCTTGGAAGAGAAGGTCAAGTTGGAATAGCAGCTGACACTATGGAAAAATACAAAAGAGCTTTGGCAGATACTGAGAACTTTAGACAGAGGAGCCAAAAACTGGTGGAAGAGGCAAAATTATATGGCATCCAGTTCTTCTGCAAAGACTTGCTGGAGGTTGTGGACATTCTGGAGAAAGAAACGCAGAGTGTTCCAAAGAGATTACAGATGAAAACCCTCACCTGAAAAGCCTTATATAAGGGGCTGGTACTGACCAAGGTGCAGATCCAAAAGGTGTTCACAAAGCACGGCTTGCTCAAGCTGAACCCCTTTGGAGCCAAGTTCGACTCTTATGAACATGAGGCACTGTTCCACACACCAGTAGATGGCGAGGAGGCAGCACGATGGTGCTGGTTAGCAAGGTGGGGTACAAGCTGCATGGGCGCACCCTCAGGCCTGCCCTGGTGGGGTGGTGAAGGAAGCATAACTGCCTACCTCAGGGTCTTTGGCTTTTAAGTCACTTGCTGTAACTCTTGAAAGGCAGTCTATCTTTTCCTAATTTTTGCTATATCCAGGCATTTAAACCATAAAATGGTAAAGCAAATGTAAAATCCAATCAAAGAAAGACACATCTCTGAAGATCACCTGGTGTCAAAATTCAAGATATGACACATACTGAGAAGCTTAATTTAGCAGGATAATTGTGAATAACTTCCAGGAAATAGTTTGAAAAAGAATAAACATATAATAATTATTCTGTATAAAATGATCTGCTATTTAATCTGAGATTTAGGAATGCCAAGCATATGAATTTGTTCCTTCAGTCCTTCTTTGAAATGTTTCTATAACATACAAAACAGTGAGGGAAATAGGCCATGGTACTCTCATGTTTATCTGAAGCAAAATTAAGAAAATCTGTTAGAATTGCTTTTCATTATTGAGTATGTTTTCAGAATCCTCTATTTTCTGTGTCCAGATCTATACAGTAAAATAGCTTTATCAATGGCATTTTATATACCAAAAGGACTTGGAACACAGGCAGGTGTTCCAAAGAAGAACAAAGGTAATGTTAATGAGAGATAGTAAAATAAAGATAAAATCTTTGAATATTTGAGAAAACAAAATAGGATGAACTGGTACTTGCTGAGAGAAGTAGGGTAAACATGACATAATAGTATTCAGAAAGCCTTCCTGGACTGCAGCAACACTGAAAGCAGTGCACAGCAAGGCCCCTGGACATTCCATCAGGTGTCAGACTGGCCCAAGGGTGAGCTTCATTTAGAATTTAATTGCAAGAGTTTTTTCTCAGGTCATTGAATGTGTACCTTGAGTCCATCCTTTACTTACCCATCTTATGGGGGAAACATCTATTTCAAAGTTGATCATTCATTTTCTGAGGGAAGATTCTCACAGTCTCTCTTGGACAATGGCAGACAGCACTTGTTAAAGTTTACTTTCCAAGAAAAAATAGTGATTCAACAAAATTAGCAATTCTTTAAATTAGAATGAAACTTTACTATGTTCTCTCATGTCAATATTAGGAATCATTGCAATAAAATTCACAATTCAGATGTTTAAGCTTAAAGCAAAAAATAAAATAGAAATACACTCTTTCTGAAGATACATCCTGACCTAAATTTGGTTATTTTCAAAACATCATTAGCCTAAAATTAGCACATGTTTAATTTCCAAATGCAAAGATATACAAATAATCTTGTGTATTTTAGCTTCTAGGATTGAGACACAAATCTCTCTGTGGTTTTATTAGTAATAATTTATATAAATTTAACAAAATCACTCTGCACAATTTTTGACAGTCATAGAAATTAAAATTTTAGAGTTACAGTTTTTTAGAAAGTACAAATGCAGTCTTCTTATGAGTAAACAGAGCTGTGGTCATCCAAGGTGGGTGCCTGAGTTATCCCATACTGTAGTTACTTATTTACCTTCACCTGGATTCACAAAAATGCAATTTAATCTACCATGAAAATTATATTCTATTGAAACAGCACTATAATCTGAAAAAAATATGGTTAACTTGATCTAAGTTAAGGCAAAGGGCAAAAAGGAATGGAGCTTTGCATAGTTCAATCTGCAAGCTGTTGGGGATTCTTTCATTTGGCTTTCCTCCCTTCATGCCACAAGCAGTGAGCTCTATATGTAAAGAAACCATAGTTATCATTTTAACTCATTTGAGATAAAGATAATTTTTTCCCAAGAAAGATAGAGTAGCCCCTGTATGTTATGGATTGATCAATAATATAGGAGCAAACTGCATTTCTGCAGAGTTATACAAGTCCAGGCATTAATAATGACAATGATTTAAAACAAACTGAGCTATTGGGAAAAGGCAAACATTTAAGAGTCTAGGCTAGATTTGTAACTCAATATTTATTAATTACATGTTGGCTGAAGTTGGGTTCCCTAGAAACTTGAGACCCAAATAGTACTAGATGTGCTAGTGTCTTATTTGGAGATCAATCCCAGGTGCACCAGTGGAGAAGTCAATATATGATACAATTAATGAGCAGGTTACTATTGTGGGCAAGGGGGGGTCTCTGGATACTTCATGAACTACCTGGCTTACATGGATAGTTCATGTCTATCTGAAATACTGAAATTTCAATATCACACTCATTTTCAGTACAATAAGACACTCATCTTATAGGGCCTTTACTTATAGGGACACCCAGGGAATGAAGGATTCCCTTTTCTCATCTCCTACTCATACTCACCTAAAGGAATGGCAAGTGAAATCATTAATGCAATTTCAACTATGTTTACCTCTCTTTTTGTGCCAAATACATATATAGAGAATTTAGACAAGTTATAGTTAGAATGCATAGTCTAATAAAGCTCAAAACTCTCAAAGGAAATGTGCATGCAAGATATTCTTTATGTGATACACCTACCATTCAGTGTTCTCTGTCATGGGGAAAGTGACACTCTCCAGTACATGGAGCTGCAGTGTAAAAAAAAACTAGCTTACTTAGCTCAGGACACACATATAGACCACTTCTGCCCATGAGAAGGCTGCTGCAAGGTGCTCCTGGTGAGAGCTGTTGCTTGAGCTGTGCTCTCCCATGGGAAGCTCTTGTATGTAGCCTCTCACCATCTTTTTCCCTCTTTCCTTTTATAGCTAAAAGTGGGACAGAAACAAGACCTACTGGCTGAGCGAGGAAGCTAGAGCAGAATGTAAGCTATGGGAACAGCCCCCTTTAACTTATTGAAGGTCATGGCTCATTTCTCAGATCAGTATCTGCACAGGCCACCAAGCAAACAGTCCTCTCAGTTGCTCGAACAGTTCAGACAGAACAAGAGTCCAAGCTCCTTCCAGATAAAGGAACAAGTTCCCTTTGCTTTCCAGAGTGAAGAATCACTCATACCTAAATACACCACCAAATAAACACTTATCTTTGTGCCCATCTGGATCATTCTGGAATGTTCTACTGAATCAAAAATCTACCAGTCAACCCTACATATAAAAACAGGACTCTTTACAAACAAAATAGTGTTTTAAAAACAGAAACAAAGCACTATTTAACATCTCTGAATGCCTGCTAAGACCATGTATTCACATTCCATAAAAATTAATATAGCTAATCTCTATTGACAGGAAATTTCTTAAGAGAAAAGCAAGTTTCATTCTTATAAGTGGGGGATGACCTAAAAATCTCATTAACACATTTTATGGAAATAAGAGTAACCAAAACAAATACAAATAAACAATGCATTATTGTTAATACTCTCTCTTAAGGTCATGAGAAGAACAAACTTTATTCAAAAACTTAATTGGGCACCTAGTGAAGTTATTGCTGCTCTACAGGCACTGTGGAAGATAGAAACAAAGGTAAATTGAACAGTTTCTATCCTACTTCAACCCTCCCCCTTTAAGAAGCTTAAAGTCTACAAGAACCTTAAGCCAGCATCTTACCATAAGGAAATCCATAGGAGGAACACAAACACTTGTCAGCAAAATAAATGAAGAAGTCTTAACAGGTTAACGACAAGAAGTTCATCAAATGTTCCTGTGAGGAGAAGTGTAACTGATCAATCATATATTTATCCAAATATATACAATGGCTTTAAGTAATTGCTTTCACTTGATGAGAAAGAAAACACAAGACAATAATAGAGTAGCAGGAGAGATTTTGCTATTACAAGCACATAAAGGTATGATTGAGAATGGTTTGACTACTCACTGTTTTTCTTGTACGTCAGAATTTCATAGGAATTCATCTCATATTTCTCAAAGGTTTGCCACACCTTTTCAATTGTGTCTTTATGAGTCAGCTCTCCATACATAAACCTGCAAATCAACTGAAGAGCTCAAGTTAGCAAATCAACAGGTATTTATTCTATAAGCACATGTTAAATATCTGTTCTGTTCCCAAACTATATGCTAGGCATTGTGATGTGCACACATATGTGAAAATGTTTGTTGGATCAAAAAGTCTTAGGGAAAATAGCAAGAAAGAAGGGAAGAGAAAATTCAAAGCAGAAGATGAGCATGTGAGCTTTAACCAAGAGTCATGTTAATTCAATAAAATAACAGCCCAATATGACTGAAGGTAGGCATGGAAAGGGAAATCTGCTATAGATAATACAGAAAAGCAAGCAGAGGACAGATTAAGGAGGAGACTATGGCAATAGAAGCCATGCGAGGCAATTCTAAGTTTATCCTGATGGCAACTGGAGGACATGGAAGGTTTTAATCAAAGGAGAAACCTAATCATATTTCATTTTAGAAATGTAAATTTGGAAGAATTCTGATAAAAATGGCCAAGTAAATATGGACTAAGATATTCCCTCTTCTAATTCCTAATAAACAAAAAATTAAAAGAGGAGCAGGGACACAAAAAAATATTCACCAAGTAAACAAGAAAGTGGGTGCAATTGGATGCTGTAAACATTAAGATACAGCTAAGGAAAGAAACAAGATTCAGTCACTGTCTGTGCAGCAACTTTTCCTGATCCTGCCCCACCAAACAGAAAAGAAAAACAGCATTGGGTTAAAAATAATGTTGACAGCATAAAATCCTACATGTTATTAATAATATAACTCCCTGCTGCTCATATGTAGAGACAAGTAGCCTAAGGGGGTAAATACAGAATATGAAATGAGAGAGAGAGAGAGAGAGAGAGAGAGAGAGAGAGAGAGAGAGAGAGAGAGAGAATGAGCTAGAGAAAACCTTGGGATAGAGCTTTACTGACTAACCCTAGTTCTTAGGCAGAACAATTGCCAGGACTGTCCATTTTTTCTGGTCCTACACTAAATATGGTCTGAATACCAGAACTTATCCATGCTGGAACAAAATAGTCCCTCAACTGAGTAGAATGAACCTTTCCACTGGACACTAACAGAATGCAAGAGGAGGGGCCATCTCTCAAGGGAGCTGGAAGCCCAGCTTCCAGATGAAGGATGCTCAAGGTTTCTAATAAGCATTTTCCCTTCCCACCCCAGGTCTCAGGCAACAACGATAAGGAAGGACATCTCTGGTCAATTCTCCAAGTCTTAAGTAATGCAGAAATGGTGATATGGGTTCCCAAAACATACATGTCCCAAAGAAACTCAGAGCTTATCTGATCTAAAACTAAACAGCCAAGTCAAGCACTATACTTAGCTTGACACTGGAACGACTTTAGACTTACTATAGGCTTCTGAATTCTGGCACCCTAGCTGCTGATTCTATGAATTCTGTGTCATTTTATGAATACTTTTTTTTTTTTAAATTTTACTCTCCAGCGCATTGAGGGACAAGATTATCTGGGCATTACGTCATGTAGCTCTCTGTTTTTAAGTTGTTCTTTTTACTTATGTACTACAAAAACAGAATATTGACTTTGTTAAACTATCTTTTAAAAGAAAAATAGATCAACAATAAATTAGCCCTACCTGAAAACAAGGGAATTTCTCTTTATTTTTCTCTGAGTTAATTTTCTAGATATGTGGCCATCATTTAAGTGAAGCGATGGTACATTTAATAGCAATTTTCTTCCCAAGTTAACATAAATTGCTGCAAAATTGAGTCTTCATATAGAAGATGTGCCGTAATTACCTCCAGTTTTCACTGGTCTTGGTTACTCTTTCAAGTAGAGCAGATGTAAACTTCCTTAACCTGAACATTATATTACAAATATCTACAAGGCAGGAAATAAGCCAAAGAAGTTCCTGAGCTATCAGTAACATAGCTAGTACAAAGGTTTTTTTATTCTTATAGTAGGGGTCATTCAGGTAATTAAATAAGTTGTTTTGAATTGTGCATAAAAGTTTGCTAGATTAGCAAAATATTCTATCTGATTTTTTAAAGTACTTATACTCAATAAGAAGGAAGAAAGACAAGAAAAGGCTGTTCAATTTATACCAAAAAATGAAGCTAATCTTCTCGATTTATTGATTTGTACATATGAAGTACAGATGCAGATATAGATGCAGATATATAAATGTATAGATATTTAAGAGGAAACCAGCACAGAAAGAATATAACAGCATTCTATTGCAGTTAGAGTCATAGTTTCTAAACCTCTGAGAAGTGGGGAGAAAATCTTAAATTTTCCATTGCTCAGTCTTCACAGTATAAAATTTTAGAAAATTAAAATACTTCCAAACATTTCTTGTTTTTCACCAAACTTTTTATTTGTCCGATTTAATACATGAAAATGTAACTTCTGAGAACAGACAAATATGTCTGAACAGACAAGCTTCTCCACCCTTCATAGATGAGTTTATTTCTTAATTTGGCAGGTGTGGGAAATGGTTCCACTTTATGTAAACAGTGCTAAAGAGAAAAGGCTGAAAAAGGAGAAAAAGAGGAGCTTGACGCTATGCTGTACCAAGACCTTGGCAGGGCACAGCAGAGGAATGTCTGGCAGGATCCAGGCTACATGCCCAGCTCACCACCTTGAAGATGCTTTGAAAGGATTTTCCCAATGCCAAGGCCCAAGGGGAGTCTTCAAATACATAATATTTGCCATTAGCACAATTTGCTAAGAGAACAGAAAGAGAGCTCTAACAAAGACACAAAATATTAGTTCTCTTTTTCTGAAATAAAAAATTTTAGCTGAGAAAAAAAAACTCTTTAAAAAAGGCTCTTGTCTCCAACATTATAAATTACTCTTCTCTAAAATGTTCAGAAATCTTAAAATTAATCCAATCATCTAAATTTTCTTTTCATTTTCATTTACTTTTATTTGATGTTTTTCAAACTTATTCCATATAAAACTTCATAAGCTTCTGAGTTCACATTTTTTTATAAAGTTTTCCCAAGCTTTTCTAAGTTTCTCCCCATCTTACTGACTACAAATATGTAGTTGTAGCCACCATGCCCCACATAGGCTTTGATTTTCTCAGCACATTCATGAATGAGAGAACATATTACAATAAAAATTCTTCAATAAAAATGGAATGAGGGGAGCTCCTTTTGTGAGTGGGTGGAGGTGAGTCCCTGCTCAGAGCAAGCCCTGGGCTGTCAGTGTTCCAACCCTCCTGGTCTGCTTTCGCTGCCCAGAGCGCCCCTGTGCTCTTCTCCTGGCTCTCTCCCAGCTGTAGCATGTCCACCACTGTGGCCCTATAGCGCTGTTGCTTGCTGCCTGGCCACTTTGTCTTGGCTACTCTTGTTCGCGTCCTGGGCTTTCCATGGGCGCGCTGTCTGCTGTTGGCTTCTCTGCTGTTGCTGCTATGGTGGCCTTGCACTTTCCCCTGTGCCTCACCTAGAACTTGTATCCCCCACACCTTAGGCCATGTGGTTTCAATCAGAGCAATGCTTCAGTAGGCTGTCAAAAGACAGCATCTCCAGTCTGAGTGTGTGTAATGAGATGGAGGCAGGAGTGGTGAAGTGAGAGCGCTGGATCTGAGTTGACGCTCTTCTGTGGCCTAGGACAGTCACTGAAAGACAGAATTCTCTCCTGCACAGCCAGAGAGGACTGGCGGGCTGTAGTGCCCCACTGCATGTAAATTCTCCCTTGGTTGACTCCTCACCACACTGAAAACTTTAGGGAAAATCCTTTTGTTTAACAGCAGAGGCTTCAGAGTGTAATCTATACTGGGGCCTGAAAATCATTTTAACTGGCGACTGATATGTCTCAAGGTGAACTCGGCCATCCAAGGCACTGCCACTTATAGTGGGAGCTCAGCTGATCCACCCGGAAAAGATAGGTGAGGTAGAAGATAGCACCATGCAGATTCATCAACTTGTGAATTCTATGTGGAAACTCTGCCCAAAATAAGCTTTCTGAAGGTAAGGAAGAAAAGGAAGAAAATAATGGAAAGAAGGATTGTGTGGCATAGGTAGTAAATATCTGTCCTTGTTCACAGTTTGGACCACCTCAGAAGAGACAATTCTTTTATTTTTCATTAAGAACTTTTTGTTTTGGGGTTGGGGTTATACTTTAGTGGTATAGCTCTTGCCTATCATGTGTGAGGCACTGGGTTCAATCCTCAGCACCACCTTAAAAATAATGAAGGTATTGTGTCCATCTTCAAATAAAAAATAATAATTTTTTTTTTGGTTTTTGTTGTATATGTTGATTCATTCATGTTACACATATATAAAGATATTTTGTTATCATTTTTCTCTTTTTATTACCTTTTACTATTTTGTTTTGTTTTATGAGTGTTTTTTATTTTTTTGTTTTTGGTTAATTTTCTTAGCTTCTCCCTCTAATAGTTAAATTCTCTTGTTCTCTATCAACCTGTCAATCTGCTTTGTTGTATTTTTAAATTTTGTTATTTTCTCCCTTCTTTATGGCCTTCACTTTCTTCTACCTCTCTTCTACTTTATCTTTTTCACCTTTGGAATATTTTAACCATTCTTTTGACTTCCTTTCTCATTTTCTTCCTTGTTAATGAACTGTATTTTTGCCATCTTTTAAAACTAGTTTATATAATTCTTGCTCCCACGATTCATGTTTTTGAAGTTATTAGTACTGTGGATGTTGTAGCTGATATTCAGTGTTTACTTTAATTCTAAATCTAGTTCACTGCTTCTTATGTTGCTGTTTTAATTTCTGATTATTAGTATTGTAGATATCATAATTAACACCTGGTATTTACTTGAATATTGTAGATTCTTCCCTGTTATTGTTGCTGTTCTTCATTTACCCTTTTCCATAGTGGCTGGGCACCAAATGTGACACTATAAATTGTTGGGGAATGTGCTCTGCCCTTGAGTTACACCCCCAATCCAGGTAAGAGATTGTGTACCTAATTCCACACATAACAACTATTCTTAACCTTCAGCAATAATTTAAAGAATATTGGGGACCTCAAACTGGCAACCATGGCCTAAGTAGAAGTTGGAGAGAATGCTCAACTTACCCATGGACATATGCTCCTACAGCAACAGCAGAGAGAAATAACACAATAACCTCAACATAGGTTACTCTTATACACTCTTAGAATATACAGAATTGCCATATCTAGAAGATCAATCATGGGTGGTATGTATATACAGTGATATAGGCAACACAACTGTCGATCTTCTAGAAAGATCCTGTGAAATCTACAGAGAAAGTGGAATCCTCAAGCTCTAATATACTACAAAACTTGGAATGATCACTTTGATCACTAATCACAACCAAAAACATTAGGATATTAAATATACTACAAAAAAACACTGGGAAATATATTCAACAATTCACAACAACGTGATATACCAGAACACTTTGCCAAGAGAAGGCTGTTCCCTAAGAATAACCTCACATAAAAGTGAAAAAGAGGTGGCTGGAGTTGTGGCTCAGTATTAGAGGACTTGCCTAGCATGTGTGAGGTCCTGGGTTTGATTCTCAGCACCAATATAAAGTGAAGGTACATCTACAGCTAAAAAAAAAATTTAAATTAGAGAAGAAACCCATCTCAATAGATATGCAAATCTCAACATAAGAATATAAGTGATACAAAAAACTAATGTAGTAAGACACCTCTTAAGGTGTGTAATTCATCAACAACAGACTTCAAAAATATCCAAATACTGGATACAAAATTTTTTTAAATGATCATTTAAAAATTATAGGATTCTCAGATGATAAAAAAATAAATAAATTAAGAAAGTCAGTACATGATATAAATGCTAAATTCAATGAAGAGATAGAGATATTGAAAAATAACTACACAGAACTCTTGGAAATGATCATCAAATCAAAAATCAAATTGTATATGTTTCCAATACATTAGATTGAGTAGAGGACAGAATTTTAGAGATTGAAGATAAGGTGGACATCCTTGAACATTATTAAAGACACCCTTGACAGTATTAAAGAAAAAAGTAAGAAACTACAAATCTAATAAGAACTGAGGAAACATTAAGAGACCAAACTTAATGTTCACAGACATTAAAGAAGGATCAGGGATACAGGATCATGGCAGTGACATAATGGCAGAAAAATTCCTGCAGACTTAGGAATAAGATGAACATCCTGACACTGGAAGCATTTAGAACCTCAAATAGCCCAGACCAGGAAAAAAAAAAACTTCTTCACATCCTATCATAATTACAAAGCCAAAATTTCAGTTCAAAGAAATAATTTTAAAAGCTACTAAAATTTTAAAAGCCAGGTCACATTTAAAGAAAAATCAATCAGATTAACATCCAATTTCTTGACAGAAACCCTAATGTCCAAGAGGGCTTGGAACAATGTATTTCAAATCCTGAAAAAAAATAACAGCCAACCAAGATCATTCTATCGAATAAACCATCAGAATTGTACTATCAGAATCAAAGAAAAAATAAAAACCTATCGAGATGAGCATAAAGGAAAGAAATTCATTATTACTATTCCAGCATTGCAGCAAACACTCAGAAGAATTCTACACATAGAAGAAGATTATAAACCACCAAGAGATCTTAAAAAAATGAATTAGATTGCAACTGGGGGTGAACATATGCCAATCAGGATAGAAGCAAACATTAAATGTAAAAAAATAAAAATAGATGAGAAGTAACACATTCCTCTCTAATGACACTGAATATAAATGGTCTCATTTTTCCAAATAATAAACATAGATCATAACACTGGACAAAAAATAAGACCCAATTATTGTTGCCTCAAAGAAATATATCTATGGCCAAAGATATTCACAGGCTAAAAGAATTAAAAAATGGCATTTCATGTAAATGAAACTTGAAAGCATGCAGGGATACCTATTAATAACCAACAACGCAGATTCAAGCAAAATTAGAGGAGAAGTACAGATCACCATATCTTGGTAAGGGGAATAATCCAAAAAGAAAATATAAAGATAGTAAACATTTATGCCCCAAACATTGGTGCACCTGATTACATAAAACACAATGCAACATAAAGGTTCATATAGGGACCAATATAATAATAGCAAGTGACTGCAATATACCTCTGAGAGATCATCCACACACAAAATCAACCAAGATACTACAGGGTTAAATCAAACTGTAAATCAAATGGATTTAACAGGTATTACAGAGTATTTCATCCAATACAGCTGAATCCCCTTTTTTCAGTTTTCTCCAAAATAGATAATATTTTAGTGAACAAAGTAATCATTAGCAAATATGAAAAAGTTAAAATAATTCCACATATCCTGTTTCAATGAAAATGGAATAAAATTAAAAATCAAGAAGAAAACCACATATTCAAAGACATAGAGATTAAACAATACACATTGTAATGATGAGTGGATCATCAAAGAAATCTGACAAGAAACTAAAAAATTCTAAGACTCAACAAGATTAGAAGTTCAACATACCAGGGCCAAGAAGCTGCTGCAGCAGCCACTGTTTAAAATCTGGTGTCTCTGGGGGCTGAGGGATCTGCTGGAGGATGGAAACAAGAGAAAGCCTTGTGGCCTCAGCATATCCCAGTGCTCAATCCCTCTCTTCAGATGCACAGCATCCACCTTGGGAGTGCATTTAGATGATACTGTGGTTTCCAGATGCGGAGGTCCTGGGTTCCAGGTAGCAATGAAGGGATAGCAGTGCCCTGCTGCTGAGCTCCTTCCTGCCCCCTGTCTGCCTAGGCACAAAGGAGGGTCAGAGGAAGGCCTTGCAGTGTGCCTGCCTCTATGCTTCACAGACTCCCACCCCAGGGTCACTGCCTAGGGGTGCCTGCTACCCAAACCTTTGCACTACAGCTGTGCAGGGTGCCTTCAGCTGCCACCTGCCATCCTGAGGCAACCACCCTCAACTCAATATGACACTGCTGGTGTTCCTGGCCATGCTGCTGATCGTCCTGCTGCTGCTGATGTGCAGAACTAGCCTTAAGGCCATAAGCAACAAACCCTGTGCCAACATTGTACAGAATAGGGAAAGCCTGAAAGCATTTCCTCTAAAATCAAGATCAAGTCAAGGATGTCCACTCTCACCACTCCTGTTCAATATAGTTTTTGAAACTCTAGCCACAGAAATTAGGTAAGAAAAGGAAATAAAGGGGATTCAAATAGAAAAGTCAAATTGTCTCTGTTTGCAGATGATATTATCCTGAACTTAGATGATCCAAGAAGCTCCACCAGTACACTTCTAATGATGATAAACAAAGTAAGCAATGTAGCAGGATACAAAATCAAAATATAGAAATCAACCACTTTCCTATACACTACTGATATATCTGTTGAGAAAGAAATTAGGGGAAAATCATTAACAATAGCTTCCAAGAACATAAAACAGTAACAAAGTTAACCAAAAAGGTGAAAGATTTCTACAAGAAATATTTACAAAATATGGAAAAAATAAATTGAGGAAGACACCAAAAGATGGAAAGACCACAAATGTTCATGGTAGGGAGATTTAATATTGTTAAAATGACCATATAACCAAAATCAATCTGCAGATACAATGTAATTTCCATGAAAATACCAAAGATATTCTTTTGAAAACCAGAAAAACAAATCCAAAGATTTATACAGAAGAACAAAAGACCCTGGATTGTCAAAACAAATCTGAGTAAAAAGACTAAAGCTGGAGGTATCACAATGCCTGACTTTAAATTATACTATAGAGTCACAGTAATGAAATCAGCTTGGTACTAGCATACATATAGATATTTAGATCAGTGGAACAGAATGAAGACACAGAAACAAACCCACAAAGGTTCTATAAAATTACACTGGAAACAATACAGCCTCCTTAACAAGTGATGCTGGTAAAACAGGATACCATAAGATTAAAAATAGATACCTATCTATCACTCTGTAACAAAAGTCAACTCAATTGGACCAAAGACCTAGGAAAAGACCTTAAACTTTGCAACTGATAGAAGAGAAAAAAGGAATAGCTTCAACATATAGGTACAGATAATGACTTACTTAATATATTGTACTTCTCCAACTCAGTAAATATTAAGGACTTCTCCAAAAAATGCATTCCATAAATGGGGAAAGAAGTTAAACAGACATTTCTTAAAAGAAGAAGTACAAACAGCCAAAAATTATTTTAAAAATGTTTGACAACTAGAGTCATCAGGATAATGGAAATCAAAACTACACTGAGATTTCATTTCACTCCACTTAAACTGACAGCCATTAAAAATACAAATAACAATAAATGCTGGCAGAATTGGGTAGGGGAGAGAACCATCCAAATCATTTGTAGGTATCTATATTAGTACAGCTAATACGGAAATCATTATGGAGATTCCCCCCAAGACTAGGATTGGATCCTGTAAAGGAACACCTATGTGGGGAGAATTGTGGAAGAGGCGCACAAACGACAGACACAGATACACAGGGAAGGGTACAAACAGACAGAAGGATGGCAACAAAGGAATGCCTACCCCTCTCTGCCATCATCTTTAATAACCAAAAAGTTACTTATTACCCACTACCAGTGATTACACTTTGACTAGTATTCCTTTAACCCTGAGTGCTAGCTAACTAAGATAAGGTCCAGGTTAATCCAAACACATAGCCTCTCTCCTTCAAAGGATATCACTATGTAAACCAGGTAGTGCATCCACATAGTTATCTTAATAACCTCAGCAGGGAATAGCTGGGCATTCCAATCATGGGAATCAGTTACCTCCTGGGAATTTGCTCACTCAGAGAACACTTCCGTATTTCCACTGTCAGAAATACCTACAGGAACCACCATCATCGAGTATAACCATTTACTCCTCAGTATCTATCCAAAGAATTAAAGTCAGCATACAACTGTGACACATGCCTCTCCATGTTTATAGCAGCACTATTCACTATTGTGAATTATTGTATGAATCACCAATTTATGCAACCAGTCTAGGTATCAGTCTATAAATGAATGGATAAAGGAAATGTGATATACAGACACAATGGAATTTAATTCAGGCATAAAGAATCACAAAATTATGTCATTTGCAGGGAAATGGATGGAACTGGAGAACACTGTGTTAGACAAAATAAGGTAGACTCAGAAAATCAAGAAACATGTTTTTTCTCAAATGTGGAATTTAGCAAGAAAAATGGGATCTCCTGAAAATAGAAGGAAGAGCAGTAAGGTAGAAAAAGGGAATAAGGAAATGGAGGAAGGGAGGGCAAGGGGGTACTAAGTATTTAAGTCTATCAAATTTTGCAAGGTACATGGGCTTGGGTTGTAGCTCAGGGGTGGAGTTCTTGCCTTGCATATATGAGGCACTGGGTTTGATCCTCAGCAGCACATAGAAATAAATAAAATAAAGGTGTTGTGTTCATCTACAACTAAAAAAAATTTACAAGGTACATATACAAATATACCACCATAAAACCCACTATTCAGTGTAATTTTTTCTCTCTTTTAAAAAATTTAACTGAGTTTTAAAAAACAAATGACAGCAGAATGCATCACAATTCTTATTACACATATACAGAACAAGTTTTCATATCTCTGTTTGTATATAAAGTATGTTCACACCAATTTGTATCTCCATACATGTACTTTGGATAATGATGCCCATCACATTCCACCATCCTTGTTAACCCCCTGCCTCTCTCTTCCCCTCCCACCCCTGTGCTCTATCTAGAGTTTCTCTAGCAACACAGAGACCTCACACAGTTTTCAAGAGATCCCACTCAAGTACTTCATAGATTTCCCAAAAACCTGACATATGAGACCTTTCACAGAGACTTACCACAGAGATACCAAATCCATTCTTCCTTCCAAGTGGACCTGAAACCACTTAGCTAACTGAAGGATACCACCAGCCTGGTTCTGCCCTCAGGACCCAGAGACACTGAGACACTGTCAATATGGTCTCCCAAATGGTGTTCTTTGCTTGGAAAAATCCTTGGGAATTTCTATTCCTTTGTAATGCCACTGCCTCTGAACAAAAGAAATGCAGATTCCAAATACAGGTCTGCAAAATTCCTTCTTCTCCAAGTTTCCACTTCCTTAGCTCTAACCCACAGTTTAGAGAATCACAAATATTAATCATGAATAAAATGTGGCCAACCTTCAGTGAGAGAATTCATTTCTTTAGCTTTACTTATTCACAAGTCAAATGCATTAATATCTCATTTTACTTCACTGAAGATAAGAACTGAATTCAAGATGGTTGACCACTTTGGAAACACAATAAAGACCTGTAACAAATGGACTCTAGAAATGAAATAAACAAGCAAAGAAGCATCTGGACTCACTCTACCTCCCAGGGGGGCTGTCCAACCAGCATATTATTCTGCACACAGCAGGTAGTAACAAGTTTGGAGAATCTGCTTTATTTTCAAATGAAACAAGATAAAAATCAAGTAAAGAATTTTTGCAATGAGATTTCTGGAAATACTCTTATTTTATCATCTAGGAAGATTATATTTAATCTTATAATGTTTTGTTCCTTAAAATATGATAAATCCCTCAAATAATATTACACATTTCCAAAATATAAAAGTGTTACTGTTCAGTTAACATAGCTTAAACTGATGGACTAAATATAAGATTTCATTTTCATTTTGAAAAGAATTCCAACAAATGCACATTTTTTTAAGACTCAGGCAGTCAAGTTGTTTTATGTTCAGTATAGAGCAAAAAAAGGACTAGCTTCAAACAGTTTAAAATCCTTCAAAATATATCAATCCATGTTTGAGATACACATAGAGCCTAATGAAACTACTAAGGAATATTTAAACACTGGAATTGAGAAAATTGTACATTTAGTCATATTTATATTAGAATAGTCCATAGTGAAAAGTCTCATTTATCATACCCCAGCATTTTCCAAAGGATGCAATTGGTAAGACTACAAATTACTTATCACTCATAAGCAACCCATTGGTTCTATCTTATTTATTTTAAAGACTTCTGTCAAGAATGTGTCACTGGTTGTGTCTCTCAGATTATCCATCATGATAACAGCATCACAATCTTTTCTTCTCAGTCTTTTCATTAAAAGTAGTGGAGCTGACATAAGAGCTCTTTAAGTCTATTTGTTTCAAGAAGTCCCCTTCTCCATAATTACAAACTTATACTTATTAATTTTCCTACTATATTACCTTATAAAGCTATCAAATCATAAAAAGAAGCAATGTGATCATGGATGTCCTCTTATATAATTGGACTATTTGTTTTTTGATAGTGGAACTTATACAAGGTAAGTTACAGGAAACAAATTAGGAAAAAATCTATACAGAAAATATTTTATAAAGAATAGTGTATCCTTTTAAAATTGATTTTTTTGAGGGGAGGGTAATCTAGGATTGAACTCAGGGGCATTCATCCACAAAGCCCCATCCCCAGCCCTATTTTGTATTTTATTTAGAGACATGGTCTCACTGAGGTGCTTAGCACTTTGCTTTGGCTGAGGCTGGCTTTAAACTCTTGATCCTCCTGCCTCATTCTCCTCAGGTGCTAGGATTATAGGTATGTACCACCATGCCCAGCTCAATTTGATTTTTAACATGGTTAAATTAAGTGATTACTTCTGGATCTTTAGAGGTGGCTGTAAAGTCTGAAAATACACAAACATTCATAAAAAATAATCACTGACATGCTGAATATATTGTCCATCAGTAGCAATTTGTAGTTCATTAAGCTATGCAAAACAGCAATAAACAATTTGCATTAAAGCAACATTCCCATCAGTCACTGCACATGCATCTGTCACATATCACCTCAATGATTTCTGTGTCCAATTTTCATGACAGAAATCAGAAGTTTATCCAGGGCCTTCAATCTATTATCCAGATACCTCTAATAACCCAGGGGCTTCAATCTATCACAAAGATATTTACATTACAGACTTTATAGCCACTGGTATTTTAAGATTTACTCACTATACATCTTATTAATATTTCAGCATTTTTATACATACAAAGAAATAGATAACCAAAACAGTAAGATATTGGAGAAAATAAGAAAATTATATCATCTTTGTCTTGAAAATTTTTCACATCAAAACATTTTGCTGCAAATAAAAGTAATTTGTTTTGTTTTGCTACACAGTATAGAGATTGAATCTGGGGCCTAGCACAAACACATGCTCTACTGCTGAGCTACACCCCAAATCCCCTTTTTATTTCATTTTGAGGAGGCTGGCTTTGGACTTGCAATCATCTTTCCTGAGACTCTTGAGTAGCTAGGATTACAGGGGTGTACCAACATGCCTAGCTTGAAGTGACTTGAAATCTACAGATGAAAGACTTTAAATGACATTTAGAATTTACTGCAAATTCGGTTTTGAAATAAACTTTTCTTAAACAAAGGGTTCACATTGACTTCCACAAATCAGGCACTCCAGAATACAATGTAGAGTAGTGAAATATGTGATGCCTTCTACATACACCAAGGAAAAAAGGTCTTTTGCAAATAAGCAAAACCAGAATTGCAGTTGTCTCTAAGAACAATTCCTTCCCATTCATAGACTATAATGCTGTTGACAATTTCAAGCACTTTCACTTCTAAAGAACTCCCACAGGAAGAAATTCCTCCAAGCTTTCCAGACACAGGTGCACTTTCTGTCCTTCTCACTACCTTAACAGTGTGACACATCCAGCTCCAGACAGTCCCAATAGCTTCCCCCTGTGTTCTCTAAGGTCAGTCACTTTCATAACCATTCTTGTAACACAATAAATTGCTATAATTATTTCCAGGGCCTACGTGTATTGCTGCATTTTCCAAACAGGTGCAGGTCTCTGTGGTTACTCAGAGGTTTGCTAGGGCACCCTTCCCTGGGCTGAGCTGTCAAGATCAGAAAAGCCCATCTACCCATAAACATGTGCCCCATCCCACTACCCTTTTATATTCCTGTCATAATTTAATGCTAGGAAAACTTTACATACCTATTTCCAACAACAAGAAAAACTTCACAAGGTATACAAATTTCTTTTGTACACTGTGATCCCCGGAGTGAGAGAAACTTTCCATATTCCAGGTCTAGGACTTAGGCAAGTATCTTGGGGTCTTCAGACATCACTTTCTAAAATGAAAATGAAATTCAATAATATGAAGTTACAACATTAAACACTTTGCATAATTCCTATTAGATTATTTTGATGTTATCTTTATTTTCATTATTATTACCAATGAAACTGGATGATTTTGATATTATCATTGTTTTTATTTTCACTGCATGATTATCAATTTAACTTTTACTTGCTAAATCAAATATACACACTTGTGGTATACTGTTTTCACAATTAAACAACTGATTTTCTAGCACAAAAGCTAATGTTTAATACATACTAGACATTTATAGTTCTAAGAAAAAAATAGATATTCTTTCAAGTCATTTTTCAAATCGCTTTTTTGAACACGAATAAGCTCCAGGTGGGCCTAAGGAGAGTGAAAAGGCAGAGGAGCAGCAGAAGCCTGTCTGTCATCCTCCTGTGTGGTTAGATAGGGGTGAGAAGACCTTGCCTGCCAAGGGAGCAGTCCACAGAGTCTGACCTGGAACTCTCAGGGCGGGGGCCTCCTGGCTCCTGGAGATTGCTCCAAGAGTATGTGGAGGTGCCTGAGAGAGTCTTTATGTCCCCAAACTGAACCTCTTCCATTGCCACAGGGTAGGACCCTTTTGGAAACCCCTTTCAACATCACCCTCCCCCCCCCAACAGGCCTGCCTGTCCTCAGGAGCTTGTCTCTCTTTTAAGATACCCTCACTGAGACCCACACACCTGTTCCTCCACTCAGACACTTTAAGGTATGCCCTCCACCTAAATGATCCTCACAGTGCACCTGCCCCTTAACACAGCTTACCGACACCAGCGGTATCCCTTTGCCTCTACCCCACAACCCCCAAACTCGCAGGCCACCCCTCCAGCCCTGTAGAGGTAGAAGCCTCCAATAGATGAGCTGCCCTCTAAAGTGGCGGCTCCTGCTGCCAAGGAGCACCTCTAGAAAAGCCGCTGCACCTCACCCAAAGAGCCTGCACCCTCCCCGAGTGGGTCCCAGTACCTCCTTCTTCAAGGTGCTCCACATCTTCTGCTGGGTTTCTGCCCCTGGGGGAGCAGCCAGGAATGCGCGGGTGAACTCGCGGTGGGAGTGATGGAGGCTGTCCTTCCCGCAGCCTAACCTGCGGGAGCCATGGCCAAGCCGTGCGCAGCGTCCTTTTGGCTTGGGTCCTGTCCTGGGCAGCTCTGAACTCACCGAGGCCGGCCGTGGCTCCATTGTTCAGTGGCTCCTGTGCTCTGGCAGCGGCTCCTGTTCCTGGAGTCCGAGACGGTGGTGTCCTGGCTCCAGGGATTAGGTGATGCCGGCGGCGGCTCCTTAATTGCTGAGAAGGGCGATGGCGGCTTTGGCTCTTGTGCTCTGCACGTGGTGGCGGCGGCAGGTGGCTTTGGTGTCCAGAAGAGGGAGACAGTAGCAGCGTTTCCTCCCGCGCTCAGGCCCTTCCTGTGCTCTGGTGGAGACGTCAACATTGGCTCTGGGCAGGGGGTTGGCTCCGGTAGCAGCTCCGTGTCCTGTCTGCAGTGGGGTCGGCAGTGACATTGTCTCCAGCTGGTGGGCGACTGCAGTGACAGCGGAGCGAGGGAAGCGGTTCCCATGATCTGGACACGCTGAAGGCTCCAATGGTTCCTGTGCTCTGGAAGCGGTGACTCCCGTGAGTCAGCGTTGACTCCAGCAGTTGTTGGACCTGAGGGAGGCAGTGGCTCCTACTCCCCAGCTGGCATTGTCTACCACGGGTCTTGTGCTCCAGCAGCGGCGGCGGAAGCTCCAAGGTCTTGCGGCTGCATTGGCAACAGCTGCGGCGGGCGGCAAGGATGGTGGCAGTGGCTCCTATGTTTTAGACGCGGCGTTTAAGGTTGCTGTGGTCTCAAGGCCAACAACATTGGCTTAGGGCGGCGGTGGCGTTGGTTTCTGCATTGGCTCTGGCGGCGGCTTTGGCTCCTGAAGCAGCGTTGGCGGAGGCCTTGGGGGCTTCTGCAACAGCAGCTCTGGTCCTGCAGCTCCAGCGGCTCCCACGGATGAAGCTGGCTCTGGTCCCTGCTCCTGTGGTGGCTCCTGCACTCTGGATGCTGCAAGGAAGTGATGGCCTCTGAGCTAATGGTCCTTTGGCAATAGACACTCTCTATTGGTTAGCTCAGGAGCTCTCACTTCCGTTTTCCCCTCAGGGGGCGTGATGACATAAATTTGGACCAATAGTGTTGCAACTTTTTCCAAACCCTTATTAGCATAAACTTGAACCAATAGCATTGACCCAAGAGGTATATATATATATATATACCTCTACCTGCGGAAAGTCCTGCAGCTATTTGCCATAGTGTCTTAGAGGCTGGACTTCCTCTCCTGGATTCAGAACACCGGTAACCTGGAGAAGATTGGTGGTGAGCTGCTGCAGTCTGCTGGAACATGGGTGGGCAGAGCCTGCTATCCAGAGCTGCTTGGCTCCAGAGGCTTGCTGCTTCTGAGGAACCCACCCGCCAGTACAAGTATGAAACTCTACTTTCACTACGGGGACCTTTTAGCAAGGCATGTGTACTTATTCATACATATTAAAATAAATAGATTACATTTTCTTTACGTGTGTGTGTGTGTGTGTGTGTGTGTGTGTGTATAACTTCACACATTGTTTACTCAAAATAAGAAATTAATTTAAAAATTAGACACAGGCAATACATGGTGGCACATGATTTGTGATCACATAACTATAATCACAATTATTAGGCCTAGGAAGGAGATTTGCCAGTTCAAGTTTCCATTTCATTTCAAATGACTAATAGAAAATCTATTTCCAGGAATTTATCTGTTTAACATAAATTATCAAATTTGAGGATCAAGAGTAATGTAGTATTATATCATTTCCCTATTAATATGTATGGGGGCATTGAAGGTGCCTCTACTTTTATTCCTGATACTAACAATTTTTGCCCCCCTCTTCAATCAGTATGGTTAGGAATTTAACAATTATGTGTTTTTTTTAATATCCAGGTTCATATTGAATTTTTTCAATCCATTTTCTTTTATCTCATTTTACTGATTCCGAGTTTAATATTTGTTATATTTTGACAAAGATTGAATTTTTTTCTTTTTTTCAATGTCAATGCTCAGGTTAATTATTTTAAAATTCTTGTTTCTAATAGAAACATTCAATGCTACACATGTTCTTCTCAACACTATATGATTTTACTTATATCATCTATCTAGTATAAGTTTTTACAAATTCTATTTGTGTCTTTGACTCATGGATTATTTAAAGTTATGCTATTTGATTGTGAAATATTAGGGATGTTATACATTATCTGTCTCTTTCTGGTGTGTGTGTGTGTGTGTGTGTGTGTGTGTGTGTGTGTGTGTGTCCAGGTGTATGGGTGTTGCCAAGGAATGGACCCAGTGCTTTAAGTATTCAACTGAGTGCTGTACCACTGAGCTATTTACCCCAGCCCCATATATATTGAACATATGCTTTGCACGATATCAACAATGATACATTTTGATGTTTGTTTTACCTGTGGTCTAAATTGTTGAATATTCTGAGTGCATTTGAGAAGTGCTCTTTTTTTGGTGATGGGATTTTGTTCTGTAAATGTTAATTAGTTCAGGTTCTCTGATGATTTCGTAAAGATTATCATCTATGAATTGTTGAATTTCTGTGTAGCTTTTCTATTAATTGTTGAACGAGTGCATTTGAAAACTTCATCTTTGTCATTGAGTTTAAGTATTTTGCTTATAGATCTAATATTTTATGTGTTCACGTACTTTAACTTTTGGGAGAACATAAAAATTTAAGTTAAAGTACAAGGTTATCCCTGGTGTATTATGTTGCAATAAATTAAGATAAGAAATGCAAAATTCCAAAAAATAGATGTAGTCAGTAACCAAAGTGACTGGCTTTTTAAATTCTCATTTCTGGTCAGGACTCACTCTTAATTTAGGAAGGAGTAGGTAAGTAATGCTAGGTAATGCTCATTTAACCACTTGAACTGTTAAAAATGTATGACTTGTCCAGTGTCACCAAAAATACTCCTTATGGGATACTAATCCTTCCGTGGAAGGAACAGAAAACCAAGGTCCTTAAAATAAATGTAACTAGCAATCTATTTTAACATAGGTGAAAATAGGAAACTAGAATGTTCTCTCGGATAAGTAGATGCTGATCCATATGGGTTTGGGAGTGGGGAGCATGGGAAGAATGGAGAAACTTTAGCCAGGGTAAAGGGGAGGGAAAGGAAGAGAGTGGGCATGGGGGTCAGAAAGATGGTGGAATGAGATGGACATCATTACCCTAAGTAATGTGTGAAGGCATGAATGGTTTGACTCTGCATTGTGAACAACCAGAGTCATAAAAAATTGTGTTCTGTGTATACCATGAATTGAAATGCATTCTGCTATCATGTATAATAAATTAAAATAAATACATAAATTTAAAATAAAAAAAACGGGATAGAAATGCAAATCTGGATATTATATATTAAGGAACATATGAGGTACATTAAGTATGAAACAGTAAAGACTTATGCATTTTCCTCAGTGTATCTTTTATATCTTTGATATGAGAAAGATACTTGTGAATATAAAGAATTATCTAACCCATATTTGGAAATTTAAATAATCTCTTGTTTAAAACAATGGTTTAAGGGACTCACAAAGTTAACACACATACATACAACACACGCATACATGCACACATCAATGATTGTTTTCTCTTGCACTTTGACTTCAAACCACATTTATTATAGCTTTTACAGAACACTACACCTATGCATCACTTCCCACTACAACATAGATTCTTCTTTGATTTGATTTTTTTAATAACTTGATAATGATACTCTCATTAGAGGTGCTGAGAATTAATTCAAGAAAATCAACAGCTTTAGAGAATGAATCGATTACTCAAGGAACACTAAAGCTCCAACGTTATGAGGTGATAGAAATGGAAAGAAAAGGCAAGCTTACAAGATTATTAAACATGTTCCCTTTGTCTTCTGCTTCTGACCCAACAGCAACCATTCCTAGAATAATGGCAAAGAACGACAGACTTCATAAATCACAGTGCTTCACTTGATTTTATATCAATTTGATTCTAAAAATTAAATCTCTCAAATTAAAAGAAATATATGAAATTTAACATTTTTTTCAAAAATAGGAAATGCAGTGCAGTTATAAAGAGAATAAACTTTGGAATCACAAACACCCCCCCCCAAAAAAAAAACACAGTTCCTTGTGATGATTTTTCATAAAGCCAAACAACAAATATTGGCTTTCTCTTGTATTGGAAAATTAATAGATAAAGAGTATTGCAATGACCTGAAGTCTTGGATAAAGAGAATAAATAAATTATTGACACATGAGGAATAGACAATTCTCCATCCACTGTTGAGATTTTTATTCTTTGTGGAGCAGATGATCTAAATAAAGCAGCCAAAAATAACAGGTAGGTTTTTATTGCATTAAACCATTGAAAACATTAAGCATCTACAGTTTAAATCATGTTCAAGATAACAAGCCTTAAAATAACTTTGGGTTTTTTTTTTTACAGTAGTGAAACACCTTTGCCCATTTTAAACAATATCAAAGCACAAAGACTAATGTGTAGATGAACATATACTTAGGGACAACACAGAAGAGACAGATTGGAAGAAACAGCTGCTCTTTATGGAGATGGTTTAACATAGGGCTGTTAAATCATGTTGGTAAACTCAACTGATATGGATAACATCACCTTTTCTGAGGCCAAACAAAGCTTGGGTCTAAGTCATTGTTGCTTTAAATCTGATCTGATAACATCACATGTCCTACACATTTCCATTTACCAAATGGAAGTCAACTACAAAGAACTCAAATACATTACTCCTCCTATAATTTGTCATATGCATTAGTCCAATTATAATTCAAATTGAAGTCTAATAACACCCATTCAATATTTTATGCATTTATTATATAAGAAAAGTTTACATAGGTCAAGAAAGAGTCTGTGATGTAGGAATGGATAAAGTAGAATATATTACCTGGGTTATCAATTGAGGGGATAATATAACTCTGTTCAACATTGTTATGTTTTAAACATGTATTAATGTATTATAGTTATTCATAGTATTGCAGTTCATTTTGATATATTCATAAATATATATAACATAGTTTGCTCCATTTCAATCTCCAGTACTTTTTATCCATACCTTCCTCCTACCCTTGATCCTCCCCCTCTACTCTTTTGTTCTTCCTTCTATTTATTTACTTATTTTTAATACATACATCATGTTTTCATACACAAGAGGACTGCATGGGATGACTTGTGGCATACAGGCACATAATTTAATGCAGGCATATAATTTACTCCCTAATTCTTCTCCTTCCCCCCCTTTCCTCCCTTCTAATTTTGAGACATATTGTATTCTGTTATAAATAAAATGTGGTTTTTCACTTTAAAAACTCTAGATATCAAGTAAAAACTACATATTTTTATCTATCTTCCCCAATATCCTGCTTCCCTGTAATAACTACCATTATCTTTTCACAATCTGTGCATGTACCTTGACAGTTGAATAAATGCTCAAACCATTAAGTCTACAGTGCATTTTAAGAATCCCTTAAATTCATAAAATATCTTCATTCTTCTTGAATAATTTAAAATCATAGCCACTTTCCTGGATATGAAGGATGCATTATATAAAAAGTGGGATTATGTCTTCACTTAATGTTTGTAATTTACTTTTAAAAAACTCTACATTGTCTCATAGCCTTTCTTTATTATCATACATGGAGATTTATTTCATACTATTCAATGTCCGCTCTTTAGATAAATCCTAGTTATTTTTCAAAATATGGGTATTTGTTTAATTTCCTTGCGTATAGACACACTTTCTTATGCAATTGTATCACTATTTCTACAGGTAAAAGGAGAACATGATATATCAAAGACTTCATAGACTTTTATTTAAATGCCTTTTGGAACATCCATTTTAAAAAAATTCTCAATGTCTTTTACTTTCAATAATCCATATTATTTTTAATAGTATTTGCTTCTTTAGGGGGAACTGCAATGTCTCTTGTTCTTGCATCTTAGTCTGGCTACACTTGGGAATCAATTAAAAACTGTGTACTATTAATAGTTTGTAGGGCAAAAAAGAGGATATAGTAGAAGAGAAAAATGTTTAAACCTCGAGTCAATAATATGGAGAACAATGGTACTGCCATCGAGTGTAATAATACAATTAATTAGTAATAAAATCACTAGATAAATAAATATGCCTCTGAGGTTTTGATTGTCAAACAAAATCTATCTTATGTAATCTCAGTTCAAATACAGATACTTGCAAAAGAAAATGTAGGGTATAAGTATGTGGTAGGAGTGTAATTAGCAAGAGATAATTTCAGAAAAAAAGATATGGTGTGGCAATATGCTATTATGGTAGTCAGAATGAGACTAGATAAATGAGAAGAAATAGATAAATAAGAGGGAAAGAAAAGGGGGGATTTGATCCTTGAAGATACTGAAAGATTGAAAAGGAAAAAGATATATTATATGTAGAATATAGAGGTATAATTTTAAGGTGCAGCCCCCAGCCTTGTCTCCCCAGAATCAAAAGACATGGTATGAAAACAGATATAGTGGGATTGGGGTAGGAGAAGAGTAGAACTAGTAAATCACAATGACTAAGGTCCAGGCAGGGCCAGGCACAAAACAAAGAGGATAGGTACTCAGCAGATTTTTAAATTAACTAGTGCATATTTTGGCTCTACTAAATTATGGTAAGCAGCTGCAATTTGACTACTTGTATATAGGTTTTGGACTCAATGAAGCAAACATCTGTCCCCAAAGAATGAACTGAGGCCAAGAAAGATCAGTCGCTCAGCTAAGGAGGAAAAGCCAAACCTGGAGTACTCTCTTCTGACTCACTGAGCTGGATTTCCCTTACCTGGGATCACACTGTCTAGACCCAAGAAAACCTCCTCTTTGTAAGTAATATTAGAATTAATGCTAGATACAGAATAATAAGCATTTGTTGGTCTATTTTTTCTTACTCTGTCCTGGAGTATTTTATATTTTATTCCAAATTTATATATATATATATATATATATATATATATATATATATATATATATATATACACATACACTTTACATATGGGCCTCAATTTCATATTATAAATAAAATTGAGAAAAGAACTAAGAAATTCTCCTTTCGCATCAAAATTGCATTCTAGCAACCTCAGGCCTACTTTACCTAGCTATTTTTTGACCAGAAAAGATAACTGAATTCGGACTGGGGCTGTAGCTCAGTGGTAGAGTCCTTGCCTCGAATGTGGGAGGCACTGGGTTCAATCCTCATCACCACATAAAAATAAAGATATTGTAAAAAACTAAATAGAGCTTTAAAAAAGATAACTGAATTCTCAAGAGTTATTTTGGTCTATATGAGGTTCAGTTGTATTCTCCCCATGTTTACACTTTTTTGAGATGTTCAAGAAAATGAGTAATCCTACTTTACCCGCTTAGTTCATTTAGAGCAATATTTTCCAAGTTCATCCACATTGTCACCTACTGCACACTTTCCTGCTTTATTAAGGATGAATAAAGCCCCATTGCAGGCATATATCACATTTTATAGAATAGAGTCACTTTGTATTAGGCAGAGACAAGTGAAGGGAGGGGAGGAGAACAGGGGTAGTAAGATAGAATGAATTGGACATTATTACCCTATGTGCATATATGACATATATGACTGGTGTGATTCTACATCATGTACAACAAGAATGAGAAGTTATATACCATTTATGTATGATGTGTCAAAGTGCATTCTACTGTCATGTATAAACAATTAGAACAAATAAAAAGAGTATATACTAAATATATGCATTTTTGTATAGCAGTTTTCCTTATTTACATGTTTTGCAAAAGGAAATTGAAGGTGTTAGGATGGCAGAAATTAAAACTGCTAACCATTACAAAGGCAAATATAGCCTTACCCTCTTATTTTCTATTACAACCCAGCTGGCCGTCCATCCCTGGGGAAGGTAGCTTTTGGTTTGTAATCAACCTTTATTGGCATATGCACATGCTCCCTGGGTCTCTATTGCCAATCGTCATGGCAAATTCATGCTTCCCACTGGCTACTCAAGGAAATTTCTAGGGTGCAGTGATGAGCATGTTTGCACAAATATTGGCTTCTCAAAGATTGTACCACATGGTGCAATACTTTAAAATATTTGTTTGTGTCAATCAGGATTTCATTGTAGCCTCTTCTTTCTTTCCCTTCCTCTTTCTTTTCAAGGTGCTAAACACATGTATTTTGTGTTAGGACAGCCTGAGTTCAATCTTGCGTCCATCTACTGAGTAAATAGTAGTATAAAATTTGTGGTATCTTTTAAGTCTCATTCTCCTTAAGAAGAAGGGTAAACTTAGTTCTTTTGTGTGAAAATTAAATGTGATCACAAATGCAAAGTGATTGGCATACTATTTGACATGATGATACATTTAGGTCAAGTTGGTTGCACTGAAAACTGGCAAACCAGGCAGATCAGCAGTGGAGAACTGCAGGAACTGCTAGGTGCAGCTGTCAGATGATCTCCAGGGAACTGTTGGAAGCAGCTGGCTACTGATCCCAGGAAGGCAACATGAGAGTTGCTACCACTAGTACCTGAGGGTTCTTAACATTCAATCTCAGGGCTATTAACACTAAGATCTGAGATCCATCAGTTAGTCCTCAGACCTCAGAGATGGAAGAAGTGCTTTGCCTCTTTGTGACTTCTCTTCAAAGCAGGCCCTCAGATGATTGGTAAGGGAGATGTTTAAGGGGCACAAATCATGGAGAGGTGTACAGAGAAGATCTCCTAAACCAAGAGAGGCCTTTTCCATGGGGTGATGAGTTGGGTTTTGGGATATTGTCTGTTTTCTCCCAGGATTAGGGGGAGGAGCAGTCTAAATCTGGAAACAAGACCCAATAGATGGACGCTTGTGAGCCCTCGGTCCTGGCAACCCCAGTTCTCCCATCTTGGTTCTCACTGCATGGAGGTGCACAGACAACATGGCAGAAGGCAGCAACTGGAGAAGATTTTTTCCCTACCAAACTTCCTTTATTCCCAGTGACAGTCAAACAAGGTACAGCTTCCCACCCAGGATTGAACATTGAGACCACCCCCCTCTCAGTACCTCCTGCAGCCCCTTTTTTTCTGACAACCCACAGGAACTGTCCTATGTGAGGAAGAACGTTTGGACCTTCCAGCACAGAATGAAGCAAAGGTGAGATATTGCCTGAGGGGAAGCCACCCCAGAGGTCACCAGCCACCATGACTGTCCTCAAGGCCTCTTCTTCTTTTGGTTGCTCAATGACATGCATTTCCTCTTTTGAGGCTCTGAGGTTCAAACCAGCTCCAGATCCACATCTTGCCCTCTGGTGGCCTGGAGGGGAGACCCAGAGCAGGGCATCTTTTCCATATGCATGAGCATCCAGTGAGAGCACTCTTCATGGACATGGCACCTGAAGGAGGGTGGCAGCTGAGGCGTCTTCTCTGGAGAGGTGGGGCCTGGAGGGCTTGATCTTCTGAGCACAGGGTTTCTATTGAAAGGGCCTGGCTCTCTGACAGTCCCCAGGGCAGCAGGCGGTGCTTGGAGCTAAGGAGGAAATCCAGGCTTTGGAGGTCAACACTGCAGCCATTGGCTGTCTTATGTGGCCACGCAGAAGAAGTGGCTTTTCTGAGACCCTCTATACCTTTGTTTCCCAGGTTTATAGAGGAGGATCTGTGGTTCTTGGGAAGATGGTTGGAATGGATGTCCCCCAATGAGGAAGACCAGTGATGGCCTTTGAGGATAGCAGTGTCCTTCGAACCCAGTGGCCCTGCTCCTCTTCACAACCTGGAAAGCCACCTCTGTGGACCAGTCCTCTGTGCTGGCCCCTTGATCAGTGTGATGTTTCTGCTTCTCTGCACCTTGCTTGGCAGCTGCCGAAGAAGATTTTTTGTCCAGTTGAAACATACCATGAACTTGAGGCACCTGCAAAGGTGCTTCTTCACAAGATAAAGGAAGATATGGGCACTGGCCAACTCTTCTTCATGCATGAAATGGGCCATAGGGACTGGGACAATCATATTTCAGTGGGAAGTGGAGCTGTCACTCTTCTTATTCTCAGAGAGACATGCTAAGTGTCTGCTGGCCACCCTCCTGGGCTTCCTTTCTGCTTGATATCCTGAACCCTTCCATGGCTCTCATGTCTCCTTCCTTTTTTTTCCATCCTACATCCTGTATCCTGGAACAGACTCACTCAGGGAGCCATCACAGACAGGATAATGATAACATCCAGTGGGCCACATGAGTAAAGTTCTGTGCCTTCCTCATCTACCTGCTATCCCTTGCTCCCCTCTATACCTGTGGTCACTCCCTTTCCTGTATACTTGTGTCTTTTTTTCTCCTAGTCTGCCAGGTATTGCTCTGTGCCTTGGTGTCTGTTCTGAAACCCTGGTAAACCTGGTGTCCCTACCTCCTTTGTTCTACCTGGTGACCCTTTCTCCTTGTCTAAACTTTTGTTTCTCCCCAACCTCTGTTTTTCCTGGTGTCCCTGCACTTCTTTATCAAGTGTCCCTGCCTCTCTTCTGTACCTCCTACCCCTGGTCTACTGGCAGACCTTCCTTCTGCTTTCTACCTGGTCAGTGGTGAGTCTTTCCTGCTGCTCCAGCTCTTTTGTTAGGGCCAAGATATTTATATATGGTTTGGAGGAAACTACTTCTTCCAGGAAGTGGGGATGAATCATAATCTCTGCCTGGTATGAGAAGGAAGAGAGTGTGAGTGACGTTGGGAGGAAATGGCCCCAAGTCAGAAGGATTTCTAGGAGAAAGAGGAAGCAATAAGGATCCCATGCTCATCTGTACCAAGGAGTTGTTATATCACAACTACAGGCTACACCCGTTTACAAGTGTACAACTGCATGTAAACACTCCCTCTCACACTCAGATAAACACACATACACTTACAATGCTGATATTCTAAGCTATGTAGCTTAATTCCATGGATCCTGAGACCTTGTATACACCAAGATTGTAGGCCCAGCTCACCTTGTTGACAAAGTCCTCATCGACATAGCTCAGGAGACTTGGATCTGGGTATAAATCATCCTGTATTGGCTGTTGCTCCAGTCCTTCCTCTCCCAAGTTTGCAGCAAGCTCTTCTGTGGACAAGTGGGAGGGCTCCCACATGACCAAGTTGATAGGCCCAAATAGCTCCATGTACTCTTGGATGGTTTCAGGTGGGATCTCCTTGGGTGCCTTGGTCTCAGGCCCTTTGATCTTGGCCACCTTGGTCTTGCATGCCTTTTTCTCAGGCACCATGGTCTATGGTGCCTTGGGTTTGGCTGCTAATGAGCAGGCAGGACATGCCTAAAGGTTGGTTTTTCTGGAGGTGCACACCATGACAAGGAGGACCAGAATGGCGCATGTATGAGGGATCCATAGTCATTTCAAACACTTGGTGGTAGACAGGGTTAAGGGGACCTAACCTGGTATGCCATGCATGAGGAAAATCTGACCCAGGACCCAAGGGATGTAACAGTGCACCAGATGCAACATCTAGGAGAGTCAAGTGGGAGGACATTTGGATTGACTTGTATTGCACGCACTCTATCCTACCAGGACCCAAGTCCCAGGCAGATCATGTGTTATTTCTTTGGACAGACAAGGAGAGAAATGAGATCTGTACTTGGCCCAGTCAATGTGCAGTTCAAAGCTGGGTGGACAGGACCTCAGGTGCTAGGGGCTGTTTTGCTTGTGAGACTGAATACTCAATACTGAAGGAAAATTTCTTATTTGGGACAACAGCTTGCCCTGGCCCTTGTCACCATTTGGACACTATCATGTGCTACTGTGTGAATGTGGGAACCCTACCTGGCTGTTGGACAGCCTTAGAGACTAGGGGCCTTGGAATTTCCATCCTTGGATTTGCAGGAGGATGTTGGCACTGGAAGACCCCTGGAAACTGCATCCTTGGATTCTCCATCTCCTCTGCAGCCTCAAACTCCATGAACCTTGGTGGGATTGAGGTAAGGCAGGCACAGGCTGAGCTGAGAATTAGGTTAGCCATACAGGGCAGGTGCTGATGTGTGATTCTAGGCTATGGAGTATTCTAAGCTACCAGTCAGGATCTGGTGGCAGGGATATGAAGCTGTGTCCTGGGGTGAGTCAGGCCAGTCCCAGGAGGGAGCTGCTACACAGAAATAACAGCCATTCTTGGGAAACACTGCATCAACTATTACCTGAAAGGAATCAGATATGAGGGACCCAGAGAGGGCTCCTAGCTGTCCCTAGTTCCAGCTCTCTCCTGTTTCTTCCAGGAACCACACAATCATATTACTTCTAGAAACTGGTCAGGGATGTGATTTATTTCAGGGAACACCAGGGGTCCTGAGACAAATCAGGGGTATTGAGGCTGGGACCATGGACCTTGAAAGGATCGCCTGGGAGACCAAGTTACAGGCAGGGTCATGTGGAAGTGGAAGTTAAGCTGAGATCATTGGGTTGCTTCCAATGAGGGCAGGTTCTTCCTTTCCCTTGTTAGAATGACAGGGATTGCATAGAGCAAAGGGAATAAAGACCAGACACATATCCTCTGGGCACCTGAGGTGCTGGCTGGCCCTGTCCATGCACTGCCCCCCATCACTCTCTTCTGGAACATCAGGCTGAAGTAATGGCCACTTTCATGAGTTATAATTGACCCCACTCCATAAAGAGGTACCAGTTCCCAGGCAGGTTGTCTGAGTGAATCCAGAGCAACTTTTCCCTTCTGCAGAGCCAGCAAAGCAGAATCAGACCCTCTGGCTGGGCTAGTTACTCCTCCAATCCTGATCCTGAACCACAAGGCAGAGTTGGAATCAGGAGTATGGAGCCTGGAGTTTCTGGGATTGTTGCAGAGAGAATGCCCAGGCCTCCAGCTAGAGGGAGCTGCTATTTGGAGAGCTAGATGCCTCGGAGCCAAACATAGGTAGGTAGGTGACAGGCTGTACCAGACCTTGCTGTGCAAACCATGGTCGCCCACCAGTAGGCTGGGGTGCTGCCATTCCTGCAAATCCTTCCGCAGGCCCTCTCCATGGTCATGGTGGGCTCCTGTCAGGACAGAGCCCGAAGCACTGGGCTGGAATTCACCAGGATCAGTGTCCACGAGGTTACCCTTCTTTATCAGCAGACCAACAACATAATTTCCTACCTTTGTTACATTTGCCCCATCATGTTCAACTCCAAGTATTGACATTGGGACTCCAGGACACTTATACCAAACATGAATCCCGAGAGCTGCATTGACCAGCATGATTGTGCTTGGATTCCTCAATGATATGGTGAACTATGTGCTGAAAGTTTTATCCTCCAACATTTACCTGTTGAAGCCTTTATCCCCACAGGGATGGTATCTGGTGATTGGCTTTAATGCTTAGAGGGTTAGATGAGATCCTGAGAGTGAGGCTTCATGAGGACATTAGTGTTCTTCCTGGAGAAGGATACACTGCAGAGATGTAAGTCATGTTAGGGCACAGGTAAGCCAGCTGTCTTCTCAAGCAAGGAGAAGAGAGAGCATTCATGGGACGTTAGGTTAGGTTAAGTACCCTTTACCTTGGAATCCTGACTCCAGAACTGTGAGAAAGGAATGTCTGTGTTTGTGTCCACATGTTCCATAGAATTGTATGGTGGCCCAGGCTGACTAAGACAGTGCATAGACTGTCCTGGGAGCACAGTTATAAACTGGAGCAAAGATGAACATCCCCATCCTGTATCCAAAGACAGCTTCCCCATGAGTGCCACATCACCAGAGGGTCCCGATCAGGAATTCATGACAGTGTGTATGGGTATCTCCAGAGTTCTGTGTTGTCGCCAACACCCCTAACTCCATTTGTGGTTGTGATGTCCCCTGTGCTGGGAACAATCAGGTCCATGGTGGAAGGTGAAATGATTGGAAGAGGCAGGTACCCCCAGGAACCTCCTCTGACCTTGAGTCCTCCATGTGATGCTGATGATCATTGGAAACAAAGATTGCCTGCACTCACAGGCCTGTGATGGGCACCTGACATAAGGCACGTTTCATTCCCTGGTGTGAGGGGAATACATCTGGGAATGTAAGTGTCTCAGCTTGTCCCCTCACCCTCAGGACCTTTCTTCCAGTTCCCCTACATCCCAGCCTCCTCTTTCCAACCCGTGCTTTTCCTCCTGACAGAGCTCAAGGGGGAGCCTGAAGAGAACACTCACTCAAGGAAGCAGGAAAGTGCTTCCACATTGGGAATCTGAGGAAGGAACCTGCGGACCAGGGTCTTGAAGCGCTTCAGCGCTAGAAGTTTTCATAGATGCTGTGAGGTCTGCCTGAGTTCATCTGTGGAAGCACCACAGCCAGGAAGGTGGTAGTGCGCCCTCCCCATATACTGTAGGCATTGGGAGGAGGCTGATGTAGGGGAACTGGAAGAAAGGTCCTGAGGTGTGAGGGGACAAGCTGACTGGTTGTATACTTTTTGATTTGCCAGAGTCTGTGCCTGTAGGGTATTCATTGGGTATATATGAACAGTGTGTTTTTTGTACAAGTATTTGCCTGGCCCATGTTGTATGTGCAATCTCAATTGTGGGAATACACATGAATATTTAGGATAAATAGGGTATTTTTCTCCAAACATTCATGCAGTAACAGGTGGTTTCTCTGTATGTTTAAGGTGGAGATATCAGATGTTCACCTGTTCAGAAGCCATGTAGTGCATTTTTGTGTGGAGATGTTAATATGGTTTTGTTTGTGCATTAAGGTTGAAATTCAACTTAGTACCCTGGGGACAGGTGAATTTTGTACACATATTCTTTCTGTGCTTGAGCTGCCAGGAACCAGCTATGGTAGCTGACACTGTCTGACCTTTCAGTTTGATGTTCAGTGGCATCAGGTCTTAGGTTGAAATTAGTCTTGAGATAGATATACCTCATAAACTAAAAGTCAAGGCTTCCTTACTTACCCCCTATATATTTTATCTTATTAAGTGTTTACTAACAAACCTCTTGTGTGTGTGTGCATGCGTATTTGTTGTGCATGTGTACTCACAGTTATTAATACTAGGCATTCATGTGAAGTAAACGTATTCAGACAACAATGTGTTCATATCTTGGAGATTGTCCATGTATTGTGAATGGGGCATCAGGGACCCTTTTGGGAAAGTGTTGATCCTGATCATTCTGATCCACAGCATTGCTCCTAACAGGGATAATTCATTCTTCAGGGGCAAATCATCCACATGTTTATTGATTTTTGGCTCTTACTCATGCAGGTGGGTTCAACCGGGTATGCTGCAGCATATATGTGATCTAGAAGTATCAGTGATGAGATAGCTATGGAGAAAAGAAACTTTTAAATAGGCATCATGTTTGTGATGGGCAGAAAGCAAAAAAAAATGTGGGGTTTTCAAGACAGGAGGTGAGTTGGGAAAAGTCCTTGTCCATGCCAACACACTGAGCATCATCTGGGCAGTTACAGATGCTGGTGGCTGCTCTGAGGCTAAGTTGGTGGATGAAAGCACTGTGCTCCACAGTGGGCCTGGCTAATATTCTGATTCATAGCTTATCTTGGTATTGTCCATGTGATGCTGAAGCCTGCAGAGCCTCTGCCCCACTACCACATGTGCCCTTGGTGGTGTTTGCTGGTGGAGATCAGGTAACCCTTCCCTGGAAAACCTGAGGCTTCAGGGCTAGTCAGGACCTCCAGGGACCCCAAATATCAGAGAAAATTTGAGTTTCTGTTTTGGTAGCTATGTTCCATTGGGTCATGTATTGAAGTAAAATTCTTTTTTCTATTCTGAAGGGTAAGGATTCTCTTCCTGTGGGAAGCAAATCCCTGCTTCATGTTTGTCTCACAGTGTGGTGCCACCTTCATTTTCTCTATTCCCATTGAGTGGCTGACCTATCAGTTGCATGCTCAAGGTGGTCACCAGGGGACCCCATAACATGCCCTTCCTTATTGGGACTCACCAGAGGTTTTCTGTGCCTGGCTCCTTCGGATGATTCTCCTTCTGGCTGTGACCCAGGGATGGTTCCCAAGCAGGATAGGATGGTACATGTGTGTGTGTGTGTGTGTGTGTGTGTGTGTGTGTGAGAGAGAGAGAGAGAGAGAGAGAGAGAGAGAGAGAGAGAGAGAGAGAGAGAGAGAGAGAGAGAGAGAGAGAGAGAAATGACAGATGGAATAAGTGAGGGAATCTCAGTCCCCTCTGAGGGTTGGATACTCACCATCTGAGAACGACTCATGAGTTAAAGTTTGGTCTCTAGTGGATAGTGCTATTGGGAGGTAAGGGGAACTTTTAGGAGGTGGGATATATTGGATGTTACTCATGTCACTGGGTTGTTCTTCGGAATGGGACACTGGAACCTGAGCCTTTCCCTCTCCCTACGTCCTTTCTTTTTCACTTTTCTTCCTGGCCATAGTTTTTCTCCAGCATATTATACTGCCCAGCTTCAGGTCCAAAAGCAACAGGGTCAAGTAGTCATGGATTGTAACCTCCAAACAATGAGTCCAAATTAATCATTCCTTCATTTATGTTGTTGATCTCAGATATGTTAACACTGTGACAGATGACTGACTAACCCAGAAAAAATGGTGTGAATAGTGTGCACGTTTTTGTGACCCTACCTGTTCAGGTGACTCAGAAGGCTTTGGAACTGGTTTTCAGGATATATTGGCAAAGCTTGGAGAAACAGGCTAGAGAAAGCATAGAGTGCTAGAAAAGAGCTTTGTAGGTGATGCTGATTTGAGGTTTAGAGGTGAAATGATTGGGTTTTGAGAGCTTAATCCTAATGAGTGCATTAAACCTCTAGTATGGATTCACTGGATGGTAACTGTAGGCAAGTAGGGTAGACCTAGAAGTATTCAATCTAAGGGGGCATGCCTTTGGGGTTCATAGTTTGTTTCTGGTGAACAGAGTTCTCTCTCTGCTTCCTCATTGCCATATCCTGAGCTGCTTTCCCGCTCCCTACATTTCCACCACTATGTTCTGCCTCACCTTGGCCCCAGAGCTATGGAGTTGGTGGTTAGTGGAGTGAGACCTCGGAAACCATGAGCTTTTCCTGCTCTAATTGTTGTTGTTACATCTTTTGGTCACAGTGATGTACAATGCAACTAAAACACAGACTGATTAATCCAGCAGAGAATATTTCAAGGCAGTACAGCATCTGAGATATGGCCTGGGTGTTTCTAGTGCTTTAAGCCTAATTTACAGTGGTGCTCAGGAACAAAAGCCAGAGTAGAAAGACTTAAATTACTTGCAGGTTTTCCAAAAAAGAAAACCTTGTAATGTTGGGGCCAAGGATGGTGCGGTTGTTAAAGATAGTTCTGTTATACAGAAGCTACCTTTAGGCATCTCAGGAATGGGAAGGACCCCACCTTCAGAAGGCTCAAAAACTTGTGGAGAGGAGCGTGTCAGGGTGCCTTGCTTGCTTACAGCAGCCTTGGAATACTTACGTCAATATTCATTTTTCTGTGTAAATAACACCATATGGGCTGACCTAGGCCTTGGTCCAGGTGGACCTGGCTAATGTCCTCATTCACAGCTTGCCTTGGTATTGTCCATATGATTCTGTTTATCAGGCTTACAGAATGAAGAGTTGTGGGGCTGTGAAGGTTTGCATCAGTACTTCAGAGGAAAGGCTGGTGGCCAGTAAGAGCATGTCACAGTCAGAGTGCAATCCAGTAGCCCTAGAAACAGTGATTTGTCAAACTGTGAGAGTGGAGCCAGTGTTTTGGTGGAGAGCTGAGTAAGTTAGCACTGTCAGGCCTATGAAATGCCTGCTCAGGGAAGTGAAAGTCAGTGAGCACACCAGCTGTAGGGAGTGGTCCCACAGACCAGGCTGGGGGGGGTGAGGATGCTCAAGCTCTCAGGGACCCATATCACACCATCAGGGTCCTAGTTGCATACCTGGAGCACTAGATTTAACATGTGCCCTGCTGTGCTTTTTCAGTTTCCTCCTTGCTGGTTTCTTGTTCTTCCCCTTTGGGGCTAGTTGTATTTCCCCTGTGCAGTTGTATCTTGGAAACATGTTAACTTTCTTTTTGATTATGAAAGAGGATTTCAGCGGATGTAACTAACTTCAAAAGGTTTGATTATGCTGTTTGCTTACACCCTTGACAGCCAGTAACTCAAGAGGCAGAGAGATGGGAGAGCAAAAGGCTTCATTTGCAACAGTGCAGGGATTCAGAGATGAATGGCTATCTCCTGGCTTCATCTTGCTTAGTGCTGCTGAGTGAAAGTGTATACAGTGTGTTATGTGGGATTTTTCTCTGTCTTGGGCAGTAGGGCACAAGGGCAGTTCACTAGTCTTGACACAATGTACTTTAGAGGGGGCTGGGGTTGTGGCTCAGTGGTAGAAAGCTTGCCTGACATGTATGAGGCATAGGGATCAATTCTCAGCATTGCATATAAATCAATAAAGATCAATTGACAACTAAAAACTTATATATTAAAAATAATTTTCTTTAGAGGAGCTGGGGTTGTGCGGGTCCTATCTGGGTCCAGTGGTCACTGACCCATTTTAGACCTGTGAGTCAAAGAAAATGAGATTGTTTAGATGCTTGCATTCTGAAGGTGTGTGTGCCAGGTTTCCATGCTAGTCAGTGTCTTCTCTATGCTTCTGCCAATACCTTTTCATTTGGACATTTCCTGTGACCTAGTAAGGAGGAGTGCCCAGTGCAAGGGTTAGTCATTAAGACCCTCATATGACTAATGACTAACCATAACTCTATGGTTAATCATTAAGACAGAGGTGAGGGTGTAGGGAGAAAAGAAAGCTATGCTCATGAATGAAAAAAAAAGAGAGTGGCAGAAAATATCCTTTCAATTCAGGTTTTAACATCACTGTGTTCCCTTAAGTCTCAGAGGAGACTTTGGACAAGGACTATTGAGAAATGCACTATTGATATTTGTGGACTCTTGGAGTCCAAATGCTTATATATATATATTTACACATAGATAGATATATATATATAGATATAGATAGATATAGATATAGATAAATGTAGATATTTAATTTATTTAATTTATTTATGCTGTGAGAGGGACATGAGCTTTTGGAGATAAGTGGTAAATGTTCTGGTGTTGGCATTTAGTGTCACTCAAAGGCTCTCTTGTTAAACATCTGGTTCCCAGCTAATGGCACTATTGGGAGGTGTTGGAACCTTTTAGAAAGTGGGGCCCAGTTGATAAAAATTAGTTCATTGGGGATGTGCCACTGGAGGGGTACTGGGACCCTAATGCACTTCTATCTCTGTTCCTCTTTGCTTCCCAGCAGTCATGAGGTGATCAGTTTTCCTCTGCCCCACACTCTCTGCCAGTTGTTTTGCTTTGCTACAGATCCAGAGGTAAGAGGGCCAAGTGACCATGACTGTAACCTCTGAAATCATGAGCCAAAATAAATCTCTGTTCCTTTGAATGTGTTGATCTCATGTATATTATCACAGGTTGAAAGTTATTAGGACAACTCCCGTTCAAAACACAAGAGGTCCCAAACCTTTCCTCTAACCAGATTCACCTCTTTTGTCTGAATGTAGCATGGAAAAGCTGATAATTTACTCACTCATATTTTGAGCAACAAACATGCCAGTAATGTGTCCAGATTAGAATTTGGGCATGCAACGATGCCAACGGCCTCTTATATAAGAACACTGAAGATCCCATTCAGAAATTGGAGCTGACGTGGCTAAAGGGGGAGCCCAGGTGAACAAGCCCAGCCCTGGCATTGGAACACATATTGCACAATGGTCTGGCTTTCCAGCTAGAAGACATCTATCTGGGCTGACAGTGGATATTCAAAAGAGTCTATTTGGGGGATCCTCTCCTTTATATACCCCTTAAGTGTCCCAGAGGACCTTCATCTCCAGAGCCATTATCTGAGAGGGCTGTCTTCATATTTGAAGGGTTTTCCTCTGTATTGAGCAGTAATTGAGTGTCTGGAAAGTACCTTTCAGTTTTGTAGAAGGAAATGTGCTCTCTCCTTTGTACTTTTATAACACCAAGGTATGTGCCTGAAGTCTGCTTCTTCACCACTCCACCTCTGTGTGCAGGGCCCACAAGATCAATATCATTGAACAAAAGGCTAACTGTATGTGTCAATGTTCAGATTATGTAAGTGGTGTCTGTGTTTGTGTGTGTGTGTGTGTGTGTGTGTGTGTGTGTATGAACTTGTGCCTCTACCACCAGGACTTTGTGTTCTTGTGTGTTTCATGTGTATAGGTATGGAAAGGATATGAAACAGGATACCATGAATTATCTTGTGAGTGTTTGACTATTGTGTGTAAAGATTGTTTTTGAGTGAATTCTTTGGTCAGTGTTGGCTGAGTATCTTTTGGCAGGACGTGTGTTTAGGGTTTTAGTGCTGCTTCTGTAGGTGTTGTTGGCATTTTGGACTATTGTGAACATGTGTGCATGCATTTGAGAAGAGCTAGGATGTTGTCTTACCATTCTGTGTTGGATCTGTGCATTTTCAGATTTTAGAATGTATATGTATGTTCATGGTGTCTAGGTGAGAATTTAGGGACATAGTCTTTGGTGTACAGAGATTTGGAGAGAATGGAATCATTGAGTATCTTGGGGTGTTAGGAGTTATGTATATGTGGCCCATGGATGTATACAGATTCTGTTGATAATGTCTCAAGATGGACTGCTGTGTATGTTCTTATTTAGGGCTTTGTGGTGATCCTGTTGTTCTTGGGAATGGAGGGGTATTCTTTGTGAGTATGTAGGAGGAGTTAGCAGTGTCTGTGTGTGCCTGAGATTTGCTGAACATCAAGTTCTGAGTCATTCTGTGTATGTGCATGTTTTCAACCTATGTGATTGTTTGTTTTCATTTGAGAAAAGAAATTGATGTCATATGTTAATGAGTATATTTGTTTGGTCCGTGTCTGTTCAGGTATTGTGGGAGGGTTTGTGTGATTGCATTTTGGGTGATTCTAACTGGTGTGTGTTTTTCTGTGGTGTGAGTTCATATGTATCTGAAGTACACCAAATATTCCCACCCAAAAGACCATTGCCATAATTAAGCTTCTCCTCTTGTCAGATTAGCAGCATGTCTGCTGAGGTTATTGTGGTTGGTAGCTTCCTAGTTCTTGTAAACGCCAGGTTTGCACACAAAAGGTATGACAAAGTTAAAGTCTGTAAACTTGCTGTATAAAAGATATCATCTCTCTCTCCAGTTCCCTCCCTCCCTTTCTCTCTCTCTCTCTCTCTCTCTCTCTCTCTCTCTCTCTCTCTCTCTCTCTCATCTCTATCTCTATCTCTATCTCTCTTTTTGTTACAATTTTCTTAAACCTATGTCTGGCCTAGAGGATGGAATGAAAATCACTTGTCAAGTGACTCTTTGAATCTTCATGCCCTCATTCCCCTCATGGGATTTAAAACTCAAAATATTTCCAAAATATCTCTCCAGAGAACGATGCAGGCACAAGCCACACTCTGGAGCGGTCAACTGCAGCCAATAAACATGCTTTCTGAAAATTCCTCTGGTGTCCAGCTTCTTCTGTCCTACTTCATATCTATTTCAAGTGTTTCTTGGAGGTGACTGGAATATGAGACTTTGTAAGGAAGGTTATTGATCATAATTGTTAGGATTTTGCTGTGTATTTGTTTTAATTTGGGCTTGAGGAACTCTGGGTTTACAATCAGATGATAGGAAGTTTATGCAATTGAGGATTTTCAGAGTTCCACAGTGTTGTGTGCTGTTGACTGTGTATATCAGGAAGTATGAGCAGTTCTGTACATACATATTAATAGTGAGAGAGTGGCTGCATGTACATTGGGTCTGTGGGAATACTGTGGATTTGTAGATTCAGACAGACATGTGTGTTCTCAGACTGTCTAATCTAGGACTGTGAATGTAAATGATGGCTAAATATTCATTCTCAAACTTTATATGAGTGGTGTGTGTTACTGCTGAGGGAATGTAGGAGCTATATTTATATGGGAATACAATTTAGGAGGCTTGGGTACTGACAGTGTATATGGGTTATTTATGACATGGTAGGACTTGTGGTTAATCATTAAGAGGAGTATTTAAATGGAGTATTTTTGTGAATACTTTTTGGTATTCACAAAATTTTGAATACTTTCTTGGTTTGGGAAGGATGTGAGATTAGAGAGTGCAGGGATAAAATATGTGTATTAGGGCCACACATATGTTATGTATGTATTTGGGAAATGATGAGTAGATTGTAGTTGACATCTTTGTTGTGTACATTTGGAGAGGGTTGTGAAAATTTTTTTGTGTTTGGGACTTGGTGTTTGCACATCAAGTGATTCTGGGGATATAGAGTCATGTTTATGTGTGTATGTTGGTGGTTATGCCTGTGTCATTTAGTGTTATGGATGTTACATTTTTATAATCAGAATGTATCAGGTTGCATTCAATCTTGGGGAAGTTCTAAGAGCTTTTATGTTGGGAAAGAAGCAATATTACTTACATTTATTGAGTGTGTATTTCTGTTGAGAGAATAGAGTCTGTGAGATTTTCCAGAGGATTTAGGATTTTTTTATATGACTTCCGGTAACAAGTAGGATTGTGTGTGTGTGTTTTTGTAAGTTGTGTTTCATTATGTGTGCATACTCAGGGTTTGATGATATCATGTGCATGTCTTCAGGAAGTTAGAGTATATAGGTAGGTATAAGCCTGCATTTGGAAAAGTATACATTAAAGTTGCATGCCTGTCAGTATGTGGGTAATAACAGGCATGTGCATTTGGGGTTATGCATCAAGTATATTTTTTGGAAAGGAAGGGGTGATTCATGTATTCAGAGAAGGCAGATAAGGGCTATTTATGCATCTGTGGTTGGTGGGATTGCAATGAGTTGTGGGTCATGCACCCATTTCTAATATTTGCTTTGGGAGGGGTTGTAATGAGTGTGCATCCTCACATGTATGTGCCTCAGCAAGGGGTGTATGCCCAGGTCTCTGTGGTTGGGTGGCATGTGTGTGCATCTGTGGCTATAAGGGATAGCAGGAGCACATTGGTGATGGCAAGCCTTTCCTATGTGCACTGACTCTTGTTCCTGTTGATCTGGAGCTCAAAAGTGATTTCTGCTTTCTCATCTTTATCTGACATCTATCTGCATTAGTTGTGGTGTTGGGTGGAGGTAGATGTGCTTCTTGTGCTTGAGTGGGGCTGGCTTCCAGGATCCTCGGCTGGTGGGTGTAAGCTGTCATGGGATGGTGGATGGAAAGTGATCCAGGATGATCCCTCAGGAGTGGTGGGGGGAGCTCTTCCTCCAAGATGTGAGATATGGCCATTCCTCTCCAGAATGGTTCAAAGGGACTGAGTCTGGAACGAAACTTCCAGGAGTTTCATAAATCCAAGGACAATTGCTGAGAGAGTTGTTTGTTTGTCCACCTGTTGCAACCTCCCTTGAAATTTTCCCTCTGCCAAGACAAAGACAAAGACCCTAAACACAAGTCTCCACAGAACCCTCCAAGCCTGGCGGTGTCCTTAGCCCATGTGTGCACATGACTGACCTCATGGTGTGCATGCTCTGGCAACACCATGAGCTCTATCATTATTACACAGTCACACCTCAGTCACATAAGAGAGGAGTTAAAAACTGATTGTAAAATGATACTTGCTTTAAATTTTCCTGAGGAGCTACCCTCATTGTATTCTTCATTTCTTGGCATGACCAAGTGAGTGATACCTCCTTTCAACCTGAATGATCCTTTCACATTTCTACTCATGGAGAACTTCCTTCTGATTAGTTCTACAGTAGAGAACTTTCTTGGTTTTTATTTGTGTGGAAACAAATAATAGGAGTTTAATTTTTTTCTAAGTTTACAAATATTCACAGCAAATTTTATTATGTCAACTATTTGGGAAGGCATATTGGTGGTGTTCATTACACTAATTTTTCATTCTTCTGAAACCAGCATGCAATCAGAGTACTTTTTTTATCTTGCAAAATTGAAGCTCATTTATTAGACAATAATTATCAATTTCCCTCATGCCCTAAGAAATTACCATTTTCTTTTCTGTGTTATTTCAATTACTCTGTGTACTGTGTTTCATATAAGTAGGATCATATAGTATGTGTTCTCAAAGTCCATCCCTGCTCTACTGTTGGCCAGGATTTCCTTCATTTTTCAGACCAAATCATATTCCATCATGTGCTACATGTAAAACATTCTTCCTTGGGATAGGCAAAGGGCACAATAGTGGAATGAAATTGACCAAACTGTCCTATATACATATATGAAGAGACCACAGTGAATTTCATCTTCATGGATATCTGTGAAGCTCAAGTTAAGAAAACTATAACTACATGGAAGGAAGACCAGTAGAGAAGAAAAAAAAACAGGGTCAGGGAGGAGGGGAGAGAATGGGCAAGTTCTGGGGTATAATTTCTCATTTTTCCAAGCATACATACCCCATTTGATTCAAATGTATGATATGTCAAGATGATTGTATTGTCATGAGCAACTAATAAAAAAAGAATGGTCAAGTTCTGAAGCCTGAATTGGAACAAATTATATTCCATGCTTATGTATAATTATAAAGCACAATGAAATAAATAAAAATATTCCTCTTTAGTGGACCCTTGGTATAATAAATAATCCTGAAGGGATTAAAAACATATTAAATATCTCTTCAAAAGAAGTAGAATTGAAGGATCATTTGAATTACCTTTTGATAATTTGAGGAACCACCAATCAGTTTCCCATAGTTTCCCTGCACCACTTGGAATTCTAACCCACAGTGCACTAGGGTTCCAACTCCATCACATTCTCAGCAGCACTGTTTTTTTCTGTTTCTTTGATGGTATCCCTCATTATGTGGGAAGCTGGATCTCATTGTGATTTTGATTTTTCCACTGATTATTGAGGTTGAACATCTGCCATGTGCTTCTCAGCCATTTGTATATCTTCTTTGAAGAAACATCTGTGGAAGTCCTTTGCCCATGTTAATATTGGGTTGTTGCCTCTTTATATCATAACTTCTAATCACAAATATGATTTTCAAATGTTTTTTTTTTGCATTTAGTGGGTCATCTTTTTACTAAAGACTTGATGAATTAAGTTTTCAGGTTGATGTAGTTCAGTTTCTTTCTTTCATTTGATGCCTGCACTTTTGATTTTCTGTCTAAAAAGCCACTGTCAAATCCATTGTCATGGACTTTTTCTCTTGTGAGTTATGAATTTTATAGTTGCAGGTCTTACATTTAAGTCCCCTATCCATGTTGAGTTAATTTTTGTCTATGCTGTCAGATAAGGGACCAACTTCCTTATTTGGTGTGTGGCTGTCTATTCAGTTTTCTCAACAGTATTTGTTGAAAAGACCATCCATTTCCATGGAATGGTGTTGTCAGAAATCACTTAAGAACTTCTGTGAGAGTGGTTGATTTTTTTCTTTCTTTAATTTCTGGATTTTCTACCCTGTTTTATTAATCAACATTTCTATCTTTTGTGTTTACTCTGTATGACTGGTAACTTTACAGCAGGGAGTTTTGAAATTATGATGTGATAGAATGCCAATGTTGTTCTTGTTCAGAATGTTTCAGTAGTTGGTTGCTTTCACATTCCATATCATTTTACGATAGAATTTAAAATTTTCACAGCAAAGAATCTCTGCATCATGTACAAGACTGGGATCCTAATTAGAATAAGATGTATTCCATGTTTGTTGAAGCCACAGCTGCAGCTCCTTATACACAACATTTTAAAAATCATTCATATATTTTAGGGCACCTAGATTGGTTCCATAGTTTAGCTATTTGTGAATCAAGCTGCTATGAACATTGATGTGGCTGTGTCACTGTAGTATGCAGATTTTAAGTTCTTTGGGTATACACCAAGGACTGGGTTAGCTGAATCAAATGATGGTTTTATTCTAAGTTTTCGGGGGATTCTCCATACTGCTTTCCAGAGGGGCTTCACTAATTTGAAGTCCCACCAGGAATGTATCAGTGTACCTGTTGCCCTGCATCCTTGCCAACATTTATTGTTGCTTGTATTTGTGATAATTGCTGATTCTGATCAGAGTGAGATTAAAGCTAAGTGTAGTTTTACTTTTCATTTCTCTACTTGCTAGAGATGTTGAACAATTTTTATATATTTGTTGACAATTTGTATATATTTTTCTGTGAACTGTTCAGTTCCTTTGCCCATTTATAATTTGGGTTATTTGTTTATTGTGCTAAGTTTTTTAGTTCTTTATATATCCTGGAGATTAATGTGCTATCTGAGATCTTTCCATTTTCTTCTAAGATCTTCTTTCTTTAATGTTCTGCAGATTTCATTTGTTAGATTTATTCCCAAATATTTTTTCTTTGAGGCTATTGGGAAAGGGACAGTTTTCCTAATTTCTCTTTCAGTGGATTAATCACTGATGTATATAGGAACACAGTTGATTTATGGGTTTTAATTTTATACCATGCTACTTTGCTGAATCTATTTAGGATTTCTAGAAGTTTTCTGGTGGAGATTTTTGGGTCCTCTAAATATAGAATCTTGTCATCAGGAAACAGGGATAGTTTGAGCTCTCCCTCCCCCATTCTTATCCCTTTAATGTCTTCCTTTTGTCTAATTGCTCTTTCTAGGTTTTCCAGGATTATGTTGAAGAGAAGTGGTGAAAAAGGGCATTCCTGCCTTGCTCCAGTTTTTAAAGGCAAGGCTTTCATTCTTTCTCCATTTTAGAATGATGTTGGCCTTTGGTTTAGCGTCTATAGCTTTTACAATGTTGAGCTATATTCCTACTATCCCTAGTTTTTCTAGATTAGTGGACACAGTATTTTGTCAAATGATTTTTCTGCATCTGTTGAGATAATCACGAGATTCTTATCTTTAAGTCTATTGATGTGGTGAATTATATTTGTTGATTTGCATATGCTTGCCAACCTTACATCCCTGGGATAAACCCCACTTGATCATTGTGCACTATCTTTTAAATATGTTTTCTATGCAATTTGTCTATTTTTTGTTATTAGAGAATTTTTAATATTTGTTCTAATTACTAGTACATGACAATGGAATGCATTTTGATGCATCATATTTAAGTGGAGTATAACTTCTCATTCTTCTGGTTGTATATGAAGTAGGATTACACTGGTCATATAATCATATATGCACATAGGATCATTTATTGTATTATGCATCTGACTTCCATACTCCTCCTCTCCTTTCACTCTACTGTCTAATCCAGTGTACCTCAATTAATACCTACTTCCACCGCCTTTATTGTGAATTGCAATCTGCACAAGAGAGAAAATATTTGGCCTTTGGTTCTTTGGAATTGGCTTATTTTATTTGGCATAATATACTCCAGCCACATCCATTCACTGGCAAATGTCATAATTTTATTCTTCTTTAAGGCTGAGTAATATTCTATCATGTGTGTGTATAACTATCACATTTTCTTCATGCATTCATCTGTTGAAGGGCACCTAATCTGATTCCATACTTTACCTATTGTGAATTGAGCTGCTATAAACATTAGTGTGGCTGTATCACTGTAGTAATACTGATATAAACCTAGGAGTGGTTGAGCTGTGTCATAAACCTTTGGATAAAAACCTAGTAGTGGATAGCTGGGTCAAATGGTGGTTCATTCAATTTTCTGAGGAATCTTCATACTGCTTTCCATAGTGGTTGCACCAATTTTCAGTCCCACCAGCAATATGCAAATTCTCACCCATATTCTCACCAACATTTATTGTTGCTTATACTTTTGATAACTGGCATTCTGACTGGAGTGAGATTTCAATCTTAGAACTTACTCTAAGTTTTACTTATATTTCTCTAATTGTTAGAGGTATTCACTATATATGTATTTGTTGACTGATTGCATTTCTTCTGTGAAGTCTCTCTTCAGTTTCTTAGTCCATTATTGATAAGATTATTTGGGGTTTTGGTGTTGGAATTTTGGCATTCTTTATATATTCTGGAGGTTAATCATCTATCTGGGGTGCATGTAGTTAAAAAAATTCTCCCCATTGTGTCAGCTGTCTCTTCATGTTATTTTTTCCTTTCCTTTATTGTTTGTGGACCTCAGAGCAACTATGAATATTTCAGGCACTGGCAGCAATTCAAGATCCTAGTCCACAGGCACATTCCTCAGAATCCAGATGTGGAAGCACTTTCTTGCTTCCTTGTGTGAGTGTTCTTCCCAGGGACCCAGAACTTTTCCTGGAGCTCTGACAGAAGGAAAAGCATGGGATGGACAAAGGAGGCTGGGTTGTAGAGAACTGGAAGGGAGGTCCTGAGGGTAGGGGACAAGCTGAGGGACCGATATTCCCAGGAACATTGATCTTGCACCATTAGATGAAATGTGCCTCATCTCAAGTGCCCATCAGAGCCCTGTGAGTGCAGCAATCTTTGTTTCCAATGATCTTCTCCATCACATAAAAGACTCAAGGTTAGAGGAGGTTCTGGAGCTAACGTGAGCCAGGATTTAGAGTTGGCTGTCTCTATAAGATGGTTCCTCCCCTAGGAATTTCACCTTCCATCATGGACCTGATTGTTCCTGGCACAAAGGACATCACAAGCAGAAGTGGGTTTAGGGGTACTGGCCCCAAGGGTGAACACTGCAGATACCCACACACATTGTCCTGAAACCCCAATCAGGATCCTGTGGTGATGTGGCACTCATGGGGAAGCTCTCTTTGGATTCTGGATGGAGATGCTTATCTTTGCCCCAGTTTGTAACCATGCTCCCAGGCCATTCTTTGCACGGTCTCTGATAGCTTGGGTTGCCATACTGAATGCCATAGATTGGGTAGATGAATCCCTAAATATTCATTTCTCACAGTTCTGGAGTCTGGAGTCCCACAGGAAGGGTGCCTGACCCAGAGTCCCATAAGGGCTTTTTCTTCTCCTTGCTAGAGAAAATTGCTGGCTCACCTATGTTCTCACATGACTGACATAACTTCAGTGTCTCTTTCTTATCCAGGAAGACCACTAATGCCCTCATGAACCCACCCTCAGGTTCTCATCTAACCCTCCTAAACACTAAAGCCAATCTCCAGATACCACTACATTGGGGGTTAGGACTTCAACCAGGTGTATTTTGGAGGAAAAAAAGACATTAAGCACATAAAACACCACAGCACTGAAGAATACAAGTAAAATCACAAGGCCAATGCAGACCTTGGTGTTAATGTTTGGCATAAGGTATGGGTACAACTCCTGGAGTCCCAATGTGAATGTTTTGAGATGAACATGATGGGGCAGATGTAACAAAGGAAGGAGGGCACGTTGGGAAGAAGAGAATGGAGGGTGACCTTGTAGTCCCTGATTGATCCCAGTGAATTCCAGCCCAGTGCTTTGGTCTCTGTTCAAACTGGAGCCCACCATAACCATGGAGGAAGCCCTGTGAAAGGGTTTTCAGGATGGCAGCACACAAGCAACTTTGACCAGATGGACTTCTATGAGAGTGCAGAAAAGTAAGTCAGGTTTCAGGGCCCAGACCTGAGTGCTGGAGGATCATGGTTTGCACAGCAGAGTCTGGAAGGGCTTGTCACCTACCTATGTGTTGTTTCTGAGGCATCTAGATCTCCATATAGCGGCTCCTCTAGCTGGAGGCCTGGACATTCGGCCTTGAGGATCAGGGTCAGAATGGGGAGGAGTAACCAGCTCAGGAAGAGGATCTCCTTCTGCTTTGTTGGCTCTGCAGACGCAAAAAGTTGTACTAGCCTCACACAGGCCACCTGCCTGGTAACTGGTACCTCTTTACAGAGTGTGGTCGACTATAACTCATGAAAGTGGCCACTACTTCAACCTGATGTTCTAGAAGAAGGTGGAAGTGGGGAATCAAAATATCATGGGCATCGAGCACCTCAGATTTCCCAAGAACAATTCTCTGGACTTTCTCTTTATAATCCCTCCCATTCTGACAAGGGAAGAGAAGGAAAAGAACAAGCCTTCATTGGAAACAACCCAATGTTCTCAGTTTAGTTTCCATTTTCCCATGACCTCTCCTGTCCTTTGGTCTCTCAGGTGATCTTTCCAGGGTTCATGATCCCAGCCTCAGTATGCCTGAATTGGATAAGGACCCCTCGTGTTCCCTGACATAAACCACATCCCTACCAGCTTCTGGCATTTACCTGGTCTGTGTGATTCCTGGCAGAAATAGGAGAGAGCTGGAACAAAGGTCACCTAGGGGCCCTACCTGGGTCCCTCAGTCTTGTCCCATCATCACATGGAAGTGGTGTACCTGAGACCAGGCCTGAGCAAGCCCCAAGGTCACATGATACAGTGTCCTAAATGCCCATTGTCCCCCCAGCTCCTCTGCTTTCTCTCCCCACATGCACTTATGGCCTCAGGGGGTTCCCACAATTAGAGGAAGAGACTCAGGCCTGGTTTGCAGAAGGCTCTGTACAATGTTTGGGCCCCGTGGAGAGCAGTAGATCTGTAGCCCGCTGAACATCTCTGGAGGAGTGGGAAGGGAACCCTCCTGGGCGGGGCACATAAGCAACCCCCAGCCAAGCTTCTGCTTGGCCACCCACATTATTTTCTTTGGGCTGGAGGCCTCTGTCCCAGAGGCAGGGCATCCCCAGGAGTCACAGCCATGGCTCCTCAAAGGGTGGTAGGACTCACCGTGTCACTCTGGGCCCCTCATGCCCTGAGTCAACAGGCTAAGAAGAGCCAACATGAGGTCCAGCTGACTGTTGCAGATCACCAGGAAGAAGAATGGCCTCCCTCCCCGGTGAAGTCAAAGACATGTGCCTGGAAGATGAGGTACCTCAGGTCGTCTCTGGTGTCCTTTGCCCATGTGGAAGTGGAGAAAAAATGCCAACAGTGCTCCCTGCTCTCCTGGCCCATGTTCCCTCTAGTCCTGCTCCCCCAGGCCCTGCTCCCCTGGGCCCAGCTCCCACCTGGGCTCAGTTCCCCATGGGCCCTGCTCCCCCTGGTTCTGCTTTCCTGGGTCCCGCTCCCTCTGGTCCTGCTACCCCTGGCCCTGTTCCTCCTGGCCCTACTCCCCTGGGCCCTGATACCTCTGGTCCTGCTTTCCTGGGTGCTGCTCCCCCGGGCATTGCTCCCCATGGGCCCTGCTTCCCCTGGACCTAATCCCCTGATCCTGCTCTCCTTGGGCCCTACTACATCTGGTCCTGTTTCCCATGAGCCCGGTTCCCCATGGACCCAGCTGCCCTGGGACCTGCTCCCTCTGGTCCTGTTTTCCTGGGCACTGCTCCCCTGGCTCTGCACCCCTGGGCCCTGCTACCCCTGTGTCCTGCTCACCCTGTCCCTGCTCCCCTGGGCCGAACTCCCCCCTGGCCCTACTCCCCTGGGATGTTCTTCCTCTTGTCCTGTTCCTCCTGGGCCCTGCTCCTCCTGGCCCTGCTCCCCCTGGTTCTGCTTCACTGGGCCCCACCTCCTCTGGCCCTGCTCCCTCTGGCTCTGTTCCCCTGGCCCTGCTCCCCTGGGCCATGCTCCCCTGGGCCATGCTCCCGCTTCGACCTGCTCCCCTGGGCCATGCTCCCTCTGGTCCTGCTCCCCCTGGGCCCTGCTCCTCCTGGTCCTGCTCCCTCTGGTCCTGTTCCTGGGCCCCACTCCCTCTGTCCCTGCTAACCCTGGTGCTATTTTCTGTGGCCCTGCTCCCCTGGGCCCTGTTCCCCTGGGCCCTGCTCCCTCTGGTCCTGCTTTACTCAGCCCTGCCCCCTCTGGCCCTGCTCATATGGGCCCTGCTCTTCCTGGCCCTAATCCCCTGGCCATGCTCCCCCTGTCCCTGCTCCCCTGGACCTAGCTCTCTTGGGCCCTGCTTCCCCAGGCCCTGCTCCCCTGGGCCCTGCTACTCCTGGGCCCTGCTCTTCTGTGCCCTGCTTCCCCTGGGCCCTTCTCTCCCTGGGCCCTGCTCCCCCAGTCTTTCTCCACATGGGCCCTGCTCTCTCAGGCATTTTCCCCTGTTCCCTGCTTCTCCGGGGCCCTGCTCCCCCCTGGTACTGCTGTCCTTCAGCCCTTCTCCCTCTGGCTCTGCTCCCCCTGGCCCTTTTATGCCTGGCTCTACTCCCCCTGGCTCTGCTCCCCCTGGTCCCTTCTCTCCCTGGGCCCTGCTCCCCCAGGCCCTTAACCCCTTACTCTGCTTCTCCAGAGCCCTGTCCCCCCTGGCCCTGCTCCCCTTTTCCTGCTTCTCCTGGGCCTGCTTCCCCAGGCCCTGCTCCCCTTGGTACTGCTCTCCCTGGGCCCTTCTCCTCTGACCCTGCTCCCCCTGGTCCTTGTATCCCTGGCTCTACTCCCTCTGGTTCTGCTTTCCTGGACCCTGCTCCTCTGCGACCTGCTCGCCCTGACCCTGCTACCCTGGGCTCTGTTCCCCCTGAGTATTTCTCCCCCTGGCCCTGCACCCCTCTTCCCAGCAACCCCTGTGTCCTGCTTCGCCTGGCCCTGCTCCCCATGGGCCTTGCTCTTTCTGGCCCTAATCCCCTGGCCCTGCTCTCCCTGGCCCTGGTCACCTGGGCCCTGCTCTCCTGGGCCCTGCTTCCCCTGGCCCTGCTCCCCTGGGCCATGCTCCTCCTGGGCCCTGCTTCCCTGTACCCTCCTCCCCCTGGACCCTTCTTCCCTTGGGCCCTGCTCCCCTGGTATTGCTCCTCATGGGCCCTGCTCACCAGGCCCTGTTCCCCCTGGCCCTGTTCCCACTGGCCCTGCTCCCCTGGGCCATGCTCCCTCTTGTCTTTCTTTCCTGGGCCCTGCTCCCCCTGGCCCTGCTCCCTGTGGGCCCTGCTCTTCCTGGCCCTAATCCTCTGGTCATTCTCCCCTGGGCTTGCTCCCCTGGGCCCTAGGCTACTGATCCCTGCTTCCCCTGGGCCTGCTATGCTGGGCCCTGATCCCCATCAGCTCTGCTCTTCTGCACCATGTTCCCCCTGGGCCCTTGTCCCCCTGGGCCCTGATCTTGCTGGTCTTGCTCCCCATGGGCCCTGCTCCCGTAGGCCCTTCTCTCCATGTTCCCTGTTTCTCCTTCCCCTGCTCTCCCTTTCTCTGTTCCCCCTTGCCCTGAATCTCTGAGCCTGCTCCTCCGGACCTGCTCCCCCTGGACTGCTCCCCCTGGCCCTTTCCTCCCTGGCTCTGCTTTCCTGGGCACTGCTTCTCTGGGACTTGCTTTCCCTGGCCCTATTCCCTGTGGGCTATGCTACCCCTAGCCCACCTATCTTGGGCCCTGCTCTCACTGGTTTTCCTTTCCCTGGGCCCTGCTCCACCCGGTCCTTCTCCTCCCCAGTCAGGCTCCCCCTGTCCCTGCTCCCCTGGGCCCTACTCCCCCCAGTCCTTCTTGCCTGGGCCCTGCATGCCTGGCCTTGCTCTCCTGTGCCCTGCATGCCTGGCCCTGCTCTCCTGTGCCCTGCTCTCCTGTACCCTGCTCTCCTGGGCCCTGCTCTCCTGGGCCCTGCTCTCCTGGGCCCTGCTCCCCTGGCCCTTCTCCCCTGGGCTCTGCTCCCCCTGGCCCTATTCTCCTGGCACTGCTACCCCTGGCTCTGCTGCCTTGGGCCCTGCTCCCCTGGGACCTGTTCCCATTGTGTCCTGCTCCCCCTGGCCCTGCTACCCTGGGTTGTTCTCCTTCTGGTCCTGCTCCCCATGGGCACTGCTCCTCCTGGCCCTGCTACCCTGGGCCCTGCTCCCCTTGGGTACTGTTCCCACTGATCTTGCTCCCCATGGGCCCTGCTCCCCTGGCTCAGCTCCCCTTGGCCCTAATCCTATGAGCTCTGCTCCTCTTAGCCCTGCTTCCCTGGGCCCTGCTCCCACTGGTCCTCCCTTCCATGGGCCCTACCCTACCTGGTCCTGCTTCTCCTGGGCCCTGCTCCCCCTGGCCTTAGTCTCCTGGGCCCTACTCCCCCAAGTCCTGCTCCACTGGGCCCTGCTCCCCCTGTTCCTGCTCCCCTGGGCCATGCTTTCTTGAGCCCTCTTTCCCCTGGCCCTGCTCCCCTTGGTCTGCTCCCTCTGTTCCTGCTCTCCTGGCCTTTTTCTCCTGGCACTGCTCCCCCTGGCCCTGCTCCTCTGGGTCCTGCTTCCTGTGTATTGCTCCCCCTGGCCCTGCTCCCCTGGGCCCTGCTGTCCTGGTCACAGCTCTAGTCCTTCTCTCTCTCTGGGCCCTGCTCACCTTTCCTGCTCCTCCCAGGCCCTGCTCCCCCTGGGCCTGCTCCCCTGGGCCCTGATCTCCTGGGCCCTGCTTCCCCTGGCCCCGTTCTCCTGGCACTGCTCCCCCTGACTCTGCTCCCCTTGGCCCTGCTCCCCTGTATCCTGCTCCCCCTTATTCTACTCCCTCTGGCCCTGCTCCCCTGGGCCCTTCTCCCCACTGGGCTTTGCTTCCCCTAGACCCTGCTCCCCTGGCCCTGCTACCCCTGCCCCTACTCTTTGTGTACTCTGCTCCCCTTAGCCCTGCTCTCCTGGGCCCTGCTCCCCCTGATCCTCCTTTCCCTGGGCCCTGCTCCACCTGTTTCAGCTCTCCCCAGCCCTAGTCTCCCTGGCCGTGCTCCCCTGGGCCCTACTCCCTCCAGTCTTGGTCCCCTGAGCCCTCTCTCCCTGGTTCTGCTCTTCCTAGGCCCTGATCCTCTTGAACTCTGCTCCCCTGGGCCCTGCTCCCTCCTGGCCCTGCTCCCCTGGGCGCGCTCCCTCTGGCCCTGCTCCCCTTGGCCATGTTCCTCCTGGCCCAGCTCCCCTGGGTCCTGCTCTCTCTGGTCCTGCTTTCCTGGGCCTTGCTCCCCGTGGCACTCCTCCCCATGGGCCCTCTACTCCCCCTGTCCATAATCTGCTGGTTCTGCTCTCCCTGGGCCTTGCTCTGCCTGGTCCTGCTACCCATGGCCCTGCTCCCCTGGGCCCTGCTCATGCTGGGCCCAGCTCCACTGCACCCTGCTTCCCCTAGGCCTTTCTCCCCCTGGGCCCTGCTCCAAATGGGCCGTGCTATTTCAGGCCCAGCTCCCCCTGTTCCCTGTTTCTCCTGGACCCTGGTGCCCCTCATCCTGCTCCCCCTTTCCCTGCTTCCCCTGTGCCTGCTTCCCCAGGCTCTGCTCTCCCTGATACTGCTCTCCCTGGGCCCGGCTCCCACTGTGTCCTGCTCCCCTGGGACCTGCTTCCCTAGGCCATGCACCTATGTGTCCTACTCCCCCTGGGCCCTGATCTCCTGGGCCCTGCTTCCCCTGGCCCCGTTCTCCTGGCACTGCTCCCCCTGACTCTGCTCCCCTTGGCCCTGCTCCCCTGTATCCTGCTCCCCCTTATTCTGCTCCCTCTGGCCCTGCTCCCCCGGGCCCTTCTCCCCACTGGGCTTTGCTTCCCCTAGACCCTGCTCCCCTGGCCCTGCTACCCCTGCCCTTACTCTTTGTGTACTCTGCTCCCCTTAGCCCTGCTCTCCTGAGCCCTGCTCCCCCATAGCTGTGCTCCCTGGGCCCTGCTACCATGGTTCTGCTCCCCCTGGGCCATGGTTTTACTTTGCCCCTCTCCCCCTGGGCCCTGCTCCCCTTAGGCCCTGCTCACCCTGGTTCTGTATCCAGGGGCCCTGCTCGCTGGCCCTGTTTCCCCTGGCCCTACTCCCTGTGGGTTCTGCTCCTCCTATCCTTGCTTTCCTGGGCCCTTCTCCCCTTAGGCCTCCTCTCATTGGGCCCTGCTCCTTCTGGTCCTGCTCCTCCTTGGCCCTGCTCCCCTGGCCCTGCTACCCTGGGGCCTACTCACCCAGTCCTGCTAACCTGGGCCCTACTCCCCCTATCCCTGCTCCCCTGGGTCCTGCTTCCCCTGGCCCTTTTCTCCTTGCTCTGCTACCCTGGGCCCTGCTCCCCTGGGAACTTCTCTTCCTGGCCTTGCTTCCCTGGGCCCTACTCCCCATGTGTCCTTCTCCCCCGGCCCTTCTCTACCTGGCCCTGCTCCCCTGGGCTGTTCTCCCTCTGGTCCTGCTCCCCCAGGGCCCTGTTCCATCTGGCCCTGCTCTCCTGGGCCCTGCTCCCCAATGGGCTCCACTCACCCAGAGCCCTGCTCCCCCTTGGCCCTGCTCCCCCTGGTCCTACTATCCCAGGACCAGCTCCCTCTGGCCCTACTCCCCCTGGCCCTGTTCCTCCTGGCTCTGCTCCCCTGGGTCTTGCTCCCCTGGCCTCTTCTCTCTCTGGTCCTGCTTCCCCGGGCCCTGCTTCTCCTAGCCCTGTTCCCCGGGGCCCTGCTCCCCCCCCCCCGGGCCCTGTTCTCCCCCGGCCTTGCTCCCTGGGTCCTGCTCCTCCCTGGCCCTACACCCCTAGGTTCTGTTCCCCTGGGCCCTGCTCCCTCTGGTCCTGCTTTCTTGGTCTCTGCTCCCCATGGCACTGCTCCCCATGGGCTCTGCTCCCCGTGGCCCTAATCCCCTTTCCTTCTCTCCTTGTGACCTGCTCCCCCTGGTCCTAATCCCCTTTCCTGCTCTCCGTAGGACCTGCTCCACCTGGTCCTGATAACCATGGCCCTAATCCCCATGGTCCCTGTTCCCCCTTTCCCTGATCTCTCGGGCCCTGCTCCCCCTGGACCTCCTCTCCCTGGGCCCTGCACCCCTGGGCCCTGTTCTCCCCTGGCCTTGCTCCCCTGGGCTGTGCTCCCTTTGGTCCTTCTCCCCCTGGGTCCTGTTCTTCCTGGCCCTACTCCCTTGGGTCCTGCTCCCCCTTGGGCCCAGCTTCCTCTGGGCCCTGCTCCCCCTGGTGCTGCTTCCCCGGGCCCAGTTCCCTCTGGCCCTGCTCCCCCTGGCCGTGTTCCCCCTGGCCCTACTCCCCTAGGTCATGCTCCCCTGAGCCCTGCTTCTCTGGTCCTACTTTCCTAGGCCCTGTTATCCCTGGCACTGCTCCCCATGGGCCCTGCTCCCCCTGGCCCTAATCCCCTGGTCCTGCTCTCCTTGGGCTCTGATCCACTTGGTCCTGATAACCATGGCCCTGCTCCCCATGGGCCCTGCTACCCCTGCCATAATCCCCTGGCTCTGCTTCCCCCTGGCCCTGCTCTCTGTTCCCTGCTTCTCCTGGCCCCTTCTCTTCCTGACCCTGCTTTCCTGAGATATGCTCCCCTGGGACATGCTCTCCCTGGCCCTACTCCCTGGGTCCTACTCCCATTGTTTACATCTCCCCCTGTCCCTGCTCCCCTAGACCTTGCTCCCCCTGTGTCCTGCTCCCCCTGGCCCTGTTCCCCTGGACTGTTCTCCCTCTGGTCCTGTTCTCCCCTGGGCCCTGCTCCACCTGGCCCTGCTCTTCTGGGCCCTCCCTGCTCCCTGCTTGGGCTCCATTCCCCCTGAACCCAGCTCCCCCTTGGCTCTACTCCCCCTGGTCCTGCTTCCCTGGACCCCATACCTCTGGCCCATCTCCCCCTACCTTGTTCCCCCTGGCCCTGCTCTTCTTGACCCTGCTCACTCTGATCCTGCTTCCCCAGGCCCTGCTCCTCTTGGCCCTGCTCCCCAGGGCCCTGCTTCCCCCTGACCCTGCTCCCTTGTGCCCTGCTCTCCCTGGTTCTTCTCCACCTAGGCATCAGTTTTCCTGTGCCCCACTCCCCCTGGGCCTTGCTCCCTCTGGTCCTGCTTTCCTGGGCTCTGTTTCCCCTGGCACTGCTCCCCATGGGCCCTCCTCACCCTGGCCCTGCTCACTTGGGCCCTGTTCCCTTGTGCCTTGCTCCCCCAGGGTCTTGCTCCCCCTGGGCCCTTCTCCCCATGGTCTTGCTCCACATGGGCCATGCTACCTTGGGCCCTGCTCAACCTGATCCCTGCTTCTCCTGGGCCCTGCTCCTCCTGGCCCTGCTCTCCTGGGCCATTCTCCTCCCTGGGCTCCACTCCCACTGACTCCTGCTCCCCCTTGGCTCTGCTCTCCTTGGTCCTGCTTCTCTGGGTCCCGCTCCCTCTGGCTCTGCTCCCTATGACCCTACTCCCTGGGCCCTGCTACTCCCGGTTCTACTCCCCAATTGCCCTGGATTCCCTGTGCCCCACTCCTCCTGGGCCCTGATACCCCTGGACCCTTCCTCTGCTCAGTTAAAAAACATTAATTGCTCCCTGTTGCCTGCAAGTCCTTCTCAGCCATTGGGTCTTTACAGTCCATCTCCATTAACTTTTAGCTTCTCCTGCTGTATTCTGTGTCGTGGTTTCTGCAAACACCTCCTGGAATGATCCTTCCTTTTTCCCTACTAATCTTCTCCCAGTGTGGCAAGCTTCTATAATTGTGACCATTTCAAAGATCTTGGTAAACCTGGTGGAATAACTTCTAGCAAAAATAGGGCAAATAAGCAAATATATAGTGCAGAGTCATTCATGATACCTACTTCTTCAGTCATGACATTTAGATTGTCATGTCTTACCAAGTGTCTGAAATATTTCATGTTCTTCTTTATCTATGTTATCTAAGCCAGCCTCATGGACTGCTACAGAGATCTGTAGTTGGTCTCCCTATGCTACAGAGTTCTGTAATTGGTTTTCCTATTTCTACTTCCCTTTCTTTTTAAATTTGTTCTAATTAGTTATACATGACAGTAGAATGCATCTTGACACATTGTACACAAATGGAGCACAACTTCTTCTTCCTGTGGCTGAATATGATGCAGAGTCACACTAGTAGTGTAATCATCCACGTATATAGGGTAATAATGTCCATCTTTCCTTTTCTTTTTAACAGGTTGATTCATTTTGTGTTTTTTCTATGTTTTAAAAAATGTATTTTGATATTTTTTATGTAAAAATAAAAAAGTAAAGATATATTGATATATGTATATATTTTTACTTTTTATTGAAATAATGATTCAAATAGCATACCATTTAATATTCAAAATGGATAGTTGCTTTAGTGTATTCAGTTATGTTATAACTATCAATACAATCTAATTTTAGAACTCATTTTAAATCAAAATAAAAATAAACCCTATTGTCTTTGGCAGTGACTCTTCAGTCAGCCTCTGTCTCCTAGTCCTAAAACAATGTTTATCTATTTTCTCTCTCAGTAGGTTTGTCTACTTTTAAGTCTATTCCTAGTATTTTTTTGATGCTATTGTAAATGAAATTGTTTTCTTAATTTCACTTTTAGATTGCTCATTGCTAGTGTATAGAAACAGTTGATTTTTGTATAATTAATCTTGTGCAATTTTGATGAACTCTTTTATTCTAATAGATTTTTAGTGAATTTCTTAATAATACCTGTATATAAGATTATGTTATTTGCAAATAAGGTAATTTTACTCCTTTCTTCTGAATGTGAGTGTTTGGAGTTTCTTTCTCTTGCCTGATTTATATGCATGGAGCCTCCATGTCTGTGGAATAAAAATATTGAGAGCAAACATGCTTGTCCTGTCCCTGATCTTGCTGAGGAGAGGGGAGGGAACATTGATGTTAGTGATTAGTTGTGATGTTAGTAATTTTTTTTTCTTGGTATATTCCCTTTATCAGTTGGGAAACTTCCTCAAATTTGTAGTTTATTGAGTGTTTTGAGTTGAATTTTGTCAAATGTTTTTTTCTGTTGTATTGGGATAATCATGGTTTTTCTTATTTAGCCTATTGTTGTGATAACTTCCACTAAATGATTTTCAAATACTGACCCAGACTTACATACCTGGAGTAAATTCTAGTTATTTGTGTTATAAAATTCTTTTTATAGATTGTTGTATTTGATTTGCTTATATTTTGTTTGAGAACTTTTATGTCTATGTTTGTGAGAGTGTATTTTGTTTGAGAGTTTTTATGTCTATGTTTATGAGAGAGTAGTCTTTAGTTTTTCATTCTTGTAATGTCTTTCTTTGTCTTTGGTATGTGGATAATGCTAACTCGATAGAATGAGCTTAGATGTTTTCTTTTTGCATCTGTTTTTTGGAAGCAATTGTAGAGTTATGATATAATTTTCTTGATATTTTGATAGTGAGATTTACCTGCAAAACTTTCTGGCTCTGATACTTTTGTTCTAGAAGCTTATTGCTTATCGATTCAGTTTCTTTAATGGATATAGGCTTTTTCAGTTCTGTTTGTCCTTATCTGTATTTATATTTTATCTTCCAAGGAGTTGGTCTATTTAATCTAAATTATCAAATTTTTGGTCATAAAATTGTTTATAACTTTCTTTTATTATGCATTTAATGGGGGGAGGTCAGTAATTTGTATTTTCTCTTTTTTATAATATGCCTGACTAGAGGCTTATCAACTTAGTGATCTTAAAAAAACAAAACAAAACAAAACAAAACAAAAACCAAACAAACCAGCTTTTGGTTTGTTCACTTTTCTGTATTGGTTTCCTATTTTCACTTTCATTGATTTCTGTTAATTGAATTTTTTTCTGCTTATTTTATTTTCAATTTATTTTACTTCTAGCTGATTTTTATTTTTGGTACTAGAGATTGAACTCAGGGTGTTTTACCACTGAGCTCCATCTCCAGCCTTTTTTATTTTTTATTTTGAGATGGAGGTCTCATTAAGAGGCTGAGTATCTCATTCAGTTGCTGAGGCTGGCCTTGAACTTGCAATCCTTCTGCCTCTATCTCCTGAGTAGCTGGGATTACAGGTGTGTGCCATTTGCCAGACTGCTTCTCTTCTAGTTTCTTAGGGTAGAAGCTTAAATTACTGATTTTAGTTTTATTTGTCTAATGCTATAAATTTTCCTGTAAGCTCTGCTGCATGCCATTTGTCTTGATAAGTAAATTTTTGTTTACTTCTACATATTTTAAATTTTGTCTTGACACTTTTTTTCAAGATGTATGCATTATTTAGAAGTGCCTTGTTTAATCTCTAAGTATTTTGGAGCTGAGATTTCTGTTATTGATTTCTAGTTTCTTTCCATGGTGGTCTGAGAGCACACTTTGTGTTATTTCTGTTCTTTTAGATTTGTTAAGGTGTGTTTTTGGCACATAATGTGGTCTTTCTTGGTGAATGTTTCTGTGAGCTTGGGAAGAACATGTATTCATTCTGCTGTTGTGGGTTATTCTATATTCATTTAGTTTTGTTATTCAGTTTCATTTAGTTGATCAGTGGTGGTGTTCTGTTCAGCTGTACCCTGATTTTCTGCCTGCTCTGTCACTTAGCAGAGAGTTGATATCTGCAGCTGTAATTCTGGATTTGTCTCTTTCTACTTGCAATTCTTTCAGTTCTTTTTTTAAAAATATTTTTTAAATTGTTGATAGACCTTTATTTTTAAAAATTTATTTATATGTGGTAGCTGAGAGTTGAACCTAGTGCCTCACACATGCCAGGCAAGTGCGCTCTTCTGAGCCCCAGCCCCCTCTTTCAGTTCTTAATTGACATAATTTGATACAAATATCATAGGATCATTATGTCTTTTTAGTGTGGGTTGTTACAACTTAGTGTAACATTTTCAGGGGGCTTGGATTATATATGTGGTTATCAAACGGTCTTTTGGTCACTACTTTTCAGTGGCTTATTTCGTACAATTTATTAGTAATGATGATTGAGGTTATTGAAATTGGCAAAATTTTTAGAAGTAAAAATATACTTTCCCATGATGAAATATAAAAGGCAGCATTACAGAAAGGTGCCACTTCACTTTCAGTCTCTTTATCAAAATTGAAGACTTTAAAACATCTAGAGTCTCTGCTGTGAATAACAGTAATTTTATTTACTGCCTTTCTGATTTGTGTTAACATACATTATTAATTTTTATAGACAATATCTGGCCTCCTTTTGATGTAAGATAAGAGAAGGTTTGCTGCTCTAGTTTGTCTTCTGCCTTCCAATTTCTGGCACTGAAAACACTCATTTATATCATCAAAATTTATGACAGTTACATTTTGTTCTCTTATCATAATTGTTATGCCTTATCTACACGTTGAATATGAACAGTGCTTATAATATTACTGATAACATTTTTGTTGATAATACCTTCACTATGTCTCTGGAATCAGTCTATTTCCTATTGTGACTACTGCAGATGAAATCTGTGTAATTGTCATACTTTATATAGATCTCAGCAGTAGTGTCTTGATTGGTCTCCCTAAGTATATTCACCCTCTTTTTTTTCTTTTGTAAATTGAGATGAAATTCATATACAAAATTTATCATTTTAAACTTTTTAAGTGTATAATTCAGTAGGTTTTAGTTTGTCTACCATGTTGCACAATTGCAACCATTATCTAATTCCAGAATACTTTCTTTAAACTTTTTTACAAACTTCTACATCCCTGTCTTCTGATTGCCTCTCCCCTCTAGCCTTTGGAAACCTCTAATCTTTTTTCTGCTGGTATCGTTTCACCTATACTATATGTTTTATAGAAATGGACGGTACATGTGGGATTTTTTTTTGGAAGGGGGGTGGTAATATGACTGCTTTTCAGATTAGTATTTTCAAGGTTTTTCCATGCCATAGCTTCATTCCTTTTTATGACTGAGTAATATTTCATCATATGGATACATCACATTTTGTTTCCACTATTTGGATATTATGAATGTTTTTGAATATTTGTGATTATTTGTTTGAACATATGTCATGTGATAATTTTATGTTTTTTTAGAGGAACCATTGAACTGCTTACTGTTAACATATCAGATGTGTAGTTTGCAAATATTTTCTCCTATTCTGTGGATTTTTAATTTTTTAAATAAAGTCTTACAAGGTTTTTTTTCTTTTGTTACTTGTTTTTTGGTGTTTCTTAATTATGAAATTTACCTGGTAATTCAAGATTGTGAAGGTGCATACATGCACACACTCATACACACACACACACACACACGCATACACACAGACACACTTCTAATAATTTTGTAGTTTTAGCATACATTTGTATCTTTGATTCATTTTGAGTTAATTGCTGTATATGATGTGAGGAAGGGGCTCAACTCCATGTTTTTTTCCATGTCAGAATTACTTTTCCTACAATAATTGTTGATAAACATTTTTTATTTTTATATTTTGCCATTGAATTGTCTTGGCATCCTTGTCAAAGACCTTGTAAGTAAAAGGGTTTATTTCTGGGCTCTGAATTTGTTTCCACTGATTTATGTGTATGTCTGTCCTTATGCCAGTAACTTCACTGGTTTTTTATAGTTTTGAAAGAACTTTTGAAATAAGTAAATATAAGTCCTTGAACTTAATTCTTTTTTTAAATTATGTTTGATTCTTCTGGGTCCCTTGCTTATTAGCTTATTCATTTCTGCAAAAATGGTAGTTGGAATTTTGGTAGAGATATGTATGGAGATCAGTTTGATTGCCATTTACCAATATTAAATCGTCCACGAACATGGGACATATTTTTATTTATTTAAGTCGTCTTTAATTTCTTTCAGTGATGTTTTGTTGTTTTCAGGATACAGTCTTGAACTTTCTTGAATTTATTCCTAAATATTGAGTTCTTTGAAAATGTGTTTTTTTTTTCATTATGTGGCACCCCTCCCCTTTTTTACCCATGTAACTTTTCCTTGGTATGAAGCTGGCTTTCTATGAAATTAATGTAGCTGTTCCTGCTTTCTTTTGATTATTGTTATCATGGCATATCTTTCTCCTTACATTTGCTTTTACTCTTTTACTTTGCATCTTAAATATTTTAAGGAGGTGTCTTATAGACAACGTGCAGTTTGGTATTATTTTTCTTGGTCTGCCTGACAGTCTTTCTTTGTTCAGAATGGTAGTGGTTTAGATCGCTAAGTTGTCATTCTAATTGATATGGTTGGATTAATATCTACCATATTTATAGTTGCTGTTTATTTGTTGCCTTGTTTTGGTTTCCTGTTTTTGTCTTTTTTCTTCTACCTTGTGTGTATGTGTTTTTTCCCACTGCTGGGAATTGAACCTAGAGTCTCATGCATGCGAAGCGCGTATTCTTCCACTGAGCTACATTCCTGCCCTATGACTTTTGTGGTTTTAATTAACATTTCTGTGATTCAATTTCCCCCTTTTTGGCATATTTAGTTTTTATAGTGATGCCAGTATTAGTTATCTTCTTATTAGTATATCTTATAAATACATAACTTTCTAATACCCTTATTAGAAATATTTTGTAAAAAGAAAGGACTTAGTTTGGCTCAGGGTTTGGAGGTCCATGATCAAGTGGTCCCGTATCTTTGGGCCTCTGGAGCGCATGGTGGAGCAAACTGCTCACCTGCTGAACTAGGGGGCAAAGAGATGGAGAGCAGGGTCCGACAGTCCCCTTGAGAGCACTGCCCCAGTGACCTAAGGCCTGCCTCTCAGAAGTTCATGACACTTCTCAAAGTGCCACCCTGGGGACCAAGCCTTTATTTATTTATTTTTGGTACCAGGATTGAACCCAGGGGTACTTACACTGAGCCACATCCCACATCCCCGGCCTCTTATTAAGTAGCTTATGGCCTTTGATAAGTTGCTGAGGCTGGCTTTGAATTATCGATCCTCCTGTCTCGCTGGGATTTTAGGTATGCACTACTGTGCCTGGCCCCAGGTTTTTATTGTATGAACATTTGCAAACATTCAGCATCGCCCTACAGTTCATGATATACATTTAGAGGTAATCCAAGTCTATATTCAGATAACACTGGTATTTCAAGATTCATGGGTATTTTGTAATAAAATATTGCTAATTCCTTTCTCCATTTTACTTATACATAAACACACATAATTGAACATGTTGCTGTTATTATTTTGAATAAATTTTTATCTTAGACCAATTAAAATAAGAAAAACAATGCTTTTAATTATACCTTATTCCTACTCTGATTCTTTACTTTCTTATGTAAATCTAGAATACTGACTTATATAACTTTTCTTCTCTCTAAAAAATTTTTTTGTTCTATTTTTTTAATTTGTTCTTTTTAGATATACATGACAGTAGAGAGTATTTGGACATATTATACAAGCATAGAATATAAGTTATTCTAATTGGGATCCCAATCTTGTGATTGTACATAGTGTGGAGTTTCACTGGTCGTGTATTCATGTATGAACATAGGAAAGTTATGTCTGATTCATTCTACTGTCTTTCCTATGCCCATCCCCCCTTTGTCTTTATTTCCCTTTGTCTAATTCATTGAACTTCTATCCACTCCACCATTGTGTTTTAGCATCTGCATACCAGAGAGAACATTTGGCCTATGGTTTTTTGGGACTGGCTTATTTCACTTAGCATGATAGTGTCCAGTTCCATCCATTTACTGGCAAATGCCATAATTTCATTCTTCTTTAAGGCTGAGTAATATTCCATTGTGTGTATATTACATTTTCTTTATCCATTCATCTGTTCAAGGGCACCTAGGTTGGTTCCGTAGCTTAGCTATTATGAATCGAGCTGCTATTGATTGATGTGACTGCATCACTGTAGTATGCTGATTTTAAGTCCTTCCTGTATAGACTGAGGAGTGGATAACTGGGTCAAATGGTGGTTCCATTCCCAGTTTTCTATGGAATCTCCATATTGCTTTCTAGAGTGTTTGCACCAATTTGTAGTTCCACTAGCAACGTTTGAATGTACCTTTTCCCCCACATCCTTGCCAACATTTATTTTTACTTATATTCTTTTTTTTTAAAGAGAGGGAGAGAGAGAGAGAGAGAGAGAGAGAGAGAGAGAGAGAGAGAGAGAGAGAATTTTTAATATATTTATTTTTTAGTTTTCGGCGGACACAACATCTTTGTTTGTGGTGCTGAGGATGGAACCTGGGCCGCACGCATGCCAGGCGAGCGCGCTACCACTTGAGCCACATCCCCAGCCCTTTACTTATATTCTTTTTTTTCTATCCAGAATACTTTTATTATACAGGTATTATATGCACACAATGATTGGGGAAACATTTACAGGCATGGAGTTCAATTCTAAACCTCCATTTCACCCACACCAACTATAACACACATTCACTGTAGGGTGAATGAGCCCCACAGGAACGAGATGCCAAGTTACTGCTTTCTGAACAGAGAGCTCCGATTAAATAGAATCTTCCAAACCAAGAACAAAGCCCTGTATGCTTTTTAATTCTTCATACCCTGTGTACAGATGAATAAAATCTAAAGACGTGTTATAATTACCCCACCACCATTAAAAGTTAATATTAAATTCGAATCCTATTTCTCAAAAACTTGTAAGAAGTGCACCAGTATTTACAGACCCCATTAAATTATGCATAAATAAAATCTGTACACTGAACACACTGTGCCTCAAAATACAGAGCCTCCACAGGGACTTGGGGGTGGCAGGTGGCAGCAGACGCTTGTGTTCACCCTTTTCAAGTTTACTCAAAAATCAAGATCTGAAATAAATATGCAAATAAAGCTTCAGTACCTTACAGGAACCTGTCGTTTCAAAGAGTCACCCACTTAAAGAGTTAACTTTCAAAGTTAAAAAAAAGACAAAAGAAAAATGAAATCATCAGCAGGCATTGTTTCTACAAGTTTCCTACAAACCAGAGGCCCCTGTGAGCCCGGGTTTGCACCACCCAGCACCTGCTCACTGGCCGCCCAGCACGCGGTACCTCTGCCTAATCCTGGAGGGCACGATCACCGAAGAAGGTAGATATAGACTGATTTTTGAAAACAATATTTAGTGGACATAAAAACCAGCCATATCTTAACACTGAAGGAAATAAGTCATCGTTGATCTGAATCGCATCAATCAGATGTTTCAACAGCTAGGCGCATGGCTTCTTGTCAGCCCCAGGGAACTTATGAGAAGGTTCTAAAACTCGTAGCACCACTTTCAGAGGAAGAAGGGATGGGGTTCCAAAATATGAACGCTCAACAAGTAAAACAAAAACCAGTACTTTGTCACCTTGGGATCCTGTGTCCAAGGTCAGACACTGCAGTGCTGGGGAAGCCACAGGGATCCAGGATGGCAGGTCAAGATCCTGCAAGCCTCGAGTGATGGAGGCCTTTGGATAGGTGGATAGGGGAGGTTGGAAGCTCCTCCCCCAGCAGGAGGGGCGTCCTGGTTTGTCCCAGTGGAGAAGGATTCCTCAGTCCTTTCCCTTCCCGCCCTCTGCTCACCCCCCATTTTACTTCCTGTGCTTCTCCATTTTCTCCAGGGTCTTATTAGAATCTGCGGGAGTCTGGTCTCCGGGGTTCATATAGGATTTGTCTATGACAATCAGGGCTTCTTTGATGTAGTTCTGCACCGCAGACACAGCGGCGCAGATGGCCTGGCTTCCAAACCCGTGGGTAATCAGGCTGAAATGAGACAAGCAGTTCTGTATGTTCCTTTCCAAGACCAGGGAGGGCCTGTTGTTGCCATTGGGCCTTCGGTCCTGATTGAGGAGGTCCGTGAATTCTTTACACACTTGCTGAGCTGCCAGCACCGTATTCTTCCTCGTCGCCATCTCATTTCGCCCTCCCAGGTGAGGCCTGGTTAAATATTCAGCCACTGGCTTACTAGGAAACTCCAGGTTTCACAGACGTATGCAAAGTCCCGGGCCAAGTGAACAGCTTCGCCTTCCACCAAGGATGTCAAGAGGGTCACATGAGCAGTTTTCCGTCTCTCAGCGGGAAGATTCAGCCCAATCTTGTCCAACTTCTCCCGCAAAGATCGGCCTCCATTTTTGGACTTGGCTCTTCTGAGAACACTTCCCAGCAGTGAGGCATTTAAACATTCAGGCGGTGACAATCGCCTCTGCACTTAAGCCACCGTCACTTTGTATTTGGACGTGGAGCTGAGGAGGGACCGTCTTCCTGGAACCGAGCAGAAGACTTCACTGGGATTCATCAGGGCTCCCACCAGCTCCTTCTGACAGGGGAGACCTAGGGGGTTCTTAGTCATGGAAATGGGACCTTTGCGGATTACAGTCTGATCGGGCCCAAGCAAGTGTGGGTCGTCAACGTTCTGCACCTCTTCCATCTGGTGAGCCATGTCGTGGAGCCCCAGGTTCTCCGCCAGCCCCGCGGCGTCCAAGGCGTGTGCGTGGGGCAACAGCAGGTCCGAGCGGCGGTAGGCATCCCTGCGGGCGCCCACGGCACCTCCCTCCAGCCCTGAGAGGTGGGGGAGCAGGCTGGCTGGGCGCCCGTGGTGCGAAGGCAGAGCGGCGCCCTCCTGGCTCTGGCGGCCGGGCCAGGCCTGCTGCTGGTTGCCGGCGCCCGCAGGCTGGTGCAGGGGGTTGATGGCCGCAGCGTAGGCTTCGCCCAGATGCTAGTACGGATCTGCCGACTGAGAGTAAGCCAGCTGCTGGTAGGGCGGTGGAAAGTAGGGTGGCGGCTGGTATTCGGCGACTCCAGTGTGGGACAGCGGCGGTGCGGAGCTGTAAAGATGCTGCCCTGCCCAGCCGAGGAGAGGTGGGGGATGCGCGGGTTCGCGTTGCTACTCGCATCGTGGCGATCCTGGGGGGATGAGTCCGCCGAGCCCAGCGGCGAAGGTCTGGACGCTTCGGTGGCCACGACGCTCAGAGGCGCCTGCTCAGGACCTCGGGTCCCAAGCCAGGTAAGTGCTGGGTAGAGGCAAACGCCTAATGGAGCGCGCTCGCTCTTCAGCCCGCACATGTTGGAGTCGCTACTTATATTCTTGATAATTGCCATTCTGATTGGAGTGACTTGGAATCTCAGTGTAGTTTTAATTTGCATTTCTCTAATTGCTAGAGATGTTGAACATTTTTTTTTCACATATTTTTTGACCATTTTTATCTCTTCTGTGAAGTGCTTGTTCAGTTCCTTTACCCATTTATTGCTTGAGTTTGTTTTTTGGTGTTAGGTTTTTGAGTTTTTTGTGTATCCCGGAAATTAGTGCTATATTTGAGGTGGAAGTGTCAGATTCTCTCCCATTCTGTAGGCTCTCTCTTATGTTCTTGATTGTTTTTTTGTTCTGAGGAAGTTTTTCAGTTTGATCCATCCCATTTGTTGGTTCTTGATTTTACTTCTTGTATAAATAATTTCTTCTACTAATTTTTGCAGGCAGATCTACTGGCAATATATTTCCTCAACTTCTTTTTTTCTCTTTTAATCTGAGAAAGGCTTACTTCTGTTTTGCTTTCAAAGGATATTTTTACAGTTTTAAGAATTCTAAGTTGGAGGTTTTTCCCCCCCTCTCAACACTTTAACTATAGTCATATGTTGCTTAATGGGGCACACATTTTGAGAACTATGTCATTAGGTAATTTTGTCATTGTGTGAACATCATACAGTGTACATAAACGTTGATGTTATAGCCTACATAGCCTGCTGTTTATATAGGATGTATTGTGTGTGTGTGTGTGTGTGTGTGTGTGTGTGTGTGTGTGTGTGTTTTGCTTGTAGCTCCTAGGGCCATGATGAACAAAATAATTTGAGATTAAATTAAGCATGAGAAAAAATGATGGAAATCATGAGATGTGTTAAACGTGTGATATATGTGGTTACTGCCATTGTAACATAGTGTGCTAGTAGAAGGAGTGCACTCTAAAATAATGATTGAAGAAATAGCATAGTAAATACATAGACCAGTAGCAGTCATTTATTACTATTATCAAGAATTTATTTGCTATACATAATTATATGTGCTATACTTTCATATGACCAGTGGCACAGTAGATTTGTTTATGTCAAAATCATCAGAAATATGTGAGTTATGTATTGTGCTGCAGTACTGGGATGGATTTGACATCACTAGCTGATAGGAAAGTTTAAATTAGTTATAATCTGTGGAACCACTGTTGTTTATGTGATCTGTCATTGACTGGAATGTTCTCACATGGTATAGGCATGACTGTATCTCACTCCAATCTCCTCTTGCTTACCTCATTTCTGAGGATAAGTTGTCTATAATTTTTTTCTTTGCCCCTTTTAGTTGAAATTTTGATTCTCTGACCTCTTTCAGGATTTTTTTTCTTTGTCTTTGATGTTCTAGAATTTGAAAATGATGTGTCGGGATGTAGTGTTTGGGGTATTCATCCTCCTGATCTTCTATGCCTTTCCTGAATCAGTGGGTTAGTGTCTGTCATTAATTTGATATTATTGATCATTATAGTTTCAAATATATATGTAATTATATGTATATTTATGCATATGTATATTTATATTTTGCACTGGGGATGGAACCCAGTAAAAAGTGGACCACATCTTCAGCCCTTTTTATTTTTTATTTTGAGACAAGGTCTTGCCAAGGCTGGCCTCAAATGGTATATGCCACCGCACCCAGCTTGGTTAGTTTTTTCTTTTCTCTCTTTTTCTTTCTGGAGTTCTCATTGTGTGTGTTACTGCTTTTGGTCTACAGTTCTTGGATTTGGTATCATTTTCTTTCTTTTTGTTTTCCAGTTTGGGTGATTTCTGTTGTGCTATCCTGAAGCTCAAACAATCTTTCCTTAGCTGGTGACTGGATTTCTCTGGAGTTTTTCTCTCTCATACTTGTCCATATGAAACTTCAGCAGTTTGCTCCAGTTTCCATACCTCAGCAGTAGTTCTTTTGGAGATTTATGCCTTTTTATTTTATATTATTTATATATTTATTTTATTTTTTTTAGTGGTTGATGGACCTTTGTTTTATTCATTTATTTATATGCAGTGCTGAGAATCAAACCCAGTGCTTCACACATGTGAGGCAAGTGCTCTGCCACTGAGCTACAACCCCTGCACTGAGGTTTATACCTTTGAACTTCTGCTCAGACAAGCCACAATTCTCTGTCTCATTAATTTTGGGGGGCAGCAGTTAGTCCTGGTAGGCCTCTCTTTTCTCATAGTTCTACGATAAATTATTGTTTTTTCAGTTTCTTCAGGTTTTTTTTTTTTGTTAGAATTGAGTGATAATTTCTGGCTTCTTATGCTGGACTGCAAAGTGGAATTCCAAGTTCATTGTTTTTGATTTGTTGCAAATTGTGTTTTCTAATTTCATTTTTGGGTTGTTAATTGTCAGTCTGTAATTATGTGAACTTTCCTGAATTCCTTTATTAGCGCTTTTTTTGGATCTGATTTTCTCTTTATAGGATTATGTCCTTTATGAGTGGGAATTACTTCTTTCTTGCAAATTTGTATGATACTTAGTTTCTGTTTTCTTTTCTTTCCTTTATGCCTAATTGACTTGGCTAGAACTTCCTGTACCATGTTAACGTGGCTATGGTGAAAATAGGTATTCTTCTCATTCCTTATCTTTGAGAAAGACTTTCACTTTCATTGCTGAATCTGGTGATGTCAGCTGTGGTTTCTCATAAATGCCCTTTATCTGGTTGAGTTAAAGTTTCTATCTCTTACTAGTTGTTGCTTTAATTATTTTACCATCCAAGAGAGTTAGGCTTTGTCATATGCTTTTTCTACATTAGTTAAGATGATCATATGATTTTAAGAATTTGTTCTTTATTCTATGGATGTAGTGTATTACTTTGATTTTAGTATGTTGAACTTCTCTTGCATTCTTGGAATAAATCTCACCTGATCATGATGTCTAAAGCTCTTATTATGCTTTTGGTCTACAGTTCTTGGATCTGGGTTGGTTTGCTAGTACAGACTGAGCATCTGTACTCTGAAAATCTGAAATCTTTGGATAATGATGTTCATCACATTACACCATGATTTCATCCCCCTTCTCCCCCTTCCCCTCCCACCCCTCTTCCCTATCTAGAGTTCGTCTGTTCCTTCCATGTTCCCCCTCCCTATCCTACTATGAATCAGCTCCTTATATCAGAGAAAACATTTGGCATTTGTTTTTTTGGGGGGATTGGCTAACTTTACTTAGCATTATCTTCTCCAACTCCATCCATTTATCTTGCTTTTTTCTGATTCAATCTTTGTATTGTGGCCTAAATGACCTTTTTTTTTTTTAAAAAAAATTGTTATATATGACAGCAGAATGCATTACAATTTATATTACTACATATAGAGCATGATTTTTCATATCTCTGCTTGTATACAAAGTAGAGTCACACCCTGAATGGCCTTTTTTAAAGCAAGTGTGAACTTAGAAATAAATTTTTACAACTTGTTAAAAGCCAGTAGAAGAAACCTGTAGCAAGCATAACAATTGATGAAATGGAAGAAGCATTCTCATTAAAGATGTTGATAAAATAAGGAAACTTGTTATCTTTGCAAATCGTCTGTATTCGTTTTGTAGTTCTAGTTAAAGTAAAATGGTAAGAGAAGGAAATGAGACATTTAAGTCACCACTGGAACAGAAAAATGTTACTGCCAACATTTCTAGATGATGATTGATAATGTCCTTGGAAGATTGAAGATAATCACTCATTAAATCTGTTAACTGTTCATAAATTTTCTAGGAAAATACTAAAGACGATACCACAAAACTTTTCATATACTTATAATATGTGATTAGAAATTATATTTTAAATAGAAATAAAAGCCTTCACAAGAACAAGTAGCCTTCCAAAACATGTGCTAGAACTATGCCTGAAAGCCTACAGGTCCCCCCAAAAAGAATGAAAGACCTAAAAATGTGGAACATTACACCATGTCCTGGAAGAAAATGATTTAATAGGCAAATAATAAAAATAGGTAATTCATAAAAGAGCTAATGAACATTTAACTTAGTTAACTCAACTTTAGTTCAGAAAATTGGTGAAACTCATTATAAAAGGACATTATTTTCCCATATATTGTCAGAGATATGATATTCAGTATTGAGTGATAGTCTGGGGATTCTCAGTTAACGTATTTTTAGGAGGCTCCCTTTATTGTCCTGCTTTATTATAAAGTATATAGATAATGCAAGCTCCTTAAAACATACTTTTAAAAAAATCTCTAAATATAGTATGGAACAAAGGGAACATAAATTATGGTAAAAAAGTCAATTTCATAATGTAAGTTCAAAAACTGCTGGAATTAACTATGGTAGAAGCATTTTGATGGAATTTTTAATAATGATATCAGCAGTATCTAGCAAAGTTTATGATAAAACATTAGTAACTTAATGCACCAAAAATGATTGTGCTAGAAGGAGAGATAGTAATTAGGTACTTGTGCTGTAAGTTTTATGTGTGTCATATCATTTGGTCCTCGCACTATGTCTCTCCTTGGCATTTGGAATTATTTATATCTTAATGAAGAAACTGAGGGTCAAAGTGGTTAAATAACTTGCCCAAAGTCAGAGAGCTAGTAAGTGATAGACTGGGATCTGAGCCCCAGCTCAGAGTTTGCATTCCTACCTTCTGCCCCTGGAGTACATACCTTAAAAGACATTTCAGCTTCCCTTTAATTCAAAACCGAACTCAGGAGCTTTACCCCTCTCCAGATCTCACATTGGTCATTTTTAATAGATTTTATCCATTAAATGTCATTTCCTTCTGTCCATTTGCTGAAGCCAAGAATCCCAACACTTCTCTTCAGTTCAGTTAATCCTTAGTCCAGTCATCAGTGACTCATTTTAAATTGTACCTTGAATAGCTCATGAATCCTTTCAGTTCCCTTTATTTCTACTACTATCAGCCTCAGCCAAACCTGACATCTCCTGACTGGACTACAGAGTGTGCCTTGAGCTTCTATCCTGTGCACTTCTGGCTGATCCTCTTTCTCGTTTTGTGTGTGTGTAGGTGTGTGTATATCTGCTCCAGAGGTTACTCCTTGTTCTTAGGATAAAGGCCAGATTTTTAGCAGGACTTGAAGGGACATTGAGTCCCTCATTGAAGACCTTGAGTCTTGTACTCTCTTCTCCATTCTCCTCTCTGTGGACTATTACTGGTTTGTGCTTTTTCCTGTGGGGAAAAATGGGACCAGGACTGATTTATGCCTTCTCCTGTGTTTCCTCTGCCTGGAATTCAGCCATCTTCCGGCCTTCCCACCTTAATGCATTCTTCTCAGCTCACCTCAAATAGTGGGTAAGCTTTTGTTAGCCATCTCCCTTTGTCCCCAGACCATATCAGTTCTGGCTATAAGATATAGCATATCTATAGTAACATTTGTATACAACATTTTGATTATATAGTCTGCTGATTATTAATGTTTATCTTTCCCTCCTAGACTCTAGTTCCTTGAGGGCTGAGTACCAAAATGCATACTCAATATAGTTTAACGAACACATCTCATTCACAGTTAGCTACTAAACTGAAGCTTGAATGGTGAACCATACTCATTGAAGTGTGGAGTTTGATTGCTCCTTACTGGCTAAAGGTTCCTAACCTCTTCAAGTCTTTCCTTATCTGTTAACTGAGAATAAAAGTAGTGCCTACCTTTTGGATTGTGAGGATTATGTGAATTAGCAGGGATAAGGCACTGGAGCAGTGCCGGGTGCATACTAATGTGCTCAGTTAGTGGAGCCATTGTCATTCCTGTTGAGACCTATTCAGGGTCACACAGTGTTTAACATACAGCCTGTTGTAGATATCAGTTCTCATGTTTTTCTCCATCAACTGAGATCATTTGGAATTCTCAAAACAACGGCTTTGCAGTTTCTTGAACAGACATGTGTACATTTCATTGTCTTCATTTTACTCAGTTAAAACTAAGGACCGTATTCAGCCCAGTAGAAGGGCTGATATATAGTGCAAGTTTGTGCTTACCCAGGAGACAAGAAGGCTGAGTCCAGGTTGCATAGGATTTTGATTATCCATTTATGGTCTTTGAATTCATGTAGTTTGAAATAAATTATTAAAAAATTTTAAGGAGAGATGAATTCTATGTGTAAGAATTGCTTTTAGAAAATTGATCTGCTGCAGTTGGAGTGGGGGACTGTATTTAGGTAATAGTCTTTGATAGAATTAGAAGAGTTAGGAGGGAGATCTCCATTTTTATAAGATGATGATCTTTGTTTTATATAGATTGAATTGGAATTGCTCATAGGTTTTTAAAATAGAAATACCCTCAGGTTTAGTGTGTGGGACAGAAGTCATGAGAAAAGCCTGGGGTTGAAATAAAGAGAATTATAACAAAAAGCATTAGTGAGCTGTTAACTGGTATATCAGCAGAAAAACAGATCAGGTAATTTTTATATGTGACAAGGTTTTGTTAGCTGTTATTTCTGTGTACTGTATGCTTGAAGTGAGGAAGCCACATTTTAAGTACTGTCTTATAATCCAATTGTTCACTAATAAGTAACTTTCTCTAGTGTGTCTGATTTAGTGATTTAAAATTTAGTAAAATGTTACATTTTATCTTGATGATGCTTACAGAGATAAATTGAAGGGTCATGAAGTTCTTCCCTAAAAGTAATGAACATTAAGCTCTAGTTTGATTTTATAAGTTCTTTAACTATCATAGTTTTTTAAAAAAATGTTTATCTTATATAATGATGAGATACAAGATAAACAGTTTTTTAAAACTATGATAGTTATACAAAATACATGTATGAAGATGTGAATTTGGTATCAACATATATAATCAGAGATATGATAAATTATGGTATAATGGTGTATTAAGGATTGTAATGTAAAAATAAATTTAAAAAAGGCATAAGTTGATGACTATGCTAATTAGCTTAACAAGGGCAAGCATTTCATGTATACACATATCCAAACATCTGGTTGTATATTTTAAATATATATCACTTTATTTGTCAATTATACCTCAATAAATCCAGAAAATAAAAAAAAACTGTTTATCTTATAAAGGAAACTAAATATGAAAATAAAGATGAATAAAGTCTTGCAGGAACCTTACGGAGATGGTAGGTTTGTTAAGTCCCAAGGTAGCTAGGTGTACTAGAGTCTGTGTTCTCTGAAAATCTCACTAACTCAAGTGTTATGCTTTTCCCCCCCTTCCCTTAACCAGGAATTGTGGTGCTTGGAATAAACAGAGCTTATGGCAAAAATTCACTTAGTAAAAATCTTATAAAAATGGTGAGTGTAAAGATTAAACTGTTTGCTTCTAATTTTAAGATATAGTATTGATATTAATATGAAAATTATCTTTTTTTCTTTTTCTTTCCTGTTCTTCGTATTTTGGTTTAGTTATCAAAAGCTGTGGATGCCTTAAAATCTGATAATAAAGTTCAGACTATAATAATCAAGAGTGAAGTTCCAGGGATATTCTGTGCTGGTATGTAAATGACTTTTATTGTGAAATTATATTTAAGGGTTAGTGTGTCCTCAGTAGTGGCCCATTGTTCCTTCAAATGTTCTGTGGTTTGGTTTAAACTTCATTACTGGCAGCAACTTGGTCTGTTTTTCATGAGAAAAATAACATGTTTACTCTGTCAGCATTAGAATCTTTTGCAACATGTGGGTTTGGTAAATTCTGTATTTACCAAAAAAAATATTTTGAGTCATTAAAATTTGCTTGTGGTGCATACATAAATCATATTTATGAAACATCAATTGGGAAGAAAAAATTAGGTGTCCAACAAAACATTATTCCCTGTATGTTAGTTGTTCAGAAGATGCGCGAATTGACTGGCAGTTGCTGCCTCATCTCAGAGTGCCAAGTATAGATAATTTGCTTTGAAGATGGGTGTTTATGGTAGTATCCAGGTGGGGCCTGGATGTGTCTGTGCTATCTGTGGTAGCAAAAGATAACTAATTCATATATACATTTTTGTGTTTGTGTTGCATTTCTCAAAGCTAAACATCAAGTTATTTTGCATTTTCCCTATTTCCTAGTATTTCTAAGCCAAGATATTAAATGAATCTGTTTCAACAAGTGAAAAATGTGTGTGATCAAAATAAAAAAGCTGATAACATGCAGCATCATTATTATTAATTTATTTATTTACTAATAATCAAATAGAGACAGAAGTTGATTGAAGCATAAAACTATTTTATTTCAACAAAAATATAAATAGGGTAATTTTCTTGAAGTAATCAGACATTCAAGTCAGTGCAGTGTTTTATTCATTGAACAAATTTTTATTGAGTGCTTAGAATTCTATATTTGGAACAGTTCTTAGAACATGAGGGTATATTTGTAGACAGATGTTTTTAGAGGTGCCTAATTATGGCCTGTATTCTTTAGTTACTCAGTATTTTTAGGTTTTAATCTATAGCTTCCACTGTAAAACATAGAATTTTAAAGTATTAAGAAATATTCATTGCAAAAGTTTTGGCTGTGGTAAGGTTTTATTGTTTTGTTATAATGTAATGTAGCATACCTAAAAAAGGATTGCTTTAACTCCATTTGTTTCATCGAAGAACATAGAATCACTGTCCTCAGATGCTTGGGTGATGATGTTAGGCATTCAGGCTTCTGTTTTCACATTTGTCAAAGTTAGTGCTATCTGCCTAGTAGGTTTGGTGGAGACTTTGATGTGGCAGTGTAGAGAAAACACAGTGCACTATATTTGTCCCTTTCTACCCTTAGGGGATTGGTTTCAGGACTCTCTGAACCTTCGCCCTCAATTCTCTTCGTGCTCCCAATTTCCATGAGTACACAGATCAGCAGGTGCTCAAGTCCCTTATGTAAAATGGTGTGGTGTTTGCATAACCTACCCACATCTTTCCATATACTTTAAATCATCTCTGTATTACTTATGTTACCCTGCTGCAACCAGTGTGGCCAAACTAGCAGTTCCAGCAAGGGGCGATGGGAGATTAGAAAAATAAAGACTCAAATATGCAGATTTTTGAAGATAACAGCTGGGATTGGGTGGAACACTGCTCTCTGAAGGAGAAGGAGGTCTAAAGAATCATGCTAGCAATCTTTATTATATATGGCTCATTCAGATTCAAGATATTCTTTGCAAGCATTATTCTTTGTATTCATGAAAGTTAGCAACTTTATGCAGCTTATTCCTCGGTTACATTCTAAATTTGCAATGTGCAACCTTAGGAGGTTTGTGTGTCCCTCAAGAAAGTCCATTGTCTAAAATTACTGTTAATGCAGGCAGGTTCAGGAGCAGCAGAGCTGGTGAAACATTGTGGTTGTCCCAGGAACTGGGTGCCTGATCAAGCTCTGTGCAAGAGTCTTATCAGTCTAGATCAAGGTCTAGACTGATAAGACTCTTGCACAGAGCTTCCTCATGGAATGAATTACCATAGCAACTAGGCATCTTGCACCTTTGCAGATTAACTTTCCTAGGTACTAAGCATGCCACAGCCATGAAGACATCAGGGACCCCAATTTCAGACACTGCTCTCCCATCTACTTGGCACCGCTCTTCAAAATGCCGAATACAATGTAAATGCTATGTAAATAGTTGTAATACTATATTGCTTAAGGAATAATAACAAGGATACAAGTCTGTACATGTTCAGTACTTATGAATCCCCCCTGCCCCACCCCCGCAAGTATTTTCTGTCTGTGATTGGTTGAATCTGAGGATGAAATCCATGGATACAGAGAGCCAACTGTATCCAATAAGTGATAGCTGTATGTTTCTTATAAAGGCTTTACATTTATTTTCAATTCTTTTTCTTGAGCAGTGTGAGGAATTTAGACCAAGAGAATTAGGATTCTTATATGTGTAACTTTTAGGACAGGGTTAACATGGTTTTGAGGTAAAAGGCTCTCATACCATGACTGGTGGCTGTGAGGTTCTTTTGGGGCTGCAGGGTAGCTTATTAGAAAGTTGTAGTGTTAGGATTTTTAATGCGGCCTAAAATAAAAGGTATAGTGTTAAGTTTTAAGGCAGGCTCAAATATATGAATATACATGAATCTCTGAGGAGTAATGGTGATATTGTGAGGGAAGAACAGCACCTAAAAAAATAAAAATAAGTGTTGTCGGATATAGTGGTGCACCCCTGTAATCCTAGCAGCTTGGGAGGCTGAGGCAGTGGATGCATGTTCAAAGCCAGCCTCAGCAATTTATTGAGACCCTGTCTCAAAGTAAAACATAAAAAAGGATGGGGTTAGTGGTTAAATGCCCCTGGGTTCAATCCCTGGTACCAAAAGGAAGAAGAAGAAAAAAAAATAGAAGTGTTAACATTCATCTAACTGTTCTCTCTCTATTGGTAATAGATTTGTAATTATCACCCTGTAATTACTGGTAGAATTTAAAAATTTTTAAAATCTATTTCTTGGTCTTGGTAACTCATTTGTTCTTCATCTCTACATTAGTAATATTGCTTGAAAAAGGCTTAATACTTCAGTACAGTTTGAAACTGTTAGAGGTTGCCCTTTCCCCCCAAAGGGCACATTAAATAATGTACCAGATGCTGTTTATCAGTTGAGTAAAAGCTTTTGAGTACCATCCCATCTACTATCTTTGCTTTATGTACTTTTAAATTTTTACATGATCAGGGTTATCTTTCATATTTTAACTTATGACATTTTTTACTATATTCTGCCCCAAATCAGTGTTCGATTTGTAGAAAAATTGGGCCAAGTCATTTATTTTAGTTAGTGTATCTAATTGAACCATTCAATCAGATTTCTCTGAAAGGTTTTCTTCTCTTACATGTACTTGAAATAGGTAGGCCACTGGGGTCTGTCTGTATATATTTGTGTGCATGAAATATAATTCCTGGTAAATAAAGTCTCTTTACCATTAAAAGAGTATTTAAACTCATCATAGCCTATATTTGTCATAAATATCTTAATTTTAATCAGGCTGCATTTATTTGTTATTGTTGAAGAATTCAATCTTTCACGTTATAAAATCTGTAATTTCTTTTCTGAAGTAGCAGTAATAGTCTCTTGACTACAACATCCTCAGAAACTGTATATTCATTTATTGGTTATTCTTGTGGAAGAAGAATAACCTTCCCTGTCCCCACAAAGTCACTCATTTTCCCTCTTCCCTCTTGGCTTTCACAAAGATTTCTGTATACATCAGCATTCCAGTGGTACCTTGTTCATTTCTAAAAACCTAAAGTGTGTGAAGTAGTTGTGCCTCACATTTCTTTTTTTCGTATTGGGGATTGAACTCAGGGGGTGCTTAGCCACTGAGCCACACTCCTAGCCCTTTCTTGTATTTTATTTAGAGACAGGGTCTCACTAAGTTGCTTGGGGCCTCGGTAAGTTGCTGAGGCTGGCTTTGAACTTGGCATCCTCCCATCTCAGCCTCCTGAGCCTCTGGGATTACAGGTGTGCACCACTGCACCCGGATTGCCTCACATTTCTTGAGCATATGAGCTGCTCTCATTCTTTGAGAATCATCTTTTGTCTCCTCAGAACCTAACACCTAATCCTTTAAATAAAGCATTGATTTGCTGATGCTGTTGTAGTGTTGTTGGGATGAGTTTTAAGTAGCTTCTTTGAGTAGTCACAGACCACTTTTCTTTTCACTGATAGTGTTTTGATTGCTGACTAGATTCATTTCCCTACATCCTTTTCCTAAAATGGTAGGAAAATAGATAAGATTCCTGCATTGTATTGGAGGTTGGATCACATGATTTCTAATTTCCATTTAATTTAATTCTAATTTCCATTTATTTAGAATTCATAACTATATTTCACTTACATTTTTAATTTTTAATCAAATTTTACATTAAAAACCATTAGATCAAAATGTATAGAAAATTATACTGAGAAATCTCCATTATTTCCCTAAGAATAATAATTTAATAATTTTTATCCTTTAGTATTTTATTGTGTTAATATATATGTCTATGGATGAATATAGACATGCACTTATCGGAATGTTAAGCAACTCTTTAAAGCAATACATATTAAGGTTATGTATGATGGTGTGGAAAACACCTAAGAGTAGACAGTTGTATACAGAATGTTATGCCCATTGTTACTCTAATTGTGTGAAATGTCTATAAATAAAATCATGATTTAGGGTGGTATTTCATTTTCTTGAAACGTTTCTGAAATGATAAATTATATTAACAAATTATGTTAGGCAACTACATATAAAGTAATAACTTCAAAAAATTATAAAGTATGTTCATCTATTTTTCTGTTTTGGTAACTTAAATTGTAACATCAGCTGAGTTCCAGAATTATTATTAAAAATTTGAGAGGCAGAATTTTAGACTGAAAAGAGATGTCAAAGAACAATTCTGATCCTTTCAAGTTGTAGAATTTCAGTTTGTAGAATCTCTGTGAGGTGAAGGACCTGATTAAAGACCCTTAGCTTAGTTACTTCTCTTGATTCCAAAGGCAGGGCAAGCACTCTGCTGCAGAATCATCCCCCTTGGCCCTGCCTGTCAGTTTCCTTTATGTGTTTTCAATCTAAAATAAAAGAAGTATGAAGACTTATTTTTAAAGACATTTTTGCAATTAAAATTTTACGCACTTACCTATCTTAGTGGCCCTGTGGCTTGGGAATCACTTTTGTATACCTACTTGTAGATTAGAAGACTGCTTCTGGGTTCATGGCCTGCCTTTACTTCTCTCAGATATTGAGAAATAGCATTTTGATAGTCAACCTTCTTGTGAAGCATTGGCTACATAATGATGAGAGATTGACTTGAATGTGTGTTGCTACCCCTGTATGTTGTAGAAATTATTTATTTCTTCACTTTAAAAAAGTTTACTTTATTTTTTATGTACACAAAAGATAAAATAATTGTCACTTTGAAATGTTTAGACACTCAAAATTTTAATGTATTTTACCTATAATGAAATTAGGAGAGAATTCTTTTGCTTATGCTATTGCCTTAGATGGAAACTGTAATCACAGTCATCTGTTTATTTTTGTTCAACTCTTCTAATACTTCCTATCAGAGTGCATGTGCATTGTTTTTACCATAACATTTAAAATGAAATTTTATGGGAAATTACTGAGATTGAGAGGTTTTTTTGTTTGAAATTCCTCAAATAGCTGATAAATAATTCTTGGTAATTGATTACTGTATTTAGAACTCTAAATTGAGTGTTTCACTGAATTATATCAGTGAAGGCTTTTTTTTCCCCTCTCAAATAAAGTAAAGGTCGTTTTGCTTCTGCTTTTGAATTCTAGTAAATTGTGTTATGACTAAAGACTTCTCACTAAAATTGTCAACATGCATTATTGAATACTTGTGTATTGTTTAAATGAATACAGATGTCATGACAGGAATAGTTATGTAGGAGCCTGTGATCTGTTAAATATTGTTTCAGATTCTTAATTGTTATATATTTGCCTAGTAGTCATTTTGAGAGTTTGATAAGTAATGTAAAAGGGACATACACCATGAATATATGTTAGTTCAGTATGTCAGCATAGAGTTTTTATTGTTGTATATGATTAAAAATTATTGAGATATAACTTACTTGCAATGAAATTTACCATTTTTAAGGGTATTAATGAGTCTTGACCAATGTTTGAACCAAGATTACACTCATTTTAAAGATCATGTTCATAACTTTAAAAACTTTCAGTCTCTTTCCCTTACTCTGAACTCTTATTACTTACTCTGAACTCTGCTGCTGTACTTTCGTCTTTTCTAGAATTTCTTATAAATGAATTCATATTCTAGGTGGTCTTTTGTGTTTGGCCTCTTTCACTTAGTGTAAAATGCTTTGAACTTCACCCATGTTTTATGTTTCAGCAGTTTCATTTATTTGCTGAGTGTGCTTTTTATTTCCTTGCTGAATATTTATTTTATATGCTGAGTAGTCCATTGTATGAGCTTATTTTTTTTCTTCTGTTCACCAGTTGATAGTTGTTGATAGTTTTCATTTTTTTTGGCTTTTGTCTTCATTACTTCTGTGTTAGCTTTTATTTACTATAACAAAATACTTGAGTTAACTTAAAAAGAGGAAAAAAGGTTATTTTGACCCATAGTTTTTCAGGTTCCAGTCCATGATCTATTAGCCCCATTGATTTGGGTAGCATATCATAGAGAGAGTGTATGGAGGAGCAAAACCACGCACATCAGGAGCCAGAGAGCCAAGGAAAAGGAGAGAAAGGTCCAAGGTTCTTTTCTAGAGCAGGCCTCAGTTGGATTAGGGACCTCCCAAATCCTCTAACTCTCAAACTACCGTCTACCAATACTGCTACCCTGGGGACCATTCTTTAACACATGGACCTTGGGGGAGCTTTCAGTATTCAAACTGTTCCAGCTTTCGTGACCATTCGTGTACAAATCTTTTTGTGATTGTGTGTTTTTATTTCTCTTGGGTAAATAGGAGTGGACTGACTCAGTTTTATCTTAACCGTGTGTTTAATTTTGTAGGAAAATGGCAACTGTGAACAAGGCCCTGGGTTTGATCCCTAACACCAAAAACCCAAGCAAACAAAACCCAAGAAACTTCTAGCTCTTTTCTGTATAATTTTTCATTTTCATCAGCAGTGTATTAGAGTTCTAGGAGTTCCACATGTATTCCCACACTTTATATTATCAGTCTTTTTAATTGTGAGCCTCCTAATAGATATGTAGTCAGATGTCACTGTGGATCCAATTTGCATTTATCTAATGATGTGAATTTTGAGCATCTTTTTTTGTACCTGTTTGTCATCTGCATATATTTTTTGTGATTTGTGTGTTCAGGTCTTTATTGCATCTTCTAGAATTGTAAGGGTTATTTATATTATTCTTGGCACAGGTCTTTTATAGAATGTGTGCAGATTTTTCTTCCTGCTGATTGGCTTGCCCTTTTCTTTATAGTTTAAGAACAAAGATTTTTCATTTGGAGACTTTCTTATCAATTCTTTTTCTTTATGATTGATAACTTTCTTATGAATTAAGGAATGTTAGTCTATCTCAAACTCAGAAAAATTTTCTCTGTGTTCTCTTCTAGTACTTCCGTAGGTTTTATATTTTACATTGAGGATGTGATGTATTATAAGTTGATTTTTGCATATATCATGAGATAGAGATTGAGATATGATAGTATGATTAAAAAATGTATTAGGGACCTCCCAAAGCCTCTACCTCTCAAACTTTGTCCTACCATCATAGCAAAGAGTCCTAAAAACCCTGAAAATTTCCTGAATGGTGAGAAGGCCTTCTCTTTGATAGAGATGATATAAGGTATGGCCGCCAGCTGGCTTCAGGATGGAGATTTCTAGTTAGGAAAACAATTGTGGGATCAGAGGGTTAGAAATTCTAGCATCCTTGCTCTCAACCACTGGGTTATAGCGAGGGGCCAGAGATTTGAGTTCAGTCACCAGTGACCAATGATCTAATTAGTCAGGCCTGTGTAAGAAACCTATGTTAAAAACAGTGGGATTCAGAGAGCTTCCAAGTCAGGAAACACAATGATGTGCTGGAGAAGTCGGGGGAGTGCCGCATCCCTTGCCCTATGAATCTGTCTTTTTATAATACAGCTATAAAAGCAAGTAAAGGATTTTCCTGAATTCTAAGAGTTATAGTGAATTAATGAATCTGAGGAGGGGCTTATGGAAACCCCCAATTGGTTTCCATAAGTTAGTCAGAAGTATCAGTTGCCCTTGAGATTTGTGGTTGTTATCTGAAGTGAGGACAGTTTGGTACAACTGAGCCCTTAGCTTCTGGGGTTTGTACTAACTTTGGGAGTTAGTATTAGAATTTAATTGGATTGTTGTATACCCAGTTGGTATTGGAGAATTGGGATAGACGACCCCCCCAATTTGGTATTAGAAATAGTATTAGAAAAAATAATATTGTTGGTGAAAGCTCAGTCCTTGTCCCTGATGCCAATCCAATAACGTGGACACGGTTTTGAAAAAAAAAAGGAGAAAGAAGGTTTATTGCTTTGTTATCAGAGGAGAAACACAAGGTACTCCTGTCCCAAAGGCTGCAGTTCTCCCCATCAGCAGGAACAGGGGGCGTTTAAAGAGGTGACTCAAAGGCTACATTCCACAGGTTCTGTCTAGATGTCAAGAGTCGTAATTCACTTGTTAATTTGGGAGATAGTCATTTCTGAGATCTTTTGGTGCCATCCTCAAAGCCTAGATGACTTTGTTCCTATGGTGGGTGTCTACTGCGGACAGATAACTCTGCCCAGGATGGGAAGAAAGGTAATTCTGTTTCCCTTGATATTAGGGATGGAGAGAGAGATTAGGAAGGAGCAGGCAGAGAGGAAGAGAAAGAAACAATGTCCATTTAAACAATAAATTGTAGTATTAGAGCAGCAAGGTGTATATTCAAAGCATAAAGTGGACACTGTTGCAGTACCATGATTGGTGTCCGGCATGGAGTTTGCTAGATGGACTCACAGAAGTCAGAAGAGTGCTCTACTTAGCTTGTTACCATTTCTAGTTTATCCACTGGCTAAAAGTAAGGAAGAACTAAATATTGCCTGTAAAAAAGTAAATAATAATGGATCACCTCATTCTCCTATTCAGTCCCCAGGAATACAGTGTACAGGAGGCAGAATCCAAGGCTCACAGAGCTGCTGTGTCTGAATCCAGGAGCTTGTGAACATGTGACCTTACATGCTAAAGGGGACTTGGCAGAGAGGAGTTTTCTTGATTTACCGAAAGGACCCAGTGTAAAATCAAGGGTCTACATGAGAGGAGACAGAAGGAAGCTGAGAAGGAGAAATGACGAGAGAAACAGAAATTATAGGGATGCAAAGAAAGGGCCCTGGGCCAAGGAATACAGACAGCCTGGAGAAGCCCAAGAGGCAGAGACACACATCCGGAGCTTCTGGGAGGAAGGCAGCCACGCCAGCCCATTTCAGACTTCTGCCTAGAGCTGCCGAGTCGTCCCTCTGAGTCTGTGGTTGTGGTCCAGCAGCGGGGGAAAATGATGCCAAATGTGTGAGGTGTCTTCTACTGCGGCCTTCACCTTCTTCTCAGGCTCTCGCTGCTTGCTGTCTCCTCCTGTCCACTTCCCTTCTTACTCTGTTCCAGCCAGAGCTCATTCTCCTCCTGGGCTCATTGCTCTGTGTTCCCTCTGCTTGGAAAAGCCTCTGCTCAAATGTCATAGAAAGTGGTTCTCATCACTTTTACTGAAGCAGACCTCCCTGCTTCCCCCAATTCTGTCGTGTTTTTCTGTATTTAGAACTTCATCTTTGAACTTTTCAGTTCCTCAATTTATTTTTCACGGTTTATTATCACTATTATTATCACTACTTATTTATAACCCTCACCCATAGTTAGGCTTCTTCCCTGCCTTCAGGGGAAGGCCTATTGCCAGAACAATGCGTGGACCATAGAAGGTAGTTTAGCAAGTAGTTCACAGGACGGCTGTGTCAACAGTTTTGAATGGTGAGGAAGTAACATTGGCAAAGTGTCATGATTAAATAAAATGAGCTTTGTTACACAGGTGGCTTGTGTGGTTAAGAAGAATGACTTGTTCTTGAGATAGTGTGAGAGTCTCACAGATGGGAGATTATAACTAGGGTACCAGTAAAAGCTGACCCCTCTCTTCCCCTCATGAATTTGAAGTGGGGACTGGTGTGGATTAAAGTATCAGTTTAATTACTTACTGTTAAAATGATTTGGAAATGTGATTTAGACACAGGTCCAAATGGATTCTCAGTTCTTTCACTGCCTCCAATAACAGAGATGCTTTGGAAGAGCAGAGTTGCTTGGGGGTGAGCAGAGAATAGGCTGCTCTGGAAGGTGGACAGATGATCAGAAGACCTGAGCTATTTTCCCTTAGTTTCCTCACTCCAAGCTGACTGGCTGGGTTGTAAGGAGGGCCTTGGGGCAGCGAGGAGCAAGAGGGTCTTCCGAGAAGCAGGCTGAGTCAGCTCTTGAGCTGGGTCAGGATTGAGAGAGCTCCAGCTAGAAAAGCAGAGTTAAACAACTTAGAAAAAAGTGACCTTTTTATTAGCCGATTCTTGGCAGTTGATCTTGAGCAGCGGCATTTGCTTTCTTATGGGTTTCTCTGGGAAGTGGCATTATTCTGGCTATCAGCAAACATTTTTCAGTCATAGGCCAGATATTTTAGGCTTTTGGCCACCTTACAAACTTCATCACATATTCCTTATTTTACTTTTAAAACCCCTTAGAAAAGTGAAGACCATTCTTGAGGGCTGTATTAGTAGTCCATTTTGTGTTATTGTAACAAAACACTTGGGTCAGGATACTTTATAAAGAAAAGAGATTTATTTTGGCCAGCAGTTCTGGAGGTACAGGGTCTAGGAGCCTCTTTCGATGATGGTCTTCTTGCTAACAGAGTCCTGAGGTAGTGCAGAGCATCTCATGGCAAGAGGCAGGGAGTATGTGTGTGTATGTATCTTCTGGTCTTTCTCCATCTTCATGTAAAATTATCAGATTCATTAATTGGCTGCACCCTGATGACCTTATTTAATCCTATTCACATCCCAGAGGTCCAGTCTCTGAACCTTAAGTTAGATTAAATTTTCACTCTTTTCATACCTCACGCTTGGGTAAGACTGGCCTGTCTCGGCTGCTGTTTACTGACCCATGGTCCTGACTCAGTTATTTTCTCTCCTCTTTGCTTAAACCAGTCCATTCCCTGGAACCTGGCCCCTCTGCAGCTGCAGGAGCCAGGGTGAGAGACATTGGGTGGAGGGAAGAAGCCAGAGATGTCTGGCTGTGGAGGTGTTATGTCTTGGCCTGTAGTAAAAGTGTTCACTGATCTGCAAACAGCTGGACTACTCATAGTTCAAGAAATATTTTGTTGAGTGACAGCTCATGTGGATGAATGTTAGATTGGAAAGTGAGTACCAATTAGAATGATCTTGAGGTTTATGGTTTCCAAACCCCCCCTGAGGAGAATTTCCATGTGAGTAACTTTGGACTTTTGGGGACAAAATAAGATTGAGATAGATGAAGGTAGTCAGTATTTTTATATTCTCTGTAAAAGTAAAGGCAACATGGTTAATAAATGCCAATCTAGAACTGGGGTTGTGGCTCAAGAGTAGAGCGCTCGCCTCACACACATGAGATCCTGGGTACAATCCTCAGCACCACATAAAAATAAATAAACAAAATAAAGATATTCTGCCCATGTATAACTGAAAAAATATTTTTTTAAAAAATGCCAATCTAATTTACTCACATTAAAAGCAATCCTTTCATGTGTTTGGAGGAGATGGTCCAGTACCATTACTCCATCTCAGTCCAAGTTGCGGGTGTCTGGTTTTGTTTAGTGGGGAATGGGGTTTGAGGAATCAAGGTCTGGGAGCTCCATGTGCTCATTATTGTTTCATTGTCTTTGCTACTAGGCCCTTTCCTGAGACAGAGCTAAGAAATAGATAAATTCTATATTATATACATACACATGTATTTAAATCAATTCCTTATTTATACATTGAAAACCATGAGTTCATATGACACCTGTGTTTCTAGTTCAACACCGCAGAGTTCGCACTTCTCCCGTTCCATATTTGTGTTGCCAGCTCAGTCCTGTCATACTCAGAAGGAGTTTCAGAATTGCTGATCCAAACCACTCTGACAAACAAATTGCTGATTCAAAACCCTCCAACCAGAGCTTATTATTTATTTATTTAGACTGAGAGTATATGATCTGTAATCATAGGTGATACTAGCAGTATTGTTTTGAAAGTTACTTATGTTATTTCTCCTTCATTGTAGTTGTTTTATTTATTGAAATTAAAGTTAGGTGTATGTACTCTTGTTAATTTTATTTTCAATACATAAAATATTAACTTTGGTTTCAAAAGTCAAAACTAGTTAGAGATAAGAGAAGTATCTTGCTCTTTCCAATCCCTTTCCTCTAGTTCTCATCCTTAAGGGAGTTAATGGATGTCATTAGTCTCTAGATTATACTTCATATGCTTCCTTTTGCAAAATTATTAACCTACTTACATTCTTTCTTACATAAGTTGCAGTGTGTGTGTATATGTGTTTTGTAGTTAGCAGTACCTCCTGGGCATCATTTCATATTCATAGAAATGTGATGATACCTAGGTGTGTATGAGTGGTTATTGAGGCATTTTCAAGATGGAGAGGTTACCACAGTTTGCATGTGTATGGAATTGATCCTGTCCTTATGGAGAGGGAGAACTGATGTCACTTTTAGTAGAGAAGCTTTGAAGTATGCCAGTGAGGCTGGGGTGCTGGACAGAGTGGGAGGTTTTTGTTTTGGTTGGTAAAAGGATACTTTATTTTAAGGAAAAAAAATGAAGTCCTGTTTATTAGAGTCTTAAATTCTGATAGAATTCGATGACAGTGTTCTTTATACCAACTGTGGAGGTACTATAAAAAATTTACTTGATAATTTTTAAAGATTCAAGTTTTATATTGAATGGGAGTTAAATGTGACTTCGGATCCTAGATGAGGAGATGTGTGTTAATTTAGTGCTCGAGAAGCTGTGAGGGTAGTCATGTCTTACCAAGAAGGCAATGCTCCTTAACATCACTTGGTTCCTCCTAGTCCAAATTTTATCTCAAAATTTCCTGTAATAATTGAGACTAATAACAGTCTCTACCAATCAAGATCCGTTTATTGAGAAGAGATAAGAACTGAAGCAGAACCAATTTATCATTCATAAATCATCATCTAGGAGATGGTGAGTTCTCATTGTCATAACAGAAAAAATGATCAAAATTGACTTAAACTGTAAGGTTGCTAGGATTGCCTGAATCCAGAGAGTCTAAATTTTTCTGTAATTCCTTTGTCTTTCCTCTGTACTTGAGCTTTATCCTCAGCTTGGTAGCCTGAAGCTTCTGCAGTTCTGGGCTTTACATCCACATATGACCTTGTTGATGGGAAGAGAATACTTCCAATCTAAAACCTGTAGCTCTCAGGCAGATCTTGGTCTGACTGCTTAGGAGAATGGACTATCCTGATTAGCTCAAGTCAACTGGGGCCTACCCCTAGGGGTGGGGAGTAGGTTAATTTTTCCAATATGTGGATGGGGAAATAATGAGGGCAGACACCAGAACAAAAATAAGGCAACATTAGGAAACATAATGAGAGGCATAGATGCTAAGTTGAAGGTCATATTCAATAGATGGTTAGTATTTACGGATTTTAAAAATTTCTGCTCTCACCTGTTTTCATTGGGGCCCAATTAACAAGAAAACATGTATTTCATTCATTCTTTACTTTTTTTGAAGTGCCTTCTACATGTCAGGTACAGTTGTAGGATCTGGGGATGTAGCCATAAATAAGTCAGAAATAACCTCTGCTTTTGTGGAGCTTCCAAAGGCAATGGGAAGGACCTCATGGTTTAGCTAAGAGGATGTGTACAATAGTATTCCTAAATATTCTGTGGTGTCTGCATGAACATTTACATTATGTAGCTTGTAACTTACGTATAGGAAGGCAAATGTGTGTACAAAGGGGATGGGAAAGAAATAGATGGCACAGAAATAAAAACTAATCATTGGCTTGATTATTCTGACTTTATAAATCTAACAGTGAAAATATTTTGAAGTCAGGGATCAAAGTCTTCCACTGTCTTCTCAACAAAATTGAGCCATCATCATTTCCAAAGCACTGCATTTCTACATTGCAAGTGCAAGATGAACCAAGAGTAAATATATATCTATTAGAGATATATTTGAAATATATCTATTGAAATATTTACAAAGTCAGTCTTTATAAACCTGTGTATTCCAGGTTCATGCATGAATTAAACAGTTTGATTCAAATGACTCATCCCTTTATGTGTGTTTGGGTATATCTGTGAGCATATATGCATATATTTGCATATGTGTATGTATATGTAGGGTGTGTGAATATAGATTTATGTGCATATACCAGGAAGATGTATAATAAAATACAATTTTGCTGTGTTTAATTTTTTGTTATATTTACTAATAATTTTCACCTTCTTTTTACTTTTCCTTACATTATTTGTAAAATGACTAAATATTAAACAAAATCAAGAGTCCATTGGCCCCTTCTTCTAGAGTGTTGACTATTTTGCCTAGTCTGCTGAGGGTTAATGTTAGGCACGTATATGGATCATTTTTCGTAGTGGTTGATGACAAGGAATTCTTTTCAAGTACACATGGAATATTTATGAAATTAACTGTCTGCTAGGCCATGAAACAAACATCCACAGATTTCAAAGAACTGCAATCATTGGAGCACATTCTGTCACCCTAGGCAGTTATAGTATAACTCATTTAAAAAAAGATAATTAAGTACAGTCTCTTACGTTAGGAAATTTTAAGATAACTTGGAAATAACTCGCAGCTCGGCAAAGGAATCTAAATGTAAATTAGAAAATATTTAGAACCAGTTGCCTACAGAAATACTTTAAAAGTTGTGGAATACAGTTACAGGTGTGATACACTGTGTTTTAGGAAAGAAGAAAGGCTTACATGAATAAACTAAGCATCCAATTTCAGTGACAGAAATAACTACAGAATAAACTCAAAATAGTGTAGAAGGAAGTGAAGTGAGTCTAAACTAATGACATGGAAAACACAAATTCAGTAATCAGGAGAATAAAGTCTATCTGATTCTTTGAAAAGTCAAATAAACATTTGGCAAGATTAATCATGGGTGAGGGAACAAATACAAAATAGGTAAGATAATATTGAGAACAAAATTATTCTAGTAAATATTCAGGATTTTAGGTGGGATGTATAAATTACTAGAAAATAAAACTTGCCCCAAACTGACTTACTAGAAAATTTTAGTAATCCCAGAACAGTATGCTGTGGTTAAACATATTTCCACACAAAAAGCACCTGGCTTTGAGAACTGTTTTAGTCAGCTTTTCACTGGTCTGACAAAAAGACCTGATAAGAACAACTTAGAGGAGGTGAAGTTTCTTTTGGCTCACGGTTTCAGAGCTTATGTCCATGGTTGACCAACTCCATATCTCTGAGCCTCAAGTGAAGCAGAATATGGTGGAAGCATGTGGCAGAGGAAAGCAGTTCCAAGCTGAGCTTGGCATCAAGGAAGTGCGGAGAGAGAGCTCAACTCACCGGGGACAAACTATAAATCCCAGTTTGTGCTCCCAGTAGCCTACTTCCTTCAGCTGCAACCTATCTGTCTACCGTTGCCACAGTTAATTCATATCAGTGTATTAATCCAACTCATAGTCTAATTATTTCACTTCTGAATGTTCTCACACGTGAACTTTTGGGGGACATCTCATTTCTAAACCATAACGGTGTTACCCAAATGTTCACGGAAGAGATTGCACTTTTTTTATACATACAGAAGAAGAGGACACTTTCCCAGCTCATTTTATGAGACCAGGAAACCCATGATACAATCACCCCTTAGGAGCAGCACAGGAAAGGAAAACAACATACTACTTTCCTGATCTTAAGTGGGCTCATCCCGGGATACACAGAGCATATGCTCTATCTAGTGCTCTATCTAGTTGGAAATTTAGCTGTGTGAAAGTCATTGGTCATCTTATCTTGATCTTTGGTTTGAATGGAGGGAATAAAAACCATTGTGGAGTGGGCTCAGGAAAGACCAGGGTGCTCGAATTAGTACCAGATGTATACAAACACTGGAATGATTGAGAAGTGACGACTTCACTCACAGCACCGTAAGGCTTACAAACTTGGGAGCAGTTTCATCTTTTGCTACTGTGGAAAATGTAGCTAATTTCTCATCCACTAGGTTGGCCCAGTTTAATAAGTAAGGGTTCAAGAGAAACAGAACCAATAGGATATAAAAGGAGATTTATTATGAGGCATTGCTCATCCAATTATGCAGATGGAGAAGTTCCAAAATCTACACCTGCAAGCTGGAGACCTTGGAAAGCCAGGGGTATAGTTAATCCAAGTCTAAATGCCTGAGAACCAGGGGAGCCAACAATGTAAATTCCAGTCCAAAGGCAGAAAAAGATGAAATGAGTTCAAGCAATAAAGCAGGGGGAAAGAGGGCTGAATTCCTTCTTCTTCTGCCTTTTCAGGCCCTCAATAGATTAGACGATGTTCAACCAGATTGGGAGCACGGTTCTTCAAACCCCAAATTGAAATGCTCATCTCATCCTGAAATGCCCTCCTAGATGCACCCTTTGATCTGCTTAATCATGTTAACACATGAAGGTAACCATCACAGTAAGTATGGCAGGGCCACGTACTGGAGATAAGGTAGAGCAGTGCACTGCTGGTGGCAGTGTACAGAGAAGACCACTTTGGAAAACAATTTGGTATTAGTGGCATCATTATCCATGGGTATATGAAGTAATGGGAAGAGAGGAGATGGTTCTTAATTCCGATGCATTATTGGTAAATGTTTACACTCAGCATTTAATAGCAGTTTCACAATATATTTATGCTTTAGTCAACTCTGTGCTAATAATGCTTGTAATGAAAGTTCAGTCTGGAAAAATCTACCACTTTATAGTTACAGGAAATTGAATAAAAACTAATTCAGTTATATACATATGTGGATGCAGGAAACTGACAAGGTTAACAAACGATTTTAAGATATCAACACTGGTTATATGAGGAAAAAAGTTACAGGAAAGTTGTTGTGGTTTGAATATGATTTATTCTAAACATAACATTGAAATTTGATTTTCTTTGTGGTGATTTTGGGATTTGGTCTTTAAGAAATGATTAAGTCAATAAGAGATTATACTATTTTTGTTTTTTTCAGTATTGGGGCTTGAACCCAGGGTGCTGAGAGAGTCTCTCTAAGTTGTCCATGCAGCCTTGAACTTGGGTACCCTTCTACTTAAGCCTTGAGTTGTTGAGAGTACCAGTATTCACCCTGTGCTTGGTTAAATTATGCCTTTCTTTTAGGACTGGGTTAATTCTTGTGGTAGTAACCCAGGGCTCAGTTAACTGCCTTGAGAGTGGGTTTTTATACACTGAAACTTCTCCTCTTGTGTTCTCTTCCCTGACTCTCCCCTTGCTTTTCCTCTTCCCTGCATGAGTTGAAGTAGCATGAAGCCCTTGATAGTGCCATGGTCTTGGACTTCCTAGTTTTCTCTATTTCTTTCTTCCCTATTTTTTATTTCTTAATATTTGATAAGGATATTTGCCTGTTTGTTTTGTCAGTTACTAAGAGAGTCTGTTAGAAATCTACTGTGATAGTGATTTGTCACTTTTTATTTCAGGTTCTATAAGTCTTTGATTTATGTATATTGGGGGCTGTCTCTTGTCTATTGCTAACTTAGAATTTTTATGACTTTTAGTAGATAATCTTACTTATTACTATATAGTGACCCTCTAGCTTGAGTTATGTTTCTAACCTTAGAATTATTTTTTTCAAAATTAGGATATCTTTACAGGTTTCCATTTGGTTAGTGTTTGCATATTTTTTTTATCCCTTTACCTTGCATTTTAAGCTACAGCTCTTAAAAATAGTGGACCTATGGTGAAAAATTATGTGTGTGTGTAAATGTCTTTATTTCATTATTATTTTTTTTAAAAATTCTAATTAGTTATACATGACAGAATCCACATCATACATAAATGAAGTATCACTTCTCGTTCTTCTGGTTGTACATGATGTCGAGTTACACAGGTCGTGTAATCATCTCTGCACATAGGGTGATAATGTCCAATTCATTAATTCCCCTCAGCCTAATCCAAAGTACCTCTATTCTTCCCTACCCCAACCCCTTATTGTGGATTAGCATCTGCATATCAGAGAAAACATTTAGCCTTTGGTTCTTTGGGATTGGCTTATTTTGCTTCACATGATATTCTCCAACTCCACCCATTTACCTGAAAATGCCATAATTTCATTCTTATTTAAGGCTGAGTAATATATCACTGTATGTGTGATCACATTTTTTAATCCATTCATCTGTTGAAGGGCACCTAGGTTGGTTCTTTAGTTTAGCTAATGTAAATTGAGCTGGTAGAAACGTCAATGTGGTTGTGTCACTGTCGTATGCTGATTTCAAGTCCTTTGTGTATAACAAGGAGTAGGATAACTGGGTAAAGTGGTGGTGGTTCCATTCCCAGTTTCCCAAGGATTCTTCATACTGCTTTCTAGATTGGCTGCACCAATTTGCAGTCCTTCTAGCAATGTTCGAGAGTGTGCCTCTCCCCTTCCCCCATCCTCCCCAACACTTACTGTTGCTTGTATTCCTGATAATTACCATTCTGACTGGAGATGAAATCTTATAGCAGTTTTGATTTTCATTTCTATAATTACTAGAGATATTGATTTTTTAAAATATATTTGTCCATCAATTGTGTATCTTCTGTGAAGGGTCTGTTCACTTCCTTAGCCCATTTATTGATTGGGTTGTTTGCTTTTTTGGTGTTGAGTTTTTTGAATTATTTTCTCTTAAACATTTTTTTAGATGTTAATGGACCTTTATTTTATTCATTTATTTGTATGCTGTGCTGAGAATTGAATCCATTGCCTCAAACATGCTAAGCAAGTGTTCTACCACTGAGCCACAATTCTAGCCTGCAAGCTCTTTATATATCCTGGAGATTGGTAAAGATTTCTCCTATTCTGTAGGCTGTCTCTTCACGTTATGTTTCCTTTGCTGTGAAGAAGCTGTTTAGTTTGATCCCATCCTGTTTATTGATTCTTGATTTCACTTCTTGTGCTTCAAAAGTCCTGTTAAGGAAGCTGGTTCCTAAGCCGACATGGTAAAGATTTGGGCCTTTTCTTCTGTTAGACACAGGGTCTGTGTTTTAGTGTCTAAGTCTTTGATAAAATTTGAGTTGGTTTTGTGCAGGGTGAGACAGAGGGGTTTAATTTCATTTTGCTACATGTGGATTTCCAGTTTTCCCAGCACCATTTGTTGAAAAAGCTATCTTTTCTACCATGTCTGTTTTTTGGTGCCTTTCACTATTGGTATTTTGTTTTGGTACTAAGGATTGAACTCGGGCACTCGACCACTGAGCCACATCCCCAGCCCTATTTTTGTGTTTTATTTAGAGACGGGGTCTCACTGAGTTGCTTAGCACCTTGCTTTTGCTGAGGTTGGCTTTGAACTCACAGTCCTCCTGTCTCAGCCTCCAGAGCTGCTGGGATTACAGGTTTGCTACCACCATGCCGGCAAACTATCATTTTTGAAGGATGTTTGCTTAGTTGAGAAGCCTAATTTTAGTATTTCTTCTTATCCAAAGAAGAATCATTTCCAGATCCTCACTGGAGGCCTGAAGCTGTGGACAGTATTGAACCCTGTGTTTACTGTTTTTTTTTTCCCTATTGAAACCTCTCACTTTTTCACTTAAATGTAGCCCTCATATCTTACAACTTCTCTTTGGAATATTTCAGTTGCTAGTCTCACAACTTTTGTACTTTGGGACCATTATGAAGTAAAATAAGGGTTATTTAAACACAAGCACTTCGATACCAAGACAGTTGATCTGATGATGGAGATGGCTACTGAGTGACTAACAGGCATACAGTGTGAATAAGATGGACAAAGGGATGATTCACATTCTGGGTGAGATGAAGTAGGATGATGTGAGATTTCGTCTTGGTACTCAAAATAGTGTGCAATTTAAAATGGAGAAAGTATTTTCTTTTTTCTCTGATTTTGTTCAAGTTAGATTGAGGCCAACTGCATGTAACTAAAATTATAGAAAGCAGTTGTGGGAAAGAGAAACTACTATATTCTCTTTACTCATGTTAAAAATGCCATCCATTTTCCATTAAGAAGTCAGCAGTCTTATTCTTTTTAAAGATATTTATCTTTTTTTTCTTTGTAAGCTCCTGCAATTTTCTTTTTTCTTTGTCTTTCAGCATTTATTCTTGGTGTGCTTTCTTCCCCCATTTCCCATTCTTTATCGATGTGTTATAATTATATCTAATAGTGTGATTTGTTATTACATACTTGCAAATGTACATGATATAAAAATGTAATTTGGTCAGTAACCTTCTCCAGTATTTCCTCTTTCCCTGTCCTTCTCCCTCCCCAGTCCCTTTCATATACTTTACTGATCTCTTATTTTCATGAGACTGGCACCCTCCTTCTTTTTTTTTATTCTGTCTAAGTTCCATATATGATCTCCATATGACTTTTGCCTTTCTGAGTTTGGCTTGTTTCACTTAACATAATATTTTTAAGTTACATCTGTTTTCCTGTAAATGATATAATTTCATTCTTTATGGATGAATAGAACTCTGTTGTGATGTATACACCACATTTATTTTGTCCATTCAAACATTGATGGACATTAGCCTGGTTCGATTATTTGGCTATTGTGACTTGTGCTTCTATAAACATTGGTATGCATGCATTATTATAGTATGATGACTTTAGTTCTTTGGGACAGATACCAAGGACTGTTATAGCTGGGTCATGTGGTAGTTCCATTTTTAGTCTTTTCAAGAACCTCCATACTGATTTCCATAGTGATTGTACTAATTACAGTCCCATTTATAATGTAAAAATGTTCCTTTCCTGCCCAAATCCTTTCCAGCATTTATTATTGCTTATGTTCTGGATGGCTGAGATTCTAACTGGAGTGAGATGAAATCTCAGTGTAGTTTTAATTTGCATATCCCTAATTGCCAAAGATGTTGAACATTTTCTCATTTATTTGTTGGCCATTTGTATTTCCTCTTTTTGAGAAGTATCTGTTTAGTTCATTTGCCCAGTAATTGATTGGGTTACTTCTTTTTCTCGTGGTAAAGTTTTTGAGTTCTTTACACATTTTGGATGTTAATCTTTTAGCAGAATAGCTGGCAAAGATTTCCTCCTGTTGCCTCCCGGTTCATGCTCTGAATTATTTCCTTTGCTATGCAGAAGCTTTTTAATTTTTGCTATCTCATTATTAATCCTTGGAATTATTTCCTGAGCTGTAGGAATCCTGTTGAGGAAGTCATTGCTTGTACCTGTATGTAGGGACTGTTGATCTTATGTCTTATTCTAGGAATTGTGAAGTTATCTGTTTTAACATCTATGTCTTTGATCCATTTTAAGTTGACTTTTGTGCAGGATTAGAGATAGGGATCTAGTCTTATTCTTCCTAGTATGGATAACCAGTTCCCACATCAACATTTGTTTAAAATGCTGTCTTTTCTCCAACATATTTTTTCATGCCTTTGTCAATAATTGGTTGACTATATCTATATGGGTTTGTGTCTGTGTCTTCTACTTTGTCCCATTGGTCAGTGTGTCTGTTTTTATGCCAGTACCATGCATATACCTCTGTAGTGTAATTTGATGTCAGGTATTGTGATGCTTCCAGTATAGTTTTCTTAGAATTACTTTGGCTATTTTGTCTTTCAATAAATTTTAGTAGCTTTTTTCCCTAGTTCTGTAAAGAAAGTCACTGGTGTTTTGGTGGGGATTGCATTGAACTCTATATTGTTTTTGGTAATAGGGCCTTTTATCAATATTAATCTGCCTACCCACAAACATGGGAGTTCTTTTCATGGTTTACTATCTTCTTCAATTTCTTTCTTCAGTATTCTAAAATTTTCAGTGTAGAGGTCTTTCTCCGTGTTGCTTAGATTATTCCTAGATATTTATTTATTTTTTTAGGTTATTGTGAATGAAATTGTTTTCCTGATTTCTTTTTCAGCTAATTGTTGTATAGGAAAGCTCTTACTTGTTTTTCTGTGTTGATTTTGTATCCTGCTACTTTGCTGCATTTGTTTATTAATCTGTAAGTCTTCTGGTGGAACCTATCAGATTTCCTAAGCTTAGGATCATATTATGTGTAAACAGTGATGATTTGACTTATTTCTTTCTCATTTGTATTTCTTTTATTTCTTTCTCTTGTCTAATTGCTCTGGCTAGAACTTCTGGTACTATATTGAATAAGAATGGTAAGAGTGGAGATCCTTGTCTCATTCTAGATTTTAGAGGAAGAGCTTTCAGTTTTTACCTGTTCACTGTGGTGCTGGATTTGAGTTTATGTAGTCTTATGATGTTGAGGTAAGTTCCTTCTATCCTTAGTTTTTTTTTTCAGTGTTTTCATCATGAATGGGTGCTGAATTTTGTCAAAGGCTTTCTTTACATCTTTTGAAAATGACTGTGATTTTTGTCCTTAATTTTATTCATGTGGTAAATCATATCTCTTCATTTGCATATGTTAAGCCTTGCATCTCTGGAATGAAACCATCTTGGTTATGATGTGTAATCTTCTTAATGTGTTGTTAAATATGATTTGCTAATACATTTTTAATGATTTTTACATCTGCGCTCATGAGGGATATTAGTCTGTAGTTTTCCTTGCTTGATTTGTTCTTATCTGGTTTTGATATAAAAACTGGCTTCTTTGAATGAAATTGGAAATGTTTCACTCTGTTTCATGAAATAATTTGAGGAGCATTATCATTAGTTCTCTGAAGGTCTGGTAGAATATAGTGGAGATCCATTTGGCTCTGGGCTTTTTATCTATTGGAAACCTTTTAATTTCTGCTTCTGTTTCATTGATTGGTTTTGATCTGTTTAGGTTTTCTATATCTTCCTGGTTCCATTTAGGCAGGTCATTTGTGTCTAGAAATGTATCCATTTCTTTTAGGTTTTCCAATTTATTGGCATATAAGTTTTCAAAGTAGTCTTTTATGATTCTTCAGATTTCTCTGATGCCCGTGGTGATTTCTCCTTTTTCATGTCTAATTTTATTAATTTGGATCTTCTCCCTTTTTCTTTGGATCAGTTTGGCTAAGGGTTTATCTATTTTGCTTGTCTCTTTAAATAACTCTATTGATCCCATGCTTTTTAAGAAATTCAGCATGTCATTGATTCTAGCTTGATTTTAATTATTTCCTTTCTTCCACTGATTTTGGAATTCTTTTGTTCTTTTTTTCCCCTGTGGTCTTGAGGAACATGATTAGGTTGTCTATTTAAGGATCTTTTGGATTCTCTCATGCAGGTACTCATGGGAATAAACTTTCCTCTTAGACTTGCCTTCGTAGTGTCCCAGAGGTTTTGGTATGTTTTATCACTGATCTCATTTCTAACAATTTTTAATGGTCTCCCCTGACTTTTTATCACCTATTCATCATTTAGAAGTGTATTGTTCAATCTCTGTGCATGTGTTTAAATAGTTTTAATAGTCTTTTGTGTGTGTGTGTGTGTGTGTGTGTGTGTGTGTGTGTGTATGTGTGTGTTGATTTCTAACTTTATTCCATTATGATCAGATGAGATGCAAGGAATTATATATTATTTATTTTCTTAGAGTTGCTTTGTAACCTAAAATGTGATCTGTTTTGGAGGTTTCATGAGTAGCTGAGAAGAAGTGAATACTGCCATTATTGGATGCATTATTCTATATATGTCTATCCATTTGATTTATAATAATTTTTAGTCTGATGAGTCTTTACTGAGCTTGTCTGGATGACCTATCTGTTCGTGGGAGAAGTGTGTTGAAATTACCTGGTATTATCATACTGGAGTCTCTGAATCCTTAAGTTGAGTTGTATCTGTTTTATGTAATCATGTGCATAAATATTTACTATCATTAGACTTTGTTGGATTGTTCCCTTTACCAGTATGAAGTGACCTTATTTGTCTCTTCTGATTAATTTTGGCTTGGAGTCTGCTTTGTCAGATATAAAAGTAGCTATTCCTGCTTGTTTTCAGGCTTCATTTGTAATACATGTATGTCTGCCTATAAGGTGAGTCTTGCAAAGAACATGTAATTGGATCTTGTTGTTTCAGCCATTCTGCCACCCTATGCCTCCTAATTGGAAAGTTGAGACCATTTATCTTCATTGTTATTATATAGAAAGGTTTATTAATTTCTGCCATTTTGATTTATTTTTGATTTTAATTTGGTCATGTTTCTAATTTGCTTAGATGTTTTTCAAGTGAGATTTGACTATTTGAGTGCTTTGGGGTCTGTTTTTTATTTCTTTTGTTTGTAGTATGTAAGAATTTTCTGTAGTGGTGGCTTAGTAGTCGTGGATTCTTTTAATTTTGCTCAACTACTTCATCTTCAACTCTGAAGCATAGCTCTGCAGGATATAGTAATCATGGTTGATGGTTATTTTATTTCACATTCATTCCACACTCTCCTTGATTTTAGAATTTGCTGGAAAATTAGAATAATTATGATTGGCTTTCCTCTAAATGTGACATTTTCCTCTGAGGCTTTCAATATATCTTTAATAGTTTTTTTTATTTGTAGATGAACACAATACCTTTATTTTATTTGTTTTTATTTTTTGATGTGGTGCCAGAGATTGAACCCAGTGCCTCACACATGCTAGGCAACCACTGTACCACTGAGCCCCAGCCCCAGCCCCAAGGCTTTCAATATTTTATTCTTGCTCTGTATGTTAGTCATTTTAATTATAACGTGTCTTGGAGAAATTATTTTTGTGTGGGGCTGTTCTGGTGATTGACCTCAGGGCACTTTACCACTAAGCCACATCCCTAGCTCTATTTTTTGTGTTTTATTTAGAGACAGGGTCTCTCTGAGTTGCTTAGCACCTCACCATTGCAGAGACTGGCTTTGAACTCACAATCTTTTTGCCTCAGCCTACTGTATCCTCCTTGGGCTGCATAATAAATGTTTGGTTAGCAGGCATCAGCATCACTGTACATTTCCATCAGAGCTCTTGGGTGACCATGTACATTGTCAGTGAGTAGGAATCTTTTTTGTTTTTAATCCTGAGCAATAGTTCTTAACAGTAGATTGGGTTTAATGATGTTGTAGACAGATGTGTTGTCATTCAGACTTTGTTGTTCTATTTATAAAGCACAGGCAGAGATTTAATATAATTCTTCAAGGGCCCTAGGAGTTTTGAAGTGGTCAAAAGTGAGCATTGGATTCGACCACCAATTGCATTATTCCCTAACAAGAGAGTCAGCCTGTCCTTTGAATCTTTGAAGTCAGAAAATGACTTTGCTTTTCTATGAAAATCCTAGATGACCTCTTCTTCCAGGAGAAGGGTGTTTCATCTGTGTTTTGAGACCTGCTGGCAGTGTAGCCACCTTTCTGAGGGGTCGGAGCTGGATCTTCTGGGTAACTTGCAGCAGCTTCTTCATCAACGCTGTCTCACCTTCATGCTGTGGAGATGTCTTCTTTCCTTAAACCTTATGAACCATTCTGGGCTAGTTTCAGACTTTTCTTCTAGAGCTTCCTAACCTCTCAGCTTTCAGTGGATTGAAGAGAGATAGGGCCTTGCTCTGGATTAGGATTAAGGATTGTTGTAGCTGGCTTGAATTTTTTTCCCCATCCAGACAACTAGAACTTTATCTATGTCAGTAATGAGGCTCTTTGACTTTCATATCGTTTGTTTATTCATTGGAGTAGTACTGTGAATTTCCTTTAAGAATTTTCTCTTTGCATCCACAACTTTTGTCCAAGAGACCTAACTCCTGGTTTTTCTTAGTTTTCAACATGCCTTCCTAAGCTGTGCTTCAGTGTAAGCAATGTGTGCATGATTCGTATTTTCATTTGAATGCTTAGAGGGCATTGTAGGATTATTAATTGGCCTAATTTCAATTTGTGTCCCAGTTAAGTTTGCTTGTCTTATAAAAGCTTGTTTTGTGGTGACCCAAAATAATAACATCTGAAATCACTGATCACAGATCAGCTTAACAGATATAAGTGCTGAGAAGGTTCAAAATGTGATAATTACCAAAAGGTGGCACAGAGACCCATAGTGAGCATATGCATTTGAGAAAATGGCACCGATAAGACTTTTTGGCACAAGTTGTTACAAACCTTCAATTTGGAAAAAGTGTGTTATTTATTAAATAAAACAGTGAAACAATTAAATAAGACTATATGTAAATATATATGAATATGTAAAAACAAATACATGTATATTTTTTCCTATTTATTCATACTGTGCATCTTAGGAACCTCAGTATATGATTTTTTTTTAATTGAGAACTTTTACCTTTCACTTAAAGGGAGTACTTTATGGCTTTTCTGTGGCATATCTGAATTGTCAGCATCACTTCTCTTATAGTTTGTGGCCATTGTTAAGTAAAATAGGGGCTACTTGAACATTAACAGCTTGTCTGTACCAGTTCATCTCAAAACTGAGCCCCTAAGTGACTAATATTGTGTTGTGTATACAGTGTGGTTACTCTGGGAAAAAGGAAATGTGTTAGAACCAGAGTTAGGTCTTCATGTCTGGGGTGAGATGGAACAGGACAAAGCAAGGTTTCATCATACAACTCAAGTAGTGCATAATTTAAAACTGAAGAATTCTTGTTTATTTCTGGAATTTTCTACTTAATATTTTTGGACTGTCATGACTGTGGGTAACAAACAGTGCAAAATGAAAGTGTGGATTAGGAGCTATGCACCTGCCCAGTAGTGGGATTGCTGGGCCTTGTTAGTTGTTTTGAGGAACCTCCCTGTACTTCTCCATGATGTCTGTACTAATTTGCATTCTTATTCATAGAGCTCAAGAATTCCTTTTTCTTCATTTGCTATCATTTATTTTTTTTATTTTTTTTAAAGATTTTATTTATTTATTTTTTTAGTTGTCAGTAGACACAACATCTTTGTTTGTATGTGGTTTCTGAGGATCGAACCAGGGCTGCACGCAAGCCAGGCGAGCGCGCTACCACTTGAGCCACATCCCCAGCCCATCATTTATTTTTGATAATAGCCATTTTAACTGGTGTGAGGTGATACAAAATTATAATTTTGTATTTTCCCTGATGATTAGTGATACTGAAAATTTTTTCATATACTTGTTGACATTTTATACATCTTTTTATGAGAAGTTTTTGTTAACATCCTTTGTCATTTTTTTAGTCAGATTACTTATTCTTTCGCTATTGTTTGTGTCTCTATATATTTTGCACATTAACCCCTTACTGGTTATATAGTTTACACATATTTTTGCCCATTTTGTAGGTTGTCTCTTTACTCTTTTGATTATTTTCTTTGTTATGTAGAAGCTGTTAGTTTGAAGTAATTCCATTTGTCTATTTTTCCTTTAGGTAATATTCTTGTTTTAAAAACTTAGTAAGTGGTTATTATTCTGTGTATCTTTCTGTAAATACATGTTTCATTCAGTGGATTTATCTGTATTTATACACTTAATTCTTTTCTTTCTTGTGTGTGTGTGTGTGTTGTGTGTGTGTGACTTTGTTGAATAACTGTTGCCTAATTTTATTTTTTTTGATGTATATTTAGATTACTTTTAGTTCTTTGCTGTTCTGCATATGCTCTGTTGAATGCTATCTTGAGTATTTTTTTGTTACATGATAGAGATTTTTTGTATACCTGAGAACTGGTGGACTGTATGATATGTGACTTGTTAGCTCCAGTTCTCACTCCCCTGGGAAGTGGGTGAGTTCACGTGCCCCAGCTCTAGCCATACTTGATATCATATGTGGTCATAATTAATCTATAATGGATTAAAAAGAGAGTAGATAGCCACATGTATGCCTTGTATACCCCCTCATTTATGAGTCTAAGATGGTGGTGGGAAGGTAGAATGAATGTGAGAACAAAGGTGCTGGCACCACACTGTAGTCATTTATGCTTATATGACTGTGTTTATTTGTATTTTTAGTGAATAATTACATTCTAATTTCTTAGTTTTCCTATCTACTAGAATAATTGCTGGTATCATCCAAACATAGTCTCTTACTTTAAGAATGTGAAGGGGTCCTGAAGCTAGAAAGCTTGAAAAGTGTTGCTTTAAACATGTAATAGCTGTACAAAAAACCAATATTTTATTCTTGTTGAGAGTGGTCATCGGGAAGGAAAACAAAGGTAATTTAGTTCCTTTAATAGATGAAAAAATTAGTTGACTTCTAAAGTTTCGTATTAATTTTAAATAAATTTTCCATTCTTTGCCTTAAAATTTGTTTAAAACAAGATTATATTTGTAAATAAAATACTTTGCAGGTGCTGATCTTAAAGAAAGAGCCAAAATGCATGCCAGTGAAGTTGGACCTTTTGTCTCCAAAATAAGAGAGGTGATTAATGACATAGGTAAGCATAATTAAATTTTCCTTTTAGCATGCCAAAGATGATCTTCAATGTCAGACATAAATAGTTGCATATTGTCTTTATGTATAAACTTTGGTCATATACTTATATTATTACTCATGGCTAATAACTGGCTAATTTATTTGTTATTTATTTACTTTTAATGTTGATAGCAGCTTTATTCATAATTGCCAAAAATTGGAAATAAATGATTGAACAGACACACAAACTATATATCCATACTAACACAGCATCCTTAGCAGTTGAAAAGAATAAACTGATATGTGCAACAACATGGATGACTGTCAGACAGTATGTTGAGCAAAATGAGCTAGATACAAAAGACTGCATACAATATGACTATATGCATAAGAAATTCAAAGGCTTGTGAAACATTTTACTCTTAAATCAAAATGCTGGTTATATCTAAGGGAATTGGTTACTGACTGAAAAAGAAATGAGCCAAATCAGTTCTAAAAAAATCTGATTAGTGCATTATAGTTATGCATAATGGTGAGGTTCATTTTGACATATTCATATATGTCATGTTTAATTTAAAAAATTATGTGAAATATTTTATAATTACAGATACCTCATTTGTATATCTTTTAAATAACTTCCTACACAAAAAATTTAGGGATTTGTATTTTTTTGTTTTTTATATAAATATGGTCATACTATTTCCTTAGAATTATAGTACATGTAGCAGTGTACTTTATTGTTATCAATTTTCAATTTTACTATTACATATTAATGTAGTGTTAGCTAAGATTTTAAATCATTTCTTCATTTAATGAACATTGTAGGTTTTAAAAATTTTTTCACTGTTTTTGTTATTTACACTCAATCAGTGAATGACCTTTAATGTGGGGACAAGTGCATCAAGTACTGCATACATGCCATATGTTAAGGGCATTGGAGTGGCAGGCCACTCTTCTCGTGCTGGGCATGTGAGTGGCAGACCGCTTACTCACTAGGCACATCTCTGGGTGTGAAACTGTGTTGCGGTCCCTATGCTTGCTCCACAGCCTGCTCCTCGATTAGTTGCTGCAAGGACAGTTAGCAAAAATTGTATTGGTGGGCTGGGGATGTGGCTCAAGCGGTAGCGCACTTGCCTGGCATGCGTGCGGCCTGGGTTCGATCCTCAGCACCACATGCAAAACAAAGATGTTGTGTCCACCGAGAACTAAAAAATAAATATTAAAAATTCTCTCTCTCTCTCTCTCTCTCTCTCTCTCTCCTCTCTTCTCTCTTAAAAAAAACAAAAAACTTGTATTGGTGGCTGCCTGTAATCTGCTTAGCTACTGTCTGAGTATATATACATGGTAACTGCGCAATAAAATCAGACCTGCTTCCTGCTTGGTCTCTGGAGGTCTTGATCAGGGACTTCATAGCCACTCTCTCCTCTACTCTGTTCTGTGGACCTCCTCGCTAGACAAGAGAGAGCTTTTATATAAGAGACATTTTTGCATAGACAAAGAGTCTTAAACATGAAGTTGCTATTCCAAGTATCATTTGTTAATTTTTTATTTTGTAAGTCCTATCAAATTGTATCCCACAAATATAATAATTTATTTATTACAAATTTATTGGTATATTATAATTATATATAATAGTAGGATTCATTATGCCATATTCTTATATATGCATGATTTGATCAGTCTCATCCTCCCTAATCTTCCCTTGTGTTCCACTCCTCCCGCTCCCTTCTCTTTGTCAAGAGAAAAGGTCAGCTAAACATATTAATTTGAAATTTTTCAACTAAGACATGCTTTCCCCCTCTGTAAGTTGTCTTTTCACATCCTTCATCCTTTTGTAGGATTATTTAATAAATATTTATTTTAAAGACTTTTCAGGCCACGTTGCTGGGGATCAAACTGGGTCCTCTGGTGTGACAGGCAAGTGTGCTACCACTGAGTTATAACTCAAGCCCTAAAAGAATTTTGTGTGTTAATCTTTTGTTCAGTGTGTTACAGATAATGTCTTTTAATGTACCACCCTAAATTGAGTTTATTAGCTTTAAATTTAAAACTTTTAGTATGTGGACAATTCAAGGTTCCCATCGTTATTCTTTTCCTTGAAGATTTTCTTTGTTGATTCTCATACTTTAGTTCTTCCAGACGAATTTAGTACTTAAAAAAATTTTTTTAAAGCAAAGCAAAGAGGGAAAATATATTCCGTTGGGTCTTTGATTGGAATGCCACAAAACTCGGACATTTTTATGATACTGAAACCTTTCCAAACATGGTATGCATGGCTCCTGTTTTGGAGGTTCATTCATTTGGGGTGGTGTTCTCATTCATTTTTAAATGACTTCAAGGAAGTTTAATGTTTTTTTTTTTACATTGGTCTTGTTCTTCTCCCCCTCACCCCTAGTATTTATTTCTAGTTATATTTTTAAGCATTTATGCCTTTAAATGTGATCTTCCTCCTACTTTTATAGCAATCTTATTATCATAGGTCCATAGGACAGTTACTGAATTTTTATGTAGTTATTTTATCAGTCCAGCTTAGTAATAACTTCCATTATTGCTCTTCCTTAATTTGTATTTTCCACATGAAGTGTTCATTGCCTTATCAATCAATATCAATGAATAAAGCATTTTTATCTTTTATTTTCCCACATTTTTATTAGTGCCTTATAATTATACGTAATAGTGAGAGTCATTGTTACATATTTGTACATGCACATGATCCCAATAATTTAATCTTACATATTTTAATACATATATATTTTTACATTGGCTAAGATCCTTTATAATATTCATTTGTTGCAATCTTATCTGTTTTAATTTTGGTGAGATTGTTAATGTTTTTTAGTTGAAGAAAAAATGTCAAAGTTTGCCAAATGCTTTTAAAATGTCAGTTAGTATTTATTAGAATTTAGCTCAATTAGCCTTTAATATACAGAGTTATCTTAATAATTGACTTACCAAGGCTACGCTGTCCTGGTATGACTAGGATAAGCCCTACCTGATCATTGTGATTAGGGGTGGAAGTGGTTTTTAATATGGATTCAATTTTGAATATTTCTGGTGTAATCACAAATGAGATTGTTTTAATTTTGTTTTTTTTTTGGTTACTTTTTTTTGGTTTGTTAAAAAAGTTTATTTTGTTCATAGAGCATGGTAAAGCTTTCCATATTTTCCTGTGTGGTGTAGAGAAGTACTTTCTTACTTAACTGGCTGGTGGAATTTGTTTCCTCTTAGGGCCCAGTGTGGTTTTATTAGTATCGTTACTCTCTACCCCTCTTTTTTTGGCTAAAATTTAAAGTTTTTGTGTTGATTTGCATAGTGGTCATGGACTTAATTGCCTCTTCTTCCTGATCTGTGTCCTGTGCTGGTTTGGTCTTAGGCCCCTCCCTGCTTCTCTTTCCAGCTTAAACCTCAGGTTCAGATTCTCCTGAGACAGATAATGAATTTAGTTTAATGTCGATCAGAGAGCTCAGTCTTGGAAGTAAAATTTCATGTTCCCTATAACTTTTTAAATATTGGATTTTAAATTAAGATTGGTCTCATTGTTTAAGTCACCCTAATGTTTTTTCCAGAATCTCCATTTATGGTTTCTGAACTTGGAACTTATCTTTGCAGCAGCATTTTTCTTTTCTGTGATATAATATAGCTTTTCTCCTCTACTTCTTGATCTAGTCTCCTTTTATTCTCCAAGAGCTCCTCAGTATTTCTTAATAATATTTCATTATTGCCACATTTTGGTAGATTTAAAAATTTTAAGGTATCTGTTGTGATGTTCAGTGAGATTTTGAAAGGCATGTAGAAACTTAAGTACCTTGCTCTAACCTACTGTTTTGATACTGGGAATTGAATCTAGGGGCTCTTAACTACTGAGACATATCCCTAGGGCTGCCCCCCTACCTTTTGTCCCCCTAGCCCCTTTTATATTTTATTTAGAGTCTCACTAAGTTTCTTAGGGCCTTACTAAGTTGCTGAGTCTGGCTTTGAACTTGTGATCCTTCTGCCCTAGCCTCTTGAGCCACTGGGATTACAGGCAAGTGGCCACTGTGCCCAGCCTAATATGTGAAAACTAGAGGCAGGCGAACTTTCTTAAAAGAAGTAATATGATAGGCTCTGCAGGCAATGTGATCTCTTTTGAAGCTACTCAACTTTGACATTACAGTGAAAAGGGTAGCTCAGATCATGTTTGAACATTTGTATAAGCAAATGTACATGGCTCTTTTTGCAGTAAAGTTTATGCATACTGAAGTTTTAATTTCATAAGATTTTCGTGTGTCATGAAATAGTATTTAAATTTTTTGTTAGCTATTTAAAATATAAAAAGCATTTTTAGCTCATAGTGTGTACTAGAATGAAATTAAGCACTGACCACCCTCCCTTTTTAAATCTCAGTTTTCTTCTTCTTTTTTTTTAAGGGAGAGGGAGAGGGAGAGGGAGAGGGAGAGGGAGAGGGAGAGGGAGAGAGAGAGAGAGAGAGAGAGAGAGAGAGAGAGAGAGAGAGAGAGAGAGAGAGAGAACTGTTTAATATTTATTTTTTAGTTTTTGGTGGATACAACATCTTTATTTTTATTTTTATGTGGTGCTGAGGATCGAACCCAGTGCCCTGCACATGCCAGGAGAGCGCGCTACCACTTAAGCCACATCCCCAGCCCAAATCTCAGTTTTCTTCTAATTTCTTTATTTTTCCTCATTTGAAATTAATTCTACCTTCCATTCTTTTAATTTGTTTAGTTTTAAAATTGATTGGTTTCCAGTTCTAACTTGGACAGCTTGCTTCATGGTTAGCTCAGGAAATTTTCATTGTTATTTGGAGACTTAAGGGTTAAAGGACTTAAAAAGTCCTTTATATTCTGTGGTAGGGAGCTTAAGATATTACACTTAGGTATTTGCATTCTTGGTAAAATTTAGGAACCAGAATGGAGCATAAAACTTGCTAATGAGTAGAGGGATAGAAGGAGTAGGAAGAAAAAAAACAACAAGTTCCTATAGTCTTAAAAAATGGAAGGACAGGGCTGGGGATATAGTTCAGTTGGTAGAATGTTTGCCTGCCATGACAAGGACCTGGGTTCAATCCCCAGTGCCACCAAAAAAACAAAAACAAAAACAAAAAAAAAGAGAAAAAAGAAGCATACAAATTAAGAACAAACTAAGTAAGATGCTGTTGAAATATGGCTAATGGTTACCATTAATATCAGTCAGTTAAACTTGCTATTAAAGTTAAAATCCCCAGTTATGTGTTGTTAATAATGGCAACATCCTGTGTAGCTATCTTTGTACCAGAAGATTGCTAACCAAAAGAAAGGGATAGGTAAAAAAAAAAGTCATTATTAATGAGTTACTATATATGATGAAAGGTTATTTTTCAGGAAGCATATCCCTAAGCCTGTGTATATACAGATAAAATGATACGGAAAAATTGGCTAATTTATTATCATCAGTGAAATTATAATCATTGTGGATAATTTCAACTCATCTCCTTCAATTTATCATGAGGTTAATACTACAAAGTTAATAAAGATAATGATTTAAACATGGTTGCCAAGTTTAGTTTAATGAACTCTTAACCCCAGATCAGAGAAAACTATTGTTCTCATGAATACAAAAAATGTGTTATCCAGCCCCCAAAATTTGTTAAATTTCAGAAAATTGATACACAGAGACCACGTTTGCTGTTCACAATATAGGCAAGTTAGAAACAAAATATGCCAACATACAAAACCAAATATTTGTCAATTTAAAAGAAACTATTAATTAGCTCATGAGCCAGAGGAGGAACTGTAGAGGGGGAAAAAGAATTCTAAGCATAAATCATTAGGCCGAGCATGGTAATTCATCTTGTAATCCCATTGACTCTGGAGGCAGAGGCAAGAGGGATGCAAGTTTGAGGAAAGCTGTAGCATCTTAGTGATACCGTGTCTCAAAATAAAAATAAAAAATAACTGGGGTATAGTTCAGTGGCAAAGGATCCTGGGTTAAATCCCCACTACTGAGAGAAAAAAGAAGAAGGGGAAGAAGAGGATTGATTGTTGTATATTCAATACATGAGATTTGGCCAAAGAGTTACTTGAGGGAAATTCACAATCTTGAATTCATATGTTAGTAAGAGAAAAATCAGTGACAATAAATAACTAAGCTTTACCTTAAAAAGTTATCTTGAAAAGTTGTAAACCCAAGAAAGTTCAGAGAACTTTCAGAGGCAAGAAGACAGTTATAATAGAGAGGAACAAATTCTTAGCCAAGCCCTTTCAAGGGAGTACAGTGCATTTAATAATACATACACTGCATATGAAAAAAGACAAGATTATAGACAGTGTAGAGACTGTGAAGATAAAAAGAAAATGTCTTGAGAAAATTGTGCCAGTAAACATGAAATTTTGGTTTCAGTGGGCTGGGTATATAGCTCAGTTGGTAGAGTGTTTATCTAGCATGCACAAGTCTCTGGGTTCAACCAGCACCAGAAAACCAAACCAAAACAGAACAAAAGCAAACAACAACAACAAAAAAAGGAAGAAATCTTGGGCTAGAATAGTTTTAAATGTTGAAGATGTACATTTCAGGCATTTTGCTGAACTTGCAAAGAACAGATCATTACAATCTTATATAAATGATTCTACAGTCAAGTCTAGTCAGAATTTACTTCTAAACTCATCTTTTCACATCATTTTATACCTGTGTACCCTTTATACCTAAGTATAAAAGAAACAGTGGGAGAAAGGAATATGAGGAACTCATCTATATGAGTATAGATGAAATCTAGGTGGTAGTCAAAAAAGACCAAGGAATGTAAGGGTGGTTTCTATTTGAAAGAATTAATTTTATTTATGATATTTAGCAATTAAGATAAAGCATAGATTGAGAAAAAGCATTTGAGAAATATCAACAGGTATTCATGAAAAAAAGCTCACAGTTAATTAGAAATAGAAGGAAACTCATTAGCTCTGTGAAAAGCATCTGTGAAATGTTAGAGGCCATTTTCTAAAATCAGTAATGAGGTAGGAGACCACTCCCATCACCATCTCTGTCCAGTTCTGTTCTGAAGTCCTATCTGTATAGAAAGGTAAGTAAAGACTGAAAATGAAGAAGTGACACTGTCCTGAGTCCTCTACATCAAAAAGCTAAAAGGATCAACTGGGTACAGTGGGACACACCTGCATTCTTCTTACTCAGAAAGCTTTGGCAGGAGGATTGTAAGTTTGAGGCCAGCCTAGGAGACTTAGTGAGACCCTGCCTCCAAATTTAGTTTTAAAAAAAAAGAACTAGGAATGTGAGGTTCTGGGTTCAGTCTTTGACGTCGCAAAAACAAAAACAAAAAACCCTGCAAATTCTCATCATTGATTTAGTGAGGAACATGAGCAAAAAGCAATCCCAAATAGCCAACTACTTCTACTAAAGTAGGAGGATATGAGGAGGTCTTATCTTATTAGTACTCAAAACTTATTTTAATGACATAGAAATTAAGGTGACACATTATTTGCATTGTGATAGACAGGTGGCCCACTGGAGTGGAACACTGTCTGATTGAAGCTCAGGCCCTGGGAAACAAATTTGGGATCTGTGCAGGTAAAAGAAGATGAGAGGCACAGTTGGGATTGTAGACATGCTTTATTCAGAGGCAGCAGCCACCCCCAGCCTGAGTCTTTGCATAGGCCTTTATTATATGCAGGCCAAACAAAGAAGACACAGCGCCAACAGGTTACATCTGCATGCTCATGAGCAGATGTTTGTGACCTTGGGTCCATATTGCTGAATGGAGGTGTTTATGACCTGGACTGTATACTTAAACATAGCTGGTCAGAAATCTCAGTAAAGAAGCCTAACTGTGTAGCCATCTTGGATCTGACCCACAAACATAGAACTCCAAAACAGATCCACCCAAGTAGGGAAACTTAGATATGACAGAGGTAGTGATGTGGATTGCTAGAGAATGGCAGACTTATTAAGTAATTAATGGCAAAGTTATTAAATAAATAATTAATTATGAAAAAAACATAAAAGGAAAGATTGATAAATTCTACCAAATTAAACTTAAGTAACCTGTTCTTCAAAAATTACTGTACATAAAATAGAGTCACAAACTGGGAGAAAATACTTGAAGCAGGTGCTAAAGGATTTGTGTATATACATTTGCACAGAGGAATGGACACTCAATGAGACTATAGCCTTGTGGTCAGTAAGAGGGCACCACAGAAAGGACTTCACACTAGAGCAGGAGAAGGGGGTGAACCTGGAACAATGGTTAGCCTCATTAGTAATTGTGGAAATGCAAAGTAAGACACAGTGGAAGGCTGTTCTGTCCATAGCATTATCCAGAAATGTTTAAACTTGGTACTGCTAAGAGCTCATGAGGAAGCAGATCACCAGGAAGAACATTTGATACACTTCCAAAGGGAGATAAATTGGTCAAGTTGCTTAGGGAACCAGTTTGATATTGCCTTACATATTAGAATGTCCACATTTCATGAAACTTTGTAGTTTACTTTTTAGGGGGCATTTACCTAGAGGGGTGACTTTAAGCCTTTTTGCTAACCCCACAGTAAGAAAGAAATCTACAGTTTGGCCCCTTGAACACATAGTGCTGGGTGAGTATCAAAATTCATGTTCTTTTCCTTGTGTACTACAGTTGATGCTACCCTATGCTATTTTTTTAAAGCCTAATTTTGATCTACTAATGAAGGCTTGGTATTTGGATTTGAAAATACATTGGTCTATAGACATTTTTGTATATGTGCCCTAGGGACGCTTACATTGTTAATAGCAGAAAGATGACAACATCCAAATCTCGATGACTGGAGAATGGGTGAATGTTTTTTGTATATTTGTACAATTAGATACTAGTCAGCATTGCATATAAATGAATAATATACCCATGTAAGAGTATGGATGAATATTTGAAGCAATATGATCTTTTTTATAAACAGCATGGAAAATTAAACAGTTTATAGTTTGTGGATGTGTAAATGAAATCACACTTGTACATAAGAAAAATTCGAAAAAGATGAACATGGGTTTGGCAAGTGTTGGTTTCCTTTGGGTTTGGGAAGGCAGGTGAAGAGAGCAAATGGACAAAAAATATTAGTTCTGACTTTGATGTACTTGGAGTATTAATTATATGGGAGTTGTTGTTATTATGCTTCATTATGTGTATGTGAATATATTCTTCATATGTGCCAAGTTAGATCAAACAATTTTTTAAGATTTGTGTATATTGAGTCCTGAAGACATTTCTTATTTATTGAATAGTTTTATTTTTCTTTTTTCTTATATTTTTCTTATTTTCAAGGAAAGCCAAAATTCTACATTTTCAAAAATATTTTCTAGTTTTAAGGCTTTTCAAGGGAGAGAAAAAAATCCATTTTCAAGCTTAATAAAGTGGACTAACAGACCAGACATTGCAGGAAGAAAATTTGATACACTTCTTATTTCTTGGTCCTTATTTCACTAATTCTTCTCATAATATTTGTTCATTTTCTGAGAGAAGAGCTTGTTAGATTAATTTTTTTCCTTGGGAGAAGGTGGTTTGGCTGGTGGATGGTCATGGATTTGGTGGCAGAAGATCCTGCCTATTCTTATGGGGCTCCTTCATATTAAGACCCAGTGGTTAAGTACCCTGAGTATGTGTTGCTGGGGCCTGCCCACTCTGCCTCAAGGTGGGTGTTAAAATTTCAGGCTGTGTAGCTATAATTTTATTTTGCAATTATAATATCAGTTATGGGACAAGTCAGGGTTTACCTGCCTTTTGGACGTCACTTCCCCTTCTTGTCCTGTGAAGTTTACATTTCCCACAACTGGAGACTCTCTCTGTGGGTCTGAGGGGCAAATAGTCATTGTAATTTCCTGTGCTCTGCTTGGTTTTAGTGAAAGATTCTGAGGAACTTAAAGCTGCTGAACTTATGTGAAAACTAGTTTATTAAAATACAGATCAGAAAGAAGTTCCTTATTTTCACTTACATTTTTTATGTTAGTGTTCCTAACTTCTTAGAAAGTCTGTTTTTTCTAAACAGTAACTCCAAAATCCTAGAAAAAAAATTCATTTGTTTTTAAAAAGAAAAGTGATGTGGCTTTTTTGACATGCTTCATTCAGAGGAAATGGAGAGTTATCAGATTCCTAAGACATTGATTATTGTTACAAGTCTCTTCTCCTCTTCAAGTATGAAGTATCTCTGTTGAAAGTAACAAATCCATTATTTTGAAGTATTAGGCATCAGCAAGGAAACACAGACATAGAATGATTAGAGTCTACAAACATTGTAGTTTCCAGGGCTTCCTGGTGTACACCTTCCTTGCAGGTTTTCCTGGTTGTGGCAGGATGTGCATCACAATGGGGACCAAAATTATGCAGATTACCAGTATAGAGTATAGAGAGTCGACATGTTACTTGTGTGTGTCCACTGATGGCCATTCTTATGTATTTACTTCTTTTTTGTGGCACTCTAATCCGTGTTAGGCATGTACCCTCTATCACTGAGCTACGTCCTTGTTCTCCTTCTTATCTTTAGCAGGATTTAGATTAGTTGACAGTTCATGCAGAGCTAAGAAACATGTTTGAAATTCTGTCTTAGATACAAACTCTGAGGAGTTGGGCCCAATTCTCTCTTTTTGAGGCCTTCAACAATTAGTACTTAGTAATGAAGATATATTTAAAATAGTTTTTCACTCAAATATTACATTGAAGATTCTAATGTGAGGTAAAATGTTGTTTTTCTGAGTGATCTTGCCCAGTACTCCTTCAAAATGTCAGGAATTTCCAGCTTCCTATTCCTTTCTCTGATGAAATAAAATTGCAGAAACTTTCATTTAGCTTTGTAAATGTAGGCTGAATTTGCTTTGAAATGCAGATAATTACCTTAAAAGGGGCAGATTTTGAATCCTCTACCTAACTAAAGTCTTTTTTTCTAAAGATTTTGGTAAAAGGTTTTATAAAAAGAAATAATTTTTGAAAATTTTGTATTCTCTGGTTATATTTTCTTCATGTGATTGAAATTCTACAATTCATGTACTTTTTTTTCCTATCAGAAAAAGTTGTATTTCTTTGTCAAATACAAAAAAGATATTTTTGTGCAATAGATTAAAAATTCTGTATGAAAAATCTGATGTAAATTTTATGGGATAAATCTCAAGGAGTGCTTTTCATTTTATTTTTGTTATTGTGTTTTTGAATTTTAGAATTGGGATATATTTGAAGTTTAGAATTGAAAGGCTTAAAGTAGCATGAAGTAAGTTACTAACAACTTAAAACAAATTTACATTAGTATAGTAGATGCACACACATATCAAACTTATCTGGGCTGCCCCTGGCAGAGATTTTTTACTGGAATCACACTATACTTATGCCTTAGCCTAGCTGTGTTTGTGCAAGAAAAATTTCTTTAAGGTTTTGTTATCTATATGATCTTTCCTCCTACTATATTTATATTAAGCTTGTAGTTACATTATATCTCACAATATAATGGGACTCTCAGGATGTCAAAAGATCCCCTGGGCTTAACATTTTTCACGAACATGTAAGATGTTTATTTTCTTGTAGAAAAATTGCATTTTACACATTATTAAACTGAACTCCTCTGAATTGTTTTGTTATAAGTTTACAGAGGCATACTGGTTGAACAGAATCTCTTCATATGGATTCTAATCTTCTGCCATCTGGTACTTTCCATATCTCCTCCCTGTTGTAAGAAATAAGTGGACTTCATTTTTTGCAACCCTGCCTGGTAACTAGCATGGTAACCGGTACATGGTAGGCAGACCCAAATACAAGGGCAAATGGGCTGGGATCCAGCTGGGGCAGACATGGGAGCCAAAGGATAATTCTTTCTTCCTGTCTTTATATTGGACTTTCTCCTGGAGTTTCTTTCAGTTTTCCTTTAACTAATATTCTAAGAATCATGCTAAAACTTGCCTGCATCTTAATTTTTCTTTCTACCCCTGCTCCCTTTTAATCCTGTTATGTGAACGAGGATGATAGAATGAACATGGATGAAGCAGTTCTTGGATGGGGTCTGCTGTTGGAAATTGGGACAAACCGCTCCTTATCTAGATGGGTGTATCAGGTGTAATTTAAGAGTTAAAGTTTACATCCAAGTGGAGATTTTAGACAAGTAGTCAGATTTGAGAGGCACATTTGGGAGTCATCAGAATGTTGATGCTATGCAGAACTGTGGCACTGGTTAAGGCACTTGAGGGTTACTGTAGAAAGAGGAGAACCACAAAGATAGTCCCACCAGAGTATAGAGGGAGGAAGAATCCATTTATTTGAAAGAAAATGTTTTAAGGGGAGTTAAATCAAATGCCCCTGAAAGGTCAAACTAGATGACTGATAAGAATTGCTGCTAGATTTTTCATCATTGTTTTCAGTGACATTAACAAGCATTTAATTTTATTTATTTATGTTTTTTGTACAAAGTTGTTAGGAGTTTGGGACAGCTGCTTTCTTACCTGGGAAATTATAAACAAGCTGCATTTCTTGGGCAGTTTTGGGAGTGTACTCCCCTCTCCCTGACACTGTAGTTTGATTATTGCTTTTTTTGGTTGTTCTAGGTCTTATTAAGAAAAAACAAAAATCCTAGTTATTTTTTAAATATCTTGTTATAGATGAATATTTCCCATGAAGTATTTAAGTATTATATAAATAAAATTATTTGATAAGTTTTCTCTAAAAGATATGTGTGTACATTTCTATAAAGTATAATATCTGATTTATTGTGGCTTAGAAATAATAGTTTCTGACATAAGATCCAGTATTTCAGCATGAATAAGGCATGAATAATTTTTGACTGAAGTTTCAAGTGTTGTATTTGTCACTTAACACATTTAGTAGTTGTAATCACTTTAATTATATAAAAAGTTACTAGGAAATATACTTGTAAAGTATAAATCTACTTAAAAATTTTCCTACTTATTAGCATTTAGAGGTTTATGAATAGTAAATACTGAAGAGTGTGCACAAATTTGAGGTATATCCCTTTTAAACTGTTCATTTGATTTAGTGTATCTAATACTAAACAGAAGATATAGAGATGACTGATTTTTTTTAGATTTTGGTGATTATCACCATTTTATATAAGTCATAAGTTTTTTCAAGCATTTCATTTTTATTTCACTTTATCTGAAATAAAGTGTAGCTTATTCTGAAAATAATTAGTACCACAGTAACTGTTGTCATATCATTTGGGAGGTTGTATTTTATATTTATATATATTATATTTTCTTTCTCTAAGTGATTGACTTTTATTTTGCGTATATTTTATTAAGAATTACTTAATTTTAGAGATTGCAAAATTGACCCATCTGTAAGATAGACAGTATATTTATATTTACTGTGAATTTTGCATTTGTTTGAGGATCAAGAAAAAGTTTTAAAATATTAAGTAATGTAGTTAAATTATGTGCAGTACAGCATATATTTTACTTCTTCATTTTCCTAATTCGAAGTAAAGACTGGAAATGCAAAGTGCTGAATTATGGTGTTTGAAAGATTGGTTAATAGAACACGCCAGCTAATTGCCTTGATTTGTTTTCCACATAGTGAGTTACAGATCTCGATTGTAGTTTTCTTTATCCTCTTGCCAAGAATGTTGGAAAATGAAAGCAAGTGTCTAGAAGTCAATTATTTTCTGAGTTGTTAACATCTCTGCCTTGTTGAATCATAGCTAAGTTTATATTTAAACTTGACAATTTATGATTTATGACAGTCCTTCCTTGTTTGCAATTTACTCATGTTGTGACTTTTGCCAGTTTGGGGAAAAATTGTACTTTTTAAGTAGGAGCAATGGCTTAAGCAAGCTGTGTTGTTCCAGAAAATTACTCTAGAATTGGACAAGACCAAAAAAGGAATTCACTAATTATTTTTGGTTCTTTTTCCTTTTTTTCTCCTCCCTCCCTCCCACCCTCCCCCTCTCTCTCTTCCTTCCCTCTCTCCCTCTCTTCCTTCCCCTCTCTCCCTACTCCCCCTCTCCTTCCCTCCCTGCCCCCCTATCTCTTTTTCTTTTTTAGTTATTGGATATGGAACCCAGGGATGCCCTATCATTGAGCTACTTCCCTAACCTTGTATTTTTTATTTTGAGACAAGGTCTTGTCAAGTTGCCCAGGCTGACCTTGAACTTGCATCCTTTTCCTGTCTCACCCTCCTTAGTAGCTGGAGTTTCAGGCACACATCATCATGCCCAGCCTTTTTTCTGTTGATAGTTTTTAATTCCTTAGTAATATTTGAATGTATGTTTATTATAAACATTTAAATTCTTCATTGCCGTTTCCTGCATCTTTCTCTTACACATAAGTAATCATTGCTAATGTGTGTATTTTTAGGCCTTTCCTTGACTTTTGCATGAAATGTGTATATATCAGTAGATAGGAGGCTCTCTTTTCCCTCCTGTTACCCTTGTAAGGATTGGGAGTTCTTTTTTCTGTACTTGGCTGGGGTTCCATACCTGGCTGTTGCAGGGCTCTTACTTCCTTTTTGTGATGTTCTGCTTGTAGCTGGAGTTTGCTCTGTGATCTGGGTGGAGTCATTTTCTTGCTAGATGAATATAGGTCCTTCACTTGTATAAATGGGGTGGTGTTAACCTTCCTGTTATTATGATTTTCTGTAGTTTATGATTTTGCTTACTTTACATTTTTAAAATTATTTTAATTGTGTTCTATGTTTTCTGTTTATGGATTTTATTTCAATAACGTGAAAGAGTTGTATTTTTGTACTACCTTATCTTTATTTTATGAATTATACTTGATCCACTGTTTTGTTTAGAAAGTTCTCTTGACTTCCTACTCCAAGTGATGACAAAATAAGTATATTTCTATTTTTAAATTTTTCCTCCTTTCTTTCTCCTATTATTTTTTCTTAGCTTTTAAAATAATTTTTAACTTACACATACCTCTGTTACTTGGTTTATCCGTCTGAAATTACATCTTTCCATCAATCCTTATTTACAAAAGATTATGAAATCAGTATACTTTTCTTTTGTTGGCATTAAAATTTTCTTATCAAGTAGGTCAATTAATTTAAAAAAATATTTATTTAGATATAATTGACATGCCATGAATTATGCATTGACTTATGGAAAAATATATCCATTCTCTGCAGAAATTTTATCACCTTTTGTAATCCCTTTCTCTTGCTCCTCTCTACCTTTATCCACGTGTCCCCAGCTGTCTAATAGAATTTGCTTTGTCTCTATCAATTAATTTCCATATTTTAAGATTTTATAAAAATGGAAGATAGTGTTCATTTCTATATGTCTTTTTCACTAGCAGAGAGGTTTTTGTTTTTTTTGGTTAAATTCATTGATTTTGTAGCATGTCGATAGTTTTTTTTACTGAGTAGTGTTTCATGGTACAGATAGACATTTAGGTCGTGACCAATTCTGGGCTGTTATATAGACATTTGTGCCTAAGTGTTCATCATCTTTATATTTATGAGTCATACCCCAAGAATTAGGGCGCTTCTGGCTTCCTCCTGTTATTGGTGTTAATCTGAGTGAAGACAGTATGTTATCCTATGCGATTATGAGACTGTTCAGGTTCTCTGCATAGCCACCCAGAGCTCCTTAAATTTTAATCCACTTAAAAGTCACCTGAGGGTCTTGTTAAAATGCAGATCATGGTTCAGCAGGTCTGAAGTGGGACTGAGTTCTACATTTCTAAGAAGTGTACAGGAGTTGCCAGTGCCACTCTTTGGGTAGCAAGGGAAAATAGAACTCAAGAGGTACTGAAGCAGAAATTTGTGCATATGTATTTTTTCTGGCTAGGTCAAAGTTAACTACGTACAGTGTTTTTATTTATTTATATGTGTGTGTGTGTGTGTATGTGTGTGTGTGTATGTGTGTGTGTATGTGTGTGTTTGTGTGTGAGTGTGTGTGTGTATGTATGTATGTATATGTATATATTTATCAGAAATAGATATAACTACATTTGCCATGTCAAGAAACATTTTAAAAAATGCTAGGAGTTGGAACCACAGGTAAAGTTATTATATTACTCAGTCATATTACTGAATAATAACTGTCAAGATAAGTGGAAATGAGTGGTGACTTAACCCCACCCTGGCCTCTCATCTCTGCATTTACCCCAGAGAGGCTTTACTTTTTGGGAATTTTGGTAGGGGGGAGATGCTCTGGCCTTGACCTTTCTTACTTTGAAGGCCTATACTGGGACACTGACACAGTTCTCTTGTTGGGGATACCCAGAGAAAACTCAAGGCAGAACTCTATTAGTCAGCTGACTAGCCAGTTTCCCATGTTCCCCATTTGGACCCGGTGAACAGAGATTTTGGTCTTAGTACCTACAGAGCCAGTGTACTGGTCACTTCCCACAGCCTCAGCATTTCCCTGTACTCAGGGCAGATGTCCTTAGAGGAGGGCGGAAAGATGGCATATGATGTGGATGCTTTTCAGAGGCTCTGGGTCTGGGCTGTGAGAGGTAGTGACAGGCAGTAATGGTGAAGAGCTGCACTATCTGTCCTCAAATTTTAGTGATGCCAGGCGAGTAACAGCAGCTCCTCTGTGCCTTGGTGGCCTCATCTGCAAATTGAGGGTCTTTGTTGTTACATCATAAAGCTGATGAGAGTTTTAAATAAACTTTAAACTTTATTTGTAAAGTTTTTAGGACAGTGGCCACAACATAGTAGGCACTTTATATGTATTTGGTAGATTAAAAGGTACATACATAGAAAAGAAGGGGAAAGTAGGCGGGTTAGTGATAGGCTTAGAGAAATTAAGCAATATTTCTCCTGTCTCACAGTTGTCTCAGTGACAGATTGACTGAAATTCAGCATATGAACTCCCCACTCATGGCTGCATTCTGCTGCTTGCTGCCTGGCATTTGTGTTGATGACCCAGTGACTGAGTTTAGACTTTGACAGTTTCCTCATTTGTTAGCAATGTAAAGTGAGCATGAGCTTACAGTACCAACTTAACCACTGTTGAACTCCCATCCAGGACTCCATCTTTGATGTTCCAGCTTGGCTATTGTCAGTAATAAAGCAGTGGATCTCATTGTAGCTATATCATCAACACTCACTTATAGGAAAGAATGGGTTCTTTTCAATAGCTGAATTGCTTTCTAAAAAAATTATAGGAAATTACCATTTATGTCATATTGTGTGGTTTTATAAACATTGTATCAGGTTTTGCTAAAGATGCTGAGGGAAACAGGATACAGTGGCCCAGGCCTGTAATCCTAGTGGCTCAGGAGGCTGAGGCAGGAGGATGGCGAGTTCAAAGCCAGCCTCAGCAAAAGCGAGGCACTATGCAACTCAGTGAGACCCTTCTAAATAAAATACAAAATAGGGCTGGGGAATGTGTCTTAGTGGTTGAATGCCTCTTAGTTCAATCCCTTGTACCAAACTAAACCAAACCAAACCAAACAAAAAAACCTCAAATCACCAAAAAAAAAAAAAAAAAAAAACAAAACCACAAAGATGCTGAGGAAATAATGTCTTTTTGTGGTATTATATTAATGTATTGCTTTTTCCAACTTTACTTTTATAAGTTTTAGATACAGCTATGCTATTACGAATTAAGGAAGATACCTTTTGCCTTAATCACTCTGCATAAAATCTGAAGTACTGTGGCCAGGTCCTCATCTTGTTCCTGTACCTGATCATCATATCCTGCAGCAATAGCAGGATAGAGGCTGGCCCCATGCCATTTTGCCCTTGTTTCTCTGGTTTTTATTAAAGAGAGGAGTAATTATTTTATCATACTGTTACTAGGCATTTTTCTCCAATTTTCTTAGTAAAAAAGTAAGTTTATTTTCTTTTTCTGTGTGTATCAATACAGCCTGGAGATACTATATTGAGCCAGTATATACAATGCATGTAGAAGGGAATGCTGTTCTTTAGCAGTTTGTTATTAACATAATGGTACCCTCTTGTAAGGAATATCTTACCTCTTGTAAGCTGCTGTTCAGCTGTTTTTCATCACAACAGTTTGTTGAGTTTCTCCACTTTATTTGGATTTTAACCTAGTGCTAGAACAGCAGTGTTATAAATACTCTTCCTTTTGGCTTTTGCTCTAAGGTCCTTGGCACCTGGGACGTCTCCCTCTTGTAACTCCTGTCTCCTGCCTGCTGGCCCTAACCCTCTCCTCTGGTGTGCATGTTAGTACCCAGGATGCTTCTTTGGCAGTGACCCTGGTGTGAGCCTGTAGGAGAACTGAGGTACAGCCAGCCCGCAAGCTTTGCTCAGGGATTTGTGTTGTGTTGTTTTTCTGATTTCCTTAATACTTGATTGGAATGGGAGAATGCACTTTAAACTAGAGATAAAGTTTTAGCTGAACTTAAAGTATAATTAGTAATTTATTATGGTTTTTAGTTGTTTTTATTTTATTTCTATCTTTGAAAGATTTCACTATTTGGAGTTTCCACATAATTTATGGGCATTCCCGTTGAAATACTTGGATTTCTATTTTACACGACAACACTAGTCTTCAGGCAAAACCCAAATTTAAAAACCACATGACTGACACTGTCATTTCTCCTTAATCATATTGTTTGTGTTTCTATAGAGCCTTGTAAAGAATCGACATCATTTATTACATCTCCTTAAGAGTTGAAAGTAGACACATGGTTTCCCGTGTTTTCGCCCTCCTCTCATTCTGGTTGCCCTTGGGGATGGTGGCCTGGAGGCTGCTGAAGGGTACCAGAGGCCTGCCTTACTGCTCTTTAAATAGCTACACTCTGTAATTGTGTGCTTTAATTATATTTTTAGTAGAATTTCAAAGCATTATTATCTTCTATGTCATACCTGGCTCATTTCCTGATACTGCACTCAAAATAGTGTCTGATGCTGATGGTTGGATAACGCATTGAGTCATCATTGCATCCTGTTGCTGTGGGAATAGCTTGTGCCTACTGGATTTGCAGTTCCTGTTTCATTCCTTTGTACTCATGTACAACTGCCATTGTGATATTCCTTCAGATCTTTAAACTGATAACCTGCCTTTCTAAAGGTGGGTTTTATTGTTTCCCCTGTGTTTATTAAGTACTCACAGGTAGAAGAAATATAAGATGTAAAAACAGGCATATCTGATAACTGTGAAAGTGGCATTCTCTTTGAGATGATGCATATTTTCCTGAAAAACAGGACAAATGTCTTGGGCTGGGGGCGGGGGACAAGAATTATATATAGTTTTAAATTTATCAAGATGTGAAATAGCTAATATGGAATAATAAGTAAGATATTTTACCTAAATAATTTTTGAGTAGGAAAATTTTATAGACAGCTTTCCACAATGCTAAAATATTAATTTTGAAAATCTCAAGTAGTTAACCTTTTCAGTGATTTGAAGATGCTGTGATTCCTCCTCCTCTCCTTGTTCTTCCTCTTTTTTTTTCTTATTACCTTTCTGGTTCCCTCATTTCCTTTGTCCTTTCCTCCCTTCTGTTCTATCAGCCCTTTTTATTTTTTTATTTTGAGATAAGACCTTGCTAAGTCTCCCAGGCTGGCATCCATCCTGCGACCTCATGCCCCACTCAGCCTCTGGAGTTACTGGCATTATAGTCTCTCTCATACCAAGCCTCCACCCCCACCTTTTTCTGGTATGAGGACCCCAAATTTCTTGTCATTTTGCATTATATATTTCTTATAAATCGTAATGTTAATTTTTTATCCTTCATGAGAAACTTAGTTTCTCAAATTGTTAACTATCAAATTTAAAAATAATTTTTATTAATTCCAAAAGTATTAAATATTGGGGAAAAGGTTATATTCTCTAACATCAGAATCAAGAGCACCTGATCAGGAGCTGATTGATTTGAGCCCCTCCCAGGTCAGCCCCTCCACATTTTCTTTACTTCTCATGTCCAGAGGCTGAGTGATCAGCTTGACCTTCAGCTCCTCTCCCCTCCCTAATGATTTGAGGGGCTGGGGCTGAAAGTTCCAGCCATCTAATCCTGGCTTGGTCTTTTCTGTGATCAGCTCTCATGCTGAAGCTTTTCATCAGTTATGTGGCTGGCATACAAAGTATAGTCTTATCACTCCAAAGATTCCAATGTTTCTAGGAGCTGTGTGTTTACAAACAGGTAGGGTGACCAGATGCATATTCATTCCAGTGTCACTTTTCCAGAAGCTTCTTCATGAGTTCCTTTCTGACTTACCAGTGCATGGCATTCCATGCTTCAGAGAGAGAGCATTCATTCTCTACTGAGACACTCTCCAGCTTGGGAACACTTTGGGGATTTTTATTTCTGAAGCTCCCTGTGACTGCATAAGTTCATATTGTTTCTTAAGGTATTAAAAACAAAAGAATTAACAATTATAGAAAAGGAGATAAAATACCAAGTTTAAAGTAGTGGATGGGGAACAGGCAGTGAAAAACTTGGAGGTATATCCCAGTTTAAGAATGTTATTGAGTAGCCTTGATTTGACATCAGGTCTTTGTTTCAGATGGGCAGTGCAGTAGGGGATGGTTTGACAGAGAAGGGTGCCCAGAGTATCATGGAAACAAAGGGAGGGATATTTGAGTAGTGCTTTGAAAGACATGTAAGAACATAAGGACTAGCTAGGTATTCTAGATGGAGGTGCAACTCTTGCATAGGTGTGGATTCTTGAATGGGTGTAAGTTCTAGAGGTGCTTCTGTTAGCTTGGGGTTGGAACACAGAGTATCTGTCTGAGGCTGGAGAAAAGATGAATAGGTAGACAATAGGTGCCTCTTGTGCTATGCTTACAGTTTACTTCATTTTATCTCAGAGATGGAATCAATAATTGTACAATTTTAGACAGGGGAAAAGCCCAGTAGAAATGTGGAATATGCATCAGAGGGTTAGGTAAAGAAATTCATTTTGAGGCTTCCTACTGGTGAGGAATGATGATACCCAAAACTCTAACAGAACAGGGAGGGGACCTTGAAGATTAGCAAGCTGTTAGAAGACTCAAGACAGCTGGGCATATAGGCATTGAAAAGGAATCCAGGATGGCTTCTTGGATGACTTGGTGAGTGGATCTGCTCCTGACTATGAGTTAGAATGTAGAAGTATTGAAGAGTTTTTGTGGACATGAAAAAGTCTTTAAGTGGAGATGTCCAGTAGGCAGGTGGCTATACAGACATAGTATAGAAATAAATTTGAGTTTGAGGTAGAGGAGTGTGGACTTCTTGGTATTACAGATAATAAAAGCTGGGTGGGAATGAGAACTCATGAGTAAAGCTTATACTGAGAAGGTACAAGACTGAGAATTAACCAGGAAGGATGTGGGACCCAGCAGGCAAATGGAGAAGGTAATTCAAGGAGACAGTAATCAGGATTACTCTTATCTTAAAGGCTATATGTTTAATGGGGACTGAAGATTGTACACTGGTTGTGGGACCTGGAGCAAACATCTTGGGGGCTTGGAGGTGTATGGGTATGGGTGACATGGACTTATTCTACTCTGCCCAGAAACTAGTTTGTAAAGGGAGATGAGCCCAAGGTAGGGCCTCAGGAAAGGTTTTGATGGGAGGGACATGAGATTGGAGAGGTTGAAGATTGAGGGAACTACAAATAGATAAGCTCTGTAACCAGGTTCTTAGGAAGGAGGAAGTGTCATGAGCAAGTGACAAAGTCCTTCTATTTCATTTGTAGGAGCTTAAGATGACTTTGGGGAACCATTGAGATTAAGTTGCCATTTAACCACTTTATTGATTTTTTTCTTTTAAAGTTAAAATTCACTAGCTATTGTTTGTACATTAAACTCATTTCCTGATTGTCAACACTGATAAATCTTTCTTTCCCCTGCTAAGTGTGCTAGAAAAGAACATTAGGTGTCTTCCCTGTGCAAAAGCCCTATGCATCTCTGCTCTTGCTAGAGTGTTCTGTCTTGGGTGGCAGCTGCACATGTGTGCTCTTTCTCTGCCTTTTCAGACTTTAGTCTCAGAGTAAGACTGGAAAATTTCTTGATGTGCGAATGGGTGAGATTCAGCATACTTCAAGTTTGGGGATTTTTTTTTTGTATTGTGGATTGATCATTGAACATTGGCACATGTTAGACAAGTGCTCTAACTGCTCAGCTACATCCCCAGTCCACAAATTCATGTTTTTGTTTTTGTTTTTGTTTTTTGGTACTGAGGCTTGAACTCAGGGGCGCTTGAGCACTGATCCATGTCCCCAGCCCTAATTTGTATTTTATTTAGAGACAGGGTCTCACTGAATTGTGTAGTGCCTTGCTTTTGCTGAGGCTGGCTTTGAACTTGCGATCCTCCTGTCTCAGCCTCCTGAGCCGCTGGGATTACAGGCGTGCACGACTGCACTGGGCAAATTCATATGTTTCTAAAGAAATAAAATGATTTGTCTCTCTTGGGGACTTTCATCTGTTAGCATACTAATGAAAGAGAGAGCTTTTAGGGACTAATGCCTCCCCACCTTATTTTGTGGTCCAGTGGTTAAACCCAGGGCTTTGCACATGTTGGTCAAGCATTCTACCACTGTGCTACATGGGATGGCATCTTTTAAAAACCTGTATTCTCTTTATATAATAAGATTAGCCAGCCTAACTTCATATTCCCATAGTCAGAAATAAAACTAATAGAAATTTTTCTGTTTTACAGAGTAATCAATGAATATAACCAGTCATTTTTTGACAAGTTATAGAAGTAAAATGTCCCCCACTCCTAGCACTGGGGATAGAAGCCAGGGGCACTGTGCCATGAGCTATATCTATATCCTCAGCTCTTTTTTATTTTTTATCTCGATAAGGGGTCGCACTAAGTTGCCAGGCTGGCCTTGAAATTGTGATCCTCTTGCCTCAGCTCCCGAGTTGTTGGGATTATAGGCATCTGCCACTATGCCTAGCCAAATCTGTATATTGTAACTTACAAAAATCTCTATACAATAATATTCTTTCTCTAGACTCCAGAAGTGTAGTTTAGAGTTCTGTGAATGGTGGCTTTTTTCCAGTCATGCCTCTGGGCAAGCTTCCAAAGTCTCCTCCCCAGGAGGTGTGAGTTTGGGAGGAGCCCATTGAGCACCTGTCACTAAATGGTGGAGCTGCCACAGCAACTGGTTGGGCTTCTTCTTTCTTTATAGGGCATATACCATTTTTTTAAATGAGGTTGTCATTCTTAGCCTCAAAGTAGCCCTTAAATGATCATGAATTTGAGTTATGCGTGTCATTTCACCTTGAAATTTTTATGAACCAAACAACTTGTAAAAGACTATACTATAAAAAGTCATAGAACTATTAATTTGACCAAAAGCATTTATGAAAAATTCATTAATGTAGGAAGGTTTAAAGATGATTATTGTATATTCAAGTGGTGGAACACTATGCAATCATTAGATAAAAGTTTTTGAAGAATAATGATGGAAATGTAAATGGTTTGCTAAAGGTAAAATGGATATAGAGTCTATATACAATATCCCATTTAAAAATGTATTCACAAAAAAATGGAATTACATAGTGAGATAATTAACTAATTGAAGAAGCATGACCTTTGTCATCCTGTTTCAGCTAATCTTCCAGTGCCAACGATTGCAGCAATAGATGGCCTTGCGCTAGGTGGTGGTCTTGAATTGGCTCTGGCCTGTGATATACGAGTAGCAGGTAGGTGAGAATTGATCCTATTAAAAATGTAATGTTCAAAAATGGATTTTGTATTTACTTTTGAGTTAATTCTAGTATTTTGTTCTGGTGCTGTTTTTGAGTGAGACATTTTAAAAGTCACCTGTTGGGCCTCATGGTGCATTTAGAACCCCACTGAAGAAAGGGATCTTCTGTTGTCTATTGCTGTTTTATGGCAGTAGGAAGAGATGTTAGGTCAGACAGATGTGAGTTTGAACTGTAGGTCTTATCCTTTTCATATGAGTTTTTCGCCCCCCTCTCTAAATGGGGGAAGCCACTGTGGGAGTGCTTAGACCAAGTACTTAATAACTCTTAAGTGCAGTAATAATAACATAATCCCTTTGCAATTCATTCTATTCCCAAGTGGTTTTCTGAGTATGTAGAGATGATTATGAAAATAATGAAGACAATTAGTGTTGACTGGTTACTGAGTGCTGCCCAGGTGCCTGGTACACACTTGACATATATTTAGTCACTCAGTGTGCCTAGCAACCCTGCAAGCACAGTGCTTTGGTGCAGGAAGAAGCTGGGAACAGAAAGAGGGGAAGTAACAAGGCCAAAGGGGTGACTGAACTGGAATCACAGGCCACAGTTCTATTACGCCCCTGGAGTAAGTGTGAATACCAATCTTCTGTGTTGATGTTTCTGGACAGTGTCTTCCAGAGAGTTTCAGCTCTAGCTGTTCCATGGGCTCTGGGACTGATCAGACAGCAGACAGCAGTCATTATTCTTCCTTTGGCTCCCATTGTCACCTGATATGGCTGCATATTAAAAGTAGAGTGAATATAATTCATTTAAATAATTTGGATTGTGTCTTGAGACTAGTAGTTGCTTGTCCTTATATATGTTTTCCTTCTTTCTACTTTAAGTCCCTATATATTCTTTTAATGATGAACTCAGTTATTGTTTTATGGTGCTAAAGATCAGTTTGCTTTTCAATTGACAAGCTAAGGTATCTGGAATCCATTTTGAAAGAATGCAGGCTCTTGTAATGAGGATGTGAAAAATAGTCTGAGTACATTTGAATATGCACATTAAGGAATGATCAGGATGTTGTAAGGTACTTGTGAAAACAAACATAACAAAAGGAATGCTTCCCAACTGTCAAACAGTAAAACTATTTGTTGAAAGTAACTAGAGGGGCTGGGAATGTGGCTCAGGCGGTAGCGCGCTCATCTGGCATGCGTGCGGCCCGGGTTCGATCCTCAGCACCACATACCAACAAGGATGTTGTGTCCGCCGAGAACTAAAAAATAAATATTAAAAATTCTCTCTCTCTCTCTCTCTCTCTCTCTCTCTCTCTCTCTCTCTCCTTCTCACTCTCTCTTTAAAAAAAAAAAAAGAAAGTAACTAGAGACATGGTCTTTAGAAGTTGCCATATCTGATATATTAAGCTGTTTGATCGAGGGGACAATTCAGGCATCTAAAGAATTTGTGCTTGTCAGACACAGTCTCTCTCCTGATCCTGAATAATTACTGAGATCCAAGCCTTCAAATGTGACTTGGTAGTATTAGCTCTAATAATATAGTTCTTGTTTTTTACCATCAAAAACGAATTCACTGCCAAGCAGTTTTTAACAAAAAATGTTGTGTTACTCTCCTTATATATAAGTAATTTAGAGTATTTTCTTGTTTCTCTAAGTATCTTTTGAAGTGATTAAAAAAAAGTGACACCAGTTAAATTAGTAAACAGTGTTTTAATGTATCTTAGTTTACTAACTCTTTCAAGTTGTGGTTTTTTAATGCTATGATGTGTATGTTTCTTAATTATTTTTTTCTTTTTAGCTTCCTCTGCAAAAATGGGCCTGGTTGAAACAAAGTTGGCAATTATTCCTGGTGGAGGTATGAGTTGTTCACTCCTGTCTCTCAGTATTCTTACTGTGTTCCCAGTTACAGTGTCTAAGGCAAAATTCTGTTCATGGAAAAGGCAGAGGAGACTACTGTATTGTTGGCTATTTTAGTGAAATCCCTATTCAAAATATGCTCCTTTTTAGCTGCAGATGGTGGTCATATACTGGCTATTACTTTCTTTTTGTGCTGTTTTCTTTGCTTTTCTATGTTATTTTAAGTTTTCAATTATTGTACAGTCCATATTGATATCACTGCTTGGATCTCTTTTGTTAAAGGACAATCTGGCAGTTTTGAAACTTTTTTTTTTTTTTTTTTAGTATTTTTTGGATGTCGATGGGCCTTTATTTAGTTCATTTATTTATATGTGGTGCTGAGAATTGAACCCAGTGCCTCACACATGCTAGGCAAGTGCTCTACCACTGAGCCATAACCCCAGCTCCAGTTTTGAAATTTTTATTCATGCATTTAAATGTGTGTGCTCTAACTGAGAGCTTCCTGCACACAGTCAGACCCTGAGTAGAAGAGGAGAGATGGCTTCTCTGTTGGTCATCTTTGTATCACTGGGACAAAATACCTGATGTAGACCATGTAGGAGGAGGACAGGTTTACCTTGGCTCATGGTTTTGGAAGTTTCAGTCCATGGTTGGTTCCATTGCTTTTGGACCTGTGGTGAGAAATTACATGGCAGCTGGAAGGCAAAGAGGGAAAAAGGGGCCTAAGTTCCAAAACTACCTTTAATGGCATGCCCACAGTGACCCCGCTTCTTCCTACCAGGCCCCACCAGCCAAGAAAACAAAGCTGGGGCCACGCCTTGAATACATGGGCCTTTAGGGAACATTTCAGATCCAAATGAGCATCTTCCCAAGCTTTGGGCCATATTTTTTGTTTTTGTACAGCAGGACAAAGGTTGGGGTTAGTGGGTAGCCTGAATTTGGAGCTGAAGAGGTTTTGTTTCTTCTGTTCCCATGAAGAACATAGATGAGCTGCTGCTTTTGTGAGTGTCATATAAGAAATCACCATTTCAACATTGACAGTGAAATTTTGCATCATTTATAAATCTGAATTTTTTGCTATTGTGATTTAGAGAATTTGGAGATATTCCCATTTTATGATGTCCTTCTTTGAAACAGTTGTCTTCACTTAAGGATGTGTATGGTATAGTAACCTTCCTTGGTAACTTTCACACGTAAATGACAGCTTATCAGTGTTATGGATGAAATAACTGTACCGTGAAAAATTAAATACAGTGTTGAACATGACAGATGTCTGCAGATGAATAGGTTTAAATTGTATGTTAAAGAGTATGTGTCCTGGCTAGGGTAAAGAATTAAAACATAAGGTAGGTAGAAATTTAAACTTAAGTTATAGTGAAATTGGGAAGACTACTCAGTTCATGCACAAGAGTATTCTATTTTGGTCATCCACAAAAATGCTATTTTTAAGCCCAAAGAAGCATTTAATATCTATCTGTTCTACCATGCCTACCTTGTCCATAGTAACAAATGAAAACACTAGAGAAGGGTTTGTAAGAGAATTAATCTATTTGAAAAAATTTACCAGATAACTAATTGTGAAATAAAATGAAATGGAGAAAAAGTGTGACATTGCACATTTTTGAATTTCTTTTAAGAAATAAACATTTAGGGGTAATTAGGATATAACTAATCCTAGAAAGATAGTGGCTTGCATGGTGCATCCTCGTTCCTCCCCACAAGCTATGGCTATCTAGGAGCCTATAAATGTGACCTTATTTGGAAAGTGTGACCATATTATAGGATATGCTCATTTTGAGACCCTTTAATTACATCATAAAGATGTAATTAAAGGGTCTCAAAATGAGCATATCCTATAATATCTGAGGGACTCTAAAGTTCAATGAGAAAGTATCCTTACAAGAAAGAAAAGAAACAGGCAGAAGAGAAGATCATGTGAAGACAGGGGAATAATGCACGCATAAGCCAGGCAATGCCAAGGATAGTCTGCAGTCACCAAAGTGTGGGGGAGGGCACCATGGTACAGTTTCTCCTTCAGAGTCTCCAGAAGGATCCAGCCTCACAGAGACCTTGATTTTGGATTTCTGCCCTCCAAAACTGAGAGAATAAATTTCTGTTGTTAATATGTGGTATTTTTTTGTTATAGCACTCTTTGGAAACTGATACTGTCACTTTTCAATGATATTAAAGTAATATGTTTAGACAGGGGTTAGTAGGTGGACGAGATTGGGGATGGGAGGAAACTGAACTTGATAATTTGAATATTTACCATGCCTTGAAGATGAAGTGTTTTGTATTAAAACAACCAAAAGTTAAAACACTTCTATAATGTAAAAAATGGGTTGTACTTCAGAAATGAGGGTGAGCTTTATTGGCTTCCTTCCTTCTGTTGTGAATGCCTCATGAGTGGCATTGTGAGTGGCAATGTGCTATGCCTTGTGAGTTCTAGATATCAGAATTTCTCCCAGTGTACTTAAGTTCTTCAGCATTCTTTTCAAGTGGATCCATTAATTAGAATACTTTTTTTTTGGTAGATTTGAATGAATTTGTTCGTATGTTTTCTCATGAATGGGATTATTTTTCTAATTTTTATTAAATAAATTTTATCATAAAAATTATAGTGCTTTAATATTTTCCCATTTATTTATAATAGCTGGTTCTAGCTGGGCACAATGGCACATGTCTGTTATCCCAGTGACTCGGGAGGCTGAGGCAGGAGGATTGTGAGTTCAGAGCCAGCCTCTGCAATGGGAGGCACTAAGCAACTCAGTGAGTCTCTGTCTCTAAATAAAATACAAAAAAGGGCTGGGTATGTGGCCCAGTGGGCAAGTGCCCCTGAGTTGAATTCCTGGTACTGTGCCCCGCCCCCCCACTGCCGCCTTAAACATCCAGCAGGTTAGTTTTACCCATTTTAAAGTAATAATGCTGGGCTTTAACTTTTATGTTTATAACTTTTACAGTTAATTTTTACGTAACACAAATCCTTATTTTATTTATTAACTTATGTAATGCTGAAGATCTGCCTGAAGGAGAAGATGACACCTTAGCATCTACTGTATGATCCAATCACTCTACGCCAACAAGGCAGCTTGCAGACCCAGAGACCCCATTAGATTTTGGCTATAAAAACTCTCTTTTGCCAGGTCCTCCTCTCTTGCTCTCTCCTTTTTCTCTCACTTTCCCTGTTTCTCATTCTCCCTCTCACTTTTTCTTTCCTTTCTCTTTTTCCTTCTCTCTCTCTCTCTCTCTCTCTCTCTCTCTCTCTCTCTCTCTCTCTCTTCTCTCTCTCTCTCTTTTGTGTTAATCAGACACTGCCACAGTAAAGGTCTCTTGGTTGCTCTAAGTGTAGTGGTTACATTTTTTTAGTTATAATGAAAATACAAAGTGAAATTAACAATAGTAAAAACATATTTAGCTTGTATATAATTTTGAGCCTTGGCTGAGTTATACATTATATTTTTTTATTTGAGATCACAGTAATTTTTCCAATAAAGTTAATTTTTGAATATAACTTTAAATTAACTGAAATGTGGCCTACTTTGACATGCTGTAAGGTGGGAGGCAGAGCCTTATCTCAGGTAAGGCAGGGTTCTTCACAATCTTAGGTAAAATGTTTTAGTTTTTAAATTGATCTTTGTCTCTCTTTTTAGATAAAATTTTATAAAATTTACATATATTGTTTTCTGACTCTGTATGAATTTTAGTAGTAGAATATGGCATACATCTGAAACATTACTTAAGGAAAGGCTGAGAGCCCTTAACATATTTTTCCAGGTGGAAAAGTGGCAAAATGTTTTAAATTATTTAAATTATTAGTCTTTAAAAAATTAGGCTCTTTTTCTGTCCCAGTTGGCTCATTATTTGAGTATAGGAAAGCTGTTGATTTAATTTAACTTCTTTTCCTATTTATAATTCCATTAATTTCCTTTTTGCCTGATTGTTCTAGTTAGGGTTTCAAGGAACTAAATTGAATTGGAGTGGTGAGAGTGGACATCCTTGCCTTGTTCTTGATTTTAGAAGAAATGCTTTTGTTTTTTATTCATTCAGTATTATTCTGGATTGGATTTGTCAGTTTTTGTATATGGTGTGAGGTATGGATTAATATTCTTTGTGCATAAAGACAGTGCTTGTTCCAGCATCATTTGTTGTACCTTTGTTTAAAAAAATGAAGTGTTTTTATAGGTGTGGTTTATAGCTAGACAGTTCTGTCCAATTATTTGTCTGTTTTAATACCAATACTATACTGTGTTGAGTTCTGTAGCATTATAATCTTGAAATCAGGTAGTATTATTTTTTCTACTTATTTGTCAAAGTTGTTTTATCTAATCTGGATCCTACGTGTTTCTGTATGAATTTTGGAACCAGCATGTCAATTTCTACAAAATCCTGCTGGAATTTTGATTGAGGTTACATTCAGTCTTTGGATCAGTTTGTGGAGACTTGATATCTTCCTGACTTTTTAGAACCACAGTGTCTATTTTTGTTAGATCTTCTCAGCATTTTTTAATGTTCAGTTCTTGTCTGGCAGACTGTTCTGTAAATACAAATTAAGTTGGTTGACAACGTTATTCAGATTTTCTATGCCTTTCCTGGTTTTCTTTCCACTTATTCTGACAATTGTTGAGAGATCAGAATTTGAATTTCCAACTGTAACTGTAAACTCATCACCTTTCTCTTTGTAGTTCTGTTGTATTTGCCATATGTATTTTGAAGTTCTGTTAAGAGCACAGACATTTAGTTTGCTCACATCTCTTGGTGAATTGACCTTTGTATTATTTTTAAAATCATCTTTTTTCCCCCTTAGTAATGTTCTTTGCTTTTGAAAATCGGTGTCCGATATTCATATGGCTTCTGCAGTGTACATTTGACTAGGATGGCCGGATGCAGCCCTTTCTAGTTCATTTCTGGGCTCTCCTCCCTATATTCTTAGTCTGTGTGTGTTTGTTAGTCAGCATACCGGTGAGCCTTGTTTTTTTAATCCTATCTCACAACCACTTCCTTTTATTTGGGAGATTCAAGTCATTTAAGTTTAATTTAATTATTCACTTTGTTGTTTAAATTTCTCATTTTCTTATTTTTTTCTATTCCATCTGTTTTTGTTCCTGTTTTCTTTTTGCTGTCATTTGGATTATTCAAATATTTTTATGATGCTGTGTTATCTTCATTGGTTTTTATACTATTTGTTCTTATTTTGCTATTTTTTATTGTTTTAGGGTATTTACTGTACATCTTTAATTATGACAGTCTGCCATCAAGTGATAAACCATTTCATATGATAGTAAGTATTTCATTTTTTTCTCTGACCTTTATGTTACTGTTTTTTGCATTTGACTTACATGTATACTGCACCGTTATACCTTTGTTTGCATAGTTAATTATTCTTGAGAGATTTAAGTAATTAGGAAAAGTCTTATATTTTTACCTACATAATTATTGCCAGATCTTTTTATTTCTCTGTGTAGACCATATTTCCCTCTGTTAACTTCTTTTCTGAAGTGTATATTTTCTGGTGATAAACTTAGTGTTCTTTCTTTCTTTCTTTTCTTTTTTTTTTTTTTGATACTGGGGATTGAATCTGGGTGCTTCACCACTGAGCTGTATCCTAGCCTTTTTACATTTTTATTTTGAGAGAAAGACTCAATACTCTTTGCCCAAGCTGGCCTTGAACTTGCAATCCTCCTGCCTCAGCCTCCTGAGTAGCTGGGATTACAGGTGTGCACTACTGTGCCTGGCTTAGACTCAGCTTTTGAATGTCTGAAAAAGTTTTTGTTTTACATCTGTATTTGAAAATCTTTTTGATAGATATGGAATTCTAGGTTGTCATTTGTTTTTCCTTTTTTTAAAAGATGTTCTGTTGTCTTCTTTGTTGCATAGTATTTCCTGTCAAGAAATCTTCTGTCATCCTCTTCCTTGTTCTATGTATGTAACTGCTTTTAAGGTTTTAGTTCTCACTGGTTTTGAGCAATCTGAATCACAGTGGGCTTTGGTGTGGTGTTGCCATGTTTCTTTTGCCTGGTGTTCATTGAGCTTCCTGAATCTCTGCTGCCTCTGTTGGTTCCCCTGGCCTCAGCAGATTGCTGACACACTCAATGGTTCAATGCTCTGCTGAAACCTCAGGATTTCTAGAGTTTTATTCATCCCTGCCCTGCACACTCCTGTCACATGGATCTCTTCTGACCCTCAGCTTCTTTTGAAGTGAAAAGGTCCACTGGCTTAGCTTAGTTTTTTCTTCTCTGGGTCCTGTCCACATCTCGAGGGGCAGACACTCACAGGGCTCACCTTGTTTTCTGCCTTTCAGGGGCCTTTCGGCTGCCCTTTGTTGCCTCAGAGTCCTGAAACCTGTTGTCTGGTTTTTCAGGCAGGAAGGTGAATCCAGCCTTTGCCACCCCATCTTCGCTAGAAGAGGAAGTGCTGTGGTTTCTTAACTGAATAAAGACACTTTACTTTTTAGTTGCATTTTCTTTCCCAACTGACCACTTAGACTTACCACTATTAATTGGTAACATTGTTGTTGTTATTATTATTATTATTATTATTATTAAGACCAGGTACTACTTTCAGTGTCACAAAGGTGAAATTAAATTTAAGAGTGATAATCTTAACAGGAATTTGATATGAGTAAAGCACCACCTTTCCTTTGAAACAGACTTTTCAGCTTTTACAGTTGTCACTCAGAAGTGAGTACCATCTGTCAAAATTACAGAGAGATATAGAGAGATGGAAATGGATCAGTATTCCGGTTTCATGTCTGTAAATTGGATTTTATAAAATGGGCTTTTTGCTACGTATATGATTATGCTGTGAAATTAGAATGTATTTTTATATTCAAGTATCCTACCTTCCCTTTTGTTTATATTTTCATGTGAAGTTGGAACTTTGCAAATTGTGCTCGGACCTTGTGGTTACTAAACATGGAAACCTTCTGTGGCCACTCTGTACCAGTTTTTGCTTCTTTTCTTTTCCTGCACTTCCTTCCTTTGACTTATGTCTTTTCCTCTCTTTCCTGACACCTTTCCATTTGGAATGCACCTACTCCATCTACCGTGTCCCCTCCAGTGGGGTAATATTGAGCAACCCACTCCTAGAGCCGAAGTTCTTTTGCCAGCTATGATAACTTTAGTAAGGAAGCAATGGTGCTACTGTAAAAATCACTCCTACAGAATTTGAATGCACAAGTAAGGTGGCTATTTTCTTTTAAAATGAAAATATATAAATAATAGAAGTATATATCAGAAATGGAAGATTATTTGGGAAAATTTAAAAATTTAATTAATCAGTAATTGAGGGATTTCTTAAAACCAGTTGACTGTGTTGCCTTATGTAACTTTATTTTGATTCATATTGTAAGGAAATATTAAACACAATAAGTAGTAATTATTAATGTTTTGAAACTTGTCATTTAAATTTTTTTTTTAAATTTGTCCACTAGTATATTAAGACATATAAACATGAATTTTCTCCTGAAATACAATTATATTATAATTCCCTTCTGCAATTTGATGTTTTTAATAATAATGACACATTTTAGAAATTTCTCCTTCCTGTTTTACTTGTAACTAATGGAAAACTTTTAGTGCTTCAACATGAAATCTTGTGGTTTTCAGTTTGATATATGCTTCCTTAATTCCTTAATTGTTAATGAAATATGACATATTGATAATGATTTGCTAAGTTGCTGAGCCCGGCCTCAAGATTGTGATCTTCCTGTCTCAGCCTCTGGAGTTTCTGGGATTACAGGCACACACTACCATGCCCAGTTGATATTTCATAAATTCTAAATTGCTATGAATATATGTGAAATGTAGCATATTAGTTTTTCAACAATTCTTAAAAACAGTGCTTATTAGTATCCACTTACTTAACCAACACTTTGGTACTAGTCAGTTGTGGTAGAGTCTTTACGTCCTGCTGCCTTTAGGAGAGAGCTGCTTTACAGGCAGTGCTAGGAAGGGCTTTCTCTTTGGTGAAGGGTATGATGAACCCTCATATCATTTTCCTTTTTGATTTTTGGCCTTGCCGTCATCGGGAGTCCTCTCTTCACGTCTCTGAGTCCCTGTTGTACAGTTTGTGTGGCTGCTCACTGGTTCACAGGGATTCCAATTTATATATTAGTGTTGTTTTTTTAAAGCCTCCATCAAAGTGATGAATACCAGTTTGTGAGTTTACTTGGATTGTGCACAAGTGTATTTTGGTGGTTGAATAACTACAGTGTTTGATCTGATAGGTACTGCATATAGCACCAAGCAGGCTGTACCAGCCTGTCAAATATTGATTGTTTTTCATGTTGATTGCAGTACAAATTGAATGAATGTTCTGAAGGCCAAGCAGAAGTTGTTTATTCTTTTATTGCCCTACAAGGATTATGTATTTGAGTCTGACAGGAGCCAAGAAAGTATGAATGTGGCTTAAAGTTATCTAATACTTACACTGAGAAATATTTCAGTATTGCTGGACTGTTGAGGATCTGCAGTAGACATTTTTTGGGGTTTGGCAGCCCAGCTTTTGTCTCCCTTCCTGAAAACACCCCAGTTTCTACAAGAAGAAGCCACGGATTGTTCTTACTGGGGTGTGGGCCAGAGCCCCTTCTGCCTCTTCTGCCCTTGGATGGGACCTGCTTGTCTCTATCTGATACTTTCTAAAGAGCTTTCCTCTAGTAGGAGGTAGAGGTGGCAGGAGCTGTGGGGGGATGTCTCTGTGGGGACACTCTGGCCCTTCCCTTGGGCACTGACAGGCTACTTGTGTTAGCTGTTACCTTTTAGAGCTTCCCTGTGATTCTGCCTGAGAATCTTCTGAAAATCTCTTTTTCCTCATGCTAACCAGAGTTGATCTGAGTTCCTTATGAACTTCACAAGAACTTTAATTGGCTCTAGAAGTATAGCCTTAAAATCTAAAATGAAACTTAGTAAAACTGTCCCCTGCTGGCTCACATGATACAGTTTGATGCCTGTTTATACTCCACTGTGGGTGGTGGTTCTTCCACTGGGCCTGTGGACCCAGCCAGGTGGCACTTTGTTCTCTTTGTAGTGGGTGTTGAACATGTGGTTTGTGCAGGTTTGGGTAAGCACCGATTCCCAGGGCCCTAGTGTTTAAAGCCATGGTTGGTCACTGGATACAGTGTCTTATATGAAGGGGTAGACCAACTAAAGCATTCCCTACATTGGATTTTTATGTAATGTATTGTGAAAGTAAACAAAATAAGTACTTCCTTTTCTCTTTTGTTTTTAATGTGATGGGGTACGAAGTATATAAGATGACTAAAGTTCAAGCATTATAATGGTTTTTAAATTCACTTATACAGAATAAAATATACTTTTATCATTGGAGGTATTTGTTTTCTATTGAAATTAAAATTTTGTTGAGTGAATTATGTATTAAAAAGAAAATAAACATTTTTTCAGTCTTGAGTATGAAGTAATTAAAAGGAAAATTCGAGGATTTGTATTTAGGTCTGTCACTGTATTGTGTTTCTTTTGGATCACTGTCTTTATCACATCTTTTCACCTTGGTCTGCTAGACAGCATTTCTGTAAATTAGTCCATCTTTTATGAGAAGGTGCATGAAAAATGGTTTCTCAGATATTTAGAAAATGTTAATTATCTGAATAATAGCACCTCAATAGGTTACGCCATGATAGATTAGTCATAACAGCAGCTTGTTTTTATTCTTGTCTGTTAAATATATGCCTAGATGTTCTAGTATACACCATATCCTTGAATATATTTAAATGCATCCCAATTGAGTAGGTATCAAATTACTTTAAAAAGAAGATACTGAAATAATAGCACCTGATGTATTAACATTAAAACTGGGGTTTTAAGAAATATATCTATGTGGTGTCATGTTTTCTTCAGTGTGTGTATGTTCTTTTCACATTTGCAAGGTTTACATACACTTTAGATTTTGTGCCTTCCCAGCATAGGAATGAATGAGTGATGTTGGAATGAGTTTATTCTAACCTCAAAGAGTATGTTCCCATTATAGAAATGTTTTATAGAACGAGAAGGCCTATGGGATAGTGCCAGAACCTAATTTAACCCAAAGTTTAGTTTTGCTTTCAAGTATAAAAGAAAACAGTACCTCTGTGCAAAGACACTTATAATGGTAAAAAGCAAGTTGAATTTCGAATGATGATGTTTTTTGGCTCTTGAGAGGAGGTTGATGCCAAGTCTTTTAATATGGTCTTCATTTTGCCTTCCTTCAAGGCATCCCTGTAGAGTTAATGTTTCAAGACCAGGGCATCCCACGGCTGAGGTCGGAAGTCAGTGGGACAGATATGTGAGCCTGGAGTGGGCCTAGGCAGTAGTACAGTATTTGTGAATGGAGGGGCCAGTGAATTTACACTATTATATTTCTTCCAAGAGCTCATATAGAAAAAGTGGTAGGGGCCTCAGGATAAGGGCAGTGCTCAGAGTGGAGAAAAGAAAATAGGAAAGGGAAACAAAGTCCTTTCTTGCTCTTTCCTGCAACAAATGTCCCCATATGCTAGAACTAGGCTCTCTTAAACCACTACCAGCAAGGCTGGGGCATTGGGCTGGATTGCTCTTAGCTCTCCAGTTGTGCAGACACAACTGAGGGAGAAGGGCACTCCCTCCCTGTTAATTTGTGCTTCATGGCTAGTTTCTCCCAGGGGACAAGCAGATCAGCATATTCAGAAAACTGAAAATATAAATTTGAAAACCTCAAGGTAATCTACTTGGCTGTTAAAGCCATTCAACAAGAACCAGACATCCTGAGGAAGGAGCTAGTGAATGGTCTGTGTGAAAGATGGACTCATCTTACGTGATGGGATGGGAGTTGAGGAGAATGCATTTAGATAATGTATTAATTGTATTGTAGGTTACTTATCATGGCAAGTTCTCTAAGCTTTTCTTTGTCTGCAAAATGAAAGTGATAATGCCTTTATTATAAAGTTATTGAAGATTTATTGTACCTGCTACATTTTAAAACTGCTTTATAATTCATAGAGCACTGTATGTATGCTAGTTATCCCTCGGAGTTTTGCATTTGTAGCTAGGGTACCTTTTTAGTGTGTCTTGTCAATGGTAAATTTGGGCAATGCTGCAGTTAGTGAAGTTAAGACTCCCTTTTCTGCTCTCTGGACTGAAAACCAGGAGACCTGGATCATGGTGCTGGAGATTAAGTTTGAACCTGATTAGCTTTGTGCTAATCCACCAAAGTGCACATAAAGTGAAATACATGCAGAGTGTGCATACATTCTGCTGCATGATTATAGTTTCTATAAAATGTCATTGTGTTTTATACTTTTTTTGTAAAGTTTACAGTCGGGCCTAGACAGCATGTTTCTATTCAGCTAAACATACCTTGTATTGTTACTTGTGATTAAGATGTCAATAAGGTAGGGACAGTTGCTGCTCTATTAATTATTGGGCAGAGTAGGATTGCCTGAGCCTGTGGCTTTGAGTACTGTTTTTAGTAGTGCTAGTCCTAGGTGAACACTCTTGGGCTCTTTCATGTGTTAAAGAAAAGGATTGCACTCTTTGAGCCCTGGTGGCCCCTTCAGGGCAGTTGTTCTGTGAAATCTTATAAATGGGTGTCCATATTTTGTAATTCTTATTCATACAAGCCAGTCATAGAGGTCTTTGCTCAGAGTTTATTAATATAGAGGCCACAAACTTTATTTGCTTAAAATTATTTTTGAAGGTTAGGCATCAGTACATGACATTTCATTATGGTCTCCTCTGGACTTTTGTGTGATTGTTTCTTTCCATGATAGTCTTTCCATCAAAATCATTTAAGGGTATGGGAAAGACGGCAGATTAAGCACTGGACATTGTCATTTGCCTCCTGCATAGATTTTTTTTTTTAGTGTGTGTGTGTATATATGTGTGTGTGAGAGAGAGAGGAGAGAGAAAGAGAGAGAGTGAGAGAAGATAATAAGACTAATAACTAGCAAAAAGTAGGGGGTTGGGAAGAGTCAAACAAGCAAGATATTAGAACTTTCTGGGAATGTAGGGTTGATTTTAAAGATGAGACAGGTTGGAAAGCCCTAGCCTATGTATCTCATAGGGAATCCTCTGAAGAAATGCAAGTCAGTCTTTTCATGGAACTGCAAAGGGACTCAGGTCAGCAGCTGTGTTAGAAGTTACAACTTAGAATGAAGTTAATAAAAACAAAAACAGGATACAATTGAAGGACTGTTTATAAAATGGTAGTACAGATTAGCCCTCTTCTCCCCACTTTCCCAGTGCCTGGCCTGTGTATGCACACACACACACACACACACACACACACACACACACACACACACACACAGCATAGGCAGCTAGAATGTGTTCTCAGAAAATGTAGGAAAAAATTGAGACATGAAACTAAATTTAGAAAATTAACACTGCTAAAGTGGATTTTGGATCTGCAGAGTTAAACCTTCCTCACTGCTCAATTGGTAGGCTCTGTTCTGTACATATCAAGTAAAGGTCACTTTCCCTGGGCCAACAGAGTTAAGAATTCCCACCTAAGACAAGAGGCCTTCCCTGGCTGACAGGAGGTGAGGAAGAGATCCCCTCTCTCTTGCACTGCCTCCGTAGTGAATACAGTCAAGGGGCCATTGGGAATATGAGGGGGATTGACAGCATGAAATAAGAAGTGAAGTCCTGTACAACAAATGCAGAAGCAGCCATTAGACTTCTTAGAGAAAAAAAAAAGTGTTGAAGTGAAAATATAAGTAGAAATAGGAGAAAATAAAGTTGAAGTAACCTTCCAAAATGTAGAGCAAAAACTAAAAAAAAGTGCAAGAACAGTTATGAGAAATTAATCTGTGTTTCAGTATTTGACATATAGAAGTTAGAGAAAAGAGGAGAGAAAACATAACAGTGGGACAAGGTGATTCCCTGTGATGGAAAAGGCACCTCTTTATATTAAAAGAACCCACTGAAAACCAGACAGAGTCATGGGTATGCGCTTGGGAAATTTCAGTGCTGCAAGAATTAAGAGAAAATCATAAAAGTTTTTAGAGAGGAAGGAAAACAAGTTGATTGTGTATGAACTGTCAAACTGGAATCAGTTGTTTAAGCCACAGCACCAAGCATTAGATGTACTGCCTACAAAACTCAAAAGTAAATGCACTTTTTACCTATCAAGCTACCATTCAGGTGGAACAGAATAAAGACATTTCAGATGTTCAAGGCCTAGAAAAATTAGCTTCCCACGTACTCTTACCAAGAAGATAGATAGTTGAGCATGTTCTCCAATTAAAAAAGAAAAGAAATAACCAAGGAAGAGCAGCTAGGTCTTCAGAAAATACAGTGACTATACTAATTTGACAGTCAGAATAATGGTAAAATAGGTCTAGACAACAGCCATTCCAAATGGAACCAGGAGTACTCCTGAAGCAAATCAAGGATTAACAACTTGAAGATAACTTGTTTCCTCTGAACCCTTTGCTCATAGAAAGAAAGCAATTAGAAATCCCAAGAAAACCTCCATTTGTTCCTTAATTTGTGGGTGAAGGTCATTCTTTTAAATGATCCGAAAGAAAAGTAGGTCGAATTGTCCCCAAACTAGAATTTTCTGATTTGCTGGAGATCAAAACATTAATTATAAAGAATGAAATGTAATTTTTAACACATTCTTGGCCTGGCATTAAATGGTATTTATGTATCATGAGAATGCTGGTGGTTGATTTTCTACCACTTGGACTAGGCTTTAAAGAAGTCACAATTGCTGTTTAACCCAAGGCGTAAATGGTCCCAATGATGTAAGGTCTTGACATTGTTAAAGAAGTATAGCTAACCAACCAACCCCGGGTCAGAAACTTCCTCAGAAGAAAAGTGTATTGAGGTTCTAGTATCACTGAAAAATTGATGTACATGGTCGACTTGGTGGAATAGGGAATCTAATTATATTCTGTTTACTTATAATCACATAGTAGAAAGACAAAAATTGGGAGGGGTGGTTGAAGATTAGTGTGGGCAAGATAAATTTTTAATTTTTACATATAGGAGAATGAATAGATACTTAATGGTTATTCAATCCAGAAACATACATATTAAGTGTACTAGGGGATATAGAGATAACTACCAGAAGAATGAACCACAAGAATTATCAGAAATTTTATTCTGGGCACTAAGATATAGTGGAGAGAGAAACTGTGGAAACAAATACTTGTGTATTATTTAGAATATTTTATGTACACATATTTGAAAAAATGAAACACTTAAAATGTATTCTAACCTGGCATTTTACTAAGTCAGACCTATAATGAAGTTTTACTAAAGAGTTAATTTAAATCATTGACTTTAAATAATTTGATAGAGCCTTTGGAAATAAAGTTATATGTAAATTTCTGCTTAACTCTTGTCATTTAAAATTTAGTCATCAATTTGAACACCAACAACAAAATTTCAAATGAATAATTCTTTTTTCCCATTATTAAATTTAACACTTTTTCTTAAAACATTTGTGGTTCATACTGTACCTTTATATAGTATGATTATTTAAGAGAAAAATACCTTCTCAGTTTAGCCCAGTTTCAAACTTCAACTTCATGTTCAATTCAGGAGTATACCCTTATTCTTGTAGCCATGTTGCAATAATAAGAGACCTTTGCCCTTTCTCCTTAAACTAGGAAATTGGGGCAAGTATATAAAACATTTATTTTCAGACACTGGATTACAGATAATATAGATCTGTGAGTCTGAGAGAAAAGAATCACACAAGAGAAGTCCTAAAATCTCTGAAACTTTCTACATAGAGGTATTTTCCAAATTCAGTGCAAAAAAGAGGAACCCAAGCAATTTGGGAAAGCATCTCTGGGAAGGCTAAAGTAGATTAAACAGGTGAGATGCAGTACAGGAGAAGTAGTAGCCACACAGAAAATAGTTTTAGAAATTTGCATGGAGGTGACTTTTGAGTTTGTTGCTGAAGACACCTAAGATGTGCTTACATAAGTCTTCAAGATCAGGGCAAAGAATGGTCAGATAATTGTAAGCAGAATAATTTCCAGAGTTTACACAAGAGCAAACTAAAAAACAACAAAAAACCTTGAAATTCTGAATAGTTGAATAATGAGGATTTGTAGAACACCCTGTAAATTAACTAGAAACCCAAGGATCATGCATTATTAGGGCCAAATTATCCAACAAAATTAAATTAGAAATAAGCATCAGAAAAATACATAAAAAATCCCAGATACTTGGAAATTAAGAAAATATTTTATTAAGTAGCCCATGGATCAAAGAAGAAATCACAAGAAAGATTAGAAAATAGCTTGAACTTGAGGAAAACAATGTAGTGTGTGTGTGCGTGTGTGTGTGTGTGTGTGTGTGTGTGTGTGTGTGGAGAGAGAGAGAGAGAGAGAGAGAGAGAGAGAGAGAGAGAGAGAGAGAGAGAGAGAGAGGGCGCATGTGCGCGCGCGCAAGTAATTGAAGTAATTCTTTTTTTTTTTTTTTAAACCTGGGAATTGAAATGAACTCGGGCACTTTACCACTGAGCTGCCTTCCCAGACTCCCACTTCTCTGTACCTTTTAAAAAGAAATTTGAAACAGGGTCTTACTAAGTTGCTGAGGCTGGCCTCCTAACTTGGAATTCTGTCTCAACCTCCTGAGTTGCTGGGATTAAAAGTGTGTGCCACTGTGCCTGGCTAATTTTTTAAGAAAAATTAATCTTTAAAAGCTATGGTAGAAAAAGAGTCTAGAGTTACTTTCCTAATTTACTTTTGCCTTATGAGCGGTAATAAGTGCACTAGACTATACACAGATAGTAGGGAAAAATCATTGAAACCAAAACTCATTCTCTGAAAATTAAAAAAAAAAAGTTAACCCTGAATCTCGTCAAGGAGAGAGAGAAACACATGGATGAACAATATCAAGATTGAAAGAAAAATAGGTCGTCACTACAGGTTCTACAGACATTTATTTATAGGATAATCAGAATATTAGGAACAACTTTATGCCAGCAGATTCAGCTTATAAGACACATACTTATCCAAACTGGCATGAACAGAAAGGAAGTCTGAATACCTCTGTACTTTTTAAAGAAATTGAATTTGTAATTAACAATTTTTCCCCTAAAGAAAACTCTGGAGCCCTATGGCTTCACTGCTAAATTCTCTCAGCCATTTAAAGAAGAACTATTATCAAATCTTTAAGTTCTTCTAAAAACTAGAGGAGAAAATGCTTTCTAACTCATTTTATGAGGATAGAATTACCTTCCTAACAAAATCAAACAAAGATATTATAAAGAAAGAAATCCATAGACTAGAATCCTTAATAAATATAAATTCTTAAATTCTTTAACTTTTAGCACATTAAAGCCAATAAAAATAGACGAAGTAAGATTTACCTTATTCATGAAAGATTTTATTTTTTGTCAGTGCATGGAGTCCACCCCAGGACCTTGTGCATATCAGGCAAGCACTGTGCCACTGAGCTACATCCTTAGCCATTATCTCCTGTATAAATCAGTGTATAGTTTGCCATATTAATGGGAGGGAGATATGTAATGATCTCAGTACTTGCAAGAAGAGGCATTTGATGGAATTCATTATTGATTCATCATAAAAAAATGAATGTTGTGAACAGAAGGAAACCTTTTGGGCCTGATAAAGGCCTTTTACAAAAAAATCTCTGACTAACATATATATAATGATGAGAAACTGAACAGTTTTCTGCCAAAAATAGAAACAAGACAAAAATGTCCACTAATTTTCTATACATCATTGTGCTGTAGATTCTAACCAGTGCAGTAGAAGCAAGAAAAAGGGTATAGGAGACATACAAATTAGAGATTTTGATTCTTCTTCCTTTTCACAGATGTCTTGATCAAATTTGGAGACAATTTGAAGGAACCTACCAAAAACATTATTAGAATTAAATGAATTAAGTAGGAACTCTGGATACAAAGACAAAATACAAAATGAATCCTACTTATGTGTACTAGCAATGAACATTGAAAAAATAAGTGTTAAAAATCACTGATTTTTAATAAACATTAAAAGTTATGGAATGATAAATAAATATACCAGACATGAAAGTTCTGTGTACTCAAAACTACAGAACATGGCTGAGAGAAACAGTTCTATAAGAGAGATAACATGTGCAAGAGTCGGCAAATGCAATATTTTAAAGATGTCATGTCTCTTCAAGTTGATCTGTATAGATTCAATGAATTCCTAGTTAAAATACGAACAGCCTTTTCATGTAAATGACAATCTTATGGGAAGGCAAAGAACAAAGTCAACCTTATTACAATGCCCGACTTCTAGGGTTTCTCTAAAAAAACAAACCAAAAAGGCATGATTCTAAGTACAACACAGAGCAGTGGTGCAGAATAGACATTCTAGAAATAGAACCCACATTCCTACTTGGTCAGGGTAGTGAAGAAAGGCTGCCACCTGCTTTAACTCCTGCACCCAAAGATGGGTTTTTAGAGTGGGCCAGCAGTTCAGTCCACTTGTTACTTCATTATGGGAGGAAGGCTTTTAGAATCATCATGGTCTTGGTTTCAATAATAAAGGTGTTATTTTTTGTCACTAAATAAACTGTAAGCTTAATTGTTGCAGTCTGGGTAGATTGTATTTGTTTTACAGTTTAAGCCTCACTGACCGATTTAATAGACTAGCCAAAAGCAGTTTCAGATACTTTCATAGATTACAAATGATCAGTCTTTGTTGTTTCTAAGATAAGTTGAAACTGAAACAAAATGTTTATATGACATTATTTAAATTTGATTATATTTAATTCCTGTAGAATGGAAGATAAAATGCCAGAACTTAGAGCTTATCCTTTAATTATCTGCTTTTAAAATAGAGCTGCATAACTTAACAGTGCTTCAATTCATGAGCAATTAGCTTGTTTTTGACAGTGGGAAAAAATGACGTTTTCCAAGTTAATTCAAATTATACTTGGTTTAAAACAATAAAGGTCATTTCTAAATGATAATTCTATTGTGTACCAACTTAGCATTTGATAGTTTAAAATAAAATTTTTATTTTATGACTCTATTAACTGGTAAAGGGACATTATAAATAGTCTTTATATTAAAAACGTGTACATGTACATGCATAGGCCTACTTAATCATTAGAAATTGCTTGTCAGGACAGTCATGGAAATGTCCTCTGCAACAGTTTTTCTCAGATCTATTTCAGACTTATGCATCTGTTACTATATTTATCTTAATCAGCCCTTGCTGTGAGGTTTGGTTATTTTATTGCAAGCAGCTGTGCAAAGCTCCTTCTTTTTAAAAACCACATTCTTTTGTAGTGCTGCCACCACTCAGAGATTACACATGTGGGAAGCAAATTAAAAGCTATATAGTAAAGAGGAGATGAAATGCCTGACGTCATTGTATTTCATGATACTGTCAGAAAAAAACTGCTCTTGAGGCCAGTTTAAATTGATCGTATTAAACTTTAAAAAATTATAACAAAAGATATCATCAGAAATATGGATTATCACCCTCCGGTTATTTTGAACTTGAAATTTCTTATGCTGGGCTACTCTTGCCAACATCTAATTAGTCTTCTCTGATGCTGAGAAATGTAAACATATTATAATGTATATATTTAGTGACTTTATAATATAGATTACTAGGAGACTAAAATTCCAAACCTATTGCCCATTTGGGAACTTTAGGATATATGTAACCCTTTTATAAACACAAACTTAAACCTCATTCCAACTTTTGGTAGTTTGAAACATTTCAGTTTCAGTCTATAAGCATTAGACTCAGTAGATCTTGAGTCTTAGAACCTTTTCCAAGGGCACATAGGTAGTTAAAAATATTTAATCTTAGATATTAATTGTACCCTTCTGCCATGTAGGATTTTTGTTAGTTTAGAGAAATACTGTGGTGTTGGGGAAGTGGTCCTGGCAGTGTGATCTTGATTGCCCAGAGGGCACACAGGTGGGCGCCCCTGCAGGCAGTTCTTGACACTTTGTATTAACTGAAGGGACATTGGGCCATTTGCTGTTGGAGATGACCTGTCTCTTATTTTTAGAATTATGTTTATTTCTCCTGCCATCCTCTTAATTCAGACTCATATTACCTGCCTCCCGAGCCAGTCTCACATTTGTAACTAGACTCTGGGATTCTGTGTTCTCCTCAGTACGTTTATGTCCATGTGATGTCCAGGTTGACTTTACTCCAGAACCTTCAGTGATTCTCATTGCCCACCAAAGAAAGCATAAACCCATCCTGGCCCTGATGGTTTCATCTCCCTTCCCTTTGCACATCCCGTCCGGTGTCTGTGCCCTCCAGACCCCCTGCTGATGTCAGGAAGCCCCTCCTGCCCACATGCTCCCTCCTCAGGGAGTATTTTCTGTGGCTTCCTTCTACAGCATCATTTGTGCTTCATCTTTTAGCCTCAAATGAAAACAATCCGGCAAATTCCGGGAATCAGCACAATTTGGGGCACACCATCCAGAGATGACCTCCTCCACACACGGTGCAGCCCTGCAGAAATAGCCTGGCCGTTCAAGACAGTCCACATTCACTTTGTTAATGTTCTTTTTGCTAATTTGTTTATGGATGGATCTTTATGCCAGAAAGGACATTAGTTTTATTTCCATTTTAATTAGTTAGAAATGTAATTATTTTCCCTCCTTACTTAGCTTGCTTACTTGACTTCTTATGTTAATTTATTCCAATATATTTATAGTTTGTCTGCTTGAATGATGCTATATTTCACATCATTAAAATACAATTTGTATGCAGAAGAATTACTTGTCTTAACACTTTACTCTGAGGTATACAAAGATTATCCACTATATGGTGATATATTTAGATAATTTTGATGCACTAATTCAAAAAAGAGGTTCTGAGTGTTAATTCACAAGGAACCAGATGAGGTGCTAGGCACACTGCCTCAGTGAGCAGCTTGCAAAACTCCTTCTAGTTGCAGTCTTCCTTGGCTCTTCAGAGATCAGCATTTGGGATCACAGAAGGACCACACATCTGTAAAAGCCAGCTCCTTACTATGCTGGCTGAGATTTGGTTCAGAATGAAGGAGAGGCTCTTGTTCTGAGCAGGGAGGCCTGCTGAGGTGTGCGCACAGGATAGCATTGGGCCCGTGAAAAATACTGCAAATTGGTCTGTTCTTGAAGTTTTTCTTTTTTTGTTTGATTGATTTTTACAATACTGGTGATTGAACCCAGGGTCTCGTGTAAGGTAGGCAAGCCTCCTACCACTAAGCTGTGCCCTCAGCCCTTAGAAGTTTTATTTTAAAGACAGGATTTCACTAAGTTGCCCAGACTGGCCTTAAACTTGCCATACTTCTGTCTCTGTAGGAATGTGTTGCAAACCTAATGCAAAGGAAGATTTCTTTTATAGTCTTGGTTTTTAGGATATAGGTCAAAATTTACTGATAAAGATGAGTATCTGAGATCAGAATACCTGATAATTTCCAAAGTTCTAGTTATTTTTTCATTTCATATTACACAATATAGAAAGCCCCCAAATTTTTGCATCTTGCTAAACATGAAAATGGTAACTGCAAAATTAATTTTGCCTAATTTCCCTTGAGTTGGAACTCACTTAGTATTTGTAGTCTGATGTTCAAACTTGTTTTTCATTTTGTATTTATAAAAGATTTTTGTAGAAATTATTTCAAGCAATGAAAGCATCTTGTTTGAGGAATTGTGTGATGAATTATTTTCTTAAGAGTTAATGACCTGCTGGGCGCAGTGGCGCATACCTATAGTCACAGAAGCTTGGGAGGCTGAGGCAGGAGGATCATGAGTTCAAAGCCAGCCTCAGCAACTTAGCAAAGACCAAATCAACTTAGTGAGACCCTGTCTCTAAATAGAAAGTAAAAAGGGTTGGAGGTGTAGCTCAGTGGGTCAGCACCCCTGAGCTGTTTCTGGTACCAAAAACACAAAACCAAGCCAACAAATCCACAAAGAGTAAATGGCTGTATTGTCATATTTAAAACTAAAAATGTTATACATACAGTGGACTTAAAAGGTAGAAATAAGAAAAAAAAAGTCACTAGTAGTAATTGATATAGAAACAGAAAGTTTGCCTATTCTCATTAAATATATGTCTGCACCAAATGTAATTACAGCCTAGTAGTCAGAATGTGAAAATCAAGATTTTGGCACCTCCATATTAAAAGGTTGGTGTTAATGGCTTCATTTATTTTCATGGGATTTTATGATGTTTTTATTTTGATTTCGTCAAGACATGTTGTGTTCATCCCCTGTGATATCTTAACGTTAATACTGTGCTACTTCAGCTGATTTTCTGGGTTTTTGTTTGCAATATCTTAATGCATTGGTCATCCAAATATCCCTGCCTATTTGATCTTAGCCCTGTGAAGTTAGGACCTGCAAAGACAGCCACCTGGACTCTGTTGTCCTTAGAGAGAGAGAAGAGGTAGCATGGTGATATATGTGCATGTTAAGCCTGCCGATGGGACCTGGGTCCCCAGTCCCCATCTGTGCCATGGGGTTTGTGGCCTCACCTCAAAGGCTTGTTGTGGGAATTAGAACAGGGCTGGCATGTAATAAGCTGCAGATTCATGTTCTCTGCTTGCTGTTTTAGGGTGTTTTTCCCCCCAAAGTACCATTATTTCCTTGATCATATGTAAAAGTCTTAAAAAATAACTTCTGCTTTTTCTTCCTATATATAAAGAGAAAAGGTAGAAAAGAGAGATTGGTTATTAGATCAAAGGATTTCCTCAGCAGCTTTTGTAATTCAATTAGACATAAAAGAACCACTTAACAATAGAATGTTGAAGGAACTAGATCAGAAGAAAATTATGTAATACTGTACCACATTAAATTACAGTCATTCTTCAGCACCTGTAAGGGATTGATTCTAGGATCCTCTTCCCTCTGTGGGTACCAGAACCTAAAGAGGCTTTTATATAAACCGGTGTATTTGAACCTAACCTACACACATCCTCCCTTAGATTTTAAATCATCTCTAGATTACTTATAGTACTTAAGACAATCTAAATTCTATGTGAATGATTGTTATACTGTCTTGTTTGGAGAATAAGGATAAATCAAGAAAAAGTCTGCGCATGTTCAGTAGAGATGCAGTGTTTGTTTGTTTTTCCCGTCACTCAGTCTGTGGATAGTTGAATCTGTGGATGTATGCAGTGACAACTGTATGTAATGACAGCACGTAGAGAGGGCAGGGTGAATCATTCTTTGCTTTGTCAGTATAAAAATTGACCCAGAGAGTTGTTGAATGGAGTGTACAAGGGCCATGGTATTATCAGGGAAGAAAGAGATTGTTCAGAATCAAAGGAGTAAATGAGAATTTCCTCTGTCCTGGCATACACTCCACATTTGGCTCCCTTCTCCTTTTTCTTTTACAGGCTCTTTGGGAGCTTATATCAGTGGAAACCACAGCTTTTGTCTTTTATAATGAATACTTGATCAGCTATGATTGACTTGTATTTACCATTCTCCAGTGGCTCCTCTCAGAAACCCAGCTCCTTTGTAAATAGAACAGACCCCACACGAGTCACTCTCCTGCGAGTGTCACACTTGGAAAACAGTACAGGCATAAATTGCACCCTGGTGGTCTCTGCTTTGTAAAAGACCTGAGAGAGGAGGTAGGGCTTCTTTGCTGGAGAAGAATTGGTTTCTTAGTAGGGGAGGGGAGCTCATTTTTTTTTCCTATCTTGATGAGAGCCTGGCACTTGGAGTGTGTCACTGCACCCCAAATGTGAGAGATGCTTGGTGTTGTGGGGGCTCAGAGCACTGTGCCTGGGGGATAGGCAGGAAGAGGAGACGGGGAGCTTCTCCGAGCATTCACAATGGCAAGTCATTCTGCCTTCCTCACTTCATAAAGGGTGAGACCTGAGAGTCAGTCAGGTAGACAGGATCTTACCTGTGGTGACCCACAACCCCAGTGCCCTCTCTGTCTGTCACAACAGAGGTCTTGGTGGACTCATGCCCTTTCCCTGTATAGAGGGAAGTTGCCCTGTGTTCCCAAGTGATTTCTGATCTGGCCCTTGCTTGTCTGCACAGCAGCCCGGGTTGTGTGGGACAGGGAGCGGCATTCCTTTCTGCTGAAGGAAACAAAGCACGCTCGTGTGTTGGGTTGGCACAGTTGGCTGCCCACAGTCTGATAGAGGCTTGTTTTGGGGATGACTCTCCATATCTCACCAAAAGATGGAAGATATCAGTGATTCATTAGATAGAGGAAACTTGAAATTTTCTTCTATTTAATGAATTTTAAAACCAGGGTACTGTTTTTCAGAGAGAAGAAAATATAATATTTCCTCAGCATTTATTTTTTTTTTTAGAAAAGCTTTTAGTTAGCTGCTTTAGCATTCGAGTAAGATACCAAATTGCCACAGATATTTAGCACTGACAAAAATACTCCCTTCTGATTTAGGATCACTTAGTTACTAGCAAAAAATATAGGTTGCTGCTGACTGGCAGCTCCCTCGGTATACTGGTGGCTTACCTGTGGATGTGGAAACTGCAGGGCCCAAGCTCTGTCCTGACTTATCTCACACAGCACCTGCGGTGGCCAAGGGCCCTGTAACACACCATACGTACATACTGTGTTTGCTGACTGATATAGTAGCTGTGGGACTCTGCACAGAATGGTTTGATTTGACTGTGACATTAAAACAAATTTCCAGAGAAGTGAAAAAAATATCTGTATCCAGCAGCAAAGCAGATGGATACATCCTGAGGAGTGGGTGAGGCAAGATGCATGTGAGGAAGGGTCCCTTTGAGCTGGAGTGGCCACATAGCTGGGAGTTCCTGTCTCTAGTCCTGCCCTGGAGTAGCAGGAAAGGTGGCCCCTTGACAACAGCATGCATCTGTGCCCTTCCATATTGGGCAATTTTAAAATTTCTTTTTTCTTTCTAAAAGAAGAGGTTAGTAGAGAATATACTTTTAAGAAACCCCTAAATTTTTGAAAAGTCTTTTTAAATTTGTTTAAAATTAAACCGAGGTTGATAAACACATTTTGAACATGGAGTTGAAGTGTGCTTTTATTTGTGATATTTATAAGCATGAGCAAAGATGTTGAGAATATCTGAGCATTAAGTAGCATTTTAATATCTCTATTACATTGCTGATCTTATGTTACTAGTACATACACATTCAAAAAAAAAAAATCTGAACAGCTGTGTAGTTAGCTGAGAGGACAGCCACAGGGGTTGGGTTACAGGAAAAGGAGCTTGACAAGATGAACTGTAAGGTACTCGTGCTTAGTTGTATCAGAGCCCCTGTGGCTCTAGCATTCCCAGAGCTGCCGCCTGCTGAACTCTAGGTCTGCATTCAGAAATAACGGATTCTATGCTTATTACTGTTTTCTGTTTAGTCATTTACATGGGGCTCTGTACTGCAGACATAGAAGCTTCATCACACTGTTGTTCATGAGCAAAACATGCCATTGTGCTCGCCAGTTAATAATAACATGTATGTGTATATAACTGAATTTGAGTGTGGAACAGTGAGGACAAAAACTAGTATTATAAAGTCAAAGATGCTAAAAGCATGCGACTTACCTTCCAGGTATTTAAACTTCTGTTTCCTACCGAGAGCCATGTATACAACCTAGACTTCCTTTCCGCTCCCATCTTTTGCAGGCTTCCTTTGTATCATGTGTTTTGACCCTCAGCGTTCTTGGGTAGTTTTATTTTTATTTTCCCTTTGTTATATTTCTGATAATTGTAGGCATTTTTTTGGAAGAGAAACTAGTACCTCATTTTGCACAAGAAAGACAAAATAATAACTACTTAAAAATGAGGCCTGATGCAAAGGCAGTTCACTGAGGAAAGAATAGGCCTTTCATCTATTGGTCATCCATATGCAAAAGAATGAAACTTAAATTCATATCACTAGCCATAGGTAAAAATTAACAAAAATAGATTGAAGACTTAAATATAAAAACTAAAAATAGAAACTCGTACAACAAAGGAAAAAATCCTTCTAATCTCAAGTTAGAAATCTAAGATCTGTTCTATAAGACACCAAAATCATGATCCATACAAGAACAAAATGTATACACAGCTAGTCCTCTGATTCTAAGAGTTCCATATCCACACATTAAACCAACTTCAGATTGAAAGTATTTGGAAAATATTGATTCTTATTCTGAACATGTGCAGACATTTTTCTTTCCAAAAATATTATAGCATAACAAGTATCTTTACAAACATTTACATTGTATTGGTTAATAAGTAATGTGGAGATGATTTGTAAGTATATCAGAGTATATGCTTAGGTTATATGCAAATACCATGTTCTTTTACATTAAGAATGTGAGTATTTGTGGGTACCAAAATCTGTGGGTCCTGGAACCAATTCCTTAGGACATAGAGGGACAACTATATGGCGGGCTTTATCTAAATTAAGAATGTCTGTTTTCAAAAGTCGGTGTGAGGAGATTGAAAAGACAGGCCCCAGATTGGAAGAAATGTGTACATCATATATCTTACTTGTGTCTAAAATATTGTAAAGAACTCTCCAATCTCCATATTGAGAAAAGTAAACAACCTAGTTAAAAAATACTCAATAGATTTGAGCAGATTTCCCTAGAGAAGACTTAAAGATTGCAAATAAATAGATTAAAAAAAGATATTGAGCAGCATTGGTTGTTAGGAAAATACAAGTTGAAACCACAATGAGACACTACTAAACATCTATTAGAATGTCTAATGTTGAAAAGGCTGCATTGTTGGCAGTGAAGCATGCATCTGGAACTTTCATACACTGCACATAAAATGTAAAATGGTACAACCTAGGAATTAGTTGGCATTTTCTTAAAAATTTAAACATACACCTACCATATGAGCCTTATGGTAAGCATATGGTAAGATATGATAGCAATTTCGTATTTGTAACATTTATTTTTACAGGCGCTTAGAAGTCTTCCTTGTTTTTTCTTCTCCATTGTGTAGATGTTCTGTAATCTATTCAACCTGTTCACTACTGGTGGACCTTTGACTTGTTTTCCTTCTTTTGTTATTAAAATAATGTCATAATGGAAATCCTCTTGCATATGTCACTTGACATTTTTACCAGTATCTCTGTGAGTAGATTTCTAGGAGTGAAAAAGCCATGTATTTCAAGGGTGGGTACTCCAGGGTATCACCAGACATTCCCTCCTAGGAGATAACACATTGCCTTCAGAGCAGACCATCCAACCTTGGAATATTTCCTGGTCAAACTGATGAGCTGTGTAAATTGCATTTCTCTTAATTAGCAGAGTTGGTGGTTTTCATGTTTAAGGGTCATGTGAATTTTTAATTATCTCTTTGTAGCATTTTCTCCTTTTCCTTTTTTAGTGAACTAGTGCCAGTTTTTAGGAGTTTGTTATATTAAGAATTAATTCTTTTATCTTTTTTCCAGTTGTAAATATTTTTCTTCTTGTTTACCATTCTGTTTTGGCTTTGCTTAGAGTTTTTCTTTTTTATATTCTTTTGCTTTATAAGCATTTTGAGTTCTTTTTTGTTTATTAGTTTTTGGCACCAGGGATTGAACTCAGGGTCTCTTTAATATTGAGCTGCATCCCCATCCCCATCTTTTTTATTTTGATACAGGGTCTTGGTAAGTTACTTAGGACCTTGCTAAGATTCTGAGGCTGGCCTTGAACCTGCAATCCTCCTGCCCAAGCCTCTTGAGTTTCTGTAATTGCAGGCCTGTGCCACTATTCCCAGCTACAAGTGTTTTTTTTTTTTTTTTTTTTTAATGAATAGGAATTTGTTACTCTCTTTGAGGACCTACAGGCAGGTATGGATCTGCTGGGCGACTCATATGCCTGTTTGTTGGCCAGTGTGGCTGGTGCACAGTAGACTCTAGGGACAGCCAAGCATCTCACATTTAGCCCACATGCCTTCTTTTCTCCTGCAGGCTGGTTCAGGCTTGTGCTCAGCACAGGGGCAAAAGCATCTACCCTTCAGGTGGACACCTGATACTGCTGGTGATGCCCTGCTTTCTGCATCCAGACCTGACTTAGGCCGGAGGCTGGTGCAGGCTCCTTGTGCTGTCAGTCAGCTCCACTCCTATGGCACACGGTCATTTTTAAACAGCAGCTTTTTGCTTATTTTTTTGTAATTTTTTTCTTTGCATTTTTTTTCCTTTTTCTTCTGCCCTTCTTCCTTCCTCAGATCTCAGGCACACAGAATTAATTGTTCCCAGCTTTTTTCCTCCTCTTTTTGGTCCTTTGTTTTCCTTACAAACCAGTATTTCACAGAACTGGTGTATTACCTAGCTATTTCGAAGGTGCAGGTCTTCCTGAAAGTGTTGTTTGCATCTATCCCTGAACTTGAAAAGAAGAAGACAGTAGCTCAAAATTGGGTATCATTCATTTAAAGCTGCTCATGTTTCTTGCCTAACAGTATATATGCTGTGGAGGCAGGTCAGGGAGGCAGCATCCCAGGGGCCCTGAGCTCTCATGTGTTACCAGCACAGGACCCAGTAGACTGCAGCCAGCCAGGGCAGCAGCTGCCAGCTCTTGTTTTACCCAGATGTGCCTAATTGAAAGATCTCTTTTACACCATTCTTGGTTTTATACAAACTGCTCTTTTTATCATTCCCTGCTTTGAGAGAATACTTTTCAGGATTACTTGAGAAACATAAGTTAAAAATAAAAAACAGAGAAAAATAGCTATTTTCTATCCAGTATTTCCCCTCTCCAAACAGATGCCTTTTTCAACCTCAAGTGTCTCATGTGTCTCAGTGTCATGACAGATCACTTGCCAAAGTCAAAATAATAAGACTCAGAAATTCAGTGTTTATGAAATCAGTTCACTTGAATGTGAATGTGTGATGATGCTGCCAGATAGGTGGGCAGAGATCATTCTTGAGGTGCTGATTTGTATCATGATGCTTTTGCCTGTCAGGTTTCCTGTGAAACGCTAAGTAACAGTGATGTGACTTTTTGCTGGAAAGGTGGGGGCTGTGATTAGGGCCACGGAAAGCAACCAGTAGGAGGAGCTGAGACAACAGTGCGGAGATAGTAGCATCATGAGCTGGGGACTTGGGTCCTGGAAGACACAACAGGATTCATTTGAAACTGAAGAAGGGATTTCCCTCCCTTTGAGCCAGTGGCATCTGAGGTGAGGAAGAGGCAGGAGAAGACATGGAAAGGATTGTAAGCTGTGTAAGAGCAAGACAGATGGGCCAAAGTGGGGGGATGGAGAGACGCCTGCTGCATGGAGGTGTGTTGGGCTGAGGGAGGAGCCAGGGTGCACACCTGAGACTGGGAAAACCTGAGGAGCCTCGGAGTGAGAGTCAGCTGCCCACCAGGCCACTCCTGAACCCAGGAGCACCTCTGGGTGGAGTTGGTGATTTTCTGCAGCAGCATTGTGCTGCCCACAGTTACAACCAGAGGAGATAACAGGGCAGTGCAGTGTATGGGTTGGAATTTGCCAGAGTTCACAGTGAAAGGTGAGAGAGAGCAAGGGGAAGGCACCTTTTGTTGTTTTGTTTTTTTTTCTTTGCAGTACTAAGGGTAGAACCCATAAAACTACATCCCCAGCCCTTTTTATTTTTTGAGACGGCATCTTGCTAAGTTGCACAGGCTGGTTTTAAACTTGTGATCCTCCAGCCTCAGGCTTCCAAGTGGCTGGGACTGCAGTTTGCACCACATGCCCTGCTAAGGGTGGGAAGGTTTAAGACCAAGGATGAGGACTCCGATGAGAATGTGATAAAAGTCTTGCAGCAGTGGGAAGGTCAGGCTAATGGAAGGTGAGAGCTTGAGTGGGCCGAGTGCTTGTTGGGAGTGGGTGACAAACTCACCCAACAGAGGCCTGCCCAAGGGGCTGGGCATCTTTCTGTGCTAGGAGTCTGGGGAAGGAAGGCAGAGCTGGCGGGGCGCGGCTGCCTTGGTGCCTTCAGATCCCCGGCAGCCTGCGCTCTCGCCATCCTCCTCATCGGGCAGCATTCCCTCCACAACTTCTTTCTTGTCTCATGGTTCTAAGGCAAGCTGTTTCCGTGTTAAATAGCTGTTTGTCTCCCACATCTGTTGTCTCATGTTTATTTGCTTAGCTTCTGACTTCTTCATGTGTATAAATTACTTCTGTTGTGAGTATTTTGCCTTTATCGTGATTTCTGTCTTCAGTATTTTGTCTTTTTTGATGCTATTTCTAATGTATTTATTACTTCTCTAAGAGTGTTATTCTGGTTTTCAGTGTTTTTCATGGCTCTTTAATTTCCTTTTTTTTAATTAAAGCATTTTAGTTATATATAGTAATGTTGGGTTTATTTTGACAGAATTATATGTGCATGGAATTTTATTTCAATCCCCTTTCTCCCCCGTACACTTTCCCTCCCCTCCTCTCCACCCCACTCTCTTTCCACTACTCTACACATCCTCCTTTTGCTCATTTATTTACTTTTGGTTAGTGCTTTCTACATATACATAAAGGTGAAATCCCCTGTGGTATATTCATATATGCATATAACATGATTTTGCTAAGTTTATTCTATACTTCCTTCCCTCTAGCATCCCTCTTCCCTCCCTCTCGGTTCTTCTACACCACTAATCTTCCCTATATCTTTCTGATATCTGATTTTGCCGTAGTCTCCATATGTAAGAGAAAACTTTTGACCCTTGACTTTGTGACTCTGGCTTCTTTCACTTAGTATGGTATTCTCCAGTTCCATTCATTTACCAGCAAATGCCATGATTTCATTCTTCTTTATGACTGTGTTAAGCTCCCATTGTGTATATAGACAACATTTTCTTGATCCATTTGTCAACTGATAGAAATCTGAGCTGATTCCATAATTTGGCTATTGTGAATTGTGCTGCTAAACATTGAAGTGACTGTATTACCATAGTCTGCTGATTTTAGTTGTTTTGAATAAATACTAAGGAGTGGCATAGCTGGTCATATGGTGGTTCCATTCCTAGGTTTTTTTTTTTGTTTTGTTTGTTTGTTAATCTTGCTGCTTTCCAGGATGGTTGTACTGATTTGCAGTCCCACCAACAGTGTATGAGTGTACCTTTTCCCCCATCTCCTTGCCAGCATTTATTATTTTTTGTGTGTGTTATTGATGATTGCTAATCTGACTGAAGTGAGATGAAATCTTGAGTTTTGATTTGCTTTTCCCTGAATGCTAAAGATGTTGAACATTTTTTCATGTATTTCTTGGCCATTTGTGTTTCTTCTTTTGAGAAAGTTTAGTTTAGTTCTTTTGCTCAGTAAATGACTGGGTTGTTTGTATTTCTTGTGTTAATGTTTTTTTTTTAACTTTTTTCGTAGTTGTAGATGGACAGAATACTTTTATATTATTTATTTATTTTTATGTGGTGCTAAGAATCAAACCCAGTGCCTCACACATGCTAGGCAAGCTGTTTGCCACTGAGCTACAGCCCCCGTCCAAGTTATTTTGAGTTCTTTATATATTCTGGATATTAATCCTTTGTCAGAGGAGCAGTTGGCAACAATTTTTTTCCCATTCTGAGATTCTCTCTTCACACTCTTAATCATTTTCCATGCTGTGAAAAAGTGTTTTAATTTGATGGCATCCCATTTATTGATTCTTAGTTAAATTTCTTGATCTTTAAGAGTCTGTTGAAGTCAGTGCCTGAACCTGTATCATGGAGTGTTGACCGTATGTTTTCTTCTAGTAGTTGTAATATTTCTGGTCTAATTTTTAAGTCTTTGATTCATTTTGATTTGACTTTTGTGCAGGGTAAGGGAGAGGGACCTAGTTTTATTCTTCTATATTGCTATCCAGTTTGCCAGCACCATTTGTTAAAAATGTTGTCTTTTCTCCAACATATATTGGCACCTTTATGAAGTGTCAGATAGCTATAAGTATGTGGATTTGTCTTTGTCTTTGGTTCCATTGGTCTTTGTGTCTATTTTGATGCCAACACCATGCTGTTTTGGTTACTGTAGCTCTGTAGTATAAATTGAGATCAGGTATTGTGATGCCTCTTGTATCGCTGTTTTTGCTTAGATTGCTTTGGCTATTCTGGGTCTCTTATTCTTCCAAATGAATTTAAAGGTTCCCTACAAAATCAGGAACAAGACAAGGATATACTTTCTCACCACCTCCATTCAAAATAGTTTTTGAAACTGTAGCCAGAGCAAACAAACAAGAGAAGGAAATTAAAGAGATACACATAGAAAAAGAAGAAGTCAAACTATCTGTTTGCTGATGACATGATCTTGTGTCTAGAAGACCCCAAAATCTCCAACAGAAGACTTCTGGACCTGACAAGTAAATTCAGCAAAGTAGCTAGATACAAGATGAGCACTTCTAAGTCAATAGCTTTTCTAAACTTCAACAGTGATTCTGTTGAGAAAGAAATTAGGAAATCATTCCTTTCCTAATAACCTCAGAAAAAAATTTGAGGAATTAACCTTGCTGTGGCCCTCTCATCTCTCTCCGAGCCACAGCCATTAATTAAGGAGATACCATATGAGAGGCAATGGAGGATGAATAAAAGAGTCTAAGAGACACACAGGGAGAGAAAACGGTGGGGCCGGTGGGCACTGCTCTCTGCTAGAGATGTAGTGACCCTAAACTAGCTCAGCGCATTTATTATATAAGTTTTGTAAAAAGCTTATCTGTGGGTAAATAGGCTATATGAAGGATTCTCTCATCTCTGGGACTTGGTGCCTGAGCTCAAGGACTCAACTGCTAACTGCTGTGTGCCTTTGCAGGTAACTTGCTCAGGCCAGCATCATTGTAACAACTGGGCTGGTTCCCCGCACAGCACAGCACAGCCATGATTCAATTCACCACTCTCCACATAACCTAACCAAGAGGGTAAAGATCTCTAAAAGGAAAATTATAGAGCACTGAAGATAAAACTGAAGAGGGCCCCATAAGATGGGAAAGACCGCTCCATGTCCTTGGGTAGGCAGAATTGATATTGTCAGAAGGGCCATACTACCAAATGCAGTATACACAGTCAATGCAGTCCCCATCAAAATGCCAATGACGTTCTTCACAGAACTAGAAAAAGCAGCCCTTAAATTAGGAACTCTTCACTTCATCCTCATGGAATGTTTTGTTGAGGATGCTCTGTAATGTAGGCTTTCTAGTTGAGAATTCTTTTCATTTTTGTTTATCATGGAAGGTTTTTATCATTTCTCTTCGATACCATGGAATTTCATCTTCAAAACTGAAACTTAATTTTGCTGGATATAAAATTCTTGGTTGGCATCCATTTTCTTTCAGAGCTTGAAGTATATTATTTCAGGACCTCCTAGCTGTGAGGGTCTGGGCTGAGATCTGAATTGTTTTCCCCCTCTATGTAATTTGATTTTTTTTCCCCTCTCGCAGCCTTTAAGATTTTATCTTTATTCTTTGTGTTAGTCATTCTCATTATAATGTGTCTTTGTGTGGGCATGCTCTAATTTTGTACATTTGGGGTTCTATAAGCCTCTTGTATTTGATTTACAATGTTGTTTGGTTTACAATGTTGAGGTATGTTCCTACTGTTCCTAGTTTTTCTAGTTTTTTGAACATGAAGTTGTGCTTTATTTTGTCAAATGCTTTTTATGCATCTATTGAGATGATTGTGTGATTCCTGTTTTGATCTATTAATTTGATGAATTTTGTTCATTGATTTTCGTATCCTTATGAGGAATCCTCAAATAGAACAGTTGTGACAGTATACTGTATTGTAATGGAAGTTACATGACTGTGATCTTTCTGTCACAGGACAGGTAGTGTGTGTGTGTGTGTGTGTGTGTGTGTGTGTGTGTGTGTGTATAACGTGCATACACTAGACAAAGAGATGCTTCACACCCTGGGCAGGACAGAATGGGATGGCATGAGATTTCACAAGATACTCAGAAAAGCAGTTTTGAAATCATGAAGTAATTATTTCTGAAATTTTCCATTAATATTTTTGGATTTCAGTTGATCATGGATAACTGAAACCCCAGAAAGCAAAAGTAAGGATAAGCTGGGTATCGTGGCACATGCCTGTAATTTCAGTGGCTTGAGATGCTGAGGTAGGAGGATCACCAGTTCAAAGCCAGCCCCAGCAAGTGAGGCACTAACCAATTGAGTAAGAGCTTTGCATAAAAAAGAACAAAACTCAAGACAAATTTTGATCACTATATATAAGAATTACGTTTCCTCACATTCCCAATTATATATGCTTCACTTCTCCCTTAACACACAGCAGGAGGGGACCTAACACTCATATTTGTGCCAATATTCTGTTATGGAATATATTTATCAACTAAGACACTAGAGATTTCTAAGTTCTCACCAGACCAGTTTTGGAATTCCTGTCTACCAACAGAGCCTTTAGATGTTTTTTTAGTCATGATTCTCCAAATTCTTCCAGTCTTCAACTTTTATCCAATTCTAAAGTCTCATTAATAATTTCTGGCCCTTCAGTATCCGTGTATTTGTTTTATGGCTGATAACATTGGGTGACATTGGTTCTTCTGTCTGTCCCAAATTTTTCTCTTCCTATCTCTTAGAGTAACAAGTCATTTGCTATGGCACTCAGATAATTCTGGTTCATCTCTTTATCTCAAGACCCTTTACTTTGTTAAAAATGCAAAGATAATATTTTTTTAACAGTGTAATCTATATGGGTTTCAGAATTTGGACATGGAGACTTCACATTGAAAGCCACCATTTCATCCACTCCATGTGAAACATGCCTGTGTGAGAGGACATGGAAGCTGCCTATAGGTTGTTGATAAAGTAAACTGACCACAATGAAAACCTGTACCTAATGGTAAGTTTATGAAAGGCTTATGTGGAAGTGTTGTAAACAACAGAAAGATTTCCCAAAGCAATATTTCTGCCATATTCATTGTATCTTTGTAGAATTGCTCATTTAGCTCCTATCTGCATCTCATCTCTTTCAGCCTGCAGCAACAGCTGTCTAACTCCTCCTCCTATTTCCCTATAATACAGGCCTCACACTATACTCACTGTTATGCTTTGAGCACATTCCAAATTTCTGTCTTTATATAACAAAGACATAATGAGATAAACCATGGATATGCTGGAGTTGTAAAAGAATAAATTATATTTATTTATTTAATAACACTTAAATAGTGCTTGCTATATACTGAATTAGGTTAAAAACTTCTAAATATTAATAATACTAACTTGACCCTCAAAAATTATCTTCATTTCACATATGAGTTGTTCTGTGCATTGAGATAGGGTGGGTTTAGTGTCCTGTGCAAAGTTGCAAACTCAGTAATGGTATTAAAGTAATGGAGAGGCAAGTTCAAAGATCAAAAACATGGAGGTCAAATATCAACTATTAGTTGTAAAATATCAGAGGATAGATATAGATGTAACATTCACATTAGAGTAATATTAACCAGTGAGATTATGGGCTTCTTAATAGTCCAGAAGGGATCCTCTGTTCAGGAAAGGTGCTTAGAAAATAAGCCATAGACTAAGTCATTTTTGTCTTGGGTCTCCTCAAATCCTTCATCAGTGAGCCTCTCTTACTCTTCTGGACCCAACTGAAAAAAGGTGGACAGGAGGCTGAAATATAACCTTATCTCTCCATATGGGAGCATGTGAAGTAAAGAGCACCTTTTCCCACCTCACTCTTTCCCTTTGCTTTTGTTGCAAATTTTCATCACTGCCCTGAAATGCATTCTCATATACTCAGATTAGATTCCTGAAAGTTTTAGTGGCATGGTATTATTTTTATTTTGAAAGGAAAAGCTTATTGATAAAAGATGGTTGTTTTCAATTTTAAAATTTATATAACATGAAAAGACCTGCTTTCTCATATTTTCTTATACTGTTATCTTACTGATTGTTTTTATTGATCATAATAGTTAAGGGATAAATGAATCTTTATGATTCCTTATTCACAGCTCTGAACTTCATAAGGAAACTTCATGAATTCATTATTTTTGTTTTAGATTACTTATCTTACAATGTTATTATGAATAAACATATTTTAGATAGAACAAACACCAAATTCATTTATAATATATTTTATATAATATATTTAACAATTTTACATATAATTATAAAATATATTAATATAGGGCCTAAAAAAGACAAAAAAAAAGGAAAATTCTCACTATGAGGCAAAGAGGAAAGAATTGTAAAGATGCGAGAACTTTGTTGCACATAGTTTCAGAACAACTCAAACAATGAACTGTTGAACCCAGATTTTGAAGAGTTTTTTAAGACATATCTATGCTAAAATGGCTGTTATTCAATACATACTTGTTGAATGAATGGCTAACAAATAATAATAAATTACTTCTGAAACAGTCATGACTTCCTACTGGAATGGCTTTTCCTGACCTTCCATACTTATCCCTCAGGTCTCACCTTGAATGTCACCTTATCTGGAAAATATTCTTGGCATTATACTCCTGTATAAAAATGGGACAGAGACAAAGGAAGTACTGTGTTCCTAGATCTACCATAAAGGGATGGCCTCTGTTCCTAGTTCTCTATTATATATAAACAACCCTCTGTAATTAGCTCTACACAAAATTTAGCATAATTTCACCTAAGTAAGGTCTAATGCAGTTTTAAATCTTCAGTAGATATTTTTAAATGCACATTAACATTTGATTTATATTGTTAAAATCAACATACTAATGTTGCTATTTTTAATTTCCCACAGTTTAGAAAATACTTTTATTTAAGATTGTGGGTTTAAAAGTTCTGTGGTTAAATGAGTTATTTATTTTCAGCTTTATGGGATGCTTTTTATGAAAGTAATTTGCCCTTGTGTTCTTGGCCACAGTTCTCTTTCTCCCTGTTAATACAGCAATTGCCATCAGCTGCTTCCCCAAAGCTAAAGATGTCATAAAAGGTTTTTGAAATTTAAAATGTATGGAAATTGAAAGTTAATGTTATATAGGGAAAAGTAAATTTGTTATGTGGGCAAAATGTTTCTTTAGATGTGGGGCTTCCATAAAAACCTGTGTTAATAATTGTGCAGATACACAAATAATCTCATTTTTTCGTTTCTATAAAAAAAGCTGGGCTGGAATGAGATGAACATCACCACCCTAAGTGCATGTATGAAAAAGACATGAATAGTGTAAATATATTTATATGCAAGCAGAGAGATGAAAAATTGTGCTGTACATATGTAATATCAATTATAATGCATTCTGTTGTCATATATAACGGATAAGAATAAAAAAATTAAAAAGCTGAAGGGATTTTGATATACTATCACCATTAAGATCATTTAAAGCAAATTTCATTAGTTTTATATTTATTTGTTATTCAAATAAAAATGTTAATCAGAAAAACTTTTAATTCATTAATACTGTTATTGGAATTTAAAATTGATAGAGGTCTAGGGGCTTGAAAAATTAATCCTGAATTTAGTGCCATGATACTCTCTTCTTTGGAGGGAGTTTTTCATAGCACTTCAGTGACTTCTAGGCCAACATATTTATTTGTATATTTGGATAAGGCCTAGATAATATATTTACCCAAGACGATTCAGCCACCAGTGGCTGTGCTTCCTCATGCACATTGGAAAATAGGAAAGAATGTCTAAAGTTCACACTGAAGGAGATCCATCCAAGGGAGCCCATGCTCCTCACAGCAACACCCATTTCAACTACCAAAGCTTAGAGGCTAGCTCTCAAGAAACTATTAGGCCAGCACACCTTCATGTTTGTGGAAGGTTTGCCCTCTACCCTAGTTTAGCACTCTTCTCCACCTCCTTCATCATGGTGAGCTCCAGAGCATTACCCATCCCAGATATGCCATTGCAGATATCCTCCTCCTTCTAGCTATAATTGTCTAATTTTTGATAATGACAATTTTATGTCATTATTTGCAATGGCTTTTGAAAGTATTTTTGTGTTATCACCTGGTTCACATGCACATTTTATGAATATTCAAATTTTATGGTCTATGTATTCTCTAACATTAACTCTATTAAATATTGACTACTAATCCTAATATTATGTTAAAATTAAGTCTAATATAATGGGAATACAGTTAGATCATATGAGGTTTTATGTATCATTTGTCTTTCCCTTTCCATTATCAATGGTATAGTTATATAACTAGTCACATATTCATTATAATATGTATCCATGTGTCCTCAAATTTAAGAAATGCATAATATCATGACTCTCATAATATCATGAAATGAATGTATAATATATATATACACATATTCATATATTCATATATGAATATATTCATATATATTATCACATGAACATTCTTATGAGTACTCTAATGTTGGAAGATACAAATTCCCTTATCAGAACACAAACCATAAAAGTTGGCTGAACTGAAAATTAACCTAATGTGATAACCATATTTAAACAATTTTTTACATAAGAGCGTGTAGTATAAAATCAATATTTATGTGGAATTTGAATGATGTATACTCAATTATCAAAGGCATATTTCATATCTATTATTATATACTCATGTATATGATATATGTACAGTCTACAAATCTGAGTAACATTATACACTAACCTGAGTTATTACATGTACATTTAAATGGATTTTCATGCAAATTTTTAATAGTTCAATTTCAGGAATATTCATGTTTCCTGATATTCTTATTCATTCCTTCATGCTTGCAATAACCTTTATAATATTAAATACTAACCTTAATATTACCACTGTAACTATACCTAATTTAGCACAAATCCATATATATTCATATGAGATGTGATGTGTATTTTGACTTATAATTTTAATTATGAATGGTTAAATTAGTATATATTCATCATATGATATATCCATTCATTCCAAGTCCAAAACTTTGTATTCGTATGATTCACTTTAAATCATTTCTAGTTTTAATACACATCTAGTCATCCATATTTTCCTACTCTATTTGACATGAATATTCTTATAATTATACATGGTTTTCAAAATATATATTTATTTTCTTTTTCAAAAATATTTTATTTGTTTATTTTTACGTGGTGCTGAGGATCAAACCAGGGCCTCACACATGCTAGGCAAACACTCTACCACCAAACCACAACCACAACCCTACATATTCATTTTCTACGAAAAATTCAAACTCAATATGTAATAGTAACCCTGATATTACCACTATACCTATAAATAGTTTGAATTAATTAATTTTCATGAATATCAGATTCCATATATATTTTAAAATGTAATTTCATTCATCCATGTTGAATTTCCATCAAATATTTTATATATTCACTATATGATATATTTATGCATCATCTAGTTAAAAATTGGTATTCATAGAACTGACAGTACACTTTTTTCTATCTAAAAACATTAATTTATAGGATTTCAAAACATTTTCACATGTATAGTAGAATAAATACTCATGTTACCTAATGCACACATTTATTTAATAATAGTAAATTACTGACACAATATTCAAAACTAACCCTGAACTGATGTTTATACCAAAACCTAATCTTAAATAAAAGCATGTATGGCTATAAACATACATGGTTATGTTCATAAATATATTGAAATTTCAATGATATTTTTGCATATATATTTTGTGTCTTTGTAATATTATATATATTTCGCTATTCCCAATTTAAAAACATTCATGATCATATAACTCACATGATACTTTTCCCTATCTCAGAACTTAAAGATGTATATCTGTTCTCAAACATATTTTCTCCTGTACATCCTTTTGAGTCCTGTATGCTGACATTCACATTCAGAATCTAACACAAACCCTACTTAAAACGAAAATCAATACTAATCTTAAACTCATTCTTCTTCCTAAACCTACAAACTGAATGTTTCAGTGGATTTTGACATGCACATTGAGTACACTTTCATATATTATCATATATTGACTTCTATGGGACATCCATGCAGCCCCTAACTTAAAAACTAAGTGTCTAAATTACATACCTAATGCCCTTCTATGTTTCAGATCTTACATATTTTTATGTTTTCATACATATTTTCACCTATACATTCTTATGAATATCATGTTTCCCCATACCAATATTCTTCCTAACCCAAACAAAAATGGCATGTTAATCCTAACCTTACTTCCTTACCTAAATCTAATTTCATGAATAGAGTTGTTTTTCCAGTACTGGTATGTAGGGGACTATACACCTGCTGAGAGCCTCAAAGGTAGATGCCAGAATGATACCTGGGGAATATTAAGGTTGCTCTGTAGGCTCTGAGATGCCCAATGTCATCTTCCAGGACAAAAAAAAAAAAAAAAAAAAAACATGGTCAGAATGAAGGGATGTGTCTGAAGCAATCCAGAAAAGATGGACAAAACCAGGCCTGTCAGAATACTTGATGCCAGATGCATTGGTATAACTGTCAACTTGTGAAAATGCCATAGGAAGATGGGTGCAGCCTCCATCCCGTGAGGCTCTTGGAAACACCTGGTAGGAGACAGTGGTTGCCAAGGAAGTGACCTCACTTCACTTCTTTGAAGGTAGTGACCCCACCTAACTTCATTGTTGATGGAACTCTCTGAACTTGGAATCCAGGTAGCTAGGCACCCAGAGCCACACACAGTCCCAGTCTGCTTACATGTTTGGACTCAACAAGTGCAGAGTTATACTTTCTTGATATCTACTGATCTGTGGATTGGCAAATTCCAGAAAAGCACCAGGAAGGGCCCTTTCCTGAGAATGAAAGTACTTGATCATCACTGGGTCATGGCAACTTCATTGCGTTTGCCCAAGGAGACCAGAGGTGAGACAGGACAGGCCATTGAAGGTGATCATAGTTTAACCCACCATCAGATGACATTTTGGATAGATGCAGAAGTTCAGGGGTATGTCTTGGTTTGTTTTTGTAAATATGTTTGAATTTGTGGTTTTTGTCTCATATTCCCTGAGAATATGGAGGGAAAAATAATTTATTTGGTATTTAATTGACTGTATAGTGGTGAGTCATTTTGCTGAAGGCTATTGTTTCTATGTTGATATGCCCTATGAATCTGTCATCCTAGGGAGAAGGAAAAAGTGCATCAGTATATATGTTTTGTGTAGTGAAAACATTTCCAGCACTCCTCCTGGCAAGTGTATGAATGAACTGCTGCTTGCCTTGCAGATGGGAAACACCTAATATAGTCTTTAGATCCTCTATTCCTCCTGAAATCTGGCTGCTACCCAGAAAGTCTTCATAAAAGATGTGTACCACCTCCAAACCTTCTGAAATGACTTGGTGAAAGGAGTGCTAAGCATCACTGTGAAATTTAGAAATCACTGAGAGGTAAGGTTTTCAGGGGAGAATTCTGCCTGGATAGATGGCAATCCAAGTTGGGCAAGTAGTAGAAGTAATTACCAGAGTCCTGTTTAAAACTCTTTTCAGGGTTTGTTCTTCCATATTCTTCTGTTCCCATAAATGTAAGGAAATTCTTTCCCTCACGACTCTCATTTGTAAAGCCTCAGGAAAAGCAATTTCAAAATCTGGATGGAGGGCTTGCATCTGTCTCTCAGTGTGAAAGCATTCTATCTAGATATGTCCAGTGACACCCAGTGGATAACTGAAACAGCTGATAGTTCTGAACCCTGTATAAATAATAGTTCATCAGTATCTATGAGGTATTAATATTTATATATATCTATAATATATATTTATATAAAGTATCCCTTATATAAATGTAAATCCCTTATATAAAATATATTTATATTTATATATATTTATATAAGGTATCCCTTATATAAATAATACCTAGTATTTATATATAATGCACATACTCCTGTACATTTCAAATCATCTCTAATTATGTATAATACCTCATACAATATACACATTATGTAAATTGTTATGCTGTATTGTTTATGGGATAATGACAAGAAAAACTGTACTGTATATGAGAAAGGAATTTTTAAATATTATTGATTCATAGTTGATTGAATCCATGGATGTGGAATGCACAGATACTAAGAGGTTGAACCATATAGAAGTTGTACCATATAGGAGTTGAAATATATTTCTTCTTTTTAAAAAAATCAGCCGTAGATGGACACAATAATTGTATTTGTTTGTTTGTTTGTTTATTTATTTATTTATATGGTTCTTAGGATTGAACCAAGTGCCTCACACATGCTAGGCCAGTGTTTTACCACTGTGCTACAACTTCAGCCCTGTAGTATATGTTTTCATATCCACACAAACCCATGAAAAAATTTAATTTATAAATTAGGTGTGGCAGGAGACTAATATTAACTCATAATAAAATAGAACAATTATGCTAAATGAAATAAGCCAGTCCCAAATTATCAAAGTGAAATAGTTTCTCTGATTTGCAGAGGCTATTCTAAAATGCATCAGGAAGTAAAAGGGAGAAAGAAATAAAAAATGAGAAAGGGAATTTCATTAAAATAACAGAAATATCAGTAGAGATGTTGAAGGAGATTGAGGTGGAGAAAGAAGGAAAAGGAAAACAGTGTATAAATCTTACTGTACATTTTTGGTACATACAGGAATATATGACAGTGAATCCCAAAATCAAGTATATCTGCAAGACACAAATTTAAAACAACAATAACAACAAAACTATAAATAAACTGCAGGAACACCAGTGGAGTAGTTGGAGGGGTGCAGGGGGAGGGAGGAGGGGGGAATGGAGAAATGCTAGGGACTGAATTAGAACAAATTATATTCCATGCTTTTGTGATTATGTAAAAATATATCTTAATGTTATATATGGCTAAAAATCAAAAATAAAAAGAACAATCTCTTAAAAATAAAACAGAACAATTATAACAGTATACTGTGACAAAATTGATAACATTACTATGCTTGTGCTTTAGGGAGATTATTAAGTGAAATAAGGATTACTTGAATACAAGCACTATAATTCCTCAATAGCTTATCTGATAACTAAGATGGTTATTGGGCAGGTAAAATATACAGTGTGGAAACTCTAGACAAAGTGATGAATCACATTTCAAGTGGAATGGGATAGGATGGTGCAAGATTTCATCATGATTCAGAATAGCTTGATTTAAAATTTATAAACATTTACTTCTAGAATTTTCTGTTTTATAATTTTGGATCTCCATTGACTATGGTAGCTGAAACTGCTGAAAATGGAACTGTGGACAAAGAATGGTTACTGTAAATATGAACAGGAATATGGTTTCACAAAGTAATTTAGGCCCTTAATTAATATGCATGCTTTTTAAAGGAATATGACCAGACAACAAAGTTTTCCTCTGTCTTCTTGTCCATGTTGTCTGATATTTCAACAATTTTACTTTCCATAGCACTTCATTTTCCTTCTATTATTCCCTTCAGATTGAAATGAATGGAAAAAGTGATCCCCTTTTCTTTTTCCTATAAGCTCTACATCTGAATTGGACTTTAGTTTCTGTGCCTGTCATTGGTGATTAGTTATGACAATTTAAATGCAGGACTTCAGTCCATCCTGAAAGGTTTGCCAACTTTAGACAGTGGCTAATCTCAGATAAAATTTAATAACACCATTACAATTTAACTACTTTAAAAATATAAGCATATTTCATTCAGTCATTGTTTTCTTCCTAATTTTTAATAATGTAAAATTCGACTCAGGTATTTTTGTATGATTGTATTCTCTTAAGAATAGTATAATCTTACAGGGATGAGGTTGTAGCTCAGTGGTAGAGTGCTCACCTAGCATATGTGGGGCCCTGGGTTGGATCTTCAGCATCACATAAAAATCAATATAAATAAAGGTATTGTGTCCAACTATAAGTAAAAAATAAGTGTTTTTAAAAAAGAATAGTATAATCTTAACATTTCCTCTTCTAGCAAAAATTTAAACAGTAAATTTAAAAAGTAAATTGTAAGTACATGGCTATTACTTTTATTTTTTATTAATGCATTATAATTATACATGATATAAGGGTTGATTTTTACATAATTTTACAAGCATAGATTATAATTTGTTTCAATTTAGTCCCTAGTACTCCCCCCTTCTCCTCTTCCCTTCCCATTTCCTTTCCTCTACTCTACAGTAGGTCTTTCTTCCTATTTATTTATAGATTTTTTTTAATTTAGAAAATACATATAAGAAATACAATACAAATTATACAAAATCTAAACAGTGAAGAATATCTTAATATTACAATTAACATTTTTATCTATATTTATATAAAATGCTTCTGCATAAAGTTGTTTTTACAAAAAAACCACAAAAACTTATATTATACATATTATTTTGTATTTGGATTTTTTGTGTAATATCTGTCTGAGTCCTCATTTCACTTAGGTACCATTCTATGTGATAATATAGGAAGTGTGTTTATAAAATATTACAAACACTGTCTGGAACATAATAAGCAATCAAATGTCATTTGTTCTTTGTAATCACCTTATCATAAATGTGAAATTTGTGTTGCTGTTTTCCTATTTGTAAAACTTTACTTTGAAACAATCTCAAATATACAAAAAATGTAAGATTAGAACACAGAGTATTTCTTTTGCTTAAGTCATTTTGAATAAGTTGATAATACAGTGCCTTTCAGCCTAAAATTCTCTAGTACCTATAAATGAGAACATTTTCCTTAGATTACCTGAATTCACCCATCAAATTCAGGAAATTAACATTAATACATCATTAAACTCTGATCAAAGCTCATTTCATATTTTTTCCCAATTATCCCCAATGTATTCTTGACAACAAAAAGTTCCAGTTTAGAATCCTGTATTACATTTAATTGCAATGTCTCTTTATTATCTTCCATTTGGGACACTTCCTAATATTTCCTTAACTTTCATGACCTTGACACTTTTGAAAGGTGTGGGCCATTATTTCGTAGAATGTCTCTTCACTTTCTGTTAGTCTTTTGTTGTTGTTGTTGTTTTATTGGAGATTGAACCCAGGGCCTTGTGCATGTGAGGCAAGCACTCTATCAACTGAGCTATATGCCCAGTGCTTCTGTTAGTCTTAATGGTCCATCATGATCATATTTGGATTTTGTTTCTTCAGGAATTGCACAGGTTATCTGATCTTTTCTATGCATCCTATCAGTTGGCACCTGATTTTAATTTGTCTCATACTGACAAAAACTTGATTATGGTGGTATTGGTCAGATTTCTCTAATGCTATTTTTTTCTTCTCTTTCTAGTTAGCATTATTTATGGGTCAATGAGGAGTATTTTTGGAACATTCCTCATCAAACTTTCAATATTTCATGTAATTATTTCTATGAGTATGGAGTCAGCCTCATTCAAAGATTTACAATGTTATTTATTTTGGTGCCAAATGCTCTCAGATTTGGCCAGTCGGAGGCCCTTTCAATTTGTTTCTGTGTGGTTTAAACATGTATCTATCATTGTTCTTTACCTCTAAATTCATTTTGTACTTTTTCTGAACAAAATGAGCTTTTTTTCTGTACTTTTTTGTACTTTTTCCCTTAGCAGAGAATGGTTTCTGGAACCAAAATCTGTGTGCCAAAAGTACTCATTGATATTGGGGTATTGCTGCTCCTAAGCCCAATTGGTAGAAGAGTTAGGGAACATACCCATATACATATTAATATCTGTATTTCCAAATGTTTATACATGGAAGACCATGAGTTCTTTCTAATACCTCAAGTTCTAATTCAAGGCAATTCTAAAGTTTCTTTTTTTCATATTTTCACTTTTCAATAACTAACATTAAAAAAATGTGACTCCCAATATTTGACTGGTTCTGATGTAGGCCAACACTAAATCTGTTAATGCACTTTTGCCCTCCCCCTCTCTGAATACCCTCCTTACTCTTCGCCTCCAACAGTCTATGCCTGGCTGCAGCTGCAAGCTCCCAGAATGAATATCCTCCTCATTTTTTTCAGGCTTCAACTTACTGTGCCAGGTCTCCCCTAGTCCCCCTATCAGGGCATGTCTGCTTTGCTGGGCCCCAATAACAGGATTTTGACTGAACTCTTCAGGAAAGGAAATGAAAAGAACAGTTTCTATCCTTTGATTTTTAAGTTGATGTTACCTATTTTCTCACTACCAGGATTTTTAAAGATTACTACTCTTCTATTGGATGTTCAGGTATGTCACATGTTCTTGTTGTGGTTGTTCTTATAAACAGTGATTTACTGCAGGCAACCTCCACATTTTTTATTATAATTTATGGGAATTTTGCTTGCCAGATTGAGTGCTGTTCAAAGTAATACTAACTAGCTTGCTGGGCATGGTGGTGCACACCTGTAGTTCCAGCTACTCAAAATGCTAAGGAGGCTGAATTTCTTGAGTCCAGAATTTTGAGGTCAGCCTGGTAGCATAATGATATCTCATCTCAAAAAAATATACAAACAATGACAACAACAGCAAACAAAAACCCCAACACTAGTTTACTCATTTATTATTATTGCTGGTTTAGTTTCTACCTAATTATATTATAGAAATAATGGCTTAATAAATGAGGCTGCTGGGACTAAAATGAGTTTTCAGATAATTTTGGCATTATTTGAAAAACTCCTACTGTTTTCTCATAATAACCATTTTTGAATGAAGCTAATTTAAAAATCTATTGTATGTAATCTATTCCTAGTTATTTAAAAATAAGAATATGAGTTTTTAAAAAGTCTCATGTCCTTTGCATGTCATAGAAAGCATTTCACTGGACTCCCAAACTACCTCTTTTGCCACTTTTCATTTTTATTAGTTTATCACATCATTTATCCTTCCTCAAGTTGCCACCTTGTTTTTATTTCTGCAATAATGCTGTGTTTCTCAAGGCATAGGTACCAAACCATGAGGTGAAAAAAAGTGTATTTGATATTTCATGAGCATTATATTTCTAATCACCAAAGAAATTAAATCTTTATTTGACTTCCTTACAACTAATTCACAGTTTAGAACTATTTATATTTTGACATACACAATGAGGGAGACACCATAATCTTTTTCTGTAATTAGGCCTCTGAAGTTTCAATAAGACCTTCCTCTGTGCCTTTGCTCTTACTGAACATTAGTACTGTGCAGCTTGCCTCCAATCAAAATTACATGCTTTTCTGTCCCATAGTATTTGACTGCACATCTACTAAAACACTTAGAACTTACTTGTGCAATATTTTTTAATAGTCTCTCCTGACTAGACCATGAAGTTTATGAGAAAAATTAAGTGTTATTATCTAGCCATTCATTTCCTGCAGGTAGCCTAGTGATTTATCTCATGTAGAAACTCATTAAATGTTGTCAAACTGAATAATTTATTGTCTTGTTTATACATGCAGCTGGTGGCCCTTATAGCAGAGACTTAATTATTTCTCTTAAACTACTGGACACTTAATTCATTAGTATCTGCTAGGATAAAATTTGACATGTCCAAGTATCCATTTTGCCAATACCTCAAACTATTCAGAAAATAGGCAGTGTAGAAACAAACAATACAAAAATGCCATAAGATTCTTATGAAAAAAGATGGTTTGCTAGTGATTTTTTTCCTCCATCTCGCCCAGTATTCTGACAAGCAGGATACATCTTTTGATTTTCTAGATTTATCTGTATACATATTCATGTTCATTAATTTGAACTTTTTTTTTTTAAATCAGAGAACTTTCTTAGATCAGGTCCAGCATTCTAAGCACTTCCAATTTGTAAACACTAAAGGTAATTTAAGGGAAAAAATAAAATTCTGTTATTAGATAGATTCCACATCACTGGTTCTTTTGCTGTATAATTATAATTTATCAGTGTCCTACAGGAGCCACAGCATGGCATAATTCATTCCTATTCTATCTGTCCTGCTTCATACTATAAATAAAGCTCCAAAGGTCATGTTTTAAATGTGGAGCCATCTGAGTAGGACATTTTCCAATGGCAGTGAATCTCATATGTTGGTTAATATCATCTTCAGTGACATATAAAAAGCAACAACTTGATTTTTCCTCAGAAAGCTAAATTTTATTGAATATAAAGGATTATCTTTTATTCTAAGATTGTCCTTCATACTTACTGATAATTTAAATTGAAATTTGCCCTTTCTTTTAATGAAACATTCATGACCAGGTACTGTGAATCTGTACCCTTATAATGTGAAATACTTGAGACAACATATGTTTCAGAATTTAGGTTCATTTTGGATTCTGGAAAGGTAATAAAGTCCATGTATCCTATATTACATAACAGCCACAGCAGGGTCTGAGAGGACACTCCCTAATCAATTACAGTAATGTTTCTGCAGTGAAACATAAGAATATTTATTCTACATGATAGAATAAGCCGGTGAATAGCCTCATGTCAGTTTAGGTCAGGCTTTATTGCCAGATGAGGAGGATTAGTTGAGATGTTGATGACAAATGAGTTACAGGCAAGAATAAAAAGGCATGTTTGATTTTCAAATGTTTGGATTTTGCAATTGTGGATGAGAGGTTGCCTTTTAAAATGTTCTTAGTTTGAAAAATTAAGTTGGCTACCCTGTACAGGACCACAAGATGTTTTTTGAAATTTCACTGGTCCACAAAATCTGAAAGCATAGGAAACACTCCTTGAAAGCTATTGAAGTGAGTGTAACTATACTTTTATATTCATCCCTAGCCAATAATAATGTCCCTTTCCATTTTGTTTGCAAGGAAATACATCGTCAGTTATAATCTTTGAATGTTGCAAGATTCCCAGACATGCTTTTTTAATTGAAATAATTAAATTTATCTTGTGGCAATTTTCAGAGATTAGGGCAGGATAGGTTGCAGTCTAAACCCATCTACAATGTGAAATGATGGGTTAGGATTTTCCTAAAGGAATGACTTCTAACCAGAAAGGTCTTCTTGGTTGTATTTGTTTGGGTTAAATAGAATTGTGAACATAAGACTTGAGGTTGGTCTGTGTTGGGTAAGGGCACAAATATCTATGTGAATTTAGGTTAACTTTGGCATTCGTAGTTTATGTGCCTATTCATCAAATGGAGCTAATAGTTCCCACCCAACAAGTACAAAATGAGTTAGCAGTCATGAAAGTACTTGGATGAGGAGGACACTTTAACATGTCAAATGGCTGTTTTGAGAAATAATTTATATAGTATGAAGCAACAAAATAAAAATAACACAGATATACAATTCTTATCCTAGCAAATTTGTCCAGAAAGTAGACTTCGTACTTTATCCTAGCTAGGCTATAATTAACTATTGCTTAAAAACTCTATTTTTCTTAGCCATTGTGTCAGTTATTTATAGAGTTCTAAATTTAAAATCTACTAAAATCTAAATTTAAAATCTACTACACAGGTACTTTATCCTAGCTAGGCTATAATTAACTCTTGCTTAAAAACTATATTTTTCTTAGCCATTATGTCAGTTATTTATAGTATTCTAAATTTAAAATCACTTTTTGCCTGCTTTGTGAAATGTACCTGCCTGATCTCAATTTCCTTCTTGAGAAGGAAGAGATAAAAAAAGATAATAAATTAATTATATCAAGTACATTAAAGTGCACCATGTAAAATAAGGTGACATTACTTGTGTTTGTTAAATGTTTTTTCTCTTCTATATGTTTAATTTTTAAAAAATATTTACTTTTTAGTTGTAGTTAAACACAATACCTTTATTTTATTTATTTACTTATATGTGGTGCTGAGGACTGGACCCAGGGCTCTGCAATGCTAGACGCATGCTGTACCACTGAGCCACAACCCCAGCCCTAAATTTTAAATTATATATAAAACCATTTCAGAAATGTGTCCTGTAGACTAAAATAAAACTTAGGTATTTTAACAACAAAACTACACTAGAACACTATACATGACAGCCCTTTTATGAATGCCATTGAACTGGCAGAAGACAATTGGACATACTGTTACACACTGAGTGTTCAATAAATATAACCTGGATAGATGAAAAGTAGGGAGGAAAGAAAAGAGAGAGAGATGCTAGCCTTTGGGCTTAGGTTCCTTATATCTCTTCTTCATATCATGGCTACCATTCTTAAATGAAATGCAAAAACTAATTCCTTACAAAATCTACAGCATGGGAACTGAGAATAAATGGATTTGAAAGATCTCTGGGGAAACATGGAAATTTTCTAAAATTATCATGGTGGATGTTGGCACAACTCAGTAAATTTACTAAAAAACATTGAATTGTATACTTTTCCAGGTGAATTTTATGATATATGTTATAATCCAAGAAATCTATTTTTTAAAATTCAAATTACATTTTATTTTAAAAGCTTTGAGGTTCCTTCAGAGGTACATATAACTTAATAAAACATAGTTACATATAAATATAGTAATTATCAGATGAGGCTGAATGTGCTGGTGCTAAAGTAGGGGAATAAAACAGGATACAGCAGACCCAACAACTGGAGCTTAATCCAGAAGATTCATGAATTCCAAGGCAAGCCAGGTGATATTGCAGGATCTAAGCTGCCATTCCTTAAATGGCTGTGACATAAATTGATCTGATACTAGGCAGTTTACATATATTATCAAATTTAACTTTACATTTTTTTCTTTTTTTTTTTTTGGTACCAGGTGATTAAACCTAGGAGTGCTTAAACACTGAGCCACATCCCCAACTCTTTTTAAAATACTTTATTTACGGAGATAGTCTCATTAAGTTGCTAAGGGCCTCATTAATTTGCTGAGACTGTCTTTGAACTCAAGATCTTCATGCCTAGGCCTCTTGAGCCCCGAGGATTACAGGTGTGCACCACCGCACCTTGCTATGTATATTATTAAATTATTTTAATATATCGTGGATTGATTTTCAAAATACTTTGAGAACAGGTTTATATTCAGATGTTTTGTTCTTTAATTGAAACTCACCCCTGTTAGTTGTGTGAGCCAGTGATGGTAAAGTCTTCAGATAGAAAATTGTTTTTTATACAGTTTCTTAGTCATATCCTATTTTTGTATACAATAATGGACACTTGCACTTGGAAACACTATTAAATATGTTTTACCTCAGAATTAGGATAAATAGAAGGATGATATGATAATCTCCATATTAAAAAGGAAAATGATTTGTTCTCCAATTAATTGGGTTTAAAATATTCTAGGGATTGACATACTAGGAATAAATATAGCATACTGTTTAAATTGGAGATTATTACTCTTCAAATCCAAAGTATCCTATGAAATCACAGGATGAATGCATCACCCAGTGGAAGATGTTGCTAAGTGCAAGTGATTGTGAGCCCTCCCTATGGTACTTGTCTTTCCAGCTGGGATTCTATAAGATGCTCCCCAAAGACACTTAACTTTTCTCTTGGGAAGTTAAGAGGAATAGACCTTCATATTTATTTCCAATTTTTATGAGGAGTCTATACTTTTTCCATTTGAAGAAGAGGTGGAAACTTCCTCTTTCTTTGGCAATAAAATGGGTGAGGATAGCTTGTGCAGCTTTAAAAAAAAATAGCCCCTCTTATATCAGCATTTTCTGAAGTGTGGTATACATATTACTAGAAGTAGACAAACACACATAATTTAAATTTGCTTCTTATTTTGATGCTTATTAGAAAAGAGAATGCCTTGGTTGTACCATACTTATCATTACATAAATATTATTGGTGAAGTTAAGACTAGAGCAGGTGTCAGCACCCTATCCAGACCAAGTGATGAATTACTGACGCAGTGCTCAGGTATGCCTGAGAAAGTGTTGCTACATTTTTTTAAAAATATCTTTAGTTGTATATAACTTTATTTTATTTATTTTTCTATTTGGTGCCTCACACATGCCAATAAACTACTAAGCCACTGAGACACAACCCAAGCCCTGTTACTGCATTTTTATAGGGATACAGTAAAATCTTATTTTCATAAAATGGTAATAATTAAATATACAACATTTACACACAATTGTGAACTGGAATCAAACCTGTGCTCTGTTTTTTCTTTCTATTTTATTGTTAAAGTCAACATGGGTCAATAGGTAAAAATGGAATTTTTTAAATATAAAGGTATAATCTGTGAGCGAAATGTTAATACAAGGGAATGATTGAGATGAAATCAATTATGTATCTTTAGATATTGAGACCGAATTTAGTAATTGCTTGGATCATCTCTGTTATAGAGTGACCAGCTGTAAAGAAAACTATTATCCCACAAATATGATAAAAATATATTTGAAGTTTGTTTTTTTCATAAGCATATTGAGAATGAACCTATTACCTTGTATGCCATAAGTTTAGGGACATGCATTCAGGTGTGATTCTTTTTAACCACAAGTGTTATTTTGAAACAAACACACAAAAAATGCTGCACACAAAAAGTATATAATAAAGGTTCCTCAAAAATTTCAACATAGAATTAATCATATAATCTGGATATTCCACTCCTAGTTACATACCAAAAGAATTGAAAATTGATAACGAAACAAATCTACACCTATGTAGAACTATGTACAGGGTAGCACTATTCACAATAGCCAAAGGGTAGACAGGGGAGAATGGGGATCAGTTTCCTCTTGGGGTGGTGAAAATTTTTTGTAACAAGATAGAAGGCATGGGCAGGTTGGGCTGCTGCAGCTGCAGCTGTGGGAGTCGGGGCGCTGCATGTGAAAGGTTCCAGATGCATCTGTGGTTCCAGCCCCGCCACCCTCAGCCTCTCCCACTCTAGTCTCTGGGCTGGGTTCTGAGGGAAAGAGAATGTGCTAGCCTCTGGAGCCCCTTGGAAACCCCTGGCAGCCTCCAACACCGCCCTCCTTCCCTTTGCTGAGGCTGGCCTCACGGGGTGCTAGGCTACTCTGCGGGAAGGCGGCTGTGTGCTATGGAGATCCTGCTGCCCTCCAGCCTTGCTCCTTTGCCCGGCCCTGCAGGGGCCCGCCCTTCTGCTGGCCTTCTTCTTCAGCTGGCTGGAGCAACGTGGATCTGGGAGGTCTTTGGGCTGAGGAGGTGGCAGCTCCTCAGGCTCCATCGTGTCCGTGGGTGGAGACTTCAGAAATCTGCTAAGGAAATTCAAGCTGGTGTTCCTAGGAGAGCAGAGCGTTGGAAAAACGTCCCTGATCACCAGATTCATGAATGACAGTTTTGACAACACTTATCAGGCAACAATTGGCATTGACTTTTTATCAAAAATCATGTACTTGGAGGATCCAACAGTATGATTGCAGTTATGGGACACAGCAGGTCAAGAGCGGTTCAGGAGCTTAATTCCTAGCTACATTCGTGACTCCACTGTGGCAGTTGTTGTTTATGATATGACAAAAGTTAACTCATTCCAGCAAATGCAAAATAGATTGCTGATGTCAGAACAGAAAGAGGAAGTGATGTTATCACCATGCTAGTAGGAAATAAAACAGATCTTGCTGACAAGAGGCAAGTTCCAATTGAAGAAGGAGAGAGGAAAGCCAAAGAGCTGAATATTATGTTCATTGAAACCAGAGCAAAAGCAGGATACAATGTAAATCATCTCTTCTGACGTGTAGCAGCAGCTTTGCCTGGGATGGAAAGCACACAGGACAGAAGCAGAGAAGATATGATTGATATTAAACTGGAAAAGCCTCAGGTGCATCCAGTCAGTGAAGGAAGCTGTTCCTGCTAATCTCTCATGGCATCTTCAACCCTTCTCCAGAAGCTCGCTGCTTTAGCTTCTTTACTATCATTGATTGCAGTGTGAATATTGTCTTGAACCTTTTCCCTTTAGTAATAACGTATTGCAATTCATCATTGCTGCCTATATCGTGGACATGATCCATTAGCTTCACATGCACAAAAAAGTCAGTGTCTTCATTGTTTATATTTTACAAAGAAACAAAAGATTCCAGCATATTCAAGTGATAACCTTAAATATCAGATACATTTTCTTTACATTTTTTCTTTTTTTATGTTAAGATAATGTACTTTAAAATGATGAAAATCTCAACAATATGAGCATGGCTTGGTTAAGGAGCAATATGTTCTCAGCAGCATTTACCCTACCTACTTGATCTTTCCCTGCTTTTCTTACCTTTCTGTTATCTGCATTCCCTATTCTCATCCTCTCACAAAACAAACAGGAGGTGGCAATGCAGCAAACCCATTGGAATTATCCTTCAGTTTTACAGATAGCCACTTGCTTTAGGCCAAGATGTTCAAAATTATTCTTGAGCACTGATATAAATAACTTAGACCTTCTTTGAGGTCAAAAAATGGTGAACAATGCTTAAATGAGGAAAGGGTTCTGGTATATCCTCAAAATTAATCCTAATGAACATACTGAGTACTTATAAGTAGATGAGCATAAAATTTATTTCTGACCAAGACAAATGACTTTTTCACATGTACTTTATTAGACTCTGGGAGAAAAAAAATAACCTAGTGCTTCAGAACAGGTTTTTAATGTTTAATTATTCATCATAAAATCAGTTCCAATTAACTCTTTCTCCCAAGTTTTTAAAATTGTTGATATAGCTATTGTTTGTTTTAAAACAAAAAACTATACCACCACCCTTTTAAGCAACAGATTTTGCTTGTATTTTCTTTCTTTTAAAAAATGCTGTGCAGGCAAGGCATTGTGAAAATCAAATTCCTTTAAGAAACAGTGGAAGTATTTAAATTTGATGACTTGATCAAAACTATGACAAATAGAGATAATGATATCTAAAGCTTACCCACAAAACCCTCACAGAATAGCAAATACCCTACTCTGAACATTTTAAGTCAAAATTAAAATGGAAATAATTTTTTGTAAGCTCTTAGAGGTAGATAAGAACATTGAAAAGGGAAAGGAGAGAATGGAAATAAAAGTCAATATTATGCAGATTTATGCTTTATATTTTAGTGTTTTTTAACAATGTTGGGCCTTTCAAGCTGGTTTTGCTTTTTATTAGATCTGTATTGTTTGGTTAATTAACTAGTGATTTAGTTTTATATTTAAGCTACAATTAATCTTTTTTTTTTGGTAATATTTATTTCTTTGACTTTTTTTAGAGTTGAATTTTTAGATATTTTGGTGAGTCATTTAGAGCTTCATCACCATGGCAATATGCATTTTTCTTAAAACACTGCAAACAAATATACTAGGAGTGCACCCTTTTAATCTTTACTAGTTACTGTGAGATTGCTGTGTAAGTTAATAAACAGATATGTAAATACATTGTTTTCACGAGAAAATTTCTGAGCTAAAGCTTATGAAAATCCTGCTGAATTTATGTTGTAAGCATTACTTAACACAGTATAAAGAAGAAAAGACAACAAAATAACTTCATATTTCCTTGTCTCCTCATTGCTACAAAACCCTTAACTCAGAAAACCTTGCTCCCCTCTATTCTTCTTCCTCCTTCACTTCTCATTTATTGTCACCTTGTAATATTCAGAGAGAACTTGGATGTTTTCAGGTGATCATTAGCCCACATACCTGTAACTTATACTCAAAGATGAGATGGAGTTGCAAAGTGCTTTTATAATAGAATGTTATTGCTAAAAGCAAAAAAAAAAGATAGAAGGCATGATTCCATAACATTCTGAATGCACTAGATGCCCTGAATTTGAATTATTCATTTTAAAACCATAAATTTTATGTCATGAGAATTTTACCTCAATTAAAAAAAATGCAAAGATCTATCTATTTTGTAGTGTGGTATGTTTAATAAATAGAATGATGTTAGGGTATGTATAAGCATTACTTGATTTAGGAATTACATATCTATTTCATAGTTTTCTTTTTATGGTAAATTATATTAATTTTCTACTTTTAGGAATATAAATTTTCCTTTTAAGATAAATTTTAAGTTTAAAAGGATTAATATAAAAGAAAGAAATAATAAAACTACTACAGATGACAAATGAAGACAATTAAGAGATGAGTGAAAACAGTAGAAACTTCAAGAAATACTGTATTTTATGTTCAAGCCAATTAATTTTTAATGAGAAAATATTGAGCACTAATTGTTGTTCATATCAAAGTTGAACAAAATTTGTTTCTTGCCATCAGGAATTTCATCTAATAAAGATGATAAATCATATTCACAGATAATTTTAGGCAGAGGCTAAATGTGCCAAGTGCTCAGACAGACTGAGATCAAGATCAGGAACCTGTTTGGTTACCAGTACCATTCAAGAAAATGAATGGAGAGAGAGAGAGAGAGAGAGAGAGAGAGAGAGAGAGAGAGAGAGAGAGAAATGAACTAAAGCCAAAAATAGCAACTTAGTTTAGGCATTGTTGGTTGGTAGAAGGGGTTTTGATGGGACACTATTTTAGAGAACAATTTGCCTTCAAAGTTAGAGATGAGGAGCTGCAGTAATTAACAAATGCACAAGCAGTGTATTTAAGTTCTATGCACTGTATTACTTTCTGTCTGTACTTTTTCTCTCTCAGTAACCTGACAGTTATCTGGGTTTTCTGTCCTTGATGATAGTATGCTAAAGCACTTAAGAATGCGGGCTCTGAAGCTCAATTGCCTTGGTTTAAATTTCAGTTCCATTAGTTATATGTCATGTAAAGTTAGTAACATCACTTGCTTTTACTATCTTAGTTTTCCAGCTTGTAAAATGAGAATACTGTTATTATCTACATTACAAATTTGCAGTAAGGATTAAGTCAAATGATTAAGTGGATAAAGCATTTTTCTATTATGGTGCTGGGAATCAGATCCAAGGCCTGGTGTATAAGAGGTAAATGCTTCACCACTGAGCTACACCCCAGCCTTGACAAAGTGCTTTTAATATTGATTTGAACTTAGTAAGTGATGAATAAATGATAGCCATTATCATTATTTTTGGTCTATTAGTCCTGTACAGTCTACCTCCTAAAAATATTTTTGAATGTCCCCCAATCCCACTGCCTTAGTTTAAGGCCTTATGTAGTCACAGTTGCAATTTTACCCTAACTACTTGCTTCATCTCATCGAAATTCAGAGGGCTAACAACTTCTTGATACACTTTGCTTAGTCTCATATATTCAACTCAGGTGACATCTTTTGAAACTTTCCCCAATCCTGTACTACCCTAGTCCAGTTAGAGCCATCCACCAGCATTTATGTCACCTTGAGAATACCCCAATTATAGCACATCTCATGGTCCTGTGACTACTTGATGATCCTTAGGCTATGAAACCTTGAAAGCTGCTGGTACAAAGTATATACTTATTGAATGCTTAAGTAGATGAATGGATGATTTCTGCCTGTGGACTGCTGGCTCACAGTCTATACTCAGAAAGTTAAGGTGAACACACTGAAGAATAAATAACTATGAACATTGTGTGGTAAGTGATGTAAGAGTTCAGGGAAAAGGGAGTATTTGGTGAGTGTTGGAGTAATCTAATTAGGCCTCAAAAAGGTAGAGCTTGATTTGGAATTGAAGAAAAATTAAAACTGTGTGAAAAGAAGGGCAACCACAATCTAAGCAAGGGAGATATTTTATGAGTTCAATATTTGGTGACATAAAAAACATGTAACATTTGCAAAACAGAAGACACCATTCTAACTAGGGTGTTTGGGTAGGAGTTATATGTTGAAAATTACAAGTAGTTCCCATAAACAGTGTGTGTTCTAAGGATAAGTTTTCAAATTATTAGGACTTTAGAGATTATATACATGATAATGAGATTTCTGAGCCAGCCTAAAATACTGTAATTAACCTACTTAAGTAGTCAAAGTGGCCTAGGACAGCACTGGTCTGAGCTCTGGGGCCTGTAGAAGCAGAGGTTCAGAAAAGATGTGATGGATTTGGGACAAGAAGATAAAGTGATAGAGGAAGTCCAGCTATGTCTTTAGTCTATGGCCCTCTCTACACCACTTTTTACATGTAAGTTTCTTGGTTCTACAGCTCAGTTTCTCTATCATATCCCAAGACCTTTGATGTTTCTACCCTCCCAGTCTGCAGAAAGGAAGAGGCAAGGTAGTGGGGGAGATAGACATTTCAGACACTTTCTTAAGCCTAAATTATAATGCTGTAATTGGAACAGGATTCATAGGCTTTAGTCAAATGTCTGTGCTGCTAACTACCTTGAAAAAAGCAGTAGAGTTGAGGGTGCTGGGTCTCATCTCCAGCCTTCCCCACTCCCTCAGGGTAACAGCTCTTTGCTATTTAAAGAGACTTGATTGAATTCATTCAGGACAATGTGACAATGACTGATAGCTACCTCATTCTGGCAGCTGTATTTCCTATAATTTTAACAGCCTACTCCTTAGCTCAGCTCAAATGAACTTGTAATTGCTGGAATTTTTGACTGTAGTACAGACCAATAATGGGGTGGGATAAGGGTTGAAGAAAGAGAGTTCCACTGCGTAAGATATTTGCATAAGGGAAACCTTGGCTAAAAGATTTTCATAGTTCCCTTTCTTCTTCACCTCCCTCCCCCAGGTTGTTCTTGTGTATTCTTCTCCACAGAATTGCAAGTTGTGTAGTTTTTTTTTTTTTCATATCTTCATGGCAGTTCTTGGTAAGTATTGTTATTCATTTGTGCACAAATCTGGGACAGCTTGTAATGGAAAATAGGGTTCATTACAAAGGCATGAGATATGGTTAAGGGGCCCTTGAAAGTGGAGCCTACAAAATATATCTACACAAATAAGTAGAGAAGGTTTTTGAGTAGAATATTGAGATGATGAAAGCAATAAAAAAGCACAATTAATTCTAAATTTTGGATTATAAATGATGGATCTTGACTTGTAATGATTAATACAAAATCTTATTTGTACCTGCTGTTTTTTATTTTACTTTTTTATTAAAACTGTAATGTCTAGTTCCCTAGTCATCTGACTTTTCTCTGTAGCTCCTGAACAGATTTCCTTTAAGATTAACGCTCTTTGAGGCTTTTGTGTTCTTGTATTCCCAAGTAGCCCAAAGATCTTATACATTGTTTCTGTATTTCAAAATTCAATTACAATGTTAGCAAAACACCAAGACTACTTTATAAGACAACATTTTTCTTTTTAGTAAAAGTCTCCAGCCCTTTCAACTGTCCCCCAGAACACAACAGAGATAGAAGTTAATTATCTGCGTCTGTTAGCTCACACAGCTGCAGGAGATTCTGCCCTCCTCCCCAACCTATGCATGGTAAACCATATTGAAAATAGACTTTTTCCTCTGTTGTTGTTTTCTTCTTTATAATGTTCATTATGTTAATACCTTTGATGATTCTACCCTCCCAGTCTGCAGAAAGGAAGAGGCAAGGTAGTGGGGGAGATAGACATTTCAGACACTTTCTTAAGCCTAAATTATAATGCTGTAATTGGAACAGGATTCATAGGCTTTAATCAAATGTATATATTTTCCTACATATTGAAAGTTAAAGAGTCTTGTTAATATTAGACGCTGGGGCATCACATTTGCATACTTTACTCTTGACAGCTTGCCATACCATTTGTGATACTGGGTATTGGTGATGGGCAGTGACTTGCTTGGTGGAATTTGCTATTTTGTTTTCTTGTTCCATCTAATGAAGCAGTTATTGTCAAAATTGGATTTTGTGGTTTAGTCTTTAATCATCACAGGTTGCAGCCATAATTCAATGAGACCTAATAATCCAAACAGTACACTTTCATCTTTTTCAATTTCCAGTCTGTATAAATGACTAGTTTTAGGAGATATTATTTTATTGTGTATTATTCACTGGTCTAGCTGGTGAAAAAAACAATGAAGTGCATTTTTTACTTTCTAGCATTAACAATACTATTTTGACTTAGAAAATTAATTACTGACATTTCCCTTTCTTGTCTGAGCTAAGTATTTCCCTTGCTCAGTTCAGTTCAGCAGTCACTTATTAAACAAGCCACACACACCCTACATCCATTGATCATAAAGTTGTTGTATATCTGTTATGTTGGGCACCCTGCCAGGCACACACAGGCTTTATCATGCAAACATCAAGTGGAACCATTTAAGAATACTGTTTGTAATTTTAATATTTTATTTATTTTTAATGATTCATATCTTAGTTTTATAAATTAAGAATTTCTTTTAAATTTTCATCGGAAAAGTGAGCATAGGCATGGAGGAAGAAACAACCTCTCTCTGCTGCCTTGATTTCACCAAAATGCCTCCTATTGGGTTATTATATGATAGACCCTGAGGTAGGTATCATATCAAGATGGGATTTAATTCATGAACCTATCTTGTGACAAAACAGGGAAACCCCTAAATAGCAATGTCCCCAAACCTACAAGATTAGAAAATTCTCATGCTTCTAACATTAAAGAAATTGGCATGCTCACATTTTACCTGTGTTTTGTTTTTTGTTAGAGTTTATTTTATGTTCACTTGAAGTGATTAATGCTTAAGTAATTACTGATGTGACAGCATAAAGGTATAGCTAAGACATTGCATCAGGAAACTTTAATGTTCAACATGGGATTTTTAAAAATTCTACTTATCTAAAACCTGATTTCTTTTGTGTAATAGCTTAAAATCTGATGATTGGTGGTGGTGATGGGTTGTATATGGAATTGTCTTCTACCATATTTTTGATGAATTTGAAACATTTGGAATTAACATATTGGCCAGAAAATGAATCTTTCAATCAAGACTTTTATACTGTAGTTGTATGTCAATATTAATAAGTTTGATGTTGCATCTTTTCACTTCTGTCATTTGAGTTCTGAAGTATAAGTTCAAATTGTTGCAGATTATACTTTGAGCAGTTATTTATCTGAGAGGATGGAAAAATATTCTATTTGTTATTATTTTAGAAATGTATCTTAAGTAAAAAATACTGAAATGCATTGAGAAGTCTATCCAGATTTTTTTAGAATTTTCCAAAATCTTGTTAATTTCATAAAATGTAGTTTTAAAAACAAATTTTAGGAGATAAAACAAAACATTCTTTTAAAGTAGTATTCACAATCCTTTTCTTTTGGTGGAGGAAGGAGTCAAGGAAAGCTGGACATTTTTAAAAAACAAAATTAGTGCAAGAAAATCTTTTTTTATTGATTGTTCAAAACATTACAGAGCTCATGCAAGAAAATCTTTAGAGTAAAAAAAATGAATATATATTTTAACTGTAAATGTTAACTTTAAAATATTTTCCAGTAAGAAAGACGCAGGATTTTTTTCCTGCTTTAGGTTAATTGTGTTGTAAAAGTCTGATGAGTTGCCATTATTAACTTAGTTTTTCTTTTATGTTAGATTCAGAAACACAGTGACATCTGTCAGGTTCTTTGAAAGGCTTTCAGCTGCTGAGGAAGTGTGTTTATGCTTTCAGTCCAAAAGAAATGATTCCCTGGGAAGCACTGAAAAAATGAGGATATTTCAGAATCATTTTCAGATTATTTTTTACATTCCTTTTTGATGCTATAAATTATTTTATCTGTTATAGGTGTTAAGCACTTTTTTATGAAGTAAAAATTTAGACTATATTTGGAAAAAATTCCCAGCTATATCTGATTTTTAAAAGCTGTTTTTTCAAAAGCATAAATTAAAAGAGGTGACAGGTTAATGGAGGTGAACAAGTTAGTTGAGCTGTCTCACATTATTTGAGAAAATAGCAAATGCTTGAGGACTTTATGAATCATGGCTGGTGAGAAATCACCAAGATTTACCAGAAGCAACTTTATCATAAACAAACTTCATTAAAATCAGCAGATTCCAATTCATAAAGGTTATAAATGTTTCTAGTATTCATACTGTTCAAAAGATTCCAATCACAGCTCCAATTGCAGCTGATTTGTCAGTTTTTAGGGATGGTTGAATATGTGCCCATATTTTATTAATTCATACTAGCCACAAGCCAATATACAACATAATATAAAATATTTTCAGTGAATCACTTTCTTCCTTTTAATTATTTACCTCTTTGACCTAATGATATGAGTGAACTGATTTAGAAGATAGAATCCAGAAAATACCACAGGTTTTACAATGTAAAATATTGATCATTGGTGGTACACATAGGTAGAATGAAAAAATATGTTAGAAGACCTGATGGGAGGCTAAACTATTTTGACTCACATCAATCTATATATATATTTAAGTGTGCCTAACTTAGTTTTCCTTATAAAAGAATTAATATTTATTGTTAAGTACATATACACCAAGAGAAAATATTACATATAGGGAACACTTGCTTAGGGAGTTTAAATCTGGTCTTTTTTAAAAAAAATCGTGTAGTTTTTGACTATTTTAGATCATAGTTCATTGCTTCACTTAGCATGAAATAAAAACATCCTATTTAACATGTTTTCATCAGTATTTCTTTATATTACAAAAACCTCCTACATGCAAAATTGATATTATGATTAACATAAAATTTAAATATGAAAACTAAGTTAGATTACTTACTCAAGTAGTGTATTTGCTCTCACAACTGATGGGCTGCCAAACATAGGTTAAATCAATTTCTTTGCCTAAACTTTTTGCATTGTAATGGAATAAATTCTGACTGCTTGAAAAATTGTGATCTACTAGAAATGTACCTGTAAAATCATTTTTAAACATTAAATATTTTGAATATAGGATTCATCACAGTTGATATAAATAATTTTGTATGTACATTGTATGGCATCAGTGTTGATTATTAATGTTTATCATTATCTTCTATAACTTGTCTAAAACACATTATGAGATTTTCATTGAAGTATTGTGTACTTTCTCCAAGACTGAAATATAAATATGAGGTGTGCTTGGAAGTTGCAAAAATGTGTTGCATTAATTGAGCAAATGAAGAAAAATATAAAGACTCTTTATGGTCTTTTTCTAAACCTAGTGTAGGTGATATGCTTAGCTGTAGCTCTTTATTGATGCTATAGATAGGGTGGTTCTGCTATGCTAGTGAAAGTTAAAATACAAAACATTTCACTTACTGCACACCATGAAGAGAAAGGCTATTTTTTTCTTTGTGCATTTAAAGACCAGTTTGTTTTCTCTTTTAAAAAACACGAGTGATACTTGAAATGTTTCAACAATTTTCAGACTTCTTGATGATCAACTATTTGTGCTCTTCAATAGAGGAATGCATTACATAGTTCTTGATATATCATATTTCACAGTTTGATTCAAATGGGTTATGAACTCCCATTTTTACCCCGTATACAGATTGCTGAATCACATCAGTTACACTTCTATTGATTTACATATTGCCATTCTAGTGTCTATTGCATTCTGCTGCCTTTCCTATACTCTACTGTCCCCCCTCCCCTCCCCTTTTCTCTCTCTACCCCCTCTACTGTAAATCATTTCTTCCACTTGTATTATTCTTCCCTTATCCCTCACTTCCTCTTGTATGTAATTTTGTATAACCCTGAGAATCACCTTCCATTTCCATGCAATTTCCCTTCTCTCTCCCTTTCCCTCCCACCTCTCATCCCTGTTTAATGTTAATCTTCTTCTCATGCTCTTCGTCCCTACTCTGTCCTTAGTTACTCCCCTTATATCAAAGAAGACATTTGGCATTTGTTTTTTAGGGATTGGCTGGCTTCACTTAGCATAATCTGCTCTAATGCCATCCATTTCCCTGCAAATTCTATGATTTTGTCATTTTTTAACGCAGAGTAATACTCCATTGTGTATAAATGCCACATATTTTTTATCCATTCATCTATTGAAGGGCATCTAGGTTGGTTCCACAATCTTGCTATCATGAATTGTGCTGCTATAAACATCGATGTAGCAGTGTTCCTGTAGCATGCTCTTTTTAGGTCTTTAGGGAATAGACCGAGAAGGGGGATAGCTGGGTCAAATGGTGGTTCCATTCCCAGCTTTCCAAGAAATCTCCATACTGCTTTCCAAATTGGCTGCACCAATTTGCAGTCCCACCAACAATGTACAAGTGTACCCTTTTCCCCACATCCTCGCCAGCACTTGTTGTTTGACTTCATAATGGCTGCCAATCTTACTGGAGTGAGATGGTATCTTAGGGTGGTTTTGATTTGCATTTCTCTGACTGCTAGCGATGATGAGCATTTTTTCATGTACTTGTTGATTGATTGTATGTCCTCCTCTGAGAAGTGTCTGTTCAGGTCCTTGGCCCATTTGTTGATTGGGTTATTTGTTATCTTATTGTCTAATTTTTTGAGTTCTTTGAATACTCTGGATATTAGGGCTCTATCTGAAGTGTGAGGAGTAAAGATTTGTTCCCAGGATGTAGGCTCCCTGTTTACCTCTCTTATTGTTTCTTTTGCTGAGAAAAAACTTTTTAGTTTAAGTAAGTCCCATTTGTTGATTCTAGATGTTAACTCTTGTGCTATGGGTGTCCTATTGAGGAATTTGGAGCCCGACCCCACAGTATGTAGATCATAGCCAATTTTTTCTTCTATCAGATGCCGTGTCTCTGATTTGATATCAAGCTCCTTGATCCATTTTGAGTTAACTTTTGTTACAATTCATATTACACATACAGAGCATATTTTTTTAATATCTCTGCTTGTATACTAAGTATATTCACACCATTTGTGTCTTACTACATGTACTTAGGGAAATTATGTCCATCTCATTCCACCATCTCTTTTACACCCCTTGCCCCTCCCTTCCCTCCCTCCCCTTTGTCTTATCTAGAATTCATCTAAACCTTCCATGCTTCCCCTCCCAACCCCACTATGAATCAGCCTCCTTATTTCAGAGAAAACATTTGGCATTTGGTTTTGGGGGGTTGGCTAACTTCACTTAGCATTATATTCTCCAACTCCTTCCATTTACCTGAAAATGTCATGATTTTATTCTCTTTTTTTGCTGAGTTATATTCTGTTGTGTATAAATACTACATTTTCTTTATCCATTCATCTACTGAAGGCCATCTAGGTTGGTTCTATAGTTTAGCTATTGTGAATTGTGCTGCAATAAACATTGATGTGGCTGTGTCCCTGTAGTATGCTGTTTTTAAGTCCTTTGGGTATAGACCAAGGAGTGGGATAGCTTGATCAAATGTTGGTTCCATTTCTAATTTTCCAAGGAATCTCCATACTGCTTTCCATATTGGCTGCACCAATTTGCAGTCCCACCAGCAATGTATGAGTGTGCCTTTTCCCCCACATCCTCACCAACACTCATTGTTTGTATTCTTAATAGCTGCCATTCTTACTGGAGTGAGATGAAATCTTAGAGTAATTTTTATTTGCATTTCTCTAATTGCTAGAGATGTTGAACATTTTTTCATATATTTGTTGATTGATTGTATATCCTCTTCTGAGAAGTGTCTGTTCAGGTACTTGGCCTATTTATTGATTGGGTTATTTGTTATTTTGGTGTTTAGCTTTTTGAGTTCTTTATATACCTTAGAGATTAGTGCTCTATCTGATGTGCAAGTGGAAAAAAATTTGTTCCCATTATGTAGGCTCTCTATTCACTTCACAAATTGTTTCTTTTGCTGAGAAGAAGCTTTTCAGTTTGAATCCATTCCATTTATTAATTCTTAATTTCAATTTTTGCGCTATAGGATTCTTATTAAGGAATTTGTGGCCTAATCTGATATGATGGAGACTGAGGTCTACTTTTTCTTCTATTAGACACAGGGTCTCTGGTTTAATTCCTAGTTCCTTGATCCATTTTGAGTTGAGTTTTGTGCATTGTGAGAGATAGGGGTTTAATTTCATTTTGTTGCATATGGATTTCCAGTTGTCCTAGTATCATTTGTTGAAGAGACTATCTTTTCTCCAATGTATGTTTATGGCACTTTTGCCTAATATAAGATAACTGTAATCATATGGGTTAGTCTCTGTACCATTGTTCTACTAGTCTATTTAGGTGACAATATCATGCTTTTTTTTTTTTAACTATTGCTCTGTAGTGTAGTTTAAGGTCTGGTATAGTGATGCCACCAGTTTCACTCTTCTTGTTAAGAATTGTTTTGACTATTCTAGGTCTCTTATTTTTCCAGATGAATTTCATGATTGCTTTTTCTATTTCTATGAGGAATGTCATTGGAATTTTGATTGGAATTGCATTAAATCTGTATAGTGCTTTTGGTAGTATGGTCATTTTGACAATATTAATTCTGCTTATCCAAGAGCAAGGGAGATCTTTTCATCTTCTAAGGTCTTCTTTAATTTCTTTCTTTAGTGTTCTGTAGTTTTCATTTGAGTGGTTGTTTTGGGGATTACAATATTGATATTTAATTTTTCAGTCCACATAGAATTAATATTTTAAAATATCAAATAAAACAAAAAAAATCTTATAGCCACCTGGGTTCCCACCTTACATTACACTTGTGATGTGAAATAGAGGTGCATGGGTTAAAAACCCCATAATCACTCTTATGCCCTTTGCTTAATGATCATACATATTTTAAATAACTTAAGGGAAGGTCAGTCATTTGCTATATTTATCCAAACATTTTCCCCTTCTATTGCTCTTCCTTCATTCCTCAAGTCCCAAGTTTCCCTCGAGTATAATTTCCCTTCAGCTTGAAAAACATTTTTTTAAGAAGCATTTCCTTTAGGTAGTCTGCTGGCAATGAAATCACTTTAACAATTTCCCTTTGTCTGAGAAGGTATTTCTTTCACCACCATTCCTGAAGGATGCTTTCACTGAGTTGGCAGTTCTTTCTTTTCAGTCCTGTAAGGTTGTTTTTTGTGCTCATGGCTTCTGGTGGAAATCTGTTTTTATTCAAATCCTGGCTCCCCTGCATGTGCTGCTTTTCTCTGACTGCTTTTCAATTGTTTCATTGTCTCTGGTTTTTAGCAATTTGCTTATGGTTTATCTGAATGTGGTTTTCTTTTCTTTTTATTTTTTTCCTGTTTGAAGTTTCCCTGACCTCTTGAATCTGTAGATTTATGTCTTTCATTGAACTGGGACAGTGTTGAAGCATTGTTTCTTCAATTTTTTCCTGTTCTAATCTTGTGCTCTTTTCTCTTTTTAAATTACATTCTAATAACACAAATGTCAACATTTACTATTGTTCCATAGGTCCCTGAGGCTTTGCTCATTTTTATTGATACTTTTTCTCTTTCTGTTCTTCAGATAATGTACTTTCTATTGTTTCTGTCTTCAAGTTCAGTTGTTCTCTCCTCTCTCCTCTCTATTCTGCAACTGAACCCATCCAATGAATTGTTTATTATAATATTCTATTTTCCAGTTCCAAATTTTCCACTTGTTTCTTTTTAATAATTTTTCTTTTTCTTTTGGGAACTTCTATCTTTCCAACCCTTAAAAAGCATGTTTATAATTACTTCTTAAAAGGTTTTGTCTCATGGTTTAAGTGTTTATGTATCTTGGCGTGGTTGATGATCTTTCCCTTGAGAATTGATCATATTTTATTACATTTTTCTGGTCCTTCATATGTCAAGTAATTTGGAATTCTGCATTTTATACTGTGCCTCTGGGAGGTATTAAAAAATCCTCAGGGAATGTTGATTTTATTTGTTGTCTGGGTACATAATTGAATCAGTTATGTTCAGACCCCAAGTTCTGTCTTACCTTCTATGAGAGAAGTTCTAATGTCCACTGGATTGTCATATACTTCCTTGGGTCTTCCCCACATGTGTGCTTCTGGGAAGTCTGAGACTTGGTGGCAACCTCAACTTCCTTTGAGGTCTTTTCTGTACCTGTGCAGTCCACTGTGGAACTCAAGACTTGTGCAACATTTTGCCCAAGGTTCTGGCATTCTTTTGTTGAGCTCTCTTCTCTCTGGGGCTCCACAATATTCTCTTTCATCAGTTGGTCACTTTCTAAGCCCTCTGGCTAGACAGACATAGAATGTCTCAGAACTCGATCTGCCCATGGTACTGCAGAGTTCTCAGCAATGAAGGATAACCTGACGGGCAAGCAAAGAAAAAGAGAATGAGGTTTTTTTTTTTTTAATACCTTTTAGACCACATGGTTATATTTCTCTGTTCTTCTCCCTAAAAAGTTGGATTTTTAGAATTTTAGATGCCCCAGCTGCTTCTTTTTTGCAGTGTAACTCTGAGACTGGGGCTCCTTCTGGGGAAGAACCAAGAAAGAAAACGAAACAGAATTCTTCCATACTCTCCTGGCTGTCCTGCCAGAAAGGCATCATGTCCTGGATCCTCACCCAGCATTCAGGGCCTCCAAGATCTATTTCCATCTTCCTATTCAATCTCCTGAAGCTCCCATAGCTTCACACTCTTCTCTAAGCATTCAGTGGATGTAGGTCCCCATGGAGGTTAAGGGTCTTATGAAGGTCTATGGGTCAAAGCTCTCCACACCTAGCTCTCATCTGAATCTTCTTGGACTATCTTAGAAATACAGATCCCCCAACACCCCCACAGTTTATTATTCTTTTTTTTTATACTGGGGATTGAACCCAGGGGTCCTTTACCACTGAACCACATTCCCAGCCCTTTTCATTTTTTGAGACAGGGTCTCACTAAGTTGCTGAGGATGGCCTTGAATTTATGATCCTCCTGCCTCAGTCCCCAGAGTGTCTGGGATCACAGTGGTGCATCACTGTTCTCAAAGATAGGAAAGTCTAATTCTTAAGGGGGCACTAGGAATCTGTATTCTGAACAAGCTCCTCAAGCGATCCAGAGGCAGTCTTCAATATTTATAGAGTGGAGGGCAGCCATTCATAGAAGTTTTCCTATGAACAGCAGTGGAGGAATGGGGAAGTAACTGGGGGAAGGGCACAAACAAGGCTGAAAGAAATGGTTTTTCATGACAAGGGAAATTTGTGGGATCCAAGGAAGGAGTCACCAAGGGAGAGTTTAGGTGAGAGGGAGCGCCTGATGGTGTAGATCTGGGAAAAGCAAGGGTGTGTGGAGGCTTCATTAAGGAGAGGAGATGGGACTGGAGGGAAGGTAAGGAGGGTGGGAAGACCCTCAAGAAGCCTGAGGTGAAGGTGAAGGTGAAGGATGGGGAACAGGGAGCTGAATTGGTAGCCAGAAAAACAAAGAATGGCCTGAAATGAGTGTTTACTAGGACCAATTAAAGAAAATGCCAACTAGCCCTGTGGGCAGAGCTGAGGCCGGCAAAGAAATCTATGGTGTGAATTTGATGGTCTGGGGCCTTGACTGACGCAGGCAACCCATGAGGCAGTGGGAGAGATGGACTGCAAAGCTCAGAAGGAAAGAGTGCACCAGGATTGGGGTGGAGCACGGGGACCAGGTTCCCATGTAGAACCTGGTTGTGTGACCTTGAGCAGGTCATGTGACCTTTGGCCTGAATCTCCTCACCCTTCAAATGGAGACACATTTTTGCAGGTCTCTTCCCACAGGGATCTGATGGGAAAGTGAGTTAAAAAAGTTTAAAAATTAGCCTATTGAGGTCAAGTTCGTAATTTTTGTTGTTAATACTCCAAGAAATCCAGTGTTATCTCCTAAAGGTTTGGGCCATGTCAAACAGGGCATTCTAGGGCAGAGAGAAAGCACTTAGCTGTCATGTCCTTAGACACACTATTTCTGATGACAGTGATCCATTTGATACATAGCCTTCCTGAGGCAGGGTTACTCTGTGATGGAATTTAAGGGTGTTTGTCAGAGTTGAACAGACATTCTTATAGAACTGGTTGGGGGAAATGTGCTGCGGAGACAGTAGCACCAAGATAAAGATGTGTGCACTGGTGGTGGCCTTTCAGTAATTGACACGTCTCTGATTATTGTTTTATAATACCTTGCACGCTCCCCCCATTACAGTTCCATTTTATGACGATGTTAATATACAGATGTTACTTTAATCTGTTTTTTAATTTATCTCGATGATCCCACAAGTACATTTTCAAGTGATTCATTTATTGAGTAGCACCTCATTTATTTTAAAAGTATTTTCTTTTATCACTGTGAAAGTGCTAATGACATTTATACATGGCTTCTCTTTCATTTCTTGGAATATTCATTGTCCTTCTCCTCGGGACCAGGATTGCATTCCTGTCTTCTGTGTTCGAATTGCCCGTGACATTCTGCACTCATCACAGGCTGCAGTGTGTCTGTGCTCTGAAAGCCCCCCTTTGGTGGAAAGTGTGGATCCTGAAACCAGGTCAGGTTCTACATCTGATGAGAGTCAAACTCATGTCAAACATCAGCCCCTGTCAAGCATCTTCCCAATGAAATGCACTTTTAGCCAATTTCTGTTCTGAGAATATTCAATTGTGAAGTTGAATCTTCATTGTGGTGCAGGCCTGCATGTGGGAGCTGAGTATTTGGGGTGTATTTACCCCTAAGGGGACCCAGTGGCTGGTGAAACCTGTGTATCCTGTAATCACTACTGGCTCTCCCTCTCTTAGGTCCAGGGTGACATTTTCAGTAGTAGCTGGACGTTGTGCCATAGCTCTTGGCCAGGTTCAAACTGATACTCCAAACATGAATCATTGTCTTTTTCCTCTTCAAGACCCCCAGCCCTCTTGGAGTCTATCCTAGTCTCTTTTGTGCTGCTTGAACAAAAGATCAAAGATTCTTCTTTTTTTTTTCTTTTTTCATGTTGGAGATTGAACCCAGAGCCTCACACATATCAGGTAGATACTGGACCACTGAGCTACAAACCATCAGGCTTTTTTTTATTTCAAGTCAGTTGCAAAAATTTCTAATCCTCCTGTCTTAGTCTCCTGAGTACCTGGGATTATAGATGTGCATCATGGTCCCTGGCTAAGAATAGATAATTTAAAACAAACAGAAATCTTTTGGCTTGTGATTGTGGAGGCTAGGAATTCAATATTGAGGAACTGGCATCTGGTAAGGGCCTTCATGCTATGTCATCTCATGGCGGAAGGCAGAAAAGCAAGAGAGCAAGATGAGGCTGTTTTGAATTAAATTCTTCATGTTTTTCTATCAATGCAGTTAGCCACTGTCCCCAGCCACTATCTGCAGCCCAGACAGAATATAGCACCAGCAGGGTTGCCTGCCTTGTTTCCAGGGGTAGGATTTTGGGTACAACTTCAATAGCAACCACATTAAGAGTTTTAGTATTTACAGATCCCATAACACCTGAACACCTGGAGGCCACACATTTGGAGGCTAGGGAGTGCAAGCAGGAAAAGCCCTACACGCTAGGGAATAGGATGTTGTCACTTTGAGTTCCAGAGTAAATTTATGAATGGTCCTTTTGTAGGAAGAAGCAGGAAAGTGGAGAGAACATTCTGCCTGCAGGAGAGATACCTTGAAATTCTGGTCTCTGGCCATCCACTTGAGACATTTGAGTGTGGTGTACAATTGGAAAATATCAGGGGTCTACTTGTGGCATGAGAAATTTCAATTAGTATTTGAAAATATACTTGGAGGCAACATGAAATGATAGGCCTTCACTACAAGAGCCAGATTCATGCTTTTTCATGGAGCTCACTCCTGTTTTAACCCATGTTGTGGCAATGGTATTGATTCATTCATTTCACTCTTAGGGCCTATCACCTCTCAGTTCCCAACACTATGGCCTTGGGGATGGAGTTTCAAACACATGCTTTTGAGGGAACATGTTCAAACCACATGAATGGCCCTCTGGCCTTTCCTTCTTCCTCCATGCCCCAAGTGATACCATATTCTGCAGACCCCTCCTGCTCAGCCCCTTGGCTCTCTCTCTTTCCAATTTCTCCTGCCTTGACCTTGGCCTCCCCCTGCATGACTATGGTGGCTTCTTACTATTCCAGCATCTCTAGCCACCAGCCTGGCTCCTTTTCCTCCCTCCTACAGGCCAGGGTGTGGTTCTGAAGGAACGCCAGGTCCCCCTATTCCTCACCAGCCTTCAGCAGCCCATTGTTCTTACAGGAAAATATTCAGTTCTTTATTCTTCTATGTCAGCCCCCTAAACACACTAGCTCCCCTTCTTTCTTCTCTAGCTTTGCATCTCATCAGGATTGGCTGCTGTTCCCACAAGCAAGGAAGAGAATCACTCAAGCCACCCCAAGTTTGTTTGTGGTTCAGGTCACAGTGGGTCAGTAGAGGTGGTGTCAAGAGCAGTTTTCTGGGTCTCTGGCTCCTCCAACCTGTGGTTCCTTCATCTCCAGGCCATAGGATTCATCTCTTCAGACACATGAAGGGAAAATAGAGTGTGAATCATGTGGGTGTGAGGGTGTCTCTCCTAGAAGTGGCACTTATGCCTTCTGTCTCATCCCATTGGTGAAGACCAGCCACATGGCCACCCCCAACTTCCCTGGCCACTAGGAAATGTGAGTAGGCCCAGATGACCAGCAGAACACAGAAATGGTGGGCAGCAGGGTCTCTGTGCGCTCCCCACAGCTGCCACATCCACTCACGTCTGCCCTCCGTCTCAAACATCTGGAGATTTGCTTCTTTATTCTTTTCTTTCTCCACCTCCAAGTCACATCCTGGCCCTGGAAATGATTGCAGTGAACTGACAGCCTGGGGACAGCCTTGAGGTGAAGGTGAGATGTGGCCTGAAAACAGACCCCAAACCTCCAGCAAGACCAAACAGGCGGCAGGTACTGGCCACTCAGGACTGCTCTCCTCCTGTCCTCATTTCTAGCTCACCTGACCAATCCCATGATGAGGAATGAGTATCCAGAGGAGGGATGGCCTTCCTCAGAGCTCTTGGATGGGCAATGACTTGGGTCAGAGCAACAGAGTTCTCAGTACACGGAGCACAGAGCTTGATGGACCTCAGTGGACTGTCATCATGAGTTCAGCGCTTAGAACAGTTAAATGGTGAAGCCCAAACCAAAAATGGCTCTATCAGCCTACATCATGCTGGAAGAACTCCTAGTGGAATTAATTCCCCTGAGATCAATTCTTCTGAGAGTTCAAGATTCTCAGTGACATTTACCCAGGTTCCATTCCCAGTCTTGGGGTCCCTGCTCATGTACTAGGGCCCTACCATGGAGGTGGAAAGCCTGCTGTGCTGCACATCAACATTTTCTGAAGCTCTTCTCTCAGGATTCATTCAGCAGCTTCTGGCTGCAGGAGCCCATGGCATCTCTTATGCTGTGAATGAGACTCTTTGCTTGGGATTGGTGAGCTCACCATTATCTCTCCTCAATAGATCAATGGCTTGCACCACCCAAGCAGCAACCACCCAATTCCATAAACCTCATAGTTGCTCTTATTCTTCTGAAGCCTCAGATATTTCTCCAGTCTGTCTGTCCCCTTCCACTGGGATCCTAAACTACTTCACCACTGGTGTGCAGCTGCCCTGCCACAGCATGCCAGGGGCAGTTCATGCTCCAGTGATAAGCAGACAAGAGGTCCTTGCTACAAGCCAAAAAGTGATGCACCTACTCCAAAATCCCATTTTAGATCTAATCCTGAGGATTATGGCTGCTTAGGGTGGAGCGCCTGTATCTGAGGTGGATAGTGGCATGTGGGAAGCTGATTGGGACGTGGGGCGTGCTCTTGGAAGAACCCAGAAGGTACAATCAGGCAGAGGAAGTGGCTGGCCTGGAATGTGCTGGCAATGAAGGGAAGTCTCAGCTGACCCCATAGAGATGGCCCTTTGAGTCATCCCAAGTTAAGGCAAGGGGGCTTTTGTGTTTCCATATTAGCCAGTTATTCACTGCACTCCCCCAGGAAGGAGCATAGCCTTAGGCATGGTAGTACCCTGCACCAAGGACCATGCCCAGTGAGTATCATTGAGTATCACCATTGTGAGCCATAAGTAACTGATGACAGTGATGACAGCTGGATGATGGACATCTCTGTCTTGCAAAGAGCATCTGGGCAAACCAAAATGTTCACTACAAATACCATTTCATGGTAAAACAAATGGGATGTATTGACCAGGTAGGCTCACATTCGCAAGACATTTGAGATAAAACATGAGGCTTGGAAGGCATTTCCCGGCATCACAGCCCCTCTGCAGCCTTCAGACCCTGCTGCCCAGACAACAGTTCTCTCCTGCTGACACGCTGGCACCTTGGTTCAATGGGTGAGAGACACTAGCCTAAGGATGGTGGTTTCCTAGAGGGACGCAGAGAAACACCCACTGACACATCCAAACAATGTGAGGACCAGAGGCTTCTCTCCCCAGAGAGTTTACAACTTCAGGCTCATTTCTCAGTATGAAAAGAAAGATAGTGCTCTCTGACAAAGGGATTCCAAGCATCATTAAGCTGGTGTGTGAGGGTTATGGAGGGATACGGGAGTTGAGGGCCCTCCCAGTGCTTCTGGGGTCACGCCATCTGCACTACCCAAGCAGAGAGCAGGGCTGGCAGACAAGGGCAGAAAGAGGCCCAGACGGTGCTCGGTGTTTGAGGCTTTGGGTATATTAAAAATGAAGGCATGCTGAAACAGGGTTACAGAAAAAGTGCACATTTAACATATTATTCCCTACCCACACATAGCTACATAGATAAGCATAGTGACTTTGTATATGGCCATGTTAGGAAATACTGTGAGAAGCCTTAGTTTGCATTTGTGTGAGAATACAAGGCCTAGGCCAGAGGAAGTCCTGCCTGTATTCAAGGAAGGCAAAGTTCAAATCAGTGGCTTCTAGTTCAACATGGGACACACAGAAGTCCCATTTAAATGCCACCATTTCTACAACTACTTTTTTTTTTTTTTTTTTTGCTGTGTGTATGTCTAACTCTTCTTTTTCCCCCCTGTCCACTAACCCAACCAACAAACAAAAAAGCTTAGCATTGAGCATTTGTGTCTGAGAGGGCTGAATACAGGCCCCAGGCCCTAATAGAAACAAAACCCAGGGGGCCATTTGGTGCTGCCTTGATCTTGCTGTCACTGATATCTTCCAAATGTATTTGCTATTTGCTCCCATGTCCCTGCAAACCCCTGCTGTTCCCAATTGTCCATTGCCTATTAGGAATGGTTACAGCCAAGGTATTTTTTCCCTATTTATTTGCTTCTTTTTTCCCTGGGAACTTTACTATGCATGAGTAACTGGCCTGTGATGCTGCTTTTGTTTGGCATTTTGCATTCGTTAAAAACCAGTCATCTGCATGTATTATAAAGCTGTGGGGGTCTCTCCCCATGATCAATGCTGGAAGCACTCATTAACATCTGGGGAAGTGATGGCCCCAGATAGGGGGGACCCATCGAGTGTGGGTTTAGGGAATATGTCTTAAAAAAAACACCAAAAAAACAACAACATCAAAGCACTTTATATTCATTGCCAGGGTTGTTCACTAATAGAAACGAGCCTGCCTGCCTTTAGTACCTCGGTGCATTCCCTTTTCCCAGCCTGGGATGTATTTTCCCTTCCACTCTGCTTGTCAAAGGCAATTTCTCCTCTAGGAAGCTCTTCCCAGTCACTTTCTTTGGAAATTACAAGCCAGTCAATTCAGCCAGCTTTCAATGATCTCCTCCTACGTGCCATGGACAGTGCAAGATATTTCTGGGATTTATTGTAAATAAGAAAATTCCTCAGCTCTCAGGAGCTAATGTGGAAGAAAGACCCACATTATTAGGACAGATCATTAGGACACTTGGAGGACCTTGTGCAGAAAGAGTAGAGGCAGAGGAGAAGCAAATGCCAACCTCTGTCCTCATTGTGAGGAACAGTGTCACCAAGGAACCAGACATGAAAGAATGTGTGGTCATTCTGAAGGTGCTCGAATCTGCCTTCAGTCACTCTTTCTCAAACACGTGGCACCTGGACTGGCCATACCAGAATCACTAGAGATGGTGTGCACAGTGCATTTCCCTAGATTCATGGGGTATGCATTTTCTCCATGGATAATTTTAAGTTTGAGAAATGCTGCTGTGAAAGATGAGAGCCTTTGGAAGGTTTGATTTGATTTACACGTGTTTATGGTTGATACTCAAAATGTGCACTAATATTCCATATGTGCAGTCCCCGCCTCCACAACTGCCATCCACCAATCCTCTTTCTACCCTAGAAGCAGCCATAAATACTAGCTTCTTGGGTGTTGAAGCATAGGCTTGGCATCCAGTCACTGGGTATTTGGTCTCAGATTCCATCCTTGCCTTCCTCTACTTTCCCCAGGCTCCCCTGGCTATTGTCTTTCTGCTAACTTTCTCTCATGGAAGACTCTGGAAAGTGCTTGCAGGGCAGGAAAAGCAGACAAGGCAGGGAGCCAGATTACCCTGCTCTCCCCCTGCTTCGGGCAGCACTGCTGGCCCTCTGTTCCTCTGTAGTTTCTACTGGGCATGCCTTTGTTCAGCTCCAGATGGTGGCCCTGCCTCCTGAGCTGTGATCCCTTCATCTCCTCCATCTGTTCCTCTAGTCCTCATGTTCTTGATCTCATTGGCCCCCATTTGCTCTTTTGGCTCATTCTACACACTCAACATGAGTTTCCTGCATTAAAGTTCCTCTGCTAAATTGCCTGGCTTGGGAAGTTTTCCTGGCTGGATTCTGCCTGTGTTCCCCCTCCCCACTCACACTTAAAAATATATCTGGTGGATGTGTGCTAAGTTGTTTCCAACAACTCTTCCTATGAGAACAACTAAAAGAGTGAAACAAAGTATTTTTTAACAAAAATCAAAAGCAAAAATATATCTTTAAAGATACTGGAGAGACTCCAAAGCACTGAAAATTCCAAGACCAAAATTTAGGAAAGAAGAGCTGAGAGAGTCCAGCAGACTAATGATGCTTCCCAAAGTAGTGATGATGAAGAGGCCAAGAAGCTGAACAGAGCTCGCAACAGACTCACGGGGCTATGAAGTCAAAGGGGGAAGTTCAGAGACCGTCAGGAGGAAATGTCTGGGTTTACACTCAGCCTTCAGGTTGAAACCCTGAAGGGCCATATCTTAAGAGTAATGGTGAAAGAACAATAGACCAGTTCTCATAGAGAATGAAGTCCGATTCTGAGTCATCATATTTCTTGTTTGCACTAAGATGATTTGGAATTGCTAATGCTTCTTCCCTAGTTGCCCACTGTTGAGAGCCACAGCCAAAGGGGCCCCAGCAAACTTCCAGCTGCCAGCAAACTTCCAGTTTCCAGTTGATGATTGGCTCACAGGGGCCACAGCAACTTCTCGCTGCCAACTGATTGACTCCTCTGCAGTGATGCTCATTAGGCTGTTTCCCTGCCCTTTCAGACCACAGAGCTGCTCACTGGGAGACTTTTTTGGCTCCGCCCACGTGACCCAGCCAATCAGCCTCAAGAGCAGGAGGAGTGGGGGAGGTGGGGAGGCTTGTGGGAAGCTGGTTGTGGCAGTTGGGCTCTGAAGGTTTTTCCTGAGGAGCTGTTTTGTTTGGCGTGTGTGGTTCTTAAAATAAAGTTTGTTTCTTTTGACAAGTGGCTCCTGAATTGTGCCCGGCCAGACTGCGGCAGCCCACCAAAACAAAACAAAAATAAATCCTCTCTGGAAGAAGATAGCATCATATAACAGATCAAATTACCATCAAAAATTCTCATATGCAAGTCTGACACTCATGAAACATAACCAGGCATATAAGATGAAAAGACATGACTGAAAAATCAAGATAAACAACAGACATTAGAAATAGACTCAAGCAGCATGGTTACCAGACTTGGATTTTAAGCCATTAAGAACAATGTGTTTAAAGAATTAAAAGATTGATTATTTTCATAGAGGATTAAAAGAATAAAATGGAAACCCTAAAACTGAAAAAAATGTATTACCTGAAATTATGAACTCAATGAATTTTATATACTGGAGAGAAAAACTACTGAACTGCAAAATGAATTATGTAAATATTCACATTAATACATAGATAAAAAGATTATAGAAAGAAATATGTATTCACAATGAACAAATTATTTAACTCTAATGGGAATAATAATAATAATAATATTTTCATATTGTAGGGTTATTATAATGATTATATGAGTTAAATATATGGAAGTATCCTGAAATTACAAGAACATATAAATATATAAAGCTGTTAAACTAAATCCCTGACATATAGTAAATGCTATGTAAGTATTTATTTATTGTTAGCATTTTATCTTGGAGATTGTTTTATCATAAGCACATAGCATTGTCTCATTTGCCCTTTATCCTTATTAATGACTATATTGTATTCTATATTATGAACAAACTATGATTGAGTAAGCAGTCTTTTGTGACAGATTTAAGATGTTTTAAGTGAATGTTTTTATACTTAGCTTTGTGCTTGTGTACGTATGTATGCATTCTGAGTTTACAGAATAATTTTATAGATACAAAATTTCAAAGATTATATCCTCCAAATAGTATATTTAATATAGTGGTAAAAATTAATAGGAGGTTCTCAACTGTTGTGCCTACCCACTAATAGCATTTGAGTATCTGCTTCCCCAAAATTATCAATTTAATGTATTATCAAACTTTTTGACAGTCAACCTAATGATGTCTAATTTTAGAGAAATTGGCTTTTTTCTTATTGAGTTAGAGCTCCTTTTCATATATTAAAAACCATCTATAGGTCATTTTCTTTTCATGTTTCCTTGACAATTTTTATATTGGATAGTTAGGTTTTTCTTTCATTGATTAGTAGACACCATTTATATATTTAGGCTATTAATGCCTTGTTTTTCCTACTGCAATTTTTTTCTTAGTTTGTTGTTTGTCTTCTGACTTTGTTTATGGCATTTTTTCTTCCAACAGAAAAAATTAATTTTATGTGTTCAACTGTATTGTTCTTTTCTTTTGTGGGTTGTTTGCTTTATGTCCTGATTAGGAAGGCCTTTCCTACTTCTATACTTAAAATGTTATCCTAGGTAGTATTGGATTGTTTCAGGTTGAGTAGTGTTAAGAACAGATTCAAGTTACAGAAAATCATTCACTAGCTGTTATTTTAAGAGCAGCTGGGAGGGGAATAAGACTAGAGGCAGGGGCTGCTGGTTCAGGGTCTTTCACACTAATTCAATTGAAGAAAAAGGCCTGAGCTTAAATCAGCAGGGAGCAGAATCAGGGAGTGTTTAGAAGATAAAATCAAAATGATTTGGTGGGCTTGGATAGGACACTAAGAGTCAAGGAGACAACGGCACCACCAGCAGGTTGCTGGCATAGATCAAACTGGCATGAATCAGACTTCTTTGATATTCATGTTACTCCACTTTTCCTGACTTGTGTGTTCTGACTTCCCAGAGGTAACTGGCACCTCTCCAATACAGGAACAGCTCAGAGATCCCTGGACCCCTGTAGGACCTAGGCCAGTGGACAAACAGAAAGGGCCAGTGCAATATTTGTTGATGAGCTTCACAATGGTATCCTCAATGAATGGCCATCTTTATTTGCTGGTGAGGAACTGTGAGTAATGGTGCATTTGCCTGCATTTTCTTGCCTTGGTAGTTCCTGCTTTCTTGGTGTTTTTAATGCCTTTGTAAAGTGGATAAGAGCTTCCCACACCCTATGGCTCATGGCCTCCCAATAAGGCCTTTTACCTGGGTATCCCACTGACACCTGAACACTTTCACTGTGTTATGCACATGCCCAGTGAGCTTAAAATAATACCCATTCTAGGTGCAGTGGCACACACCTGTAATCCCAGTGAGTGGGGAGACTGAGGCAGGAGGATTGCAAATTTGAGGTCAGCCTGGGAAATTTAGAGACACTATGTATCAAAACAGAAAATAAAAGGGCTGGAGATATAGATCAATGGTAAAGCACCCTTGGGTTCAATCCCCAGTACTGCAAAATAAAACAAAAACACCCACTTTTTAATTTCATAGATATCATAGGTGAGAATAGGTGAGAAGCCTAGGCAGACATGACTGTTTTCTTTCTTTGTCTCACAAGGTTGAAATCAAGGCATTATCCAGTCTGGGATCTACTCTGAAGCTCTGGGGAAGAATCTACTTCTGCATTTATTCCTGTTGTTGGCAGAATTCAGTGTTTTGCTATTGTCGACTGAGGTCCCTGCTTCCTTGCTGGCTGTCAGTGGGGGAGTCACTCACAGCTCCTAGAAACTACTCTCTGTTCTTGCATGTGGTTCTTCTCTCTCTCTTTCTCTCTCTCTCTCTCTCTCTCTCTCTCTCTCTCTCTCTCTCTCTCTCTCTCGCTCTCTCGCTCTCGCTCTTTCTCCCTCCCCCACCCCCTGCCCCAATCCTTTGGTGCTGGGGATTGAACCTAGGGGTAACTTATCACTGAGCATCTTCAGCTTTTTTATTTTTTATTTTGAGACAGGTTCTTGCTAAGTTGCCAAAAGTCTTGTTAAATTGCCCAGGTTGACCTTGGATTTGCAATCTTACTCCCTCAGCCTCCTGAGTTGTTGAGATTACAAGTGGGAACCATGGCACCTGGCATGGCTCCTCTATCTTAAAAGTAGTAATGGTGTGCCATTCCTGTGCTCTGAATAGCTCTAAACTCCTCATCTGCCAGTAGTCAGAGAAAATTCTTCTTTTAGGAGGCTCTTATTACATTGACCTTCCAGATCATCTCTCATTTGCCATATGACATGAACATGGGTGTGATAACTGGGGGTGAAAATCATGGGGCCATCTTAAAATTCAGTGCCATAGCTGGGAGTGGTGGTGCATGCCTATAATCTTAGTTATTCAGGAAGCTGAGGCAGGAGGATTGCAAGTTTGAGGCCAACCTGGGCCAGTTTATGAAGACCCTGTCTCAAATTAAAAAAAAATAAATAATGATGAAAAAATATTGCATGCAACCACTTGTGTTCATGCATCTTGGAAAGCTGAGTAAAGAAGGATATAAGAAGTGGTAGTGTGTGTGTGCTAGGGATGTGGCTCAAGTGGTAGCGTGCTCGCCTGGCATGTGTGGGGCACTGGGTTCGATCCTCACCACCACATAAAAATAAAATAAAGATGTTGTGTCCACCGAAAACTAAAAAAATAAATTAAAAAAAAAGTGGTAGTGTGGGGACAAGAGTGCCCTGACGTTTGGAAACTAAATGACTGGGAGCATAGTGGCAATAACACTGGGAACAGGACTTAGCAGAGCTGGTTAGGGAGGTTGGGAAAGATAATGAATGAGGTGGCCTAAAGGTGGACACATAAAACAGTTTGAAATGGGGCATCCCTTCTCAGAGGAGTGATTATATTATACTCCCTTTTACCTTTTAATTGAGATACACTGCACATCTAGAGAACACTAATCCTATGTACTTTTCCATATGCACCTGTGCTGTTACCACAGATCAATATTCCTAGCCTCTCCTCCCCAAGTTCCCTGTGCTCTTTTCCAGTCATTATTTCTCTGTAGGAGACCACTATTCTGACATCATCAATTTTGCTTGTGCTTCAACTTCTTCTAAATAGAGTTGTACAATATGTACTCTTCTCAAATAATTTATGATGGGGTTGAGGTATAACTGAGAGGTGGATCTTGTGTTTAGCATGCATAAGACCCTGAGTTCAATCTCCAATACTGCAATTTATTTATTTTTTCTAATTATGGGGATCAGCTTACTGTGTGCTGATAGTCTGCCAGACTCTGGTGACATGGTAATGATGAGACAGACAAGGTCCCTGCTCTCTTGGAAGTTAAGCTTAGTCCAGAAGGAAGACATCACTACTTTTGAAGGCCACAGAATGACCCAGGGAGAGAGTTTGGGCAAAGAGGAAAAAGGGTGAAGACAAAACAGTGGGAAATGGGAAGGATGGAGCCCCCGGAGCAGGAGAGAAGTTGCAGTGTGTAGCAGCATAGAAGCCAAAGAAAGAGGGCTTCAAGGGGGAGGGAGCGATCGACAGCATTGCATGCTGCTGAGAGGTTAATCAACACATATTTATGGAGCACCTGCTTTGTACAAGGCTAAGTACAGAGTGGAATGCAGAATGGCATAAAACTCCCTGTAATAATGATCTCTAACATGCCTATAGAGATAAGAGAAAGTGCTGGCAGTGGCAAGGGGGGACACCATAAAATTCAAATATGAGCCTGTCATTGTCCTGTTTAAAACCCTCCTGTGGCTTCCCATTGCCACTGGGATTAAGAATGAAACCTCACTATTGCAGGTACTGTGGCACACACCTGTAATTCCAGTGACTTGGGAAGATGCGGCAGGAGGATCCCAAGTTCAAGACCAACCTCATAGATGTAGCAAGATCCTAAGCAACTTAGTGATAACCTGTCTTGAAAAAATAAAAAGGGGGCTGGGGTTGTGGCTCAGAGGCAGAGTGCTTGCCTGGCATTAGGGGGAGGGGCCACTGGGTTTGATCCTCAGCACCACATAAAAATAAAAGTAAAGGTATAGTGTCCACTTACAACTAAAAAAATAAATATTTAAAATAAATAAATAAATTAAAAGGGCTGGGGTTATAACTCAGTGGTAAAGTGCCCCTGGGTTCAACCCCCACTACAAACAAACAACAACAACAACAAATAAAAAGAACACGCCCCCTCCCCCGCCCCCGCCTCTTAAGTCATTGTGGTCTGAACCTATAAACTTCTGAAAATCTGTGACCTTCAACTCTTACCTCTCTCCCTGTCATTCTGACTCTCCAGGCATTCTGACCTTTCCCCTACTTTGTTCTGTTCCTTTCTACCCTAGGCCTTTGCACACATCACTTTTTTTCTGTCTAAAAAACTTTTATCTTCTTCCCTACTCCTAGAAAGACCCAGTTAACCCTACTTACTTTAATTCACATTTGACACAATTATCATTTTCCTTAGAGAGGCCTTCCCTGATTTTCCACCTTCAAATATCTCCTTATTTTGTACTCCCACAACTTGCCCTAGGGAACTTACTCTCCTAATACCATGGTGAATAATGATATATCTATGTGATTATTGTGTAAAGGTTTATCACTCTCACAGACTGGAGACCTTTATGAGAGGAGGGTCCTTATCTACTTGTGATTATCCATGATTCCCCAGCACCTTGCCTAGTGAGGGCTTGATAAGTACTTGCTGAATGAATGAGCTTATGAATCAAGTCAGAAGGTCCGTCTTTGAACCCTGGCTATGTGACCTTGGGTATATGTCCTTCTTGTCTTTCTATACAAAATACTAAGGGTTAGACTCTCAAAGGGCCTCTCCAGCATGATGTCCTTGGATTCCATGACTTACACTTGCCGCAGTCCGGCTGCAGCAGAATAACGGGGGGGGGGGGGGGGTGACGAATAACTTCTGTAGATTGATGCAGCAGGAATAGGAGCCGTTTATTGCAGGACAACAGAGCTATTTATACATTTTGCACAGCTTATCTAATTAGCATAAACTAGATACATCAGTCAACCAATAAGGAATCTCCACACTTAATGGCTCGCTTTTGTTACTTCTCAAACCACTCCCTCTGGCATTTTGCCAGGCACCATCCAGACTTGTTTCGAACTCTAACATTTCTCTGGCAAAATACCAGGTGTTATTTTTGACTTGTTTACAGACCTTAACAACACTCATAAGAATGTCCCTAGGCTGACTGCCAGAACATAAGCACTGATATTAGTAAGTGCTGAGTAAGGAGTTGTGAGGCATCCAGTGCTATAGAGATAGGACAGAGCAGCAGCATCTAGGATGTTCAGAGAAGACTTCCTGTAAGAGGTGGGTAGAAAATAATTAAGTGCATGGAGAGAAAAGAGATTTTCAATCAGAGAAGTCAGAAACACCAAATGTGATAGCAGACAATAGAGACTGGCCTGGCTTGTGCCCATGGAAAGGATACAGCTCCCTTTAAGTAGGAGAGGCTCTGCATTTTAGTTGCCTGTTGCTGCAGTGACAAATTGCCACAAACTTGGTGGCTTAAAACAACAACATTTATTAGTTTACAGTTCTAGAGGTCAGAAATCCACAATCAGTTTCACTGTGCTAAAGTCAAGATATCAGTAGGGCCGGTTCCTTCTAGAAGCTCTAGAGGAGAAGTTGTTTCCTTGCTTTGTCCAGCTTCTAAAGGTTGCCTTCATTCCTTGGCTCCTGGCCCCATATCACATCGCTTTTTTTCTCTGACTTTGACCTTGTTTCTTCCCTTTTACAAAGACCCTTCTGATTATATCATGCACACTCAGATAATCCAAGATCATCTCCTAATCTCAAAATCATTAACATAGTTTCATCTGCAAAGCTTGTTTTACCAAGAAAGGTAACATGTTAACAGGTACCAGGGATTAGGATGAGACATCTTTGAGGGACCATTTTTCAGCTTACCATAGCTCATTGGTTATTCATATAGCTTCTGAAGCCAGAATGCCTTGACTTTGACTTTGTCACTCATCAATGGCCTAATCCTGGATGAGTTATTTATTTATATATGCTTGGTCTTTCTTTTTTTCCTTTTTGTGGTGCTGGGGATAGAACCCAGGGCCTCACACATGCTAGGAAAGTACTCTACCACTGAGCCACATCGCCAGAATGGGAGCAGTTACTTAACTCTCCTATGATCTTAGTTTTCTCATTTGTAGAATAAGGAAATAGTAGTATATACCTTGTCCATTTCAGTGATTGCTATATGACATCTTACCTCAGATTTTGGTGACTAAACACAAAGATTGTTTTGTTTTTCATGATTCTGTGGGTGGGCTGGGCTCAACTGGGCATTTCTTCTGCTCTCCATGGTGCTGGCTGAGTTCACTTATGCAGCTGCATTCATCTGGAAGCTCAGCTGAGGATGGAACAAGGAAAGTGGCCTCACTGACATGTCTGGCAGTGAATGCTGGCTGTTGGCTGGAAAGCTTTGGTTCTCCTGCATGGAGCCACTCCTCCTTCAGGGCTCCTCTCTCTCCACTGGCTCTCAGAGTAGGAAAGTCCAGACTTCTTTATGTGGTAGCTGCCTGCAAAGGGAGCAAAGCTGCAAGGTTTCCTAAGGCTGAAGACCATGAAGTGTCATTTCTGTTGCATTCTATTGGTCTAAAAAATACTGTGGCCAGCTCAGATTCAAAAGGAGGGGAGACAAAAGTCATCCCTTGTGCCAAGTGACATTGTACAACCTGCTACAGTACTTGTGAGGCTTCTATAGATTAAAACATACAAAAGGACTTAGATTGGTACCTGGTAGTAAGTGCTTAATATTTTCAAAAAATGCAATTTCTAGCCTTCAGCTGCCTGGATTCAAAACCCATGGCTTATGGTTTCATGACCTTTGGAAAATCACTTAACCACTTCAAGCCTCAGGGTCCTCATCTGTAAATGAGATTAGTGGTAAAATTTAAAGGGTTGTTGCAAGGATTTGTGAAATGTAATAATCTATGCAAACTCTTAGTTCAGGTCCTTGCATATAGTTAGCACCCAATAAACTTTAGCTTTTGATATTACCAAATGTTCTGTCAGGTACAGTGCCAGGCATTTTCTTATAAATCCTTTTTCTAAAACCTGTTTTAGAGTGCTCAATATACTTACACATTTATCTATATGGAAACGGAGAACCAAAGACTTGAAAACCCTGGAAAAGGAAGTAGGATGCTTAGAACCGAGACCAAGATCTGGGTGAGTCCTCCTAGTTTACTAATAATTTCAAGTCCCCCTCCCTGCTTTAAAGATGAGAACCCCCTCTCATCTTTTTCAACCAAACCCATTGTATAAAACTGAGAAAGACAGTATTTTATTACCACATCTTATGAAGGTTACAATTTTGACTTTTACTTCTTAGGTAAAAACACAACACCCAGTACCCATTTATCATGATGGTAACTGCTAATGTGTTAAAATTAAATTAATGTGTCACAAAAGTACATAACATTTTTGAAAGCATGCAGCCTTTTATTAAGGTTTCAATGAGTGTATCTCTTTTTTAAAATTATTATTATTATTATTTGTGGTGCTGGGGACTAAACCCAGGACCTTGTGCATCTGAGGTAAGCACTCTATCAACTGAGCTATATCCCTAGCCCTTATTGTTTTTTGTTGAGGATTGAACCTAGGGCTACACATGGTAGGTAAGCACTCTACCACTGAGCTATATCTCATAACTTTTTTTTAAAAAAAAATTTGAGCCGGGCACAGTGGCACACACTTGTAATCCCAGTGGCTCTGGAAGCTGAGACAGGAGAATCTTGAGTTCAAAGCCAGCCTCAGCAACAGGGAGGTGCTAAGCAATTCAGTGAGACCTTGTCTCTAAATAAAATGCAAAATAGGGCTGGGGATGTGGCTCAGTAGTTGAATGTCCCTGAGTTCAATCTCTGGTACAAAAAAAAAAAAATTTAAGACAGTTTTTACTAAATTGCCCAGGCTAGCCTCAAACTTGCAATCCTCCTGCCTCAGCTATCCCTGCTACCACCTCAACCTGCCAGTAGCTGGGATTATAGACATGGGCTTCTGCACCCAGAAAAAGAAATCTTTAATATCAAATCAAAACTCCGTGGACCATTTAGATACCTTTAAGGAATTTTAGGTTTCACCCCCAGATTGGAAACCTCTCCATCATACCACATCCTTCCACATGGGGAATTGATGGACTCTCTGGATTTTGAGAAATGGGATCTTAAGACTGGATGTAGAGATTGGAGTGTTTTTGTAAGGAATGGAGTATCATTTAATGTCTTTTAAAATCCATCATCTATTCAACTTTTGAAGATCTGAGATCAAGAAGAGTAAAAGCAGAGAAAAATAATAACTGCCAATATTTATTAAGTGCTTTCTGTTTGCCATATGCTGTGCTTAACTCTTATTTTATCTCATTGAGTTACAGGCAGTTATTGTCATCATTCCCATTGACAAATAATGAAACTCAGAAGTAACTTATCAAGCTACTAAACACAGGAGCTGGACTACAAGGCTATAAGAAGTCACTGAGAAGTAGGGTGTGGTAGTACTCACCTGGAATCCCAGCAATTTGGGAGGCTGGGCAGGAGAGGATCACAGGTTAGCAACTTAGCAAGACACTATCTCAAAAATAAAAAGGGCTGGAGATGTGACTCAGTGGTAAATTGCCCCGGGTTCAATCCCCAGTATAAAAAAAAGTCACTGAGAATTTTTTATGAGGAGGTCATTGGTGACCTGGTGAGTGGAAGCAGAAAGAGGTAGTGGGAGATGAAGACAAGAAACATGTATCAGGGAGTGGGAATAGTTGATAGTGAGAGGAAGGGGCCAGAAAGGAAGACTGTCAAGGGGGAAGAGAGAGAGAGAGAGAGAGAGAGAGAGAGAGAGAGAGAGAGAGAGAGAGAGAGAGAGAGAGAGAGAAATAGATTACGAATACAGAAGGAAAGAGAGGTCACTGAAGGAGTAAGTGGCAGAATGTTCTCCTCTCCTTATGTCTCCACTTCGCCTGAATTCCCAGGAGCATGGCAGCAAAAGAGCCACAGGTGGAGATTATTCTTGTGCCAGGCCTCCTGCAGGAAGGGCCTTCAATGCCAGGGATGGTGCAGCTCATTTCAGGCAGAGACCAATTGCTCTCCATGCTGTCTACGCTCCAGACAAACTGGGATGTTCTTTTTCCCAAACGTGCCCAGTAGCACAGTACAGAGAAAAGAGCATGGATTTTAGAGATAACCAGTTCTGGGTTCAAGGCCAGGTTCTGATACTTACTAGCTGTGTGATCTTGGGCAAGTTATTTAATCTCCTTGAACTTCTGTTTTCCATCTGTATACATGGAGATAACAACATCTATCTTTAAAGCTTATTTGTTTTTTGGTGGTACTGGGTGTTGAACCTAGAGCTTCATACATGCCAGACCAGTGTTTTATCACTGAACTATATCTCCAGCCCTTTTTAAATTTTGAGACAGGGTCTCATTAAGTACCTCAGGCTGGCTTGGAACTTGTGATCCTCTTTCCTCAGCCTCCAGAGTAGCTGGGATTATAGGCATAGCTCTGTAAGAATTTTGCAAAGGGGTCTTGAGATAATATGAATAGAAGCTGCTAGCAAATTCTTGGTACAGAGTAGATGCTCCTTGAACACTAGTTTCCTCCTTCTCTGCCCCTCTGTTCATTCACTCCACCTGTTGAAGCTCTGCAGCCACCTGCCCAACTCCAGTGGTACTTCTTCCATCAGTCTTTCCTCTGGCTCTGTCAACTTGCAGAGATCTCTCCCTCTCTGGTACACTAAAGCACGATGGATTGCTCAAAGGGAACCTAGGGTACACTTATATATAGTACACCTTCCACTATAGGTATTGGTGTTTGACTTTAATAGGTATGTAATAAATATTTACAGAAAGAAGCAAAGGTGTATTAATGTGAGCTTTAGGAGGGAACAAGTTTTTCATTCCAATTTCTTTGTGAGATCTGAAGGCTCTCTGGAAGAAGCTGGAGGACTTGCTAATGACTTTTAATTAGATTTTGGTGTGGGGGACCAGGCAGACCAAAGATGTCCTTGAATAGTTCATCTGGAGAGAACTGCTATCAGTGAAACTTTTGAGTTTGGAGGAGTCAGTGATGACTTGGACTGGACTGAGGGTTAAGGAAGGTTCCATTAATTGGGATGTTACCATAGAGTGTTTATGTCCCTGGAAACCAGAATCTGATGATGAATTGAGTCAAAGCTGAGAGCAGGGCTGGGGATAGGGCTCAGTTGGTACAGTGCTTGCCTTGCATGTATAAAGCCCTGAGTTCAATCCCCAGCACCACAATAAATAAATAAATAAAGGAAGGAAGGAAGGATTACTCAAAGCTGAGAGCAGATGGGGGGCTGGTGAAAGCATGGATTACTCTCCCATGGGGAGAGCATTCTGCACCTCAGCTAGAGAGAATGCCCTGCCCATTTGACCCCTCTGGGATAAGGATAGGGAAGAGGGGCCCACAGAGCTTTAACAGGTGGAGGCTGATGGTCTGGGATGGGTGTGAGGATTAAAGTACCTGGGACAATGGAGGAAGAGGAAGATACCAGCGAAGTTGGGTCTTGGAGAAGTGGCATCTTATTTTCCCATCCTTTCTCTTCCACATTCTCTGGGCCACCCAGACTGTCACTCATTGTAGCCTAAAGTCTCTCTTCTAGGAAGTCATCTCCATTTGCTCTCAGCATCTCCAGTGTTCCCCCTGCCAATCTTCCAACATTTCAAGACTGACAACTGAGACTTAACTGGTCCATTCCTATTTTTCAATCCCTTTTCCACGGAAAGTTTGTTTTTTTAACCACTGATGTTAGTTTCCTTGGTGGAAGTAGATAGCAGGAAATGTTTTTCTCTGCCCCATTAAGAGGTAGTTTAAATACTGCCCCTTTATACATAAAACTGACTTGCATTTCTTACTGGCCCTTGAATAAGCTGAGTCCAGCTGTGGGAGGGTGAAACTCCCCCTGACAATAAGCTGAATGATAGTTCAATATGTCCTGGGGGCAGGGGTGTGGGGAAATCATAGCAATAATGATATTTTCCAAAGATTTTCTGTTTTATAGAATAATTTCAAACCCATTATCTCAGTTGATTCCCATAATAATCCTATGAGGTAGACATAAGTATCTACATTTAACAGATGAGAAACTGAGGCTCAAAGAGGTGAGTCACTTGCCAAGATCAGATAACCAGTTAGTGGCAAAATTAGACTTCAGCCAGGCATAACAGCGCATGCTTGTAATCCCAGAGGCTCCGGAGGCTGAGGCTGGAGGATTGCAGGTTCAAAGCCATTCTCAGCAACTTAGCAAGGTTGTAAGCAACCTAATGAGACCCTGTCTCAAAAAATAAAAAGGGCTAGGGATGTGGTTCAGTGGTTAAGCACCCTTGAGTTCAATCCCCAGAACCCAAACAAACAAACAAACAAAAACCACTGTAGGATTCTGAAGCCTAAGCACTTCTAGGAAGAATTGCAGGGTTCTGAAAGGCAGATGAGTGGTATGGGGGAAGACTTGGTAGCAGGCATAGCCTGTGTGGGTGGGTAGGAATTCTGGAGGAAAGAGTGTGTGAGTATTCCAGCAGGAAGGAGCAGTGGGCTTATTTGAGAGTCTTTAACTTGTTGGGTCCTATCTGCAGGTTGTGGAGTTGGCAGTTTAGAGTTGCCCCCTCCATCCCCATCACTGGAGAATCCTCCCACTCCTATTGCAAAAGTCCTGGTTCAGGGGAGTCCTTGGGCTCCCAGGCCCCACTAAAGCCCAGATTCTCCCAGCAGAACTCTCAAGTTGATCCCAGTTGCAATTTGAGCTCAAGGTACTCTCAGCATTCCTGTACCCCATGCTGGCCCCAGGGCCCAGTCTGTGCTCCTTGCCCATATCCTGAGACCCTGAGAAAAAAGCCTCAACCATCTGTCCAAGTTCCCTCCTGGCAGGTCAGTGCTCCCCCCGCCATGGACAGGCTCCTGCGATGATGGATCGCTGGCCCCAACGCACATATTATTATGAAATGGGTTTATTACACTCTAAATCTCTCACTAATGTGCCGCTGTTTAATCCCTTTATCCAATTCTCAGTCTCTTAGGCTCAGCCACAGCTCTCACCACCCAGGACTAGGTCTGAATGGTTTATTGGGTGATTTTTGACTTGGGGGGAGGGCAGGACAGGAGCTCTTTAAAGCTCATTAGCCCTGAATGATGTTCAAGGACTGGTCTGGGGGCCTCGAACAAGTGGGTCCCAGTTCACTAGTGGAACTCCTCTGTCGGTCTGTCCACTTCCATCTTTCATCTCTGTTGACTCATTTGCTGGCTCCTTTACTCCCCTCTGCCTCCTGGCTCTCACAGCTTTCTCACTTTCTCTCTGACTCTTGGACTGTCTCTTGTTGTCCCTGTCTTCCCCTGAAGCCACACTGTGTTTGGAATGATGAGGTCCACTTCCCCCTGGATGGGGAGGGCTGTGGTCCCTGGCCCCTCTCACGGGTCTCCAGCCCCTCTGTTCTGGAGGTTCCTTTCCTTCTGCTAGATCTCTGTCCTCCCAAGGCAATTCTTCACCCCAGCCTCACTAACCAGTCACCTTCCTCTCTTGGCACCTGCTATTGCTGTCCCTTCTGGCTTTCCTCTTCTACCCCCAACTCCTCCCATCTGCCCAGCTCTCAGACCCATGCCCTGCCAACACCAGTAGCCTCCAGTACCTCCTCTGCCTTCTGTCTTGGGCTGACACCTCAGGTCCCCAGGCCTCCTCCTTTCCTTCCCCTCGCCTGTCTGGCCACCTCCTGGCTGGCCTTCTCTCCCTCCCTTGGTCTCTTTCTCTGTCTCTCCCAGTGTCTCTCCCTGAGCAGTCCCTCCCCACTCTGACACACCAGCCGGTAAGGCAGCCAAGGCTTCCTGCTGTCAGCTGGGGAATAGATAAAGATAAATGATATTATGTTAAATTCCACTTAATGACAAATTTTTAATTTTCTGAACATGGTCATTTTCTGGCTAGTGAATCAAGTGGAGGGAGCTAATTACATGAAGATCTGAACAAAAATAACTCCTAATTTTCAAGGATAATGGAAGAGAAATGTTGGAGATTAATGGCACTATTTATCTTTTTTAAATTTCTATCTTTCTCTGTGATAGCCGTGCTCCCCAAGGAAAATATTCATAAAATGAAATTGAAGTCGTAACTTAATAGGTTATTAAAATTTTTGAGTGCATATCACTTTCCTTCCGCAGCACTGTAAATTTAAATTGAAGTTTGCGGCTCCCCGAGTCACCAGCGGAGTTTTTTTTATGATGGCACAATAGAGAGAAACATGCATCTTTGTCAGGAGGTATTTGCTAGTCTAATTTTATGGCAGGCCGGATAATCAGACGGGAATGGCAGCGCAGGGGGAAGCTGACAAGCCCGCAGCCGGCAGCCATGTGTTTCCATTAGCGCCCCGAGCTAATGGAATGGGCTTCTCTGGACTCTCATTTTCCACTTCAGTCTTTTATCTTGATTTAAAGTGAGGGCGCCCAATATTCAGGGCCTGTCATTTTTCTCTCTCTCACACTCCTAAGGCTCTTCCTCACTTCTCCCCTCCCACTTCCTCTGCTCCAGGGCCTGCTCCCTTTCATCTCTGGGTCTTGAGCATGGGCGCTGCTCCCCCCCTCCCCTCCCTCCATCCTCCCCCCCCATCCTCCCCAGCCCTGTGGACTCCACCCTGGGAGGAAGAAGAGAGAGGAGGCAGGGGCCAGCCGGGCAGCCACTGGGGTTAGTTATAAATTTGAGTGAAGACTTCTCCCCGTGGGCTCATCAGACCAACCCTCCAATGGGGACTGCATGTGTGTGTAGGGGGCTCTCCAGGCTTGAGCCCATCAGGCCCCCTAATTGAGTGTTAATGGAGTTGCATGGGGGAAGGGGCGCAGCTGTTGGCTCAGGGGACCCAAGGGCAGCGAGAATGATCACCATCTCTCTTCCAGCCCCTGTCTCTGTTCCCATCCAGGTCTCTTTTCCTGGCTTTGTCTCTGAGTCTCAGACTTACAGACCTAGAGGGAAATTTAAATTGGGTCCAGACCAACACCCACATTTTATAGATGAACAACTGAAGCCTGGAGATGGGAGTGGATAGGGAATGTCTTGTCCAGGGTCTCAGGGCTAATTAGTGGCTGGGATAGAGCAAGAAGTTGGACCTCAGAAATGCTCTTTTACTGGACTGCACTGCTTCAGCTTCTTTTTTGCTCATTTTTTTTTTTTTTTTTTGGCAGTGCTGGGAGTTGAACTCAGGGCCTCAGGCACAGCCTCATGCATGCAGGGTAAGCACTGTATCACTGAGCTATATCCCAGACCGGTTTTGCTCTTGTTTTTTTTTTTTTTTTTTTTTTGAGAGAGAGAGAGAGAGAGAATTTTTAATATTTATTTTTTAGTTCTCTGCGGACACAACATCTTTGTTGGTATGTGGTGCTGAGGATCGAACCCGGTCCGCACGCATGCCAGGCAAGCGCGCTACCGCTTGAGCCACATCCCCAGCCCCCCGTTTTTGCTCTTGATGGAAGCTGACATCTTTGTGTCTGTCTCAGCTCCTACCTGACTTTACCCACCTTGTTATGGGCATTCCCCAAAGCACTGACCTTGGCACCCCAAGGTCATCATTACTTGTGTTCTTTCCTTAGCTCCACATTCTCAGTTACCAAGTCCTACCATCTCTTGTTTTGCACTGTCCTCTTTTCTCTTCTTCACTCAGGTTCCCCCACATGCTTACTCATGTCCCAACCATGTTCTTCCCCCAACCCCTATCTCTTAGTGACCTTTCCCAATCACCCCAAATTCCCAAATGCTCTCCTGACCGCACTCAGAAACTCACTCTGCTGATAGAATTAAGTTCAAGTTCTTTCTCAAGCTTCACATCCTGGGCAACTCAGCCCACTATCTCCTTTCTGTCTTTTCTCCTCTTTGTCCACGTGTATCTAGATAGGGTCAGCTCCAGTCAGGGTGGCACCTCCACACCTTTGTTTTTGGTTTCCCCACTAGAAATGTCCTTGACCCTCCAGCTCTACCCACCATTCATGACCCTCCTCAAGCTACACCCTTGCTGGGCTCTACCACCCCATTGATATTCCCCCTTATCCTTCTTGGGGCTTCTTTTATCTCTCACCCTCCAAGCTGGCCACTGTGTTATTTGTCACCTGCTCACCCCCTGATGAGATGGTCATAGCACTTGCTTTGACTCATACCATGCTGAACCAGCAACTCTTTTTTTTTTCTTTTTTTTTTAAGAGAGAGAGAGGCAGAATAGAGAGAGAGACACAACATCTTTGTTTATATGTGGTGCTGAGGATCGAACCTGGGCTGCATGCATGCCAGGCGAGCGCGCTACCGCTTGAGCCACATCCCAAGCCCCCAGCAACTCTTTATTCAGTTTACCTACTTCATTCAAGTGGTCACAAATACTCACCTGGGTTACATATCCTATCCTGCATGTCCCAAGCACAGCAGTGGAGACACCTGGATAAGGAAGCCCGCCTGCATAGAATCATAGCATGTTTGAAAGGGATCTTAGACTTCAACTCCCTCATTTTATAGATAGGGAAACTGAGACCAGACTAGAGAGGAGGTGGTGCCTAGAGTTCCGCTATGAGTTAGGAAGGCTGTAGAGACTCAGGCCCAGCTCTCTAGACTTGTATTTCAGCTCCTTCTCCACATTATCATAATGCTCCCAGGGTTCAGGCTGTCATTGTCACTTGTGTAAGTTGGAAACAGTACTTTTCATTTTAGGCCCTCAGTTCTTCCATGATGGAGAAAAGTCCTGGACCATGGTGGCTTCCTCAGAATGGGGTCAGGGGTAATTGGGCAACCCTGTGGCAGTGGCAGAGCTTTTCAAGGCAGTGTCTACTTGTCCCACTCCTCCCCTGTCTTCCAGAATGCTCAACCTCTGCCCCTGTGTGTTCCCTGGCCTCGCCATTTCCCAGGATTTTGATTCCTCCCCCACTTTCTGGCCCCCATCATTGTTGCAGGCATGTTGCAGGCATGTTGCTGGCATGGCCATTTCCACTTGGCTGCCCATGCCACACAGGTCAGGTGGCGAGTGGCCTGGGCCGCCCCCACGCCGTGTTTAGCAGTGGAGCTGAGCGGAGGCGGTGCCTAGTTCCCCAGCCACAGTCTCTCGTTAGAAAGAAATTAAAAGCCACTCAATTTTGGCTAATATCCCTCTGAAGGCCTTTAACTCCACCTGTGACTAACCCATTCATAATCGCTCCGTTTTAGTGGCTCAGGCTGATGTAGCCTCAATTAATTTGGGAGGAGAGATAAACGGCCATTCCTCTTTGTCTCCCATCCTTCCTCCCTTCCTGCCCTCTCTGTGTCTCCCCCACAGCCTCTCTGTATCTCTCTGCCTCTGGCTCAGTCTTCCTTTCTCACCTCTCTTTCTCATCCTGATCTGTGGGTCTGTTTCTCTTGACACTTCTCTCTCCAACTCTTTTTGTATCTCTTCCCAAGTCTGTCTGAGTTTTTGTTCTCTCTCCATTTTGTTCTCCCTCTTTCCCAGTCTCTCTGTCTGTCTCTCTTACTTCCTGTCTCTTTTTTCTTTACTTCATTATCTATTTGTCTGACCCCTTTTCCTTGATTCTCCCTCCCATTTCTTTTGGTCCCCTACTTTTGGTCACTTGGACCACTACTACTCAGTCATCTTTGGGGCTGCCTCCCCTCTCCACTGGTGTGCCTGCATGTTTTGTTTCTCCCTGTTTTGGATACAGTTTTTCTGAACCTGTCCCTCTCCATCTATGTCCCATCCTGTTCTTTGCTGTCTCTTTGTCTCAATGCTGCATCTCTGTTTGCTGCTTCTGAGTTTCAGCTTCCCTCAGCCCCTTCTGTTTTAGCCCCCTTTCTGCGGCTTCTCTTGTTCCTCCCTTTTCCAGGGCTTTTCCTTCCTTTGCTGTTATTCTCTGTCTCTCCATGTGTCTCCGTTTCTGCTGTGTCTCCCTGAGTTTTCTCCCTTTTTCTCTCACAGAGATGACTTTCCCCTTCCCCTCCCCTATAGCTCCAGCCCCTTTTCTCCTGGTGTCTCAGACCCCCCAACCCATGAGTCCTTTTGTCTTCCCCTCCCCTCTCAATTATTATTAATGATAAAAGCTCAAACATCACATCAGTAATTTCTGAGTGAGTTTTGCAATGAAACTGGGGCCTTCTCAGCCCCTCCCGAGTCCCACAAATTTTACTTTTGTAATTTCACGCCTCTGGTTATCACCACGCTGCTCCGTCCCTCTCTGCCTCTCAGCTCCCCTCCCTTCCCCCCTCCCCCCCCCCCCCGGAGAGAGCACTTAAACTTGTTTTCATTCCCTTATTCTTTATTTTTTTAATGTCCACTCTCTCCGGAGTCAGTAATGTTCTTCCTCTCTTTCCTCTCCCATTTTCTGTTAATTCTGCGCCATCTGCCTTAGCATCTGTTAAAAATAAAATTTCCCTCACACAATGAGAAGCCTCCCTGCTCCTCCCCTCCCCCCTGCAGCCCCCCAGGTTTGGTGCTGGAGCCATCAGATGCCACTTCCTCTCCTGGGATCCTCCCCCCTCCCCCCAGTCCCTAGTCTGGTTTTCAGAGCGGAGACACAGCTCTGGGCAAGCAGGCAGCAGGGAGGGAGGGGGCTGCCCAAGGGGCTCGGAACTAGAGGGGGCAGCTGCAGAGGGAGCTAGAACTGGGGGGTGCAGAGGATGGACCAAGCTCCACCCACTTGCTTTCGGGACCTTGCCCAAGCTGAAGCTTTGAGCTGCTGAGACAGAGCACCTGCACAGGTAGGTGACAACAGGTGGGGCAGAGGTTTGAGGAGTTAGCCCTTGCTCCCTAAGAAAGGAGATATTGGTAAAACCATTTTTCTGGAACACCAGGGTGTGAGGTTAAGATGGTAGTAATAGTGAATTTGGGAGATGAAAGAGCAGCCCCCAAGTCCCAGTGGCTAGCCCCACCTTGGGCTCGATATGATGATAGACAAGCTGTCCTCAAGACTGGCTGTCCAGGATTCCCTGCCCATATCTGCTGGAGGACTGTGTTCCTGCTGCCCTGGGCTCAGCTGGGAGAAGGAAGGGGAAGGGAATCAATTGACTCCCATGCCCTGAAGACTTCAGGAGGCAGGAAACTCTTGGGTGAAAGCCAGCTTCCCAGAGGGCCTGAGACTGTGTGTTTGTGTGCATGTGGGTGTGTGCCTGTGAAATGATGATCCCCTGACTCCATTGATCTCTGTAGGTGTGTCTGGGAAGTGCGTGTATGTGAAGTGGGTTTTGACTGATAGTCTGCCACACTATGTCTGACTTCATCTCTCAAGTGTGAGTGTACTGTGTGTGCTATGGTAGGTATGTAGCAATACCTCTCCATGAGATGGTGTGTGACAGTGTGTAGTATGTATATTATGACTATGTACCCCTGTATCTGTGCAAATCTTAAATTTTAGAACTATCTTTCTGCATATGTACTCTGTGTATAATAGTTCCTATCTTACTAACTTGGTGTATTTGTATGTGGAACTTAACATGCTTTGTGTTATCTGTGTTTATACACTACCGAATCCCTCTTGTGATGTTGGGCATAACTGTTTCTCAGTGTGATAATACCTTTTCCTAGTGATAAGGTGCTCTGTATATGACCAATGGCAAACTGGGATTTGTGTGCAAATTGCTTTACTTCTGAGCAAGGTGGTGAGTTTGGGAGCCTCTTTCTATAGTAGGGTGATCCTATATGACTGACTCTCACAACACCACAACACATGTATATGTGTATTTTATATATATATATATATATATATATATATATATATATATATTTTTTTTTTTACTCAGTGCCACATAAATGTGTGGGTACCTGAGGCTTGGCTGTGCTAGACATGGGTAGGGCAAGGCATGCACAATTATGTTGGTGAGTCCAGTAGGGTCAATTAAGAGAAGGTCACAAAATGGGGAATTGAAGCAGTTCAGCAAGAGGGGTGGTGAAAGGCACAGGTTTTAACACCAAACAGTCCTAGCCCATTTCCTAGACCTGACCCCTGATTGGGCCAGCGACATCAAGTTTCTGAACACTCTGAGTCTCAGTTTCCACATTTGCAAAAGATATAAGAATAACCATATCTATGGCACAGGGTTGCTGTGAGGATTAAGGGCAAAAGATGTCAAACAACTTGCCTGGCACCTAATAGTAGTAGCAGTGGTAATAATAATAATGCCCTCTTAATGCATACTATTATATATATCAGCTTCTTCTCACATCAATTCTAGAAGAGTACTTAACTGTTTTAGAGATGAAGAAACTGAGACAGAGTATAAATAACTAAGATTAGACAGCTGATGGTAGAGTATCTGTTCCGCAAATGATAGCTTTATTTATTAAGTAGATCTTCCTGCAACTACTGCTAATGTGAATGTGTGTGTATGTGTAGGTATATGCATCAGACACTTTATTCTTCCTTATAGGGTCTCTCTCCCCAGGCCCCAACCAGCACCTCAGAGGAGCTGAAGGCTCCTGGGACTGTTTTGGGGAACTGGACAAAAGACAGGCTGAGGAGAAGGAAATGCACTGCGTTCCCACCGCCTCTTGCCAGCCTTGATCGACACCAAAGACGCCGGTAATCTCTCTCTGGCCCGAGGGGAGCAGCAGCGTTTGTGAAACAGATTTTTACAAAATGTTTTGACCCTGCTCTCCCCTCCCCCCGCATCCCTGCCTGGCACCGTGTCACCTAATTAAATCAGCCTTCGCAGGCGTCTCCGCTCCCTGCTAATTGTGCCCTGGGCCGGCTTCCGGAGGCCGCTCTCCCCACCCCCAAACCACCACCCCCTACTTCCGAGGACAGTGGGGCTCCACGGGGGCCGGAGGTCCCCAGGGGACCTCCCGTGGCGATTTCCGCAGGCCTCCCTCTGACTGTTCTGCATCCCGGGACACTGAGGCCCAGGCTCTAGCCCTCCGCTGGGCCGGGCTTCTGCCCTAGGACCCGGGTCCAGGTCTGAAATGACCCGGGGCCTTGGGGAGGCCAGCCCGAGCGTAGCCGAGTAATTGTCTCCGCCAGAAGAGGAGCCGGAGCAGACGGCTCGGAAAAGCCCGGATTTCTTTCCCCTTCACCGGCTGCGCGAGGCCGGCCGGAAGCCGGGCGGTTTTATTTACAGTTCCTCCCGCGAGCGCGCGCCGAGCGCGGGCTGCGAGGGCGCCGGCCGCGTCGCCTCTGTCCAGGGTGCTGAACGGCCGCGGAGCCGGCCGCTCTTCTGCGTCTGCTACGATAATGACAATAGCTAAGACCACTACTGGAGACTCTTACTCACCATTACCAGGAGCCACCAAGAGTTAAAAGCTTCCAAGCTCTGCATAATTTAATCCTAGCAGCAACCCTGGGAAGAGAGGTTTCCTCACTTTAAAGATGAGAAAGCTGAGACAGAAGAGTTGGAGTTGGTGATGGTGAAGGGAGAGTTTCACTTCGTCTCAACTGTCTGATTTCTTGTTTCTTTCTTTTCTTTTCTTTTTTTTTTTTTTACAACCAAGAATATGTTCATATATTACTTGTGCTTTAAAGATAAGCTTTTAAAAAAAGCCAATATCTTTTCTCAATGACAGAAAATTTCTGGACAAATAGCACAGATTTTTCAAAGGGAAAAGTGATTCACTCAAACTTTAAAAAGAGGAAGAGAGGCAGGGAAAACAATCATATGCATTGTCGGATGACTTTGTTTGCTTCCCTGCTTGAACAAACCTTATGAGGGGGAAAAAAAAAGATGAGGATGAACTGAGAATTTGATGTTATTAGAGATGATTGACAATTTTGTTAGGTGTAATTATGATATTGTGGTTATGGATTTTTTAAAAGTCTGTAGTTGTTAAGTCTTTGTCTTAAAAAGAGACATTAAATGACTTACACCAGGTTACTTAAGAGCCTCATTTTCTCAACTACTCTGATAGCTCACCACAGGCAGATACCACATGTCTATAACTTCATATGTTATTAGACCTGTCTACAGGCTTTATTTTACTTTCTATCAGGGATTAACTCAAGGCCACTTTGCCACTGAGATATAGTCCCAGTTTTTCTTTATTTTTTATTTTGAGACAAAGGCTTGCTTAGTTGCTGAGGTTGACCTTGCACTTCCAATTCTCTGGCCTCAACTTCTCAAATGGCTGGAATTACAGGTGTGCACCACTATGTCTGGCTGTCTACATGTTTGTGTGGCCATCACTGCCTGGATTGGTATTAGTTCTGGTATTATATCTCTGTGAGAATGCAGCTGGCAAATTTTAAGTGCCTACTATATGACAGACTTTATTTAATGATATCTTACAACATTTTAAACCCAGCAATCCTGAGAGGGAGGAATTACTATTCCAGTATTACAAATGCAGGAATGGAGACAGAGAAAGTTAATTTGCCCGTGGTCTTATAGTTAGTAAAGGATGGAACTGGAACCCAGGTATTTCGACTCTACTCCCTAATGTTCTTGTTAATTGATTAAACCACAGTAGCCTTATTAGTGTGTGTAAGACTTGTGCTTGAGTATGACTTCATCTAGTGGGTGGAAGAAAGGAACTGTGTATGTAGTCACAGCAGGGACCCTCTTCTTGTGATGCACTGGGTTGAGAGATACAGGAAATTGCAGATCAGTGAGGAAGGTTGATTTGAAATGAACCAATCAATGGGAATGATGATGTCCACTAAAGGTTTACATGACCTGAAGAATTTATCTGGTGACAAAATGCAATTAAATTTGATTTTGAAGTTAGAATTTTCCTCTCCATAATAACAAAAGATATCATTCATTAAGCATCTCCCAAGCCTCCATCCATCTCCTTACCTGAAATCATGCATAGAAACTCTGCATAAAGCCAGATGTGGTGGTACACACCTGTAATACCAGTTACTGGAGAGATCGAGGCAGGAGAATCACAAGTTTGAGGTCAACTTGGGCAACTTAGAGTAACTGTCTCCAAAAACAAAATACAATGGCTGGGGATGTGGCTCAAGTGGTAATGCACTTGCCTGGCATGTGCGGGGTGCTGGGTTCGATCCTCAGCACCACATAAAAATAAAATAAAAGATGTTGTGTCCACTGACAAGTAAAAAATAAATATTAAATTCTCTCTCTCTTTGAGAGAGAGGGAGAGAGAGAGAGAAAATGAATTTTAATATTTATTTTTAGTTATCAGCGGGCACAACATCTTTGTTTGTATGTGGTGCTGAGGATCGAACCTGGGCCCCACGCATGCCAGGCGAGTGAGCTACAGCTTGAGCCACATCCCCAGCCCCCCCCCTTAAAAAAAAAAAAACAGGGAGGGGAGGGGCTTGGAATGTGTTTTAGTGTAGAGCACCCCTAGGTTCAACTCTAATACCACAAGAAAACAAAACAAAATATGCATAAAGCCCAATATCTGGGACAGAATAATAAAGAGTCACTGTTGCTATTGAGGGGCTAAGCAAGATACACAAAAACAAGACCTGGAGTTAGAACTCGGTGTAATATTGGTCTCATACTTCTTTAGCTAAGTTACTTTGAACCAGTGATTTACCTTCTTTGGGCATTGTTACCCTCTTCAGTGACAGGGAGATAACCATACTTTAAAAAATTGTAAAAAAAAAAACTTCAACAAGATAATGTAAAATGTTTGACATGCTACCTAGTACATATTAAATGCCCAATAAATGTTAGCAGTGTACTTTGTAGAGGTGTTTTACATATACTCTCTCTGAGCCCTGTCACAACCCTAGAAGGGACCTGCTATTCTATTTCAGGTTCTTTTGTATTCTAAATTCATACTTGTTCTTTACTCTGCTACCTGCTTTTCCTTGAGGGGCCTGCTTTGTTTGATTTTTTTCCAAATATTTATTTTTTACGTGTAGATGGACACAACACAATGCCTTTATTTTTATGTGGTGCTGAGGATCAAACCCGGATCCCGCCCGTGCTAGGCGAGCGCTCCACCACTGAGCCACAATCCCAGCTCTGTTTGAATATTTCTGAAAGTCAGTATAGGGAGCTTGGCATACAGCAGGACTTTCCTATAGGAGAAAGAGCAGTTGGGAATCATGAGATTGTAATTAACACTCTAGAGCTGCTAACTCATTGTATGACCTGGGTCCAGTCACATTTTTCTACCTATTATCTATCTATCTATCTATCTATCAGGGGTTCAACTCAGGAGTGCTTTGCCACCCAGTCACATTTTTTTCCCTCAGAATCTCTGTTATCTGTAAAAGAAGAAGAGTAGACTGGAGGAGCTATAATATCATAAGATTTTCTGAGAACTTTGTATGGATTCAAGAAATTTGAGAATAGGAAAGTATGACTGAATTCTGTGGGACTCAGAGTGTATAAGACAGGGCTTTGGTGGAGATTGTAGATATGTAGATGAGATTGCAACAACACAAATGACAATGACTAGGAGGGACAAAGTGTATCAGAATGAGACTGCATAGAAATGAATATTGGGTAACCAAATATATTTATGTAGCTGGATGTATATAAGCATCAAATTCTGTGAGTGAATTGTATGCAAAGATGTGAGCATAATGGTATGAAAATTATAGTTAAATTAAGTGAGAGAGAATACATGAGTGTAGCTTGAAGAGAAATATATGGATTGTGGGACTATATGTGAGTGTGTGCACACAGAGGTGGTATATATGTGCGGGATACATATATACATATGTGTGGATTGATGGAGCAGAATAATGGAAGATTCTGTGAAGTAGGTACTTCATACAGGAAGAGCCTGAGCCATATACAATCTCTCCCTTCCTACCCTTACAGGGCCCTTTAGGATGTCCTATGGTCAAGTCAACTTAGTGTTTTGGGATGTCCTGCTCACTGTTTCCATAACATACCCTATGCCTCTCAACTGTGGTGTCAGGAACACCTTCTGAGGAAAATCTGGGTTAACATTTAAGGTTCTATCATGGGCAAAGCCAGTCTAGCTTCTGTCCCTTCCCTCTCCCCTTGACCAGGAGACCTCAGAGATAGTGGCAGGACTAATAATGGATGAGTATCCTTGGGGCCAGGGAAATGGAAACAGACCTCACATCTTCAGTGAAGAGGGAGGGGAGGGCTTGGGGGGACTATAATCCTTTCTTGAGAAATCCATGCAGGACTTCAGCTTATAGAGTACACAGGTATACAACATACTTATATGCAAGGCTCATCTGGACCTTCATAATCAAATGGACTTAAAGAATCAGTTTTTACTGTTGTTTTATCTTTGAAGAAAGAACATTCATGCTAGGCTTGGTGGCAGTCAGATCACAAGTTTGAGGTCAGCCTCAGCAACCAAGTGAGGCTCTCAGCAACTTAACGAGAGCCTATCTCAAAATTTAAAATTAAAAAATGAAAATAAATTAAAAAATAAAGGCTGGGGATGTGGCTCAGTAGTTAAACACCTCTGGCTGGGTTCAATCCTTGGTACCTACAACAAACAAAACAAAACAACAATAACAACAACAAAAAGACATTCACTTAAGCATAGGGTAAAGGACCAACAACACCGTCTTTGAATAGGAATATAGAGTGGTACAACTTTTTGAGAAGGCAGTTTCACAATGTGTACCTGAATGTAAAATGTATATTTTCTTTGAGCCAATAATTCCATTTCTAAGAATTTACCCTAAGGAGATAATTGTACAAGTGCAAAAACATCTGTCCATAAATAAAATCATCTCAGTGTATTTAAAATAGTTCAGGCCAGGCATGGTGGCACATGCCTGTAATCCCAGCAGTTCTGGAGACTGAGGCAGGAGGCTCATGAGTTCAAAGCCAGCCTCAGCCAAAGCGAGGCACTAAGCAATTCAATGAGACCCTATCTCTAAATAAATATAAAATAGGGCTGGGATGTGGCTCAGTGGTTGAGTGCCCCCTGGGTTCAACCCCAGTACCTAAACAAAACAAACCAAAACAAAACAGTGCAAAACTAAAAACAATCTAAATATCTTATCAATGAAAGACTGGCTCAGTACATAACAGTGAACTATAATACATGTTAAAACCACCATATGGCTCTATTTGTTGAAACAGAATGGTATCTATGGTATGTTATTGATTAAAATAGATTAGGGACCAGAACATAGAATTTAATCCTATTCATATCTCACTTCTATATTTATGTTTATTTAAAGGCAGAAAGAGGTGTCAGGTGGGATGGTCACTAAAAGAGCAACATGGATTATGTGACTTTACTGGGCTTTAGTTTTTGCTTTCTTTGTATTTTTTGTATAGGTAACTTTTTGCAGTGAATGTATATCTTTTTTCTATTTTTTTTTTAGTTGTAGATGGACACAATGCCTTTATTTTATTTATTTCTAAGTGGTGCTGAGGATTGAACCCAGTGCTTCCTATGTGCTAGGCAAGCACTCTTCCACTGAGCTGCACCCCAGCCCAGAATGTATATCTTTTAAAAGATAGTAGAAAGAGCCAGGCATCGTGAAACATGCATATAATCCTAGTAGCTAAGGAGGTGAGGCGGGAGGATCATGAGCTCAAGGCCAGCCTCAGAAATTTAGTGAGGCCCTAAGCAACTTAGCAAGACCCTGTCTCCAATAAAATATGAAAAGGGTTGGGGATGTAGCTCAGTGGTTAAGCACCCGAGGTTTAATCCCTGGCACCTAAATAAATAAGTAAATAAAATACCTTCTCTGTGCCACACTGCTTGGCACAGAGGACACAGAAATAAATGAAGCATTGGCCCACTTAGAAACTATCTCAGCTTAAAGCTGCACATGAAATGTTATTGGGAGTGGCAGTGCACTTGATGGTAACATTCAGGATGTCACACATCTACATTGCCTGCCCTTCGCTTGATCTGTATTCATTTTTTGGAGCCACAGTGAAAAATATGGATCACTCAAAGATCATTTAGAACTAGGGGAGGGAAGAAAGCTGGGCAGGAACAGAACAACTTTAGGAACACCCTTTGGGGAAAAGAATCTATAGCTGCCTCTGTCCTTGGTATCCCTTCCCATAAAAATGGTTCCTAACCTTGGTTCAGCTTGAATAAGTTTTGTTCTTTCTTGGCTAAAACAATCCTCCTGAAAGTGCCTAAAATCATTCTTCTCTAGGATCAAACTTCTTACAGTCTTAGATTGCACTGTTCCACATAACGGTCCTCTTGGAGGAACTTTTAACCTTTGCTTAACTACCTGTAGGACACTGGAGAGGCTCAGATCTCTCTCTTGAGGCAAGCCTGTTTCATATCAACTGACTCTAATGATTAGATAATTCTTAATTTAAAAAAAAAAAGCCGAAATCAGCCTCTTGGAAGGTATCTGCCCTCTCTTCCTGCAAAAGAAATGTTCTTCAAGGATTCAAGGATGATGGTTGCTATGGTCTAAATGTTTGTGCCTCTCCAAAATTCATATGTTGAAACCCTAACCACCACCACACCACAGGTGATGAGGTAGGTCTTTAGGAGAGCATGAAGTCATAAAGGTGGGACTAGTTATAGAGGAGCCCTTTTAAAACTGGCCCAAGGGAGCTTGTTTGCTCTTTCTACCACATGGTGTTACGTAAGTCCTCACCAGACACTGACCATGTCACTGCCTTGATCTTAGGCTTCCCAGCCTTCAGGATTGTGAGAAATAAATTCCTGTTGTTTCTAAGCCACCCAGGCAATTGCATTTTGTTATGAGAGTCCAAATGGACTAAGCAGTGGTGGAAGGTGGAGTGCCCTAAAGTCAAAGGGAGAAGTGAGCCATGACAGTGCAAAGAAACAAGTGAGAACCAATCTGGCCGTCACCATTGTTCCTCAGGCTGCCACCATATAAACATGTGGACCAACACGTGGGCTCAGGGATTTCCATCATGGTAAGACAGCAAAGTAAATCCTAGCATATTGGGGACACAAAACTATGTAATGAGGAAAGCATCTGATATCAAATACCAGCAAAAACCACTTAAGAATTATAGTGACAGTGGGTTGGTTGGTCACCCATTGGGTTAGTGACCCATATGAAACATGCCCACCCACTTTTATTTTTTTAAGGTATGAAGAGTTGTCTTATTTATTTATTTGGTAAGAGGAAGTCAGAACAATTTATTTTTTTATTGCCCTTAAATACTAAAAACATTTTACATTTTATGTGAAGAAAACTTTCCAGGGCGATGCCTTTAAATTTGAGATCCTGCATGAAAGAAGAAGGAATCCCTCATTTGACCTGATTTTACCTGGTGAGAATAATATGACTGTGGCTCAAGTTCAAGTTTTCCCTTAGCATGTCCAATGGTCATAATGTGACCTGGCTCCTGATAACCTCTAACCTCCGCTTCTCTACCTTACCCACTTTCTTCAAAAGCCACACATCCAAGGCCCAGGTTCTCACTCATCTCTGCTCTTTTGTACCTGCTGTCTCTCTGCTTGGAATTTCATGCCTCACCTTGGCTAGAAAATTCTTCCTTTTTCTCATGCTCAATTCTTGTCAAACCATGCCCCAGCTTCTCTGATCCCGCATACCTGAGTTTGACCTTTTCCTATTAGCCCAGAGCACCTCAGTCTTTTCAGAGCTGCATCTTGCACTTAGTTTTGTGGTTCAGAACTTGTAGGTCTTCCCCACTAGATTGTGAATCCCCTGAGTTCAGAGTCTCCATCTTAATGCAAGACACCTAGGAGACATGAAGAAACAGTTGGATAAATAAGGAGGCATTGAAGAAAGGGTGTGCAACTTTCCTTAAAGGCAAATTTGGCTTATTTTCAAAGTTGGTCTTGGAAAGGTGGGTGCGGGGGTCAGTGCTAAGATGGTGGCATGTCCTTGGGCAAGTGACTGGGCCTCTTTGAGCCTTAGTTTACTTATCTATGAAGTGAGGTACATAGTAGTATTTGCCCACAGAATTGTTTTGATGAATCAAATACAGCAGTTAGTGTAGAGTGCCTACCATAGAGTAGGTACTATTATTCTTGCTTTTGCTTTGTTGTTTGAGGAGGAGGATAACTTGGATGATGGTGGTTATTATTTTGTAGTTAATTTTTTCCCCACCTGGTAAAAATTCTGCTCCATCTTTCCAGGCCCTGGATCAAATGCAATCTCCTAAAAGAATCTGCCCAGACTTAGGAAATTGGTTCCCATACTGAGACCTCAAATATACAGCACTCTGTATGTGCTTCCATGTCAGCACTCCCCAGGCACTGCCATTATTTGTAGACAGGTTCCCTACAACAGCCACCACCCACAGTGACTCCAGGAAGGCAAAGATAGTCTCATCTTCCTTTGACTGTCTCCAGCTAAGCTCACTGAACCATCATCCATGCAGAGGCCTAAGCCATACATTGCACCATGGCTGATCTCCTCATCTTTCTTACACTCCACACACTAGCAGCTTCAAACCTAGCCCTGCATTCATTCCCACGCTGCTGCCCTAGATCAGCCTTTGTCTCCTCCCACGTGGACTGATCCAGAAACTTCCTAGCCAGGCTCCCTGCCTCATTTCCCTTGAGATCCTTCCCATCCCATCATTGGGGTGGTGGATCACACAAGGTCACTCCCCTGCTGAAAAGCCACAGGTGGATAAGAGAATGTGCTTGGTATGTGTGGACCTTTATAACCGGGGTTTCCCCTATTATAACCACCTTTATAATCACCTCACACTGAACTCTGAACATTCCTCTTTCCCTGTATCTGCACTTCTCTGTGCCTTTGTCCTTGCTGTGGTAGGTAGAATGATGAATCCCCAAAGATGTTCATCTTCCCAGAACCTGTGAACCTGTGAACTTTGTATGGCAAAACTGAATAAGGGTTGCTAATTGCTGATCTTACAATAGGGAGACTCTCCTGAGTATCCAGGTGGGCCCAATGTGATCACCAGGGGCTTTGAACCAGAGGTGGAGGCAGAGGAGGTCACAGTGGGGCAGTGGGAAAAGGACTCCACTAGCTGTTGCTGGCTGTAAAGGTGGAAGAGGGGGCCATGAGCCACGGAACATGAGTGGCCTCTGAAATCCTCAAAAATTAAGGGAGTGGATCCTCCCCTATAGGAGCTGGGTCCTATTGACACCTTAGTATTAGCGCAGTGAGACCCAAATCAGGATTCTGACATACAGAACTATATATTTTATTATTTATAAATTCACCTTGTCTCAACCCAATAAACTTATAATGCAGTTGCTCCTTGACTTATATGACAAGGTTATGTACCAATAAACCCATCAACTTAATAAACCCATCATAAGTTGAAAATCCTGTAAGTTAAAAATGTACCCAACATATTGTATCTTGCTAGCCTGGGAAGAGATCAAAATTTAAAACATGGCTTCTATTGAATGTGTATTACTTTCAAACTATTGTAGAATCGAAAGATTGTAAGTTGAACCATCATAAGTTGGGGACAATCTGTGTTTTGTCACAGTAGCAACAGAAAACTAAATACTTGGCTCTCCTCTGTCTGTAATGCCCCTCTTCAACTGTTTTGTCCAGTTTGGTGTCACTCCTTCTGTAAATCTTAAATTCCTTCAAGAAATAGGAGTGGCTTCCATCTCCAAGGATTCCTATATCATATCCTCTTTGCTTATTTATTTGCTGACCTAACTGTGCTGAAATTTACATTATTTCATACTTCTCCATGCCACTAAGTAGAAAAGTGTTTATTAGAGTTGAGATTGTCTTTGATTTATTTTTCTTTCCCCAGAAACTGAGACAGGACCTGGTTCTTAATGTGAAAAGAAAGGACAGATAATAGGTCAAGGGAGGTCATGACTCTGGGTTCAAAAAGCCACAATTGGTGAGAGGAAGCACGGGTGCCAGGGCCAAGTATAGGCCTCATCCTTAGAGGCTGACTCAGAGGAAACCAGATACTCCCTTGAGTTGAGAGCTTTGTAGTCACGTCTTCCTGCATTTATTCTGGTGCATTCTGTGTCTCAGACCCTATTTTCTTTGAACAATTGGAGAAACACCTCCCATCAGCTCTAAAGCATTAGTCACCACCTGTCTGTTGCTTAGGTGTTCAGACCAAATGGTGAGCCTCAGGCTGGTGGATCCATTGGCACATATGTATTGAGCACCTGTTGGTCCTCAGCAAAACTCTACTCTCTAAAGGGGACAACAAAATGGAGTCTTGGCTTTTAATTACTGTGACTTTATTCCCCAGGTATAGAGGCATATTATAACCAGACGAAAGCAGATGACCAAGCAGGATAAATGACATTTGAAGTCAATAAACCAGAGGTTGGAGTCAAATGTGAGTCCCAGCCATGGGAGATCAGAGTCTGGGGGGGGCAGAATTCTAAGGGCTCTTGCAAAATAGGTCAGACTGGGCCTGACCAGGTTTTTCTGGGGGCTCACTGGGGGCTGCCTTTTTACAGATCTTGAGCACTACGAGTTCAGTTATTCTGTGACAAGAGAGATAAGGTATCTGATTTTGCAGCTGATGCATTCATTCATTCAATCAATGAACATTTGGGATCCCCTATTATATCTAGGAATGGGGAAGAGGTAGCTATAAAATGGGAATATAAGTTTGCAACAAAGCTAAAGGGCACTGTGTGGCCACTCTTTGGAGCTCACATTGTCATCCAATCTGCTTATCATCTAAATAAAATCCTACCCTAGGTGTTCAAAAAATAAATGTCTAAGGGTAATGGGAGGGGTGAGAGATCCATAACCCCCAGCTACCAAGAATCAAGAGAAGCTGCTTGGAATAAGAGGCCTCCTCACTTGGCTTTGAAGGACAGCAGAGCTAGATAGAGGCAGAGACAGGGAGGGTGGTTTGTGGTTCTCCTCTGCAATTTGGGCAGAGAACTCAGCTCTTTATGGTGTGTATATTTTAATGAGGATTTATTTTCTGCATTGTTAAAGCTTAATGGTTCCCTCAAATCATACTGACACAAAGGGAAGGCAAAGCAGTTCACCAAACAACAGATTTTGCCCTGAGCAAAGGCACTTCTCCATGCGTGGAGACAGTCCCCCACTGTTTCCCAAGAGCCAGAGCTGGCTTTGCAAATCAAACAGGAGCCCTTAAACAAAGCATTTCCCTTCCAGTAGAGGAGTAAGGAAAGGATGGGTTACCCCAGGACAACACCTGCAGGAGTGTTACACTAATGGCAGCTGTCGAAGCCATCTTGGGCCCACTCCCAGCGAGCACCCAAGGCCAGGAGGGTTTTAATTACCTTTATGCTTGTGGTTCCTTGCCTGATACCCTGTAAGTCAAATGTGTGCTACTTACTTATGAGATGGAAAAAATAGATAGACTAAATGGACAACTGAACGGAAAGATAGATGAAGGTCTCTCTGTTTTGCTGCTAAGTGATTGGCAGGTTACAGGCATTGTAAAATGTCAAGTTCTTCTGCTGATGGAGGTGTGGTGATTCAGGTATCACCACATGATACCCAGATGTTTGTGTAGATCATTAGTTAGTGACTCTTGCAGGAAGCCTGGAGTACTAGAGTGTCTGATGTTTGGAAATCTGAAGTTTAGTCCCTTAAAGATTGTGAATGAGAAGCCCGACATCAAGGGATGCAACCCAGGTGGCAGGCATGTGGCTCTTCTCCCAGAGACTGATTTCTACAGCAGGTTACTGCTGCCTCCCAAGACGATATTTGTTGATGGGCAGCGGCTGCATTGTCTTTTTGGTCAAAGCTCAGTGGGTTCTTCTCGGTAATGGCAGCAACATCCGTTCATAAAAACTTATAAAGCAAACTAACATGAATGCATTAACTCAAGAGTTCAAGTATTGTCATTGTCAAAAGTCACCAGCAGCAAGAGTGTGAGGATGTAGAGATCTGAGCCTCCTTCACCTTGGCAGTGTCACCAAAGGTCCTACCCTTGCAGAGCTGAGTCAATGTGAAGGGATAGGCAGGGGGTCTCCAAATGAACATCCTTCTTTCCCAGGCTGCTCTGTTTTGACAGGGGTGGGTTGTGGCACAGAGAGAGAAAAAGGAGGTAGCCTTTATGTTCTAAAGAATCCTACAGCATTTCCCCAATCCAGGCAAGGAGGTCTTCTGCAGAAGGCTCTGTTCCCAGCTAGCAGCACCAGCTGCTCTGCCCATGGTGGGTCACCCTGTCAGCTTAGGGAGGTTTTTAATCTAATGGCTTTGGTCAGGGATGAGATGGTGCAGGGGAAAGACCAGAAGTGACCATAAGGAGACCCTGACCACAGTCATGCACTAAGTGCTACCTGGAGTGGATTACTTCCCATGGCTCAGCCTCTACTTCCTCAATCCTAAAGTGTAGAATTGACTCAGACCAGTGGTTTCTACACCCGTTTTAGCTGTGCTTTCATTTTTATCCCAATAAATATTGTTTTAAAAATTTACATTTAGAAAGTCATTATTAAACCAGAGGTCTTTTTTAGCATGGTGCCCATGTCCTGGGCAGATCCGGAGGCACCATGACAGATGGCCCTTGCCTACCTGAGAAATCGGCATGGCCTTTCAAGGCAGAATTCCTGGGTTCAAATCATAGTTCCTCCATTTACCCGTAGTACTACCTTGGAGATGCTATTAGCCTCTCCCTCCCTTAGTTTCCTCATCTGTGAAATGAGTATATGTCCACTTTGAAGGGTTACCATGAGGATGAAATGAATTAATACACTAGGAGAGTTTAGGACAGTAATAATAGCTAGCACTAGCTCTTGGAGGCCAGTTTGGTGTGCTTCACTTATAATTACTAATTTAAGCCTCTCAAAAACTCTAAGAGATGGGTGCATTTGCTGTTCTCAAGGTAAGAGAGGTTAAGTCAATTTGCAACAGTCACACAGCTAACACGGAGCAGAATGGGACCTAAATCCAGACAATCTGGTACCAGAGCTTGGACCTTAATCCTGTCCTATCATAATCACTCAATATTGTCAAAAGTTCTTTCTCACCCTGGTTTCATGGAATTCTTTACCATTTAAATGATATTTAAATATAAAGTTCTCAGGATAGTGTCTGTCATAAAGAGGTGAACCAAAAAACTTAAATTTTGACTCCTCCTCGAGCTCATCTTAGCCTCAATGCATGTTCACCTGTCAAAGCCAATCATACTATGCCTTTCTGCAAAAAATATACATTGATAACTGCTATGGTTTAGATATGCGGCACACCCCAAACGCTCATGTGTGAAACCGTGCAAGATTTTTCAGTGGTGAGACGATTAGATTATGAAAGTCATAACCTAACTGGTGGATTAATTACTGCTGTGGATTAACTGTGTGGTAACTGGAGGCAGGTAGGGCATGGCTGGAGAAAGTTGCCGGTCACTGGAGGTGTGCCCTTGGGCTTTATATTCTGTCCTGGTGAGTGGGGCGCTGTCTCTCTCCTTCCTGCTTGTTATATCCTGAGTGGCTTTCCTTCTTCATACCCTTCCACCATGATGTCTGCCTCACCTTTGGACCAGAGCCATAAAGTTAGTCATCTATGTACTGAGACCTCTGAAACCATGAGCTTCAATGAATTTTTCCTCCTCTAAAATTATTATTTAAAAAATTTTTTCATTTATATGTGACAGCGAATGCATTACAATTCTTATTACATATATAGAGCACAGTTTTTCATATCTCTGGTTGTATACATAGTATACTCACACCAATTCCTGTCTTCATACCTGTACTTTGGATAATAATGACCATCACATTCCACCATCATTAATTACCCCATGCCCCCTCACTCCCCCTCCAACCCCTCTGCCCTATCTGGAGTTCGTCTATTCCTCCCGTGTTCCCGCTCCCTATCCCACTGTGAATCAGCCTCCTTATATCAAAGAAAACATTTGGCATTTTGTTTTTTGGGATTGGCTAACTTCACTTAGCATTATCTTCTCTAACTCCATCCATTTACCTGCAAATGTCATCATTTTATTCTCTTTTATAGCTGAGTAATATTATATTGTGTATATATGCCACATTTTTTAAATCCATTCATCTACTGGAGGGCATCTAGGTTGGTTCCACAGTTTAGCT